>NC_136471.1:79132094-79732094 GCF_902686455.1 Sciurus vulgaris | reverse complement strand
GCCATGGAATCTGCTCCCCTCAGCATTTTTACCTGAGATGGTTGGGAAAACAGTGAGTCATGAGAAGTTTCTCCCAAACTGAAACTAGATTGAGGAAGTAAAAGGAAGGTTGCCAAGATAATGTTTCAGACTTGTGTCCATGTGTTTTTGCATAGAAGGCATGGGTGTGTCAGGGTGGCACAGCTTAAAACAGTGACGGAAAGTGACCTCTCCTGGGGAACTCTAAGATGATAGAGACATGGTCCCCACTCAATGCAGTATCTCACCTGACCCTTGTGATTTAGCTGTTATTCTGCTTAGAGCCCATCTCGATATGTAATTATGTGCCTACATGTAGCTTTTTTTCTGGAAACAGCCTTTTCTTCAAGACTAGACGGTTCCTGTATCTTGTCTGTCAATCTGTTACTCAATGAATTTATTTCCCATTTGGTCACAGTCTAATCTTTTCTGCTGCTAGGACTAGGAGGATGCATCTTCCATCTCGGGTTGGATGTCACATGACATTGAGGGGTCATCGTGGGGAGATTCATGGGTTGGAGGTGGGAGGACAACCACCTGCGACAATGAAAGATTATCAGAAGCAAGCTGGAAAGAAGCCACCACTGGGAATGTTCCTGGTGGCCCAACTGAGCTGTGTAGGGTTGCGCTGTAGCTCCACCTTGTGGTCACTCGCCCCAAAAGGAGGGCCGCGTCCGTCGTCACCATGACGTGTTTGTTGAATGCCACCTGTTTTTCATGCCGTCGGGGATTCATGTCCTTGACCGCGGACTCTCGGGGTACGGTATGATTTCCATAAGTTTTCGCTCCTCTAGGCTGTGCGCAGGGTTTTGTTTCCAGCCCAGCCTTCCCCTCGAGGAGCAAGTTCCCCAGTGTGATCGCTGCTCGTAACTGCCAGTGTGGAACTGGCCTGGGATGAGGAGTCTGGCAAAAAGGGGGCGGGAGAGGGCTAAGTCAAAAACTGGGACAAGAGACCGCACAGTGACTGACCCTACGGTCCTCCATTATACTGACATTCGCCCTGATTCGTGCGTCCACACAAAGGTCAGTCTAATTAAGGCTCTGGCCTGGTCAGGAGACTCATTTTTCAATTTCTCCTCTTTGGTCAGACTGGGACCTAGGCAGGCAAGACAAGAACCCCGGGACCAGACCCTTGAACCCTCTGTTGCAGGGCTGCCAAGGGAACTACAATTCCCAATAAACCTCGGGGCATTTCCGGTCTCGGGATTGACGGAGGCGCGTTTGAATTTGTTCCCGCCCCCTCCTACTTGTGAACCCCGCCCCTTCCCTTCGTCGCCCCGCCCCTTCCATGCACACACATGCACATGCATACTCAGTCAACGGTCCACGCCAACATACCTGGCCTGCAGCTGGCACAGGGGGCGGGGTCACCGGCGTGCGACTTGCAGGGAGGCTGGAGCGCACTGGGAACCAACGTGGCGGCTGCTGCCTGGGACCTGGTCTTGGAGATCCACGCCACCTTGCACTGGGCAGGTCTTCCCACACTGCTTTTCAAGCCGCATTTCCTTATTTCCCCCCATTCCCGATACTGACCCCCTAGTCAGGCCGATTACCGACCTCGGCTCTGGAGCCCCCAGTCTGGCAGGCACATCAGGGGTGTCACCTCTCAGCATGTACCTCCCTTCCCCTATCCCTTCTTTTCTATTCCCAGTCAGTCGCCCAGACTCGCAGCCCTGCAGCCTCTTCCTCTCTCACCTCCCGACCTCACCCTGTCGTCCTCCAGTGTCTCCACCCCCACAGCCCCAACCTCCTAGTAGCTCCCACAGCTCTCAGCTGTAGTCCTCTAACCTCAGCGTCCTGGTACCCAACTAGAACGCCAGTGCCCAGCTCCAGCCCTTGGCCTTGGGTACTCAGTCCTGAGCCTGCCACTGCAAATCCTTACTCTTTTCCCAGGAGGACTAGACAGCTACAGCACGCCTAAACCCTATGAGGCCCTGAACTAGAGACTGAAACTGACAAAAACTTGATGGTGGAGGGCCAGGGGGAGCTGCTCATTGGGGTTCGGGTGCAGTTGCTTGTTATTTTTAGCTGCTGACTCACTGCTCCTGGCATCCGGGTTTGGGGCTAGCAGGCTGGGCTAGGGGGCTATTAATAGAGCAGAGGCACAGCCCCGACCCAGTTCAATTTGGAAACACAGGGAGCAAGGATCCTCTTCCCTGCCAACCTGTCTTGTGGAATGTTGGGGTCTGAGGCAGTGACTGGGCCAGATGCTCTCTAGCTGCATCACTGCATCTCAGGCTAGTATCATTACCTTGGAACTCTTGGGGAAAAGCCCACGAGGACACTCCTGGGCACAGCTCTCCCCTCAGCTTGCCATTGCTTGGGGCTCTGCCACATTGAAGCTTCTGCTTTACTAGCCAAGAGAGCAGAGGAAAGTTTCAATGGAGAGGTTATTACAGCCATGGCCTTGACCTGCCTGGACTTGCTCCTGGGCCAGAATGATAGGTTGCTGGGAGGATAAATCTGTGGGTTTCTCGTCCCCAAAGGTTCTCGTAAAGACAGGGGGAGCTACCGACTTTTTATGTTTACCACTCTCCCTCTCTTGTTATTTTTTCCCTCTTGTTGGGCTCTGTCCCAACTCACAGGGGTCTGCAGACCTCATGATCTCTCCAGTTTTAGTGGAGAAACCTAATTCAGGAAAGCAACTGAGAAACTTGTCCCCATGGAAGTATGAATGATCCTTTATATTGTCATTCCCATGGGGCCTTCTTATTTTAATGGGTTAAAGTTGGACTTTCCTAATACATATATTGGGAATGGTGGGGAAATACTGATATTGGACTAATCATCAAAACTATTCGCGCCCCCTCTCAATTTGCCAGAATTCTCATTGAACCCACAATAACGCCCATCTTCCACCTCTTGCGAACCAGAAACTTCTGTCTTCAGCGATATAGGTTTTCGGCCCCCAGATGAAGCCATATTTGGGGGCAAGCGTGATATGTTTCTCCACACACAAAGACTGAAGTCACCTGATGAAGCTCTGTTTTCAAGAATGAGCTCAGATTATGAGACAGCAGCAAGCAGCACCGCCCCAACCCCGTCTATTTGCTGAGGGCGCAGAAGAGGCGGTGGAAGGAGAGAAATTGTCTCTCTCCCCGCAAATCCCTTCCCGAACTCCATTGCCTGTCTCAGCGCAGAGCGCACGGTCGCCTAGCAACCACAGCCGCCTGCAGGGGCGTAGGGACTGCTTTCCGCCTGTAGGGGGCGCCTATCTCCCTGGGGCCTCCGCCTGGAGCCCTAGCAATTGGGAGGGGGTTTCTTGTTAAGTGTCAGAGTCTCAGTGTTGCTGACCTCCTTGCCTTATCTGTGCTGTCCATTTTAAGTGTCAGAGAGCCCGTAGAGTGTGGAGAAGCTCACTATGAATCTGAAGGGAGTTTACTTGAATTAGTTAAAAAATGAAAAGAGGACGGGAGGGAGGAGTCAAAGGGGATGGGGCAGAACAAAATTGGGAGGAAAATTTGACCCTCTCCATTCACTTGAGGTTTCTGAATGCTTAATTCCTCTATCAGAGAAGTTCAGAAGGCCCAGGCTATCGGGAACTTTTTTTTTTTTTTTCCTGAACCACTTTTAGGATGTAGATAAGAGTTTAGCACACTTTATTGGCAAACTGCTGAGCTTATACAAGACTTCCAGCTCCCTACTTACCAGTCTAGTCTAGACCTGGTCATTAAGAAAGATATCCATTCATTCATTCACTCATTCATATATTCAACAATAATAATTAACACTAACCTACTACATGGTATGTTAAGTGTTCGACATTTAATCTTCACAAAAATGCTATGATTATTTCCATTTCAGATTTTAAAAACTGAGTCTCAGAGAAGGTAAATAATGTCCAAGGTCACATGACTGGTGACTGGGTTGGGTCTGACTGAACAACCACTCTGAGTCAGGACATAAGAAGATAGAAAACATGATCCTTCTCTCTTTTCTCTACTTAATAAACATCTAGTCACCTTTCAGGACCAAACTAAAGAGGTCCCTTTATGAAACTCTTCTTAAGTCCTCCCCCACCCAAGTAAAGTTAATAACTTGCTTTTCTGTACACCCCTCTGAAATAGCACTTTTCATTGATTTTACAATGATCTACTTCCATATTTCTATTACAGTAAGCATGTTGGCAGCAGGATTGTGTTCATCTCCACTTGGATATCTAATAGACATCTCAAATTCAACATATCCAAATCTGATTTTTCCCCAAAAATGACCCCTCCTACAGTCCTCATCAAAATCAATAGCAATTTCACCTTCCCTGTTGCTCTGGAAAAAAAAAAAAAAATCCTTGAAACCCCATTTTGTGATTTCAACAAATCCTGACATCTGTTCCTTCAAAATATACCCAGAATCCAACCATTTCTCATCACCTCCAGTGCTGCCACCTGTTCTAAGCCACAATTACCTTTCAGTTAGATCACTTCAGTAGCCTCCTGACTAGTCTCAGTGCTTCTACTCTCGCACCCTGCAGCCTATTGTCCACAAAGAAACTGGATCAATCATGATAAAACCAAGTCAGATCATGTTAGTTCTCTGCACAATACCTTCCAATGACTCTATCTCTGAGAGTAAAGCCAAAATCCTTACAATGGTCTTCAAGTCCCTAGGTATCTAATGCTTTATTGAATTTCTCCTGGTACTCTCACATTCTCTCACCAAAACATCCACTGGGTCCTCCCTTCTGTTCCTTGAATAAGCCAGGTACACCCTTACATAGGACCTTTGCACTGGCTGTTCCCTTGCTAGGTTTACTCTTAGAGCTGCATGGTACACTTCCTGACTTGCCACAAGTCTCTGCTCAATCGCGAACTTCTTGGTGAGGCTTATCCTCAATAACATATTTAAAATTCCTTCTTTCTAATTTCTAGGTTACAGTAAATACAGGGTATAAAGGAACAAGATAAATGACAACATGAAGGGGAAAAAAAACCCCAGACAAATCCAGAATGTAGGATATTCTACAAAACAATTGACTTGTACTCTTCAAAAAATGAACATGCTTAATTTTTTAAAAAAGATTGGGGACTGGGTGTGGGGATGTTGTTCCGTGGTAGAGCACTTGCCTGGCATGCATGAGGTCCTGGGTTCGGTCCCCAGTACTGAAAAAAGAAAAAAGAAAAAAAAATGGGGGACTTCCAGTTCTGGACCTGACTGAACTATACATACTTCTCCCTATTCCTCGCACTAAGTACAGTTAAAACTTTGGGCATTACATATAAAACAAACATAAGACTATAAGGAGAAAAGGGCAGACTGACTAGGAACCTCAGTGGCCAGAACCCATGGTGGTATGTTCCCTGGGTTTTCCTGTTGTCTCGCATATCCCAGACTGAGTGCTGGAGAAGCCAGCAGCTTGGAAAAGCCACCATGAACAGATGAGTAGGGAGATGTTCCCTAATAAAAGCTTCCTTTCTCTGGCCAAAAAAGATCAGCTTAGCCAGACAGAAAACTCTTAGACAATAACTACTAAAATCAAACACCACAGAACCTGCAGCTCTACCCAGGCTAGGAAAAGTCAAGTAGAAAATTGACTCTGTCCAGGCTTTCCCTCTCTCTCTGTGGTGGTATCAGAGAAAGCAAGGTAGAGAACCAGACTTCCATCCCCACAGGGTAATAAGACCTCCCTCCCTGTTGGATGATGTGAGAGTGTCAGCAGAAGCCTAGTGAAGAGTCAGAACTTTCACGACAATGAAGGATTAATGAAGTCTCTGCCCTCTGATTCCTCCCCTGTCAATCTTTCTTCCACCTCCTACCCATGGTGTCAGCGGATACTGCCTAGGGAAGTAAAGGGGCATTTCAACCTCTCCCAACCAGGGAGACACCAGTGGAGGCCTAGTAGGGAGCTGGAATATCCCTCTGCCAATCAGTAAGAAGGAACCCCTGCCTCACATATCAACTGAGGCCAAGGGGTGGGACTTGAACTTCTTGAACTTGAATCCTTACCTAGCAGTGACTAGGCAGTAGCCTCTTTCTCTGATGGCCATGGTATCTGAAAAAGCCTACCAAAACCAAGTTTTTTTTTTTTTTTTTTTTTTTTTGTGGTACTAGGGATCGAAGAAGTCAGGGCCTTGTGCTTGCAAGGCAAGCACTCTACCAGCTGAGCTATCTCCCCAGCCCCAAAACCAAGTTTTAAATAAAATCCAGAGCTTCAAAACAGATCCTTAAGGTGCAATTAAAAAAATATTCATCATTCCAAGAACCCTGAGACCCTCAACTTCAAGGAGAAATGATGAACAAACGCCAACACCAAGATGACAGAGAGGTTTTAATTATTTGAAAAGATCAAAAGTAACCAACATTTCAAAATAACTGCTTCAATGAGGAATTACAAACAAGGTTGAAATGAACAAAAAATAGAAAGTTTTGGCAAGGAAATAGGAGATTTAATGAAGAGTCACTTAGAAATTTTATAACAAGAAAACTATAATAACCAAACTAAAAAACTCATCACACATTCAAGGCCAGGCTGGGCAACTTAGCCAGAACTTGTCTCAAAATAAACAATAAAAAAGGGCTGAGAATGTGGCTCAGTGGCTATCAAGATTGTGGCCCTGGGTTCAATCCTTAGTACTATGGGAGAAGCGGGTGGCAAAATGAAGCAGAAATCAAGACATTCACAGACAAAGAAAAGCCAAGAGAATTTGTGCCAGCAGACCCACTCTAAAATAATGGCTAATGGAAGTTTTGAAAACATAAAAAGATAAAAGAGGAAATCTTGGAATCTCAGGAAGGAAGAAAGAATAGAATGAGCAAAAATTTGAGCAATTACAATAGACTTTCCTTCTCTTCAGTTGTCTGTGTTTGATAATTGAAGCAACGAGTATAACATTGTCTGATGTGGATCTCAATGTATTTAACATAATCATGTTACAAATGGGGGAGAATAAAGGGACTTGAAAAGAGTAAGGTTTCTACACTCTCCTTAGCCTAAATGATGACACCACTAGGTCTCTGAGGTGACAAAATAGTTCTGTATCTTGATTGAAGTTGTTGTTATAAGACTCTCCACCTGTGACAAAGTGGCCTAGAACTATATACACACTGTATCAATGTCAGTTTACTGGTTTGGATTTTGTACTGTAATTATGTAAGATATAATAATTGGGGGAAACTGGATGAAAGGTACGTAGGCTCTTTTTGTTCTCTCTCTGCAACTTCCTATACATCTGTAATTATTTCAAAATAAAAGTTGTTTTTATTTATTTTTGTTTCTATGTTTTGTTTTTGTGGTACTTGGGATTGAACCCAGGAGCACTCTTCCACTGAGCCATATCCACAACCCTTTTTATTTTTTATTTTGATACAGGACTCACTAAGGTGGTGAGACTGGCCTGGAACTATTGATCCTCTTGCCTCAGCCTCCCCAATAACTGGGATTGCAGATGTATGTCACCATGCCCAGCATAAAAGTTGTTTTAAAATATTGGGTCTATTCTAGGTTAAAAGTGACAAAAGACACAAATGCAATGTGAGAAACGATGCAGAAAGCAAGACATTTACAGACAAAGGAAAGCTAAGGGAATTTATTTCAACAGACCCACTCTAAAATAATGGCTAATGGATGTTTTCAAAATATTGATTAGATTCTGATTTTTTTAAATATAAAAGGCAAATTTGACAAACCTGGAATAAAAACTGCACATTAGATATTAGATGATATGAGATTATGCTTAGTTTTCTTAAGTGTCATAAATACTGTGCCTATGTGGGAGAATGGATTTATTACCAAGAGGTGCATGCTGCAGTACTTAGAAGTGAAGTGTAGTGAAACTTACATTCAAATGGGTCAGAAAAAAGAGTAGAAGGATCCCTACATGAGCAAATGAAACAATATATTACCACTTGTTGACTTGATGAGGTAGACATACAGTGGTATTCACTGTACTATTCTTTCAACATTTTTGTATGTTGGTAAATTTTCCTTTTCAAAAAAGTTGGAGGAGGCAAGCTTGGTGGCATACATGTATAATCCCTGTGACACATGAGGCTGAGGCAGGCAGGAGGTTCACAAGTTTGAGGCCAACCTCGGCAATTTAGCAAGACTCTGAGCAACTTAGTGGGATCCTGTTTCAAAATAAAAAGGGCTAGGGATGTGGCTCAGTGGTAAAGCACCTCTGGGTTCAATAGGCAGTAGTGCCAAAAAAAGTTGGAGGAGATATGTGGAGGATACACATATGATAAAGCATATATAGTAAATTCTTCCTGGAAATTCAAGCAGTGCAATTGGGTGTTTACTGTAAAATTCTTTCGATTTTTCTGTTTGTAAATTTTCATTTTAAAATGTGGGGATGAGGGGCTGGGGTTGTGGCTTAGTGGTACAGCGCTCACCTAGCATGCGTGAGGCCCTGGATTTGATCCTCGGCACCACATAAAAATAAAATAAAGGCATTGTGTCCACCTATGACCAAAAATATATTTTAAAAAATATGGGGATGAATAGCATGAAGAAAATAATATCCCAATCTGGTGTCCTCCATTAGCATTTCCAATCCATCTTACCATACTCTACTTTTTCTTTTGTCCACAGCACTTATTGCCACATTTACTATACCATTCACTTTTTAAAATTTTTTTGACCTTTATTCTATTTATTTATTTATTTATGGTGCTGAGGATCAAACCCAGTGCCTCACACATGCCAGGCAAGCGCTCCACCACTGAGCCACAAGCCTAGCCCCCATTCACTTTTTTATTGTGCATATTTTTGTCTGTGTCTCTTCATGGCAATGTAAGTTTCCCAAGGGCAGGAATTTGTTTTGTTTGTTTTGTTTTGTTCTGTTTGTTACTATATCCCCAAATCCTAGAAGAGTGGCATGGATATTTGTTGAATTAAGGATGAATCTCTGTAGCCCTAGCACCAACATCAAGGTGTTGCCCAAAGTAAGTGACTCTATGAATGTTTGCTGAATTGAACTGAGACCTAGGGTCTGTAGGAGAACTTAGAATAGATCTGTTGTACTAGAATGGTTCAGAGCATGGACCCTGAAGTCAGATGGCAAGGATTTGCATCCTGATTCTATAACTTTCAGCTCTGTTATCTAGCCATATTAACATCTCGGGACCTCAGTTTCTTGTTGGGAAAATCAAGGTAGTAATATTACTACCTTGGTAGCATTTTGGTTTCAACATAAAGCACTTAAGATTTTGTAACATCTCAATCAGTGAGAGCTAAAGACAAAAGCAGAACAATGAAAGACAGTCTTCCTGGTTTTTCACCCTCTTCCCACTCCCCAACAGGCTGCATGAACCAGGAGAGGCAAAGGAGAAATCTTTTGGATGGGTATTGTCAAGTTCTCTGGACCCATAGAATGACTGCTCTCACTTCAGGTCTCTTCTTACCTTTCCTCCTATCCTGGACTCTTTCCTCTTAGAATGCAGAAGCTACTTCCCCCATCATAACCATGGGAGAATGGAATGGAGGGACAGCAGTGTGTGGACCAAAGACAAGGGCTTGGAGTTTTCTACTACTGCCTGTTATAGGATTAAGTCCCTCAATGGTGATATAAGAAGGTCAAGTGTGAGGTCACAGTAATTTCAGGGCCTAGAAGATGAGAAAACAATAGTCCTGAGGAGGAGGCATTGACAGGAGAGCAGACCTCATATGCTGCCTTATATGCTTGTCCCCTGTAGGAAAGAGCACTTCTCTCACTCTGCTCCAACGTCCTTTCGGTCAGTTCTGCTCCCTCAAGTCTTTACTTCTGGTGGTCCCAGATCAGAGCAAGCCTGGGGACCCATTGAACATCTCCTTTCAAACTCCCTCTCAAAGGTGGGGTGGGGCGGAGTGGGAGGGGAAAGGGTTAAAATTGGAGACACAGAGGTATGAGATGGCTCGCTAGAGCACTCCTTTCGCCCCAGTCCTCTGCCCCCACACTAGGGTCGACTGTACCCCCAGAGATCCGAGGAGCTGGGGCTGAGCCTGGGAACGCCGCTGCCTCTGTTCCTTTAAGGAGCTGCTGTTTAGCATTCCTGCCGCTGCCGCTGCCTGACTCTGCGCCCTGATTGGCTGGAATCAACTGAGAAGGGAGCCAGGGAGAGATGCTCTTGACTCCACTCAGATCCATCCTGGGGACCAGAGCTGAAGCGGTCCTCGCTGCACCCAGTCTTTGCTTGGGCTCCCGCTTCTTCTTTGCCGCTGGGCCTCGGCCCAGGAGCCACGACGGGCGACACGGAGCCGCCAGTGCTGGAGGGGGAGCCATGGGTGCGGGGCAGCGTGGGGGCAGAGGCCCCCGGACGCCCGCCCGGCCCCAGGCCCCGCTCCGCCCGTGCGCCCCCACGGGTACCCCCCCCTTCCTGGTCCGAGCAGTGTGAGTGTGCCCGGGAACCCGGCGGTGGCGGCGGCGGCGGCGTGGAAACTGGCGTGGGCTGGGGGGTCCGAGCCGCTGGGGGCAGTGCCATGCACAAGCACCAGCACTGCTGTAAGTGCCCCGAGTGCTATGAGGTGACCCGCCTGGCCGCCCTGCGGCGCCTCGAACCTCCGGGCTACGGGGATTGGCAGGTGCCCGACCCCTATGGGCCAGGTGGGGGTAATGGGGCCAGCTCCGGTTATGGGGGCTACAGCTCGCAGACCCTGCCCTCGCAGGCAGGGGCCACCCCCACCCCTCGGACCAAGGCCAAGCTCATCCCCACTGGCCGGGACGTGGGGCCAGTGCCCCCTAAGCCAGTTCCTGGCAAGAGCACCCCGAAACTCAACGGCAGTGGCCCCAGTTGGTGGCCTGAGTGCACCTGTACCAACCGGGACTGGTATGAGCAGGTATGGACCAGCGGAGGGGGGGTGCTGGTGGGGCAACCCAGGAGGGCTGGAAAGTGGGTGCCTTAGAGGCCTGGGGTGCAGCAGGGATTGCTGGGGCTCCAAACCTGTGGACCCCTGAGCCATAGCATTGCAGCTGGGCAAAGAGAGATGGCTAGGAATGTGCGGTTCCCTGTGTGTGTGTCTGTTCAAGGGGTCTCCATTCGGAGGGGATTGGGAGGAGCTGTGTGTGTCAAGGGGTGAAGGTATGGTGGAGGGGCACATTTTCCTGTGTGGGGGAATTGGGTTTGTCTCAGTGCGGGGGTTTGGCAGTGTCTCTGTGTCTGGCAGGGGGCGGGAGGTTCTGCGGGGGTTGTGTGTGGTGTGTGTCTCCACAGGAGGGGAGGAGGGGGCATGGTACTCTGCGTAGGGGGGCACATATGTGTGTGTGTATGTATGTTGGGGTATGTGGAGGAAGGCAATGAAGTGCCTGTGAATTTTATGTAGAGAAGCCCATGTGCCGGGCTTCCTGAGCTTCATCCCTCCATGCCATGAGTCCTCAGTCCCAGTCCCTTTGTGTGTGAATGTGCACATGGACGTGTGGGGATGTCTCTCTGAACGTGGAGGTGCCTCTATAGATAAGGCTGCAGGGATAACTGGGTTTGCCTATGCGTGTGTGGCTATATGTATATGTGTGTGAGCATGTGGCTGCAAGAGTGTGTACCTGTGTGTGTGTGTGTGTGTGTGTGTGCGCGTGTGTGTTTTCATCCCTGGTGAGTGGTGCTTGACAGGCAAGGGAGGGGAGAGGAAGGAGGCGAGAGACACGTCCCAAGCAAGGCTGAGAGGCTGCTGAGAAGGACAGACTCTTTTGTCCAAGCAGCTCTGAAGTGTGTGTGCTGGGGGTGGGGGGTGAAGCAAGCTTCCTCGCTCCAGAGCAGGCATGGTGCCTGGAGCCAAGCAAGGGACAGCTGCCCTGGTGCAGGGACTAGCCCCAGTGGGGCATGTCCCCCTTGGGCAGCCCCAGATGTGGGAGAGCTTAGCCCCCCAGTCCTGACTTGGCACAGCTTGGGAGCCTCTGGGTGCTGGGCACAACTCCGGCTTCCACTCCCAGACTAAACTGCCAGCTTAGAAAATGGAAGGAGCATCTGTGGGAGAAGCAGCAAAATGGAGGCTGGGCCGGCAGAGCCAGGTCCCTGGCATGCATGGCGGAGGGCCCGTCAGGCTTTCGGCTCTGCAGCCCCTAGGGTGGGGAGAAAAGAGGAGGAGGCTTTGCTGTCGAGGGCAGGTGCTGACTGCCCCAAGCTGGTGACTGGTCTGTTCTGGCTGCCTCTGTCTTCCTCTGGGGATAGGAGGATGTGCTCTCATCAGAAGCAAAGGTGGGGACTTCCTGGAGAGAGGAATGCTCAGTTCTGGCCCTCTGTCTGTCCATACTTACGTTTCCTGCATCCCTTGCCTCAGCTCCTTGCCATGGCCTCTTGCCCTCTCCAGTGATTCTCCTTCTTTCCTTTGCCCCTCTGTCCTTTGGCCCTCCCATTGCAAACACCTTTTCATACTTGCCCTGCCCAGCAGGAGACAGGTGCCAATCGCAGGGCTGGACCAGTTGGCTCCAGCTCTTTGCTGGAGCTGATCCTGGGTGACTCCTTAGCCCTAGAAGCAAGGTCCCTGAGTGAAGGTGGAGTGGGGACTGGAGGGTAGACCAATGGGAACTGGGAACCTCTGGTTACCACTTGAAATGGACTTGAGGCATGGCTTGTCACATCTGGGCACACCTGGTATACCTGATGCATACAAGAACCACATGGGTGTCCTTTTGCTTGTGTGTCTGTTGCATGGTACTTCAGGCAGCTTTGTTGGCTCTGGGTCTTGGAAGATACCTGGTTCCTCCTGGGATCAGGAACCAGGGTGAAGCTGTAGCTGGAGACCTCTGATTTCCTTCCAGGGCTACAAGGCATGAAGTCCTGGGGGCCATATCCCAAAACGGGGAAGGTGTGACTAGCTAGCCTTCTCTCTCTCCCCTATGTCTCCTTCTTGAAGCCAAAGCTGCATGGGGTGGAGGTAGGAAGGAGAAGCACAACAGGGTGTGCAAAGTAGACCCCACTCTGGATTTCCAGCTCTCTTCTTCTGAAGAGATCAGGGGTTAGGAAAGGGACAACACAGCCAACAAAAGATGGGGTAAGGTGCCAGGTTGCCTAGGGAGAGAGGCAAGAGAGCTCCTCCATTCTTGCAGATGAGAGTGGGAACCAGGGAGCAGGTACTACTTGTCTCTTCAGAATCAGATTTCCAGTTGAAAAATGGCCACAAGTATGTCCTGTCTGGGAAGCCACCTCTGTGGGTTGGTCAAATCAACCCTGCTTTTCTGACCCCTTCCATTGCCTCTCCCATAGCCACTATGTGTTGAAGACCATGAATTCTAGTGGTAATCAGTCTGTGGGTCATCATGCTATCCCTCATGGAGAATGGCGTCCACCCTGCTCCTGTCCTGCCCTGGCTTTGCCTCTGACTCCACCCTGGGCCTTTCTGTTGGGGAATGCAAACCATCAATAGTCCCTTGATAGAAAATGGATTAGGACTTTGACTTTTGTCCATTTGGGGAATTGGGGTCTTGGAGCCACTGAAGATGGTGTAGAGTAAGGGTTTATAAGGTACTCTGAAGGGGACAACTTTCCTTTTTCCCATGAGTTCTCCTGGAGGAAGGGGATGATGGCCTTAACAGCTTGCTTTAATCCTAAGATCACCTGGATATCCAGGTTCTAGGCCCTGCTCTGCCACTAACTCCCATTGTGCCCTTAGGCATATTCCACATCCTCTCTTGGCCAATGTCACCATCTGTCACATGAGGGGGATTAGATAAGATGGTGTCTGCTTTCTGACATGGTAGGAATCTATGCTCCACAAGTCAGGGAGAGCTATGTTCAGAAGGGGAAGGGTTCTTGGGCCAGGCCTCTGGGTGCCCCCTATGGAGGCAGGGTGTGGTGTGATTTGCCCACCATCTCCATCTCTGCCATCCCCCTTAGGCCAGCCCTGCACCCCTCCTAGTGAACCCCGAGGCCCTGGAGCCCAGCCTCTCGGTGAGTGCACCACTGGCCGGCTCAGTCCCAGACAATTGATCTGGGCTAAGTGAGCAGCTGTGTTTGGCCTGATATGTTTGGATGTAAGGGGAGGGGAGTGGCCCCCTTGGGGTCAGCCTGTCCCCATCTGTGACCTAGAGGTGACCTGGGATGTACATGGGCCTTCTACTCTGTGGGAGTGGGGGAGGGGAGGAGGCAGGTTGACCAAGGGGCAGATGACTGGGAGGGCAAGAGGCACTGAGCAAACTGCCTGCGTCTTCCCCTAGGTGAATGGCAGTGATGGCATGTTCAAATATGAGGAGATAGTACTCGAGCGGGTGAGTCTGCCTGTGGGGAGGGGATAAAAGGGGAGGAGAGGGCTGAAGAAGGGAGGCCCTGAACAGCAGTTTCAACACTCATGGGGAAACCTGCACTGAGAGGACGGGGAAATAGCAGCCTTCAGAGCCACTACACTGCATCAATCAATGAACTCGCTAACAAATATTAATTGACCTTGCTCACTGAGGCCTGGGGAATTGGGGTGGGGATGGGTTGACTGAGGCCTCCCTGCCAGAATGGTCAGCACAGACTGGGAGCCTGCTGGGTTTCTGACAAATGTGCCCCAGCCTACCAGGAGGCCTGGAAAACTTGCTCTGGGTCTAGAGGGAAGTGGGGTGCCTAGAACCTTCCTTTGTGCCCTCACAGTGAATAGAATGTGTCCTTCTAACCCCTTCTGCAGGGCAACTCTGGCCTGGGCTTCAGTATTGCAGGTGGCATTGACAACCCCCATGTCCCCGATGACCCTGGCATCTTTATAACCAAGATCATTCCTGGTGGAGCAGCTGCTATGGATGGGAGGCTAGGGTGAGAGGACCTGGAAGTAGAATTGTGGGTGGCAGGGATGGGATGGAGAGGAAGGGAGGAGGGTCAGTCTGGCAGGATTACCC
Organism: Sciurus vulgaris; assembly: GCF_902686455.1. NCBI lineage: Eukaryota > Metazoa > Chordata > Mammalia > Rodentia > Sciuridae > Sciurus > Sciurus vulgaris. Next base: position 79,717,356 of record NC_136471.1, on the reverse strand, counting down.
TTCCATTAGATCTGGGGGGGAGGGAAAGAATGGAAGAGGAGGAACAGGAGGAGGCAGGAGGGAAAGGCTGTGGAGAGGGGGTGGGGGGGCTGTGGCACAGTATCAATGCCTCTTGGACTTCCCCCGCAGGGTGAATGACTGTGTTCTTCGGGTGAATGAGGTGGACGTGTCGGAGGTGGTGCACAGCCGGGCCGTGGAGGCGTTGAAGGAGGCAGGTCCTGTGGTGCGGTTGGTGGTGCGAAGGCGGCAGCCCCCACCCGAGACCATCATGGAGGTCAACTTGCTCAAAGGGCCCAAAGGTGCGGCCCTCTGGGTTCCTGTGCTCTAACCAGAGCCCCTGGCCCCAGGTCGTGGCTGGCCCCATAGGGAATGGAAGGGAATAGCCTTACTCCCTGTGTGACTCCTCCAGTTCCAGCTCATAGCTTTCTTTCTTGACTTCAGGTCTCACGCTTACTGACCTCGGGATGGCAACCTAGTGTTTGGGATTCCTAGGGGTGTTTCTGAGGGTTCAGTGGGTTGGCTGGAGGAGGGGAATTGTCTTTGGGATCGACCAAACACTTTAACCCGCTCTTGTGACCCTTTCCCACTCCCTGCTGACTGTCTCCCAGGCCTGGGCTTCAGCATTGCTGGGGGTATTGGCAACCAGCACATCCCAGGAGACAACAGCATCTATATCACCAAGATCATTGAGGGGGGAGCTGCTCAGAAGGATGGACGCCTACAGATTGGAGACCGGCTGCTGGCGGTGAGACAGGCTTCACGGGGATGCCCAAATGGTAGGGTGGGGAGGAGGAGCTCTAGCACCCTGTCATTCCATCTAAACCTCACTGGGGATGAGGCATCTTGGGGAACTTCAAGAATATCTTCTCATACCAAGGCCCTAGTTCTCTCTGTGGCAGGGGCTCCCTCACCTGCCCTTTCCCCTTCCTCCTGCCTGTCTTGTGTCCTCACAGCACTGTACTTGGACCTCTGTTAGCACACCATTGAATTTCATTGCAAGGACACCCCTCCAAGGCCCTTCCTTTCTCCCAAATCCCAGGCTGAGGCTTCTCCTTTTCTAGGTGAACAACACCAATCTACAAGATGTGAGGCATGAGGAAGCTGTGGCCTCGCTAAAGAACACATCTGATATGGTCTATCTGAAAGTGGCTAAGCCAGGCAGTCTCCACCTCAACGACATGTACGCTCCCCCTGACTACGCCAGCAGTACGTACCCACTGGCTCCTGTCACTGGCCTCAGGTCCTACTCCCTGGTTTGGGGAGGGAAAGTTGTTTGTGTCTCTTATGAAGAGAGGAAATGCAGAAGATAGTGCTCAGAACTGAGCCCAGATCCCGGCTCTGTCCCTTGGAACTGGGTGCCCTTGGACCAGTCCCTTTCACCTGTCTTTACTTTCCTCTTTTGCAAAAGCCTAATGATATATGCGCTGCCTTCCTCATAGGACAGGTGCAAGGATCGAATGAGATCATGAGGAGAAAGCCCTTGGAAAACTGTATTAGGCTACAGAGATGTGAGGGATTATTATTAGTCACACCTCTAGTCAAGCCTTTCTTTGTAGACTGCCTTGACTTTAGCTCTTTCTAAGAGTCACAGGAGTGAGCCCAGGGTTTAGAAAGGGACTGCGGAGGAGGAAACCTGGGGGATGGATGGACAAGGGGGGGGGTGCCTGAGGAATCAGCATCTCTTCATAGAGACCTGAGAAAGGGTGTGGGGGAAAGCCCTTGGAAGGGGTTGGGGTAGGCACCTGCCTGGAATGACTCTGAACTTTTCTTTCCCTTTCTTGACCCCAGCTTTTACTGCCTTGGCTGACAACCACATAAGCCATAATTCCAGCCTGGGTTATCTCGGGGCAGTGGAGAGCAAGGTCAGCTACCCGGCTCCTCCTCAGGTCCCCCCTACTCGCTACTCTCCTATACCCAGGCACATGTTGGCGGAGGAGGACTTCACCAGGTAAGACCCTCGCTCCGCTCCGTTTATCTAGCCCAGGGAGTGGGAAGGAGAGGAATCATTTCTGGCCTGCGACAGGCCTCCTGTAGAATGGCAAAGAAGAGGATCCGGCCTTCCTTGCCCCCCGCCGTGAGGTCTTGGGAGGGGGTGTGCTCTCTCAGCCCTCAAGGTGGCTGCAAAGACCAGTTCTACCATCAGGGGGAGCGCCGACCGAGTGGCCCCGATCCGAAAGTGCAGATAAAGGGTAGGGTGGAGCGTTTAGGGACTGAGGAGGGGGAGGCCGCGGGTTTTCCTACCCTGAGATAGTTTGCACCTCCCTGTGCTCCAGCCACTCCAAATTATTGAAGAAAGCAGTTCAGCCGGTGGGGTTGGCGGGATTCTGAGAGGCCAGCAGACCCAGTGGCCTCACGGGGAACGGCCCCGCCCCACCGTGGCGGTGGCGGCGGCGGCGGCTGAGCCCGGCCGTGGAACTGGTCGGGCCGGCCAGGATTCCGGGGGACAGGTTTGCGGGGTGGGGCCTGGTAGGCTGCTGGGCAGGCTGCGGTGGAGCCGGAAGGGTAGGCGGACGGGGGAGAGCCAGAGGAGCCATGGAAAGGGCCCGCAAGTTCTCAGGCTCCGGCTTGGCGCTGGGCTTGGGCTCGGCCTCGGCTTCGGCCTGGAGGAGGGCTTCGAAGAGGTGGGCCTGGCCGCTCCGCTCCCTGCGACCTGGAGGGGATGCCAGGTAGGAGTGGAAGGCTGGGAGCCAGGGCATCGGGGACTCAGGGAGGGAGCCTCACACCTAAGACTGGGAACGAGAAAGAAGGACCCTCACTTGGGACTTGGGGCTTCTCCGAGGAAAGATGCTTGTAATAAGTGAAGACGGTGGGCCTGGAGATGTGCTGGGAGTCAGGTTGTGTGTGTGTGTGTGTGTGTGTGTGTGTGTGTGTGTGTGTGGCGATTTGCTCTCACCTGATCACATTGTGACTATTTAGAGAGGGATTCCGTGGACATGATTAGTTTTACTCTCATTTTTCATGTGCTTGCCCCTTTTCTTCTGTTTAGCCCCTAAGTACCATTTGAGGACCTGGGCTTTCATCATCTCTGTCTCCCACATCACCTAATAGGGGTACCTAGTGGTTTATTAAATATGTTGTTGGGGAAGGTAGGCAGAGTCATTGTTGGTAGGTGGAAATTTGAGATGGCAGAGGGGCAATGTAAAGTAAGTAGGCACATCTTGTGAGTCCACTGCCCCTGACAGGTTTCACTTCTTGTGGCCCAGAGCATTTGACCGGGGTCCATAGGATAGGAGATTCTGGGGAGGAAGAGGACCAGTGAGTGGGCTCTGGGATTTGGGCTCTAGAGTTTGGGATATGGGTTTGTTGACCTGGGAGGGTAGTGGGCTGTCCATTGGGAAGTTGATGCCAAGTCCTCAGGAACAAAGAAAGAAGAGGAACTGAAACTGGGCATCTGACAGCAAAGAGCAGTCAAGCAGGTTTCAGGAGATGAAGGGAGGAACAGGGTATCATACATACAGACCTAAGTCCTTACTCGCTACAGCAAGTATGGTCCTTTTTCCAGGCTGGCCCTGACAGGGACAACAGTTCCTATCTCCTTTTGTCCTGACCTCCCTTGTATCTCCACTCCTTTCCCACCAGAGAGCCCCGGAAGATCATCCTGCACAAAGGCTCTACAGGCCTGGGTTTCAACATCGTAGGAGGAGAGGATGGAGAAGGCATTTTTGTCTCCTTCATCCTGGCAGGAGGCCCAGCCGACCTGAGTGGGGAGCTGCGCAGGGGAGACCGGATCTTATCGGTGAGACAAAGGCGAGGTGGGAGGATGGGAGCTGTGCCAGTCTGAAAGGGAGGAGGGGAGACCTTGATTCCTTCAAAAATGCTTCTTGAGATGAGGCAAGAACTAAGAACTGGAGAAAACTTACATTGTCTTTATAGATATACTTAGTGAGGGACAGGGGACCAAGACCAGACTTATCCTTGAGGAGAAAATTAATATCTCTTGGATCTTTACAAAGATAATTATTACACTAGAGATGTTGTATCCTTTAGGTCTCATTTAGGGGGCAAGGATGGAATTTTGAGAAATACATTTCCTTCTCCTAACTGCTAGGACAGAGGACTCCCTTTCTTGCTTTTGGGGTGGCTCATGACTCCTCTCTTTGGTCAGGTGAATGGAGTGAACCTGAGGAATGCAACTCATGAGCAGGCTGCAGCTGCTCTGAAACGGGCTGGCCAGTCAGTCACCATTGTGGCCCAGTACAGACCGGAAGGTAGGCGGGAAGAGATGGGGAGTTTGCACTTATGCTAATTACTGGCTTTTTGCCATCATAGTACACAGTCACTTGACCAGGTCCCTGCTATCCCAGTGCAGTAGCTTCTTCATCTCTCCTTTTCTTCTGGACAAGGTTGGTTGGGGTTGGCTTGAAGGCTGTGCTCGAAGCCTGCTAATGAGGGATGCAGTGCCGCAGAAGGCCAGTAGTGGGCAGCAGCGTACGGGATGAAGCGCAGATTAGGGCAACTGGAATAATGGGAGGGGAGGCAGAGAACTCAGAGGCGAAGACAGGGAACTGTGTGCCCTGGAACAGAAGAGCAGCTCTGGATTACAAGGCCCACAGGGAAAAGAGTTCCCACCTCTTACGAGGTCTTGAGCCAAACCTCTTTGACCCCCATCCCCCTCCCCTCTTCAAGAAGGCTGTGAGACCCATAATTGTGCTGGAAGGGAATATTGTGCCCTTGGGGTAGGGCAACGGGAGTCGACCACCTCCCTTAAAGGGTACCTTCTTTGTATTCTCAGCAAGTAGTCTCCTGGCTGGGGTGAATGGGCGGGGCCAGTTATACAAATGAAAGCGTTTGATTGGCTGAGGTCAGAAGAGGCCAGGTGCCGAGGTGAGCTGCGGGTAGGCGCGCCCTATCCTTCAGGCCGGCGGGATGACCATTGGCCGGGCGAGCTCGGCCTCCAGCCGCACGCCCCGCCCCCTGACCCAGGCGGAGGGCGGCGGGCGCTGCTCCTTCTCCCCCTCGCGCGCCTCAGGCGTCTCCTCCTCCTCCTTCCCCTCCCCCTCCTTCTCCCTCCTTCTCTTCTCCCCTCCTCCCGCGCGCCCCGCTTTGTGTCCGTGGTCTCCCGCGCGGGACGGAGGGACTGGCCGGAGCTGGCTTTTTCTCAGCACTAGACTTGGACTCCGACCCGGCGCCAGGTGAGGTGGGGCGGACGGGGGTCAGGCCCCCTCACAGTCCCCTCCTAGCCTCTCCGCCGTTCTGTTCTCAGTCTCTCTTGCGACACTTCGCCCCCAACTCTGCTTTCTTCCCCCAATACCTTCGCCGCGGGTCCCCAGCCCCCTTCTGAGCACCTCCTGAGGGTCCCTCTCTGGCCCCAGGCAGTACCGCGCGGGGTTGCTCTGTCCACTGGGCCCTGTCTGGCCTTCACCTCTTTACCATCACCTCTGCCACTCATGAACTGTTGCCTCCCTCGCGCCCCAGAACCTCAGTCCTGTCTGCATCCTCCTTCCTGCTGGCTGCTGCACCCCCAGCAGCGCCCTGATCCCTTTTCCCTGAGGAATTTTCTAAATCTGCCCCTTCCCCCATTCGCCTTTCTCCACCTAACCTCGGGGAACACCCGCGATTGGCTTGGTATTCTTGTGCCCCCTCCCTTTTGTTCGTAAAGGTTTCATTCCGTGCCCGACGACTTTCGCCTCCCCTCCTCTTTGTGTAAGCCTGGCCTTTGTCCCTTAGAGGTACAGCGCCTGGGCTCCTTGGACACCTAGGCCCTGTGGTCTGGTTGGTAACGTGAAGGAAGGGACCTGACCCTGGCAGGTGCTCTAGTTCTGTGAGGAGAAAGGGAGAGACAGTGGGAGCCCGGGACAAAGCTGAGAGGACTCCAAAGTGTCCACCTTTGTCCTTTCCACCCCGTCCCCACACTGGTTCAGTGCCCCCAGGCCCAAAGGGAAAAAAGAGAGGGCCTGCCACCTTCTGCACGACTGACTTCTTGGATGGGGACATGGAAGTGTGGGGAGGTAACTACCAGGAGAGCTTGTTGGTCTGAGGTAATAGGAAAGAGGGATGCAAATGGACACTTTGAGTCATTTCTCTCCATGTTTGGCATTCAGCTTACTGACAAGGAACGCACCTTAGGGTTATTGTTTTCATCATTTATGTGTGTGCTGTTTGCTTCTCAGTAGAGCGCTAACCGTTGGATTTTTATTAGTAACTGATATTTATCCATTATATGCCTGCAACTTAGACAACTTAGTTTCTGCAAAGGAAATGGTTTCTCTTACATATTTGTGTGTGTGTGTGTGTGTGTGTGTAGGAGAAATTCATGTTTCTTTCGGTTTTGCTCTCTGATGTTGGGCACATGGAAACAATACTGTGAATTTTTCTGGTGGTGGTATGTTGGAAATTGGTGACTACATGTTTCTATGACTTTTGTTGGGGGAATGCAACTGGTTTGTATAAAAAGCTGTAAATTATGCAGGGTAGAGGGATTCCTGTGGTGTTCATTTGCTCTCTGAGCATATTTCTGAGAGTTGAGGTTGAGGTGCTGTCTTGGGTCAGGTCTTTCTACCACTTGCTACACAAGGCCTTTTTTTTCTCTTAGGATTTTAGTTGAATCACTGTTGTTAAGGCAGTGCTATCCCAATCTTATTTCATTCTTTGGTTTGCCAAATTCAACAGGGACCCGGCCTGTAAAAGCTTTTTTCTTTTCTTTTTTTTTTTTTCATTTGAAAATGGACCCTTAGAGACAGGTCTAGAGGGACTATCAAGCACTTGCATTGGGCTTTGAATTTTCTTTGATAAAGTGCTTGTTTTAAAAAACAAGGACCCCATGTTGATAATTTTATAACTATATTAAATATGATTCTTTGAAAGATTGCATCATGGTGTGTATTTAAAAAATGAATAATCCAAATATATGTGTATTGGAAAAAATGGCAGCAGCTTTGAATGTTATCAGCCAAGTAAGTGTTCATTGTTTGGATTTTTTTACATAGACTGTGAGAGTTAGAAAGGATCATGTGGTTCAACCCCTGATCCTGCAGTCTGGAACACGCACAGGAGAGCCAGATGTGACTTGCCTAAGGTCATGAAGGGAGAGTTCTCCAGGGTCAGCAATCCATTTAATCCTGAGGTCCACCAGTTGGTACATGGTTGTAACAACTGAGAGTCCTTAGACCTAGTTCACAGTAGAAGAGTAATAGGAAAGGGTTGGGGAAATAACAGAAGAGAGAGTAGGGAAGCAACAAGAGAAAGAAAGATAAGTGGAAGAAGGTACTGTGCACTGAGGCACTATTGCCAAACCAAAGCAGCCTTTAGCTAGATAGCCTTTAGTGGGAGAGCTTAAAAAATAGCTTTGACTAATTAGAACTGAGTAAGAACAGTTTTCCTCCCTTTTAAAATGACTTTAGTAAGATTTATTTAAATATACCACACAATTCCCCCATTTAAATACGCAGTTAAGTGATACACTGTTGTGCCTCTGTCACCACAGATAGTTTGAGAACATTTTCATTACCCTTTTCCTTTTGATACATAAAGAGAGTGCAAGAATTGGAAGGGTGATAGGTTTAGGACAGTTGCTTCCTAATGTATCCCCCCTGGACACTTAGAGGCTAGATGGCAACTTGAGAATGCTCTAAACTTTAGCTTCTCTCACATATCTGGTTTGTTTAATGTGGATTTCACATAGGAAATGTGTCTTTCTATTTGAACTTTGTATTGTGTCTAGCATGGGTACTTTACAAGTGTTTTCATGATGAAGCTTTGAAAAATGTTAAAATAGAAATAGAAGTACAAAATGATAAGGTACCATAGTGAGAGATGATGTTTAATAGTTTCACTCCTGATTGCTCCAAACTGTTGTGGACACAGCAATCCTACCTATTAGCTAAAAATAGCATGATGTTCTTAGGCATGTATAATCCTGCTTAAAATTCACAAATTGAAAATTTAAACAACTGGCTCTTGCTTGGCAAAGGGTTTCTTCCAATCTATTTTAAAATGAAAAAATACATTTTTTTCTGTGACTTGTGGGATTGCTCCATCAAGGGAAGGATGGGTTTAGTATTATTATAACAGATCTCCTGTGTTTTGCCTCTAGTAATTATATGTCAGCCTCTGCTTATATATACTCTGCTGGTATTTTTCTGAAGAGTCTTTTGGTTTTTATAATAGAACCTGATCTCCAAATCAGGAGCTGAGCCAGAAATTGGTCAGTAAGGTAGCTAAACTGGGAATTGATATTTTGTGACCAGTCTTTTCAACTACAATATAAATCCAAACAGGGTGGAGCTTGTGGGAGAGAATTAGAATTTTTCAGTAACTTATTTTAAGGTGCTGAATAAGCATTCTTATAACATGAAAACACCTTCAGGTAAGACCTGGGAAAGTTAGGGACCATTGTTGACAATAACTTGAAAGCACAGAAAGAATATTTTCCCCATAATATTTAAGTAACCATCCCAACTCTGTTTGAGAATGAAGGATGTAAACATAATTGCTACCCTGTCAGCATGATCTCTCTTGAGAGCACAGAGGTGAAAATATATGAAGGCAAAAAAAAAATGTTCTGAAACTCTACCACCATTGTAAAAGAAGGATAAGATGAGGAAGAAATAAAATGAATTCCTGGTAACAGCATTTCTATGCTGTGAACAATTGGAAGGCAAATTAGTATTGTATTCATCTTTGTGCCCCAGCACCTAGTCTGGAACCTGGCACATATTTTGTTAAACTGAATTGAGTATCTCTACACTTTTATAAGCATTCCTCTTTAGGTTATCTCTGTAAGTTAGGTGGTATTTTCTCATTTTGTTGATGAGGAAACTGAGGGTCAGAGAAATTGAGTAACTTAGTGTCACGTAGTTAGTAAGGGGCAGAATCAAAGTTTGAAAGCAGATTTCCTGAGAACTTTGGATTCAGGGGTTTTGCCATTAGACCAGAAATATCTCCCACTGCTAAGGGAAGCTATTAGCCCCTCTATATATCCAGATACATCCAGTCACAGCAAAGGATACCACCCTAAGATTCTTCAGGTGCCAGAAGCTGTTAACAAATGGAGTTAAACCAACTCCAAGATCTCAGCTATTCAGTCTTTTTTTAAAAATTTTTTTAGATGTTGATGGACCTTTATTTTTATTCATTTATTAATATGTGGTGCTAAGACTCAAAGCCAGTGCCTCACACATGCTAGGCAAGCATTCTACCACTGAGCCACAACCCCAGCCTCTCAGCTATTCAGTCTTAATGGCTACAAAATCCTGTCCCAAAGGAAGAAGTAACTTGAGAGTAAAGGGGTTTCTGGAAGCCCCAAGGAAACCCTTTTTCCTGCAGAAGGAAAGTGAATTTAGGAAGATTACTAGGGAATGATCCTGTTGGGGGAGTTCCAGGAGGAGCAACAAAGTGGGAGTTGGGTTTATTTTACTTACTAATGTGTGCAGGCTTAAGAATATTAATGCAGTAGATAGGCATTTCTCATTTCTTCAAGTGAAACGGAATTATATTTGTCACTCTTTTTTTTTTAAGTGCTGGGGATGGCACCCAGGGCCTTGGTCTTTCTAAATATGACCTGAGCTACAATACCCTTGTCATCATTTTTTGTGTCATTACAATTCACTCATTTAAAGGTATATATTAGTGATCTTTAGAATGTTCACAAAGTTGTACAACCATTATTGCAGTTGATTTTTAGAATCTTCACTACCCCTTTACCATCACCCCCACCTTAGCTATAAGCAACCACTAATCTGCTGTCTCTATGGATTTGTTTATTCTGAATATTTCATATGGATAGAATCATATGTATATCATCTTTGGGAACTGACTTCTTTCACTTAGCATAATGTTGCCAGTTCTTCTGTATTATAGCATCTACTACCAATACTTCATACCTTTTTATGACTGTACAATATTCCATAATATGTATTTATCACATTTTGTTTATCAATAGATGGACATTAGGGTTGTTTTCACTTTTTGACTATTTCAAATAATGCTCTGTGAACATTGATGTGCCATTTTTTGACATGGATATATGTTTACATTTCTCTTGGATATATGGCCCTGTAGGTGGAATTGCTGGATCATATGGCCATTCTATGGTAAACCTTTAGTAGAATGGCCTGGCTTTTTTCCAAGGTGGCTATAAAACTTCACATTCATACCAGCAGTGAGTGAGGGTTCCAATTTCCACATCTTCTCCAAAGCTTGTTATTGTTAGTCTCTTTTATTCTAGCCATCCTGGTGGTGTGTGAAGTGGTATCTCATTGTGGTTTTGAATTGCATTTTACTGATGTCCAGCATCTTTCGTGTGCTTATTGTCGACATTGGTTTGCTTTCCTGGGTCCCCTGATTTGGTTTTCACATTGTTTCCAAATTGATTTGAGAACAGAGAAATCCAAACCATGTTATTACTCAGATGATTAGAAGGAACCAGGAAGATGACTATCTCTCATTCATATCACTCTGTAGGCTGGAGGGGGTTTAAGGCCTGGTTGTAGATAATTTAAGCTAGGAATGCTGACCTGATGGAAATGATAAGGCCCAGGATTTTTGGAACCGGCTTATTGAAATATAATTCACATACCATACAGTGAATGTACTCTTTTAAAGTATACAATTCAACAGTTTTTAGAATTTTCAGAGATGAGCAACTGTACCACAATTGACTTTAAAACATCTTCTTTTTTTGTAGCAAAGCAAAAAAAAAAAATTCAGATAGTAAAGACTTCACATAAAAATCAGTCATTATTTATTACTTGTTGATTACAATTTGCAAAACTTTTTTCTCTCCATCTTTTTTTTTGGTGTGTTGTAGTTGTACATAATGGTGGGATTTGTTACTTATTAGTACATGCACAAAATATAACAATATAATTTGGCCAATGTTCCTCCCCAATACTTCTTTCTTTCCAGTCTCTCCTACCCCTGGTCCCTTTTCTCTATTCTGTGGATCTCACTTTGATTTTCATGAGATCCTCCCCCACCAACTTTAGAAATTTTCATCATTCCAAAAGGAATGTCCCTATCACCAGTCACTCCCATTTTCCACCAACTTCTCTCCCCCCAGGGTTAGGTAACTACAAATCTACTTTCTGTTTCCATAAAGTTGCCCCTTCTGTCCAGTTCATATAAATGAAATCATATAATATGTGGCCTTTGTGTCTGGTTTCTTTTACTTAGTGCGATGTTCTCAAGTTTCACCCATGTTGTAGCATGTATCAGTACTTCAGTTCTTTTAATGGATGAATAATATTCCATTCTGTGGTTATACCACAATTTATTTATCTATTTTTTATTGATGGATATTTGGGCTATTTCCACCTTTCAACTATTGTGAATACTGCTGTTATGAACATTCATTTGTGAATTTTTGTGTGAACATGTTTTCAGTTCTCTTGGATTTATACCTAGTGGTAGAATTGCTTGGTCACAAGGTAATTTAACATTTTTGAGGAACTGCCAGACTTTTTCCAAAAGGGCTACAACCTTTTAGGCCCATCCTATTTTGTAAACTTAGAAGAAAAAAATGTTAAGCTTTCTTACAAGTTTTGTCCCCTGGAGCTGCATGTGTGTATGTTTGTGTTGGGCGTTTCAGTGTTCCATATAGCCCAAGGACATGGTAGTTAGATTTGGCAAAGCACTATGAACCTCCCTAGACAGGAGCTTTCTTGTTCTTGCTAGATAATTTGAGTCAAAATCCTAGGAGCTTTGGTGTCTGTAAAACATCAGTTCTTTCTGATGGAGCAGAATGATTAAAATAATATATAGTAATGAGAATGAATTATTTCTATGTAATTATAGCTTTTTAGAATCTCCTTTAAATTTAATGTTTCTTCTTGAAATCTTTACCCTGATATTAACATTTGCTTTGTTTAAAGCTATAGTCTTATATGACACAATAGGGTAATTGTTTTGTTGATTTAGAGAAGTAAAAGTAGAATAATTTGTCCTTACTGTTGTTACTGAAAGTAAAAAATACTGGTTTTACACCTATCATGTGTGTGTGTGTGTGTGTGTGTGTGTGTGTACAGAGAGAGAGAGAGATAAGTGGAAGTGAGTTGTGAATTCAATTTACAAGTTCGTGTTTATACCTAGCTTCTTATTAAATTGCAGTCTTGAACTAATATTCTTGTTTTAGTAAGGGTTTGTCTTCCCTTCTATTCTGCGATAAGGCTTTCATCCTCTTGAAGTGGACTTTTGTGTACTTTTTACTGAATTTAGATATCTTTAAAAAACAAAGCCCTGGAGATTTTTCAGTTTTTGTTTTTGATATGAAATGAAGTGATAAAAATTTGAGTAGACCAAAAGAAGAAAATTAAGATTTTATGTAAATATGTATTTAGGGACCTGGATTTTCAAAAAGAGGAAAGCATTTTGCAAATCTGGGGTTAAATTCCAGAACAGATTATTAAGAATGTTTTATAAATACTCAGAAAAAGGAGTGGTGAGCTCTAGGAACCAGTACTGGTTCACCAAGGTCAAACAAAGTCAGCCTGACCAAATTTTCTCAGTGGACAGGGTCATAGGCCTATAGATCAGGGAAATAATGGTAGATGTGATATATCTACACTTCAGCCAGGCATTGACAAGGCTTCTTTGGTCTACTTTTGTCTAAAATAGTCAGGTGATAATAGTGAAAATACATTTATATGAATTTGTCTGGAACTGGTTAAATGGGCAGCATCAAAACCAATTAATGAGCCAGGAGCAGTGTGGAAGGAAGCTTCTAGTCCAACTATGTCCTGGCTTTGTCCTTAGACCTTTTCCTGTTCAATCTGCTTCCCCACCCCTCTTTTATATTTATTTTTCCTGCATATAAATGTGGATATTAGAAAATACAAAACACTTTTCAACATCTATAAAAGTGCCTCCAGAGATAACCAGTTGCATGTATGTGTCTGTATATTTCCCTCCAAACTCTTTTAAGATTGTGGTTTTGTATGGAAGTAATTTTATATTCTTTCCATTAACCTATATCATGAATATTTTCCTAGGCCATTATATATTCTTTGAAAATGTTTTTTAATAAATAATATTCCATCATGTAAAAAAGATTATCAGCAAAATAATATGACATGTATGGGCCATAATTTGGGTAACCACTAACTTATTGGTGGATGTGGTTTTATAGTTTTTTTCCAATGTTTTGAGCCTATACAAAATATTTAGATGGATATCCATGTACAAGGTTATTAAGAATTTATGATAGATTCTATCTATTCTCAGGATAGATTCCTTTAAGTGGCATTATTTGGGGCAAAATATATGAACATAGTCAGTTGCAGTACCATGTTCCTTAAATCCTAGTTATACAGGAGACTGAAGTAGGAGGATGGCAAGTTTGAGGCCAGCCTCAGCAACTTAGGGAGACCCTGTTTTAAAATAATTAAAAAAAAATGGGGCTGGGGATGTCTGCTCAGTGGTAAAATGTTTCAATCCCCAGAAACACTCCCCCTCCGGGAAAAATAGAGCATGTTTAAGGCTTTTGATACATTTTTGCTAATTTGACCTCCACCTCAACTGGCAGTGTAAGGATGTTTCTTTTAATATCCTTACTAACCTGGAATATTTTGTTTTTGTTTTTGTCTCTGGGGTTTTTTTTGTTGTTGTTGTTGTTGGTGCGTGTGGTGCTGGGGATTGAACCCAGGGCCTTGTGCATGCGAGGCACACACTCTACCAACTGAGCTATATCCCCAGCCCTAACATGGAATATTTTTAAAGACAACCTCTGCTAATTTGATAGGTAAATGTTATTTAATTTAAATTTTCATTTGTAATTTCTTTTGTTTATAATAGAATTGAACATTTATATGTGTGTGTTTGTATTGATTTTTGTTTTTTCGTGTGTCTGTTTCCTGTTCATACCTTTTTTCCATTTCCATATTGGGATGTGTTCATTCATTCTTATTGATATATAGAAACTTCAATACAGTTAAATTACTAATTCTTTGTTGGATATATTATGAAGACTTACCACTTTGGAGTTTGCCTTTTTTGGCATTTATTTATTCATTTATTCAGTGCTGGGCATTGAACCTAAGGCCTTGTTCATGCTAGGCAAGACTTACTCTGTACCACTGAACTATACCCCAACCCTTTTTTGCTTTATTTTATCTTGATGTACACATATTTTATGTTTTTATATAGTTGAATCTCTCAGTGTTTTCTTTGTGGTTTGCCTCTGCTTATGCTCATAGACTTAGAAGAGGCTTCTCCAGCCAGAGAGCAAATAAATAATCACCTATGTTTTATTCTAGTTAATGTTTTGTTTTATATTTAAAACCTTAACCTGCCTGGGATTTATTTATGAAGTAACGTAGCATATTCACTTAATTAACTTAATTTTTGCTCCAAATTTTAATGAATTATTAAGTACATTTTATTAAATAATCCATCATTTCCTTTTAGACACGTGCACAATTTCGATTTGAGGCTTCTTATTTCTGTTCTGTAATATTTTACTCTGGAATTATCCATTACTAAAAAAGGACCACATGTTTTGACAACTATAAACAAGAGGAGTCTTTCTCTAGGTCCCATTTTCTGGGTTCCTTCCACAGAAACTTGACCTAAAGGAGATTCAGTTGATACTCCAATAAAGATTGTCAGAGTTTGTGATCCTGTGGGAGTGACTACTGTGAAGAACATTTGAATCTAGACTCTTTAGTGACCTGGCAAAACATAGAAAATGGTTACATTATCTCAAATTGGCAAGCTTTATCACAACATGGATGTATTTTGGTCACTGTGTTGGATGGAGCATTGCTGTTAAGTGAACAAGATTGTTCCAAACTAGCATATTTACCACTTTGGGAGTAAGGAAAAGGGGTAATTTGCCTTCATTCTCATGTTGCCTGGATGAGGTGTTTTACCTCGGGGTGGTCTTTACATATACTTTGGCTTATGCATTAAAGGAGTCAAAAGCTTTGTAAATCTTTCATTTGAATATGCTACATGAAATTCCTTTGAAATAGAGAAAAGACACTATTTGAAGCTTTTACCCTGATCTCCTGGGTGAAATGAAGTCAGTGAGAAGGACCGATTAGAAGGCCCTGTGAATGCTTTTTCTTAGCTCCATGTAAGATCAAGGCATTTTTCATTCCACTCATCTCAGAGCAGGTGGCAGAATGTAATGGAAACTTTATATAGTATGGCACTTTTGCCCAATAGCTAGCTCTTCCTGCATCCTCACTAAGCTCTTTAGGAGACAGAAACATCCAGTCAGTAGGGATAAACAAGAATTTCTTGTGGCGTGCTGATGTAGCACGTCTTGTTTTCTGTTTTCTTCCCAGTATACTTCAGGATTCTACACAGAACCATGGCTAAGTGTGTGTAGAACTGAGGAAGCACATTGCGACAGTGCAGGGACCAGAACCAGAACAATGACACCCAGGTTTCTTTTCATAGTTAATTATAGTTCTGAGCCATTGTTCTAAAAGTTGAGATGAAATTATTTTTTCTCTCACAATATTTGCCTATGTTAAGGCTGTTTATCATTTTTCTTCCTTCTCATCTAGCCTTGAGAATTTTTTTTTTCAACTTACGCTTGTTGATTTGGTATTTTTTTGGCCCAAGGCATTTAGGATTATTTGCAGATATGAAGATTTCCAACTTCTAGATTATATTAAGCAAATTAAAATGAAGAGTCCTAGGTTTGATTTCTTTTAGGTCTCATTGACTTGGTCATAAAATCATAATTGTCATAATTAGAAGGGACCTTATTAAATTTTCCCTAGCTTTAGAAGTATCAGATTTTTATTTTTTTTTTAATTTAGATGTTGATAGGCCTTTATTTTATTCATTTATTTGTATGTGGTGCTGAGAATCAAACCTAGTGAGTGCCTTACATATGCTAGGCAAGCACTCTACCACTGAGCCACAACCCCAGCCCTCAGATTTTTAAATAGTAGATATAGAATTAGGAGCTAACCCAAGTAATAGGCTTCTATAAAACAGAGAAGCTTGTGATTCCTAGAAATGTGCTATTTGGCAATTCATATACTTACTCCACACTAACAGGTATCTTGATGAACTTATTTTACTTTCACCTCCATCCATTTCGTTGAAAGACATGAGCCATAATGTTGGGACAGACTCTTGTAATTCAGACACATCCTGAGGGTTTATACTGTAAAGGCGACTACAGAAATCTAAAACAGTCCATACTCATCAAAATCTGTGACTCTTTTTCTGAGGTTGTAACTTTATTTCCACCAGAGTTCTGTAATTTTTCACAACTGATGATTCCTTTAAGCCTCAGGGCAGCTCAGCAATGGCAAATGAGGGCTGTATGAGTTTGAGATCTCAACGTCTGCACTTCCATAAGAATGGATGAGCTTTTTGGGGAGCTGTTGATTTATTTTCAGTGTACAGCCAACCAAAACATGAGCTATTATTTGACCATGTCTTTTCTACTGAGTATTTGTGTGGGGCTTCAAGGTCAGGGAGTTATGGTTTTCCATTTTACTTTATTTTTGTTTGCATTTTCTGATTGTCTCTGTCACAGTCTGTGTGTCTGAAGTCTGTCATCCAGTTGTCTCCTCAGCATTTTGTCATTTCCAAATTTGATAGGCATGGCTTTCATTCTATTTTGTAGTTTTTCCTTTTTACATCTTCATTCAAATCATTAGTAGTCTACACTGTATGCAGAGTAAATGCCCTCTGTTGCTGCTATTTGTTTCTTGTCTGTACATTTTCTTGTCTTTAATAGGATGAAATAAACTTATAGTATAGGTTGAGAACTGATCATCTTTCAGCTTTTCCAAATTAATGACAATTTTCATTTTTAATTCTCTTTTCATGGTGCTGGGTATGGAAACCCAGGGTCTTGCATGTGAAAGGCAAGTGCTTTCTCTGCCACTAGCTATGTCCCCAGAATTTCTTTTTATTTTATTTTGAGGCATGGTCTGGCTAAGTTGCCCAGTCTGGCCTTGAACTTGTGATTCTCCTACGTCAGCCTCCTTGAGTCACAGGGATTACAGGCACGTGCCACCAGGCTTATTTTCAAAAGCCTTTTTCCCCTGATGTCTGGAAGGTAGATGGATTCAAGAGCAAAGTCTTGGGAAATGGATTTGCAGGCTTGATTATGTGTCCAGTTTGCATTGTGGAACATTGTAGTTTCAGAACCCTTTGGTGCATCGTTGGACTGTTAACTAAATCTTGAAACCTTTGACTTGTCTGAGCTTTGCAGAAGTGGTGTGTGGTTTCTTTCCTTGGTCAGTTTTGTAGCATTTTGGGGTGGGTAAAAGGAGAAAGTGTGTAATCTTTTCTCATTATTTGCTTCTGAGACGCCAGAATTTAAGAATTACATAGTCTAGGTTTGCCCTCTTAGATCTCTGCACAGAGTTAGCACATTGAATAAAAGATGGTTGACTCAACAAGGGTGCAGTTCACCACACTAACTTTGAGAAGGAAACAAAAACCACATAAAGGAGCTTGTAGCTTAGTAAAGGAAATGACATCACCACAAATTCTGTGCATTAGACTTTAAAAGGACAAGGGAGTGAAAGGTCTGGAAACCATATTCAATGAAGAATTGTTAAGAAAGTAACAACCTTTAACCTGAAAAAGAGGGAGGTGACTTATTTTTGAGGAACAGTGGCCCTTGTCCATTATGGCTGATGTTATCCTACCTTTCTTGGGAGACCAGGAAAACACACAGAGTTTGCCTTTGATCCTATCCCATGGTATGTCCAATCAGATGCCAAATTTTATCTATTCTAGCTCCAACATGTTTCCTGATTCTTATCCTTTCTTTCTGTTTTCTTTGCCCCATACTTGGGAATTATTTTCTGAACTAATAGAATCGCTTCTTGGTCTCTGTCACCTCTTCTTTTGTCCCCTCACCTATATTATACTCACAGAATAATTTTCCCCAAACCTAATTTTAATTGTATCACTTTTGTATTTAAACACCTTAACAGTTTTTTTTTCATAGCCTAGTAATAAAAGCATTATCTCAAGCTCTTATAATCGAGTTCCCAATCTGTCTTTGCTCATTGTCTCCTTTTCTCATTCCACCTTCTACTCAATCTAATTCAGTTGTCTTAGGGCTGTCTATAGGATTTTCCAGTATTTAACCTTCTTTAAGCTATTCCTTTCACACTGTTACGAAGAGAACCCATCATGTTTTAAGCTGTTTTAAACACCCAAATTAGGATCATCTTGCAGAAGATGTGGCCATCGACCCAAGAATTTACATCCCCAGTTCTTTTTATTTTTTATTTTGAGACAGGGTCTCACTAAGTTACAGAGGCTGGTTTCCAACTTGCGATCCACCTGCGCCAGCTTCCCAAGTGGCTAGGATTACAGGTGTGCACCAATGCACCCAGCAATCTTGAGTAGTATTCTCTAATACTAAAGAATTAGAGAGCTTCCCATTATTGGATGTGTTTGAGCAGAGGCTGGAGCGTTATCTAGTCTGATTGTTGTAAAAGCAGGAGCTACATATACTAGGGACTTTGGGGAATATACAAAAATTGGAAGTGTCCTCTTTTGACAGGAAAGTATGAGACCACATACTTACTCTCCCCTCAATAGCCAGCGTCACACACAAACACATACCCTTGATCACGCTGTTACTTCCCTTAAAATTTTTCAATGGCTTCTTCCCAGTGCCCTTAGGATAAAGGCAAATATCCTCACCAAAGTCTAGCTCCCCTTTGTCCATTCTAGAATAAAATATTGGCTTTAAATTTGCATAATAAAAAGACTTATTAGGCTGGGCATGGTTGTTCATGCCTGTAATCCCAGCAGTTTGAGAAACTGAGGCAGGAGTTCAAAGCCAGCCTCAGCAAGGTGGGAGGCGGGTTAAGCAACTCAGTGAGACCCTGTGTCTAAATAAAATACAAAATAGGGCTGGGAATGTGGCTCATGGTTGAGCGACCCTGAGTTCAATCCCCAGTAGTCCCCAAAGCCAAAAAAGGCTTATTAAAGCGTTTCCCCCTAAACAAAAGATCGATCTGCCCTCAAAGGTAAATTCTGCTACCACTTCTTCAGAAACCAAAACGTTCCTGAAAGTGTAATAGCAGTTTATCCTTACTTGCAATCTGAAAAGTGTCAGAATGACTTTAGAATGTTGGGGGTTCATTTGTAGTGCCAATCAAAATTTTAACTTTTTTGTGTGGGGGGCAGGTAATTGAAACCAGGACCTTATGCATGCTGGGGAAATACTCTACCACTGAACCATACCCCAGCCCCCCATTTTTTTGGCATTACTGGAGATTAAACCCAGGGCCTCATGCATACTAGGCAAGTACTCTACCACTGACCTATGTCCCCAGCCCATTTTAAAAACTGGTTTTTGGGACAGGGTCTTGCTAATTTGCCAAGATTGGCTTCAAATTTGCAATCCTTCTGCCTCAGCCACCCTAGTAGCTGGGATTACAGGTGGTTACCAAGCCTGTCATCCAAAATTTTTGTGTGCATATAGTTTGAAGTTTCACATAATGCTCTAACAATGCTACAGTGCAGCATTTTTGTAGTATTAAAAATTGTAAGCAATTTAAATGTGCATCAATCATGATATGACTGCATAAATTAGTCTATCCATAACATAGAATATTATGTAGCCAATAAAAATGAGGTCTGTCTGTCTCTGTGCACTGCTGTGGATGGGTTTTTATGATATATCAAAGAATGAATCTATGTGTGAGTTGTAAATGTATGTATATAAACAATATATGCATGGAAGTTAGCCCTGAAGGATATATACTAAAAATACTAACAGTAGTTACTTCTGGTTAGTAGGATGGGGAAATGATACAGAAATGTCTAAGAAAAGAAGTTAGAGTTTTGGTTGTTGTTGTTTTTTTTTTTTTTTTTTTTTAAGTTAAAGATATTTTAAAGTCAGGAATTTGGGATATAGCTATCATGCATGAGGCCCTGGGTTTCATCCTCAAAAACAAACACACACACACACACACACACACACACACACACACACTTAAATGGTGTGTTACTTTTGTAATTTAAAAGAAATGTAAACTCATCACCTTTCTTTGCAGTTGCATTAGACAGGGGATTCTTTAACACTTTTACTTTCCCATGGGATTTACAATTTTATTGCCAAATTTTGATTTTGAGATCTTTCCAACCCTCTTGCCCTTCTTTCCTTTGGAGGCAGTCTGCAGGATTTTTTCCTTGTTGTTTCTCTGAACTATCACAGTGAAACTAAATTTTGTAAGTTAATACCAGCATTTTCAAAAATGTACTGGGTATTAGAATCACCACTATACTTGTTTAATGCAGACTCCTGGGCCCTACTCAGTAGATCTTGATTCATTGTGTCAGGGGTGGGATCTAAATTTTTGATCTTTTTTAATTTTTATTTTTTGGTACTTGGGATTGAACCCAGGGACACTTAACCACTGAGCCACATCCCCAGCCTCCTTTTTTAAAAATTTGGAGACAGGGTCTTGCTAAGTTGCTGAGGCTGGCTTTGAACTTGTGATCCTTCTGCCTCAGCCTCCCAAGTTGCTGGGATTACAGTGTGTGCCACTGATCCCAGCCAAAATCTTGATCTTTTAAAAACTCTATTTTGATAGTGATTTCTGGTTGTGCCCCCTCTATCTCCTTTCTCTGTGATGAGTAGCTGGTAAAAAGTAATTAGGCAGGAGAAGATGACTCATTGTGCATATCTTTGTGGGTCACAAATGGTTTGGTTCCTCTGAATGGGAAAAAAATGAATAAAGTACAAATTAATAGATGAGATTTTAGTAATAAGCATTTCTTCTTTAAAATAGCCTATTTGAAGGGACCGTTCTGGTTTAGAGGCTGGTCAGGTGGGCCTCCCTCACAGTGACTTCCACCTAACACATGCCCTTCAGTGATAGCTGTGCTAGCCACAAGTGGAAGGGATGGAAGATCCTTGGCAAGTTTTGAAGTCTTGATATTCAAATTATTTTTAGGTCAAGCTTTTGTCCTGGGAAATGGGTATACTATAAAGATGAGGTATTATGACAATTCCATGGTTTTTGTTAAAACAATTTTTTTCCTTTGTTGTATGGGAAGTCTGTTAACCAGATGCCTGTTGTGGGTTATTAACATCTCAAAGGGGTGTTTAAAAAATACAAACCTCAAATGCTCCTAGCAATTAACCTCAGGAACAAAAGTAAATGGGAATATTTCTTAACTACGTTTCCAAGCCCTCAGTGAAGCTGGCAGCCCTCAGTTAAATAAACCATTAGGTTTATTAGTTCAGAACAGAAAAGTGAACTTGGACAGTTTTCTGAACTGCTCCTCATTTACAAACTATCACTTAGTCACAGGCTACTCTGTGCCTATTGGACATTAGATAATTCTACAAATAGAAGCCAGAGACTGAGCAGCAGTGGGAACTTTCTAAGGGGTTCTTCTGAATGTGAAAATAATGAATAAAATGCAGTTTATTAAACTTGAGACCTTAGTAGTACATGTAAAAAGAGTGGATTCCTTAAAGCAATAGCTTTGTTCTCCTTCTGTAGTCTATTTTAAGTGGGCCCTCTGGCCCAGAATTATCAACTTTGTATTAGGAACTTTGAGGAAATGGTGGTTTGGTGGTTGTTGTTTGAAGGATTTTTAAAGAAATGTAGTTACTAAGCAACTGCCATGACCTGCTGCTAAGTTGGAGTTCAGCAGGCAAGTCATTTCCAAAGAAGGCAATATATAAACAAGTTTTAAGAGGGTAAACATGGCTTATGGATAGATTGTTAGTGTTTTTTATTAAAGATCCTGGGGATGGAACCCAGGGATGGCTGTACCACGGACCACAGTCCTTCTTATTTAAAATTTTTTTTTTTTTATTTTGAGACAGTGTCTTGCTGAATTCCCGAGGCTGGCCTTGAATTTGTGTTCCTCCTGCCTCAGCCTCCTGAGTTGCTGGGATTACACGCTTGTGATGCCACACCTGGAAGTTGGGTGTTTTCCTTTGTTCTGAGTTCTATGTGTAGTTCTTTTACTCATCTTCCCCAAGAAAGAACTGCCTGGTCAGAAGTCTGCCTCACACAGTTCTCAGTGAGTGATCCTAGACAGGGTTAGAGGGCCAAGCACAGGGTTAAGAGCAGTGCCCAGGCATCTCTGGAGGTGATCTGGTCTACTGCTATGCTCTTGGGAATCCAGGGCTTCTGCGATGGATTGGCCACCACCCTCTATCTTTATTTTGAGACACCTCATTGATATTGATGTGTTGTCGTGTAACCCTAAAAACAGGGACATTGTCCAGCTGTCATCTCTCATTTTTCTGCAACATTTAATGAGTGAGTCAGTGACTCAATGGCTTTCTCCAGTATTTCAGGGACAGGAGCAGTTAATGAGGACAAATCATCATAACACCAGTGTGTGATGAATGAAAGATCACATGAATTTAACCAGTTGGCTTCATTGATATCATGGTGAACAAAAAAGAAATTTTTTTGAGAGGAGGCTATTTGCATGACTTCAGACTCCTCCGCTCCCCTTTAGGCTTTTTAGCATTTCCCTTTTCACCCAGCTGAAGGTCAGGATGCTTTGCCTAGGAAGGCAAGGGGGAGCGGCAGGTGTTGGAGCAGGTGTTTTGTTCTCTCCTGCAGATCACACAGACTAGGTGGGGATGCTTCTTGCCAGCCCTCTATGGTGCATGAAAATGCTTTTGTGGAATTTTTTTCCCCTGAAAGTGTGTTTATTTTAAAGCAGTTGCCCAACCTTCAACCCCTGGTATAAATTTTGACTTCCTTTAAAGTCAGCTTGTCATGGTAAAGTATGCCTGTCATCTGCCATTTCCACAGCCTGTGACTTAGATATACCCTGTTTTATGCAGCAATTATAGACCTGAAAAATGTTGTGTAATTGTGTGTGCGTGTGGTGTGAATATCATATTTTAAATGTACTAGGAGAATGTCACAGCAAAGCAACCCTATAAAAAGCCTTTTATAATAATTGTGTGCCCAGAGTTAATTTTCCTATGTCAATTTTCTTAAATTGGTTATAAACCTGTAGCAATATTTTCAGGCAGTTGCCATGGTCTCAGTGGGCTACAAGGCTGGGCATGGACGAAGGGCCTAACTGATTAGATGATTTTAGAGGTGAGTGGTATCAGCAGACTTGTAGATTTGGGAAAATTTATATTTTAATATGTTACTGAATCAGTAAGACCTGTTTGGAGGTAAGTATCTCAGAGGAGCTTTAGTTTTAATTCTCCTTATGTGATTTTGAGGTTTGTTTTTAACCTTTTGTACTGGGTTCTACTACCCCTCAAACAAAGTCATCCCAGAAAAAAATGCCCTCCTCTCCTAACAATGATATAATGGCCTTGGTCCTTTCCAGCCCCCCACCCCCGTCCTGCATCTCAGGGCCATCTGTTCTCTGCATTGGCTTTTTGGGAAAGTCTCCTTGCCCATCTGCTCTCCTTGGGCCTTAGTGTCTGCTCTAAAGATTTATAAAGGCTGCACTGGAATCTCTTTCCAGTTGTTTTATTTTTAAGGATCAGTGAGGTTTTGAGGTGAATGAAAGCTGTTTCCATTTGACATGCCCAACTTCTACTCCTTTTTCCAGGTGATTTCTTTTCTTCGATTAGACTGCAAATAGAGAAAGTCTGTCTGTCTACACTTGGAGAAGGGACTCTGATTATCAAAGCGAAGATTGGGCTGGCTCTGGCTGTTTTGAAGCCAGGTGTCATCCTGCTTTTTTGGCCACAGCCATATGGTCTCAGGGGAGCTCCTTGGGTTCATTCTTTTCCTGTCTTTCCCCTTGTCTTCCTAAACAGAGTACAGTCGCTTTGAATCGAAGATACATGACTTGCGAGAACAAATGATGAACAGCAGCATGAGTTCTGGGTCAGGGTCCCTCCGAACAAGTGAGAAGAGGTCCTTGTATGTCAGGTAAGTTGCCCTTCTGGGCACCAGGTCTGGTGCTGGATGGGAGCAGCTCTGCACCAGCCCAGCCCTTCTTGTTTAACTAGTGGGGTAGGGAGTGTGTACTCCCAGTACTAAAATAACAGTTCACACTGTATGCTCAGGTTGTGTATTTTATGGTCAGTATCTCCTCCCTTTTGTGAGTTGGCTTCTTCCTTTTCACTCATGAATGACTCAGTATGGGAAAATTTCAGTTTGCTCTAATTGTAAAAGACTGTTGGGTGATTGTTGCTAGTCAGCATTCAAATAGCACTCGAATGTTCAAAGTACTTTGCTTGCAATCTGTGCTCTGAGGGGAAAACTTGGCACCCCCCATCCCCTTCCACATATGCATAATAGACATCAGGATTTGTATCTGAGCATATCAACTATCACAGTGTTCTAGTACAAGGTTTCTTTTAAGAGACCAAAGAACTGACAGGTTGTTGCATTCTGGGTATTGCATTGTGCTTCTATTCCCCTCTCCACCCACTACACTGGTTTGCTCTCTCTGTGAATCATGGGACAGGATAGAGTGTGTTCCCTAGGAAGGTGGGGTGGAGGGATCAGATATATAACATTGAACTGTAAGTCACTTGGTGATAATGTCAAAAGTTGAGCTTCTGACCCTAAAGGTGCAGTATACTACTGTGTCAGATCAAGGTACAAACTTCCCAGGTTGTTGGACTGATAAAGGAACACTGTGAACTAACTCCTCTCAGAATTAGGGCTAGTTTCCTTCTTCCTGCCCTGACTTCCTGGCAAAACTCCAACAGAATGATTACAAGTTCTTTGTATTTCTCCAAGGGCACAGCCCTTAGGGAAAGAGATGGTGGGATTACCAGAACTACTTTAGATATCCGCTGAATGCTTAGGTGTGGGGTTGTCTTAAACTCTTTGGTTGAACTTTTTCTGGTGGCCTCTGATACCTGTTGGGGGCGGGGAGGCTGCATTTGCCAGTTGCCTGGCAACATGACAATTGCTCTTGTCCTTGGGGTGTGAAATGACGATAGCTAACCAATGTCATTGCTAATTGCAGTTCTCACAGTGCTTGCTTTTCTTTTTCCCCAGTTGGTAGTCCCTGACCCTATTGCTGGGAGCAGAGCTGAGGGAGCCCCTCTCTAAGCCCAAAGCCCACTAGAACCCTTTGAGTTCTTTTCTAAAGTGAACCTTTAACTCCACTCCTTGTGTAAAGAGAGCATTTGCTGCACTCATCTCCCACTGTGAGGGGAGGAGAAGGGTAGAGAGGGGCTGGACTAGGCACCAGCCATGTTTCCAGTCTCCTCCTTGGCAAAGAAAGGCCTGTCTGCTGTCACCAAAGCCTTTGCTCTGGGTTCTGCAGCCTAGACACTGGACCACTGATGGAGAAAACTAGAAATGTGCTGTCACCCCTGAAAATGGGTAATACTTGTGTGACTTGGTCAGGATTGTTCCGTTCCTGTGCTTCCAGCCCCCGCAGATGTGGCACTCCAGTGTGCGTGGGAAGCTGCTCTTTAGGCAAGACAGTTTCTTCAGAGAGCTTTATTTTTAGATTTCCCCTCTCCGCCTATCCTGGGCTAGAGCTCTCCCTGCCTGGGCAGGGGGAATGGGGCATTGGTTCTCAATCTGGAGCACCCTTCTCTGGCCCAGGCAAGGGATATGTTCAGTCTATCTGGGGAGGAGAGGAGACTCTGTTTCTAGAGAATCCATTTATATAATCTGCCTTTAACCTTGTCTAGATAACATCTGTATCCTCAGAGGGAAGTAGATATGGTTTAGAATAGAAACTGTTTGTGATCACTAGACCTAATTAGGGGAAATAATGCTTTATGGCTAAAGCAGTGAGCTAAGGCTCTTTCCTGGCTAACCCCTGTATTAGACTGGTTTGCTCTCTTCCCTTCCATTCCTGTTTTTGACCTTTGACTCTATACTTGGTTTCTTTTCTTCTACATGTGAATATATTTAAACTTCTTCTATTCTCTTTTTATTAGAGCTTCATACTTATATATAGTAGTTGAATTAATCCTGACAAACTCATACATGCGTGGAAATCTGTTTTCAGTTCATCATCCCCCAATTTTCCCTCCCATCCTTCCCCTCTACCATTCTCCTTTCCCTACTCTGATAGATTTTCTTTTACTCAGCTATTAATTTATATTTGATTGGTTCTTTATGTTATTCTATCCTTCTCTCCCCCTTTCCTTTATATTACTCTTGCTTCTGCATATGAGAGAAAACATTTGACCTGAGTTTCTGAATTTGGTTCATTTCACTTGGCATGATATTCTCCATTTTCATTTATTTACCAGCAAATGCCATGATTTCATTCTTTTTTATGACTGAGTAGAACTCCATTGTATGTTTGTATATGTATATACCATAATTTCTTAATCCATTTGTCTATTGATGGACATCTTGGTTGACTTCATAATTTAGCTATTGTGAAAACTTCCATTCTTTTAATTTTATTTTTGGTACCGGGTATTGAACCAAGGGATGCTTTACCACTGAGACACATCCCCATTCCCCCTCTGCTTTAAATTTTGGGACAGGGTCTTGCTAAGTTGCTGAGACTGGCTTTAAACTTGGAATCCTTCTGCCTCAGCCTCCTGAGTTGCTGGGATTATAGGCACCCAACTAACTTCTTCCATTCTTAAAAAAAAAAAAAAAATTTTAAAGGAAAGTCCCTTAAACCATTGTCTCTCTTCTTTTGCTCACTGCATTTACCAAATTCTGTGCCAGGAAACACTAGTATTTCAAGATGTTAATATGTTAATAGGTATTGTATGAAATATCAGTGCTTCAGTGAGTTGGGGAAATGCAGACTTAAACAGGAAAACTGAATGCTTTACTGTGATTAATGTCCAGGAAGAACTGTACTAGACAATGTTTCTCCCAAAAGATATGCGCACAGGAGTCTTATTTGGAAAAAAAAAACAAAACAAAACTGTGTTAACATCCAGGTTGGTTCCAGAGGAGCAGATGCTGGACTCTGTCAGGAACCAGCAGTGACCTCTTGGTCCTTAAAGTCAATGACTGACCTGGGTCTGACTTCTTCACCACATGTTTTTCATGAATTTCCTTCTTTTTTCTTTAAAGGCTCTTTGCTTACCTTGCTGACCAACCCTCAATACTTTTCGTTAGCTTTGCCCCTGAAATGGTAATGTCATTTATTTTCACATTTTTAAATCCTGTTGTGTAAACGGCAGTCCTGACCTCTTTACTGAACTCCAGACCTGCATATCAACAATTTGCTGGACATGTGCATAAATAAATCTGCCCTTCCAGTGCCTCATTCAAAATGGACTCTCCTCCCTACCTTCTCCTCCTTTTCCTCCTCATTTTCCTTAATTTAATTGCCTCACCCTATCATGTGGAAAAGGGATTAGATTTGTTCTGTCACCCAAGGCACATTTCAATTCAACATAAGAAAGAGCTCATGATGAAAACTGTCTGAAATGGAATGGACTGCTTCTGGAGAGAGTAAATTTGGTCTTTTGTTACTGGAGGGGTTACAGAAGAGGCTGGGTGACCATTTTCCTGGGTATTGCAGAAGGCTTAAAGCTATAACAACAATCTGGACCTGATGTGTTCAAATTTCAGTAGTTCTTCAGTGTCTTCAGATTAAAGATGAATAAACATTTAGGGACAAAGACCTATTATATGCCATGATCTTTGTTATTCTCGTTAAATGATTTTTTAAAAATTTTAATAGTTCTATAGAGTAGCACTATTGCTGTTTTATGGATGAGAAAACTGAGAGAAGTTCTCAAACTGGAATTTGAACCAGGTTGCTCTGACTATAAAGTATGCTTCTTTCAGCCTTTCCCCAGCTTGCTGGTAGGAATTGACTGGAATGCTAGTAAAATTACATATTCCTAGACTTCTCTTCTGGTGAGTTGGATTCACCAGGGTTGGGATTTTTAGTACTGGGGATTGAACCCAGGAGCACTATTCCATGGAACTATATCCCCAGTCCTTTTTATTTTGAGACAGGATCTTGCTAATAAGTTGCCCAGGCTGGCCTTGAACTTGTGATCCTCTTGCCTCAGCTTTGTAGGTAGTTGAGATTACAGGCATGTGCCACCATATCTGGTGAAATGTATGTTTTTAACAAGCAATCAGAATGCTCAGGAGTGACTGCTTATGTACCACAATACACATTTATTTCTATTGTTAACTAAACATTGCACTTTTTAGCTCCTACTGTGTGGAAAGCAGTGGAGCACAGGACTAAGGATTTGGGCATGGTAGCAGGGGTGGAATCAAGGAAGCAGCCATGTGGTCCCTGCTGTCCACCCAAAAGAGGTCAAGCAGCCCATGGGTAAAATGAAGGCACCTTTTTCAGTTTGGGTTCTCCAATTCTCTTGTTGTTTTCCCTTCTGACATGTTTCTCCTCCCTTTCCTTCCCCTGAGTATCTATCTCCCTCTTGTATGCACGGATTTGCAAAGCTATTTTGAAGTAAGTAACACCCTCTTACAGCTGCACTGAGGCTATAATAGGTGAAGCCCTAGGAAGCTGCAACTGTACGAACCATCGGGGCAATGGGAGTTTTGGAGTAGGAGCAGGAGGAAGAAGGAAAGATAACAGTGTTTGGGAAATGAGACTTGGCTTTAAAGTCACCAGAGACTTCATGAGAAAGGCCTTCCACACGCTTCATCATGCTAGAATGGCTTCTTAAATGGATGAGCATGGTGAGCAGAGCCCCTCTGCCTAGTAGGAATTTTGCTCTGCTAATGAATTTGTCCACTGGAAGAGACTGCAGCAATTACCTGTATTAAGCCTCTGGCTCAGAGTTGGGCAGATTAGGTGCTTCACTCAAGCCATTGGCATGTGAAGGCAGTGCAAGCATGCTGGGAGGCTAGGGTGCCAGGGATGACTTTGATTTTATTTATCTATTGGATGAAGGAATGAATGAGTGAGAGACCTGTCTTCTAAAGGTTGCCAATAAACTTGATAGTACAGTTGTAGAAATAACTCTTGAAAGTCTGTTCAGAACAGCCTGACCACATTCATTGAAGCCCCAGGACAGAATTCAGGCAGTCTGGGAGTCCTGGCCAGTCTTCTTCCCATCCTAGGAAGAAAATCCTGTTGGGGCATCTGTACTCTTGATTTGAGAAATGATGTCAGAACTAAAAGCTTGGTCATCAAGGAAGGCTGGAGAATGGTCTTTCCTATCACTAGCCAACATTGCTTTGCCCAGGGTTATACTTGGCAGGGCCTGATTTGGGCTTATTCATTAATGAGCTCACTTCAGTGTGGATTAAGATGTCAGCAAGGCAATATTGCCAGGCTTCACTGTTTGACAGAATTTAAGGGTGATGATAATATGATTTTTATTTTTTGGCATTGCTGGGAATGGAATCCAGGACCTGGTGTGTGGTAGGCAAGCATTCTACCTCTGTGCTACATAACCAGCCTGATAAGCATCTTTAAAGTAACAACAATAGGACTGAAGATGTTGCTCAGTGGTGGAGCACTTGCCTAACATGCATGAGGTCTGAGTTCCATCTTCAGTACTGCAAAAAGTGAATATGCAGTTTTCTGCATCAGTGACTTATGGAACTGCCTGTTCCCAAACACCAGTCCTGAGCCTATTCTTGAAATTGCTCAGCTCATCCCATCCCATCATCTGCAGGTGGTGTGAGCTCTAAATGGTCACACATTATGGGTAGATTGGTCTTCTCCAACTCCATAGTTACCCTTTGAGGCCTAAAACTTTGAAGGATTGTGCTCTTACCTGTTCTCTATGTATCCTTCTACAAGATGCATCAAGGAGGCATGAGCACTTGGGTTTGGGATTTTAGGCTGCTCCTTGGATGATGCTAGAAATTTTAACTTCTTCAACAAGGTCAAAGCCTAATGACTGACCACTACTTTTTGATTTTCTGTGCTTGCCTTGTAGCAACTGGGCAAGGGATGGGCTGCTTGGTCTTCAAATAATGTGCCCTTTATCCAAAGGAAGAAAGTGATGCATGGTTGGCAAATAAAATCATGTATATTCAAAAGAAAGGAAGGAAGGAAAGGAAGGAGAAGAAGGTATGAAAGAAAGGTGTCTTAGACCCCAGCTGCTATGGGAGAAAAGCACAGTAGGGGGACATTCTGAGGGATATTAATGGGGAGGGAATTCTGTGTAGTAGCCTGGTCTCATCCACCATTCAAAAGCATTCAGAACCTCATAAGGAACATAAGGTTGTAAAGGGTTTTCACTTTGGTGATATAATATGAAAGTTCAAAAAAATATAAGAATTAAACTGCAATAAATTGAAAATTAAAGAAAGGTGGCTCCCAATGGTATGGTAGAATTTGGAAGAAGGAAATTTAGAGTGGGATAGGTCACAAAGCAGGGAGGGACTTGGGCTGGGCCTCAGAGGAGTTGCTGAGGGGCCAAGGGGACCAAAAGGGTATCCCAGGCTAGACAGAGGCCAGAGCCACAGGTAGGGAGGTGGGCACAGTGCTAGGTGAGCTCAGTGGAAGAAGCCCCTTGCCTTTGAGTCTGTTAGAGCTAAAATTTTCTTCTTTGCTTTGCATTGAGAAACCTGCCAAACCAGTTCCCTTGTTAAATTGCCATTTTCGTCGCATTCCTGTTTACTGGGACACCACGGTGACTGTGCCAGGTGCTTATGATTTCTATGTATCTTTCAGACCCAAACCTCACAATTTAGGATCTGAACTGCAAAGACTTTGCTTTGTAATCTGTTTACTTGGAGCTAACTGTATTCTTGCTTTCCCATCAGCAGAGAGGGCCCAGCTGAACGGAAGATTGGCAAAGTCCCTGAGAACATGTGCATTATCCCTGTGGGCGGGCACATGTCTCTCTTAGGGAATATTTGAAAGGTCACTTCTTAAGCAACATAGCTTTTGAGACCTTTGGGGATGCCCTTTCCTTCAGAGGGTGGAGGGAGCGGCAGTGGTTTTGAAAGTTGGAGTGCTGAAGACCAGCCCTGGGACTCAAGGACTTGGGGATTCGACTCAATCGGGGAGTTGCATCCATCCTTGATTCTCATGGTGATGGGATGGCTCTGGAAGGCTTTGTTGTTGCCTGCTGACACTTTTGTTTTCCCTGAACCCTACTTTTTGCCCCACTCTTAAAATTCTTTCTTTCCTTTCTCTTCTTCTCTCCCCCCTCCCCTCCTCTCCTCCCCTCCCCTCCTCCCCTCCCCTTCCCTCCCCTCCCCTCCCCTCCCCTCTCCTCCCCTCCCCTCCCCTCTCCTCTCCTCTCCTCTCCTCTTCTCTTTGTCTTTAATGTTTGAAAAGTTTCAGGAATACCCAGGTTCTGGCTCTCCCTGGCTTCTTAGAGGTATATGGCCATAACTGATGAGGAGCATGTTCAAGGCTGAGAAGCCTGAGAAGCTACATGGAGCACTGAGGCTGTAGGCAGGGATGGGAGAGGTGGGGAGTGGTATGTAATATTTCCAAAAGCTTCTTCCTCTCATGACATAGTGGTTCCCACTGACCTCAACAGTCCTTAACTCAGAAGCCTCCATGAAATTCTTTTTATCTAGACCCAGAAAGAATAAGGAGTTTCTTAGGTTTCTAGTCTCCTAACACACCCTTTTGTCAGATAAGCTGATATGTACATACACACAGGGTGAGACCAAGGTGGCAGATTGGTTAATTATGGCCTTTCTTTACATGTGTGGAGACAAACAGGTTTTGCTTTCTCTTTGCTGGCTCACTCTTTTTGAACCAGAAGTTGAAATGATCTGTGGCTGTGTCATCTGTGCCTTGAATTTGTAGGATTTTGGTTCTGGGATAGTGGTTCAGTCTGGCTTTAAAAGGACAGTATCTACCTTGACTTTCTTAGAACCTGTCCTGAGGATAAAGAGGGAGAGGGAAGAGATATCAGTGAGTGAAGAAAAAGGCTCCTTTTTCTTCACATCAGGCCTAACAGGAGGTGTTTGTAAGAAGGTGCTAAACCCTGCCACTTTCTTAGGATTCTAAGCTATTCCTGACAATCACTGATAGACAGCCACAGTTTAGCATGGTTCTTAAAGAACTTAAGAAGATGATTGACAGATTTTTAAAAATTTATTAAGGCCTAATTTACACACTTTTTTTGTTTATATGATGTATATGCCATGGGAGATTGACTTTAATACTCATGGTCTTTTCTTTTTTACTGAGTTCATTTTCCACATGAAAGTTTAGCCTGATAATAATGAAAAGTTGAGGCAATGATCATTCAGACCTACTATGTGAATGTCAAACTCTTTAGCTAGACAGACAATCCAGGTGGGCCACAATCAGGCCCTACCCTACCATTCTTTGTGGCCCAGCCAGCTGTGGACAACCTGATGATCCTTATGTTTCTTGCCTCCAGACCTTTGCCTCTGTCTAGCTGGAAGCATCTCTCCCTTCTCTGCCTTTAGAAATCCTTGAACCTTGGTTAAGACCCAAATCAAAAAAGTTGCCTTCTCAAATCAGATGTGATCTTTCTTCTCTGTGAAGGCTTTGATCCCTTGGTTTGCCCTTTTGTGCCTCTATCTACAACATACTCAGCCTACTCTAACTTCTGTCAAACAGCAAGCTCCACAGTTCAGGGGCTGACTTTGCTTTTCTATCTCCGGTGTATCCAACACAGTGCCTTACAGTAAGAAGACCCAGTAAATAAATATTTAAATAATGTAAGAGTGGTATTTTCTAAACATAGCTGAGTGGAAAATTAGCTTCTTAAAAACTACTTATGACTATGACTATGACTTAGACCTCATGAGATTGTCTGAGATTTAAGAGTCCTGGTTTGAGAGTTGCCCACCATGTATCTCTGAATGGTGCTCTGTGTATATCTGGGCTTGGCTTTCACTGTTTGTGGGTAAGTTTTCTAGCTTTTAGTACAACAGAATTTCAGCAGTAAAAGAGACAGTGGATTTAGAGAAAATCCACATCATGGGTTTGGAAAATAGGTCAAAATCATGACAAAGAAAGAAATTGTTGAAGGAAATGGGAACATTTAGCCCAGTAAAGAAACTAAGGAAAGACCCAGACTCGTGAATGCTAGAGCTGAAAAGAAACTTTGAGAATATCTAAGGAATTTCCTTTATGAGATAGGAAGTTGAACAAAGTTGCATCTGAGGCTCCAGTGTTCTGCAGTTCTTTTCCTATTTGCTGTTCTGATTGATAGAAATTTTTTTTGGCAGTACTGGGGATTGAACTCAGGGCCTCACACATGTTTGGCAGGCACTTTACCACTGAGCCACATCCCTGGCCCAGTGAAAACTCTTAATTTCCCTTTTACATTCTCAACTGAAAATAATATTATAGTTGAGAATTTCAAACTTTGTTATTGTATTTCTAGGTTTTTATCAGAGTCATACCTTAAAAAAACATTTTCCATCCTGTTGTTCAATCCTTCCTCATTCATCATTCATAAGTTCATCAAACAAAATCCAAATGGACTCAGGTACCACTTTTGTTGGAAAATTGGAGTCATACAACTTCCTTTTTTGCATTGTTTGCAGTGAACTTAGAGCCAAACATGGTCCTCTTCTGAAGCAACTGACTCAAACCAGTGCTTTGTGTATCTGTTTTCCCACTTTCTTTGTTAATTGACAATGTTTTTTGAAAATTATAAAAGGAACACATGCTGTGGTTAAAAAACAAACCAAACAGAACAATTCCCAAAGTGCACTGGTAAACTATTGGCATTTTTGTTGGCTTTGATCTGTATTCCTTTTATTTTTACTTAGCTTGTGCTTTGTGTGTTTTAACATAGTACAGTACCTGAAATTCATATTATAAATAAAATATTTATTTTATTCAAACCACAGATGTTTAAAAATTACAAATAATTTGATTCCTGGCATCCAGAAAACATGTTTGGATTAACTTTACCATATGATCTCCAGATTTCTACTGTTGTTGCCAATGGTCAGGCATGGTTCTGTGAGGTGCTAAAATATGTTTTGTGTTTTAAACTTGTAATTAGTCAACTATGCATTCTAATCTTCTCCATACTCCTCCTAATTGTATCTAATTCATTTTAACCCCTTTTTTCTGTCCCCACCCAAAATAGTATGTGCTCAGTTCATGTTCTGTTCTTTTCCTTAAATTTTGAAGCCCATAATGACATTTAGTGTTTCTCATCATCACTTAGAATAAGGTCACTCATCATGCTGGTCTTTGTAGGAATGCTGGCACATGTGTGCCATGCTTTAGCACATATGGGACTCTGGCAGCATGAGTGTATTTGGATATGATTCTGTCATACCAAGCCCAGAAAGGACCAGAAAGGACCTCACAGACAGAGCATCTCTTCATCTGCTGGTTCTGCCTCTGTTGTTACTAACTTGAGTGTGTACATTGAGGGAAATAAAGGGCTTTTTGTAAGAGTTTGGATATTTTAAAATTTCTAAATAATCTGACACTGACTTTTAAAGATTTTGTTTCAAGAACTTTAAAAAGTAGAGAGGTATTCTACTTTGCAGTGTGTTACACCATTCCATCTTTCACTTGGGCTTACTTGTGAGGAAATAGTGTGTTAGACCTCCTGTTGCAGCTGTAAGCCACAGATCACTGAATTGCAGGTAAAAGTGGAATTCTTGGAGCTGGGCTCTGGCCTGTGCGTGCAAAGGTGTGAAAATACTTATGTTAAAGGAGAGTATGAGGAAGAGGGTCAGAGCCTAGATTGCCGGTAGACAAACAAAAACTGGTGACTCCTCATGAGGAGAGGTTCCACTTTTATCCAGGTGATTTTTTTTCCTGAGTGGGGAGCTCTGGTGTCAAGTACCAGCTCAGCCTCCCCAAGGCTGGAGTCAGCATCAAGCCCTAAGTTGAACGTAGAGCTTTGCCTCCAAATCTCCCTCTTTTCCCATTATCCCATTGTATATGAGGACAGATTAATGTTCCTAATGCTCTTCTGATATGCTACCTTCCTATTCTCAAATTTTCAGGGGCCACTGGTCAGGTCTATTCAGGGCCTTTCAAAAGTTTTCTCAGACTTTTATTAATTTCCAACCTCATATTCTGACTTCCAGTGACAACAAAGCTGGTCTCCTCCTTTTCCTCAAGCCTGGATAGTATCACTTTCTTCCTACATTTTCCCATCTTCTTTATCTCTTTAATGTGTTCCATTTATGACATCACAAAATGACACTACAGTGTCTTGTCAGAGGATCTGGGTTCTGTCCCAGATTAGTTAGGTATGTGACTTAGGTTAAATTATTATTCTTTCTCTTGCCTCTGTTTCCCCAAATGTAAGAGAAGGAGACTGACCCAGAAGACTTCCAAGGGTCCCTTGCAACCCAGTCATTATGGACAGTGTTAAGCTTTTTCCATGGCTACTTGGGAAATGGGTCTCTTTTGTGTCTGCAACATTTACCTTTCATCGTTTGGGATTGTAGTTAACTTTTTTTTGTCCTACTTGAAGATATTTGTAAACTGAGAGAGCTCAGTGGTAGAGCTACTTTCTTAAGATGTGGTGGAGCTAGTGTCTGAGGATGAGGATGAGGGAGAGGACCAGTGAGGAGATTCTACTTTGGGCTTCTACCTTGTGTCCCAAAACTGGGAGGAGATAGGATTTGTAAAACGGTTAGTTTTTTCTTATGCCCTGTGTCGGGAGAAGGGGATGTTTTTTTGAATAGGAGGTGCGTGTTTACTGCTTAGGGACTACAAGTAGGATGCAGTCTCCCAGATAATCCCTTTCTGTCTGCTGTGAGGCTGCTGCATCTGTGCTATTGGAATGACCTGCTGCTGAATTTTCAGGGTACCGGTCCTCAGGAATTGAGGGTTTGGATGATCACTTCATCTTTTACCATGTGTTTCAGGGCCCTGTTTGATTATGATCGGACTCGGGATAGCTGCCTGCCAAGCCAGGGCCTTAGTTTTTCTTATGGTGACATTCTACATGTCATTAATGCTTCTGATGATGAGTGGTGGCAGGCAAGGCTGGTGACTCCACATGGAGAGAGTGAGCAGATTGGCGTGATCCCAAGTAAGAAGAGGTGAGTTGGCATGATTATGAGCTGATGTATCTGTCTTATTTTTCTATTACACCATAAGTTGGATGGGAATGATGAATTTGCCTTGATGAGCCTTTTTGGTCTTAAACTGGTACTTGGGACATGGTTTTCACTTTGTAAGCCAAGGAGTAGCTCCTCTCATTGAGCAGCCCACCTGCTACTGAGACCATGTGCTGGCAGTAACAGGACTTCTTTCTGACTTCCAAACAGGGTGGAAAAGAAAGAGCGAGCTCGATTGAAAACTGTGAAGTTCCATGCCAGGACAGGGATGATCGAGTCTAATAGGGTAAGTGGGGACCCCCAAGGAAGTTAGACAGGATGTGAAGAAGGGTGAGAGACCTGGAGTTCAGTCTGATATATAAGAGAACTGGGGAGCACAAAAGAATGTCTCTTTTTCAGGGGCCTGGCTCTGAAATGTCAGAAAATTGACTGCTTTTCAGAAAGCAGAGAGGGAGCACTTAAAGTCCACAGCTAGTCTGTCCCCTTGCACCTGGGTAACTGACTCTGGAAGATGTGCTGGTATTGGCTGACTTGTTGAGGATGATGAAAACACTCATGAGTATCTTCCTGGCTACAGACCCTGTCGGAGCTGTGGGGACCCTGAGCCTGGTCTCATCATCCTGCTAGAAAGGCCTGCCCCAGAACTCCCACCTCCCTTCAGACCACATGAGGCAGTAGTGCTTCTCCATTCACCCCTTTTCTTCTATGAGCTTCACAGGCCAAAGAACCTCCGGAGCAGTAGAGGGAAGAGAGGCATGGAGTAGATGACTCTGTGTGTATCAGTGGCACCTTAGGGCCTGTGTCCAGGAGGCTACAGTGACCTTTGTTCTTTAGGAAGTACCAGTGAGTGCTGTGAGGCTGGACTAGGTAGAAACTTCTAACATCCCCACAACATTTTCCTGTAAACATAATTTTCCTCTACATCAACTTTCATTTAATCTCATAGACTCCATTTGTGTAAGATGGTCTTTTATTTAGCTCACCATTGTCTCCATTTTAGTTTTTCTTGCATGCTTTAAAATCCATTGTTCTGTTTTTTTTTCCTTCTGTCCTTCCCCTCCATCTTCATGTTCTTTCACAGTCGATCAAAACGAAACGTAAAAAGAGTTTCCGCCTCTCTCGAAAGTTTCCATTTTACAAGAGCAAAGAAAACATGGCCCAGGAGAGCAGCATACAGGAACGTAAGTAGCAGCAGAGTCCAGAGAGCAGACCATCCATAGCCGGTCCTCTTGTTCTCAGCTGCCCTTCCCTCACCAGGAGTCTGGGCGAGGGCGAGGGTGTGTGGCTGCACAAGTGCTTATTTCCAGAGTCAGGGCAGAAATCGGCCTGCAGTGGGTGATGTTGGGGCTCATCTGCCCAGCTCCTCACTTGGAATGAATGTTGGAGGTTCTGAGGTGGAACTGGTCCCAGAACCATCCTCCAGGAAGTCCCTGGCACTGGTGTTGGAAGTGTCAGATGGAGCTTTGCTGTGGTGGCAAGGAGAAGCTTTCAGCCAGTGTTCAGGGTTAGAATTTTTTTTTTAAGAGAACAAGGTCTAGGGACTCAGTGTTGTTCTCCTGGCTTCTTCCTCTTATGTTTTCTTTCCCTTAACTTCACTCATCTCTGTCAAGAGAAGAGCCTGTTCTTCCCCAGATTCCTGGCTCCAGGACTACTTCTGGAATCCCATGCACATGCATAAGCACACAGGATATCCACATGGCCCTCAGCAGAGTCACTGTCATCCTAGAGTGCCAACAGAGTGTTTCCATCTGAAAACCCTTCCTGCTTAAATGGGTTGTCGTGGAAGCACTGTTATTCAGTGTTGTACAAATAAAGATTTATTGAGAAACACAAAGTTGATTTGGTAGAAAAAGCTATAAAACTGAACTATATTAACTTTAAGAACCAATTCTGATAAATCTTACCATATTGTATGTCTCAGAAATTAACTATTCTGGCCCTGACTTTAAACACAATATAAGGCTTGAAAAAACAGCTTCTTGTTTGTCTCACTGTGAATTGTAAACATCTCTCATTTACCATTGATCTTGCCGTCTGGGGCTGTTGGAGCTAGCCGGAGACTAACTAGTACTGATAGGACATGACCTTTTCTTTAATCTTGTCTGATTCACGGTCCTGGTATGCGGGGGTTGCTGCTATCTGGGGTATTCCTGATAGACACAAGGTGCCCTCATTCAGACGAAGGTCAGGGCTCATCAACCTGGGGTCACTTGATGACAAGTGACAGAGGAAGTTGCTTCTTCCCATGAGCAATAGGAGGTGGGGCTGTCTGAGACAGTTCTGAGGTGATGTTTCCACAGTTCACCAGATGAGTCCCAGAACTTCTGTGGAGAGCCTAGCCTGGGGAGGTGTCACTGATCAGTTTTCCAATTGGTGGGGGGTGCCTGTTGGGCAACAGGGTTGAAACTGCCCAGTGCCTGTTCTCCAGAAGCTGAACTTATCCAGGAAGCTAGAGGTCACACCTTAGACAGCAGCAGTTTTCCCTGAAGGGTTTAGACAGAGTAAGGCAATATTGGGCACAAACTCCCCGAAATGACAGTCATTCTGTCCACCTACTGTGGCACATGTCAACATGTGTCCATAGAGGGGAATGGTGATTTTAGGGACAACACAGAGACTTAGGCTTTACACTACAAATTTGGTCAAAGCAGGTACTCCACACCTTGGAGTGTCCCCTGTTATGTCCTGTAGGGCTATGGATTGTGGACTCCCTCAGAAAGCTAGTCCACTCCAGGGCCTCTGGCAAGAGATAGAGTAGCACTGAGTCCAGATACTTGATATGACCTGACCTGACCTGACCTGGGATGTTCTTTCTGTGGCAGAGTTCTTCACCCTGCTGTAGCTCTAGGTCTTCATGGTATTTCATACTTCTGTCACTAATGCTCACCTGCCTCTGTATTCTTCCTTCCCCTTGTCTTTTTTCTCTGTGTTTTCTCTTCTCCCCAATTCTCTCCTTCCCTCCCTCCCTCCCCTCCCGCCCCTTCCCCCTCTCTGTTCTTGCTGTCTGTGAAATCAGGACTTCCCTGGGTTAAGTGACGATTATTATGGAGCAAAGAACCTGAGTAAGTCAAATACACCATTGACTATATTTATGGCATGGATGAAGGTAGTGGGGGTGGGGGTGTAGGGGACATGGGTGAGGGTGAAGGGTGAGGGGAGGAAGTTCTTGTGAGAACTCTGTTCCCATGGCAGGAGGAAGGGCATGTGGCTCCAAATGTTACACTTTTGCTCTGGATCCCTGGTACCTAACAATTCCCTAGCATTCATGTCTGTGTTTTCCTTCTGCACCTCCAAGTGGTGGGCCCTGAGCATGACTTCCCAGGCAAGCATTCAGCTCATGTCTAGC
Source organism: Sciurus vulgaris (assembly GCF_902686455.1). Classification (NCBI taxonomy): domain Eukaryota; kingdom Metazoa; phylum Chordata; class Mammalia; order Rodentia; family Sciuridae; genus Sciurus; species Sciurus vulgaris. The sequence continues at coordinate 79,678,293 of NC_136471.1, read as the reverse complement.
CTGTTGTCAAGGGAAGGGTGCCTTTTGGTTGGCTTCTCCCAGTGACAGCACACCAAAGAGTGAACTTAGGAATTACAGCTTTTACAGTCCCTGTAACTAGGGGCAAGGGCACTGAACCCCTTTGCCCTCTGCATCTGGTCTATCCCAGAAGAGCCAGGGCCTCAGCATACAGCACAAATTCTCAGTCTCTAAGTAACTGCACCCATCTGGTGGGAACCTTAGCACCACTTATAGAGCACATATATCTATTGCCTTGTCTTGGGGAAACTTTTTGATTGACTTCTCCATCCTGGAATATAATCCCAAGGTGAAAGATGAAACACCTAGAGGATGGGGCCTTATCTGCTGTCCCTCTGTGCGTAGAGGGATAGAGATCCACAGACTTGCCACTGGGTTCTGTAAGCATGTACTCTGCTTCAATAAATAAAGGCTGAGGGTAAAGAAGCTGACACCAGGGAACAGTCAGGGGCTAGCCATGGGTGGCAGCTCAGTCAGTCCTTCCTGGGGGAACCATGGCATATCATGGTCTGGAACAGTGTGGCCTTGACTGAAACGAGCAGCATCTCTCCATAGTTTGGTGTGTCTGTGTCTCATCTTCATCTGTCTGTCATCCTGGGAGGGGTGGGCTTTGGGCCTCCTGTGAAGGCTGCTCTCTGCTTGAGTTCTTTCCATCCACACTCACAGATGGGCAGGTCCCAACTATCTGAGCCAGGGCAGCTGTCTTGCCCTGGAGATGTCCTTGTTGCTTTGTTGTCTGTGTGTTTTGACATGTATGTTTTAGGGTGGATCAAGGTGCATCCCCCCTCATGCTGAAGCCAAGGTCACCTTCTTAGGAGTGGTGACAGAAGGGCTGCAGGTCCCACTGGAGGTCAGAGCAGTGCTCCCTGGTGACTGCTCAGCCTCTCCAGTGTTGTTTAGCCTAAGAAGTTGTGGAGCACCACATGGTCCTGTACATCAGGGGCTCTGTCTTGGGGGAAATTCATGAGTAGCATTGTCCCTGGACTTCTCTCTACATCTGTCCCTACCTTTTCCTTCCTGCCATTAGCCTTGGGGAAGGCATTTTATGATAGGATTTGGAAACCACCCAAGTTGGTTTGTTTCGTTCAGATGAAGAGAATGCTGTGGAAGGGAGTGAATCTTCTAGTGCCTAGGCAGACTGAGAGGGATCTGGGGACAATTAGGAGGTGTCCAGGGTGTCAGGATTGGAGCTTTGCTTCCCAGTTGGTGGCCTGGATGTGGCAGGCCTCCTGTGGCCTGACTCAGTTGGAAGCTCAGTGTCTCACTCCTGAGCATTTGAGTTTTGTGCTGCATGTGACCTCTCAGTGGTGTGTTCTGAATTGGAGTCTCTTTCTTGTTGGCTTGCAGAGGGAGTGACATCCAACACCAGTGACAGCGAAAGCAGTTCCAGTAAGTGTGTGTCATTCCCCCCCATGTCGTGTAGCTCCACCATGTGTCCCTGCCATCCTCATTCCAGTGTTGCACAGCTGCCATTCCTGCTCAGAGGCTGCTGCTCCTTTTAGCCATGTACACTTTGAGACCCTGGAAATGCTGTGGCCATTCATTCTCCTTGTGGGATCGAGTTTGCCCTGTGAATTAAAGGAGAGTATAAGCCCTGTAGTTCTGGCCAGGACCAGATTTGAAAGCATCCCTGGGGCCCTAGAAAGGTTGAACTGCCAAGGAGCAAATCCCTGCCATGAGCACTGAGGGACTTAGATGCTGCCAGGTTTACAGATTTGCTCAGAGACCAAAAGCAAAATGTCTCTTTTGGAAAACTGTCCTGAATCTGCCTTTCTAGGTTGCAAGGACCTCCTTGCCTTTTGGCTGGGTTACATGATTAGGAAGGAAATTGCCCAGGTTTCCTTGGAAGAGTCCATGACTAGACCATAGAAGCCACAATTTGAACCTCATGACCTTTGGAAACATTAGCCTTTCAGGAGCTGTTGTGACTAGAGGCCTTGAATATTCTACCAGGAGTCTTAGGCTCAGAAGAACCTTTTAGCAAGCATTCTGTGGTTCAACATAGCTATCATTGCCTTCCCTGGTAACTGCTGTCAGCTACTTGGGGACTTCCAGGTGCCTAGTGCCAAGTGGCTTGGCAACTATTTCAGGAAATCCTCATCATTGCCAGGCTACATGGAGCTCCACCATGAGGAGAGAGTAGGCTCAGTGTTGCTCTTAAAGGGCACCAGGACCTTGGCCCAGTCATGCACTACTTTTCTGGATACTTCATCCAGAGGTCAGGTAGAGGGGTGGGTAGGTAGACCCTTAAAAGTGCAGAGCTACAGCTTTGGATACCTGTATAAATACCCAAACTCCTGCCTGCAGGTGAAGGGTCTTTGGCAAATGTGTCTCGACCACTCACAGTGTCCCTGTGATTCTTTCTAGAACACGGGGCCACTGAACATGCCCAACTTACCTATAAGAACAGTTCCAGGGAAAAATGGGGTGGTTTTGGATGGACACTCCATAGCTTTTGGGCCTTAACCCTTTGCTCAGCAGTATTTCACTGAATGAGAGAACCACTGACACTGCCCTGGGCCAGCAAGCCTTCCCACACCTTCTCACCCACTGAAAGCAGAGAGGATCATGGGTCAGGTGACGTGGAGAAGGACCACTGAAGAAAGCAGTTTTAGTGGCTGGGCTGAGGGTACAGTGAATGTCATACACAGGGAAGCAGATTGTGAAGTGCTAACATGTCTCCCTTTTTTGTTGCAGAAGGACAAGAGGATGCTATTTTGTCATATGAACCAGTGACACGGCAAGAAAGTAAGTCCCCTTCTGAGACTCTTGCCTTCATGCTGGTTTCCTGCTTGTGATGGGCTACCATGGCAGCAGAAGGATGGGATTGGGGGAGGAGGAAGACTCAACTCATTGCATATCTAGCCCCTGGGTCATGGTGACAGGAGAGGTCATCCATTGTGCTCCTCTTGCTCTTCTTTTACCTCTGCTGAGATGCCTTCCAAGGAGAGGGTAGATTTATGAGAAAGGCAAGGGGAAGTCTATTTTAGTGGGTGTAGCCTCTGCTAAAAGAGAGGGTCCAGATCCTCCTTTCAGCATCTGTTTGACCAAAACCTTGCTCAGTATTGGTGTCAATGTAGAGATTTCTCCGGTATCCCTTGAAAGGGAAAATGCTCCTGGTTTCACACTTATCTGGGACTTAGATATTCTCAAACTAAAGGCTCTTTGATGTCTTTTTAAAAGCCAGGGGTTGACCATGGATATCTCCCTCTGTCTGGTAGCTCCAGATCTAGCCAGACTTGGAGGTGGGCTGGGTTCCCTGGTGGGGCTTCTGTTCACTGTCTCAATGTTCTCCCTCCGCAGTTCACTACGCAAGGCCTGTGATCATCTTGGGTCCAATGAAGGACCGAGTCAATGATGACCTGATCTCTGAGTTTCCACATAAATTTGGATCCTGTGTGCCACGTAAGAGCCCAGGCAGGCCCAAAAGGAGTGAGGACTGGTGTCTGGAAATTGCTGCTCTGGGATCAGATTCTGGGGCTCTTTGGGGACAGGATGGCCTGGAAGAGCATAGGCAGCAATAGATTCCCCAAGAATTGATGGGGTTGGGAGGACTAAGATACTCTTGGCTTGGCTGCCCTTTGCCCTGGAGAGAAGTTTGGCGATGGTCAGGAATGATGAGACAAATGGGGTAGCCCAACCAAAACAATTTCAATATTTTTTGTGCTCTGACTCAGTGAACCATTTATTAGGTTCACCAACTCCCATGCCAAGTTCCATACCCTCTGCCAGACCCTGGCGCAGGAAGCTCCACCTTTTTGGTCTGGTTTATGCTAAAACAAATAGCCCCCACTGTGTGAGAACTGGAAGTTGGAAGAAAAGTAGGCCAGATAGACTTCTTGGTTTTTTCTTCTCACTCAATTGGAAAAATATTGGGATGACCTTGTGACTCTCCCAGGTGCGAGAGAACCAAGTGAGCTTTAGTGACCCAGCACAGATCATTGCCCTTTGGCAACACAACTTTTCCTTTCTTCCTTCAGATACTACCCGGCCTCGGCGTGATAATGAGGTAGATGGACAGGACTACCACTTTGTGGTATCCCGAGAACAAATGGAGAAGGATATTCAGGACAACAAGTTCATTGAGGCGGGCCAGTTCAATGATAATCTCTATGGGACCAGCATCCAGTCAGTGCGGGCAGTTGCAGAGAGGGTAAGCAGAGAGATGGCCTGGTTAACTGGTACTCTCAGACCGAAGACAGAACTGCTCAGGCCTAGGTTCCAAAATGGAGACTGCCAATGGTACCGCTGCCCAAAGCCACACAGTTCTGCATATTTTCCTCATGCAATTCACACTGAAACATCACCCAACATGGAATAGGGACCTTTAGTTATAAGTGGCCTTTTCTGGATAGTAGAAGCAAAAAGTAGGGCCTGGGTACCTCAAGGATAAGATCTTCTGGGCTACTCTGGGTGGCTCTGGGTACCCCCTTGGCACATATTTGGAATGACACTGGATTTCTGCTTGGGTGGACCAGGAGCGGGTTGGCTGATACAGGTCTTCTTTTTCAGGGCAAGCACTGCATCTTAGATGTTTCCGGCAATGCGATCAAGAGACTGCAGCAAGCACAACTTTACCCCATTGCCATTTTCATCAAGCCCAAGTCCATTGAAGCACTTATGTAAGTGTTCACTGAGACTCAAACATAGCCAGATAGGATGGGGCCCTGGAAAGGAAATGGAGAACAAAGTGACTTGTGCAGGGGTGGGACCCAGCAGAAGCTTGAAGGAAACTGTGTGCCCCTGCTGAGACCATGTGCCTCTAGGTCTGTTTGGAGTGCCTACCATGTGTTCCTGGTTAGGATTTTAACCCTGGAAGATCTGAGGAAAGAGTTGTCCATGGGCTGCCTGAGAGAATAGTTGAGCAGATATTCAGGGAACCTGGAAAAATCCTATGTTTTAATGAAAACATAAGATCTCCTTTGGAACTAATTTTTCTTCTTTCTCTGGCAGGGAAATGAACCGACGGCAGACATATGAACAAGCAAATAAGATCTATGACAAAGCCATGAAACTGGAGCAGGAGTTTGGAGAATATTTTACAGGTAAGAATCCCTGTTGCCCAGCCAGGGGTACCATGGGACCAACCAAAAACCTGCTCCTGAAAATGTCTCAGAGAGTTTTACACAGAGTTTAGGAAGCCTGTCAGAATTTTGGGATGCTTTGGAGGTATTGAGCTCAAACCTTTTAGAGCAATCACGTTCCCTCCATCCAACCATAGCAGGTTAGCCAGTTTATAGCATAAACACTCATCAATTGCTGCTTTGGATCATTGGTGTGTTCATTCTGTCTTCCTGTCCCTACTAGATTTTCAGGCCCCTCGATTATTACTTTGTTTCCCTCCCATCTCTTCCTCCCCCTATACTTTGCCTTGCATGTTTTAGGTGCTGAATAAACGTTTGGTGATGATGATTTCCTGGAGTGGTGTCTGTTGGCGTGTGCATGCACGTATGAGTGTGTCTATATGGTCACTTACTTCAGAAAAGGTTGGGAAGGTAAACATCCCTCACCTTTTAAAGTTCAGTGACATGTATGTGTGTGCAGGGCAGTGCTGAGGAAATTGGGGCTGGTGGTGCTGCCAGGCTCCCTAGGTAAAGAATTCAGAAATACACTCACCCACCTTAGGTCTTTGGAGCTCCCTTTACCATCAGCATCCGTGTCCTTATTTGCTGGGCTGACCTCTGACACAGAGCAGATGTGACAGCCCCAGGAGCACTGCCTTTGCCAGAAATTGTGGCTTTTTGCTCTTCCTCTGGTTAACTGGAATTTTCCAAATCTTTGAGTGAAGCTGCTTTAGAATTACAAGCTGCCGGTCTTATGGTGGCCAAGAGCAACATGAGCTACAGCATCTGGCATGTAGTGGGTGCTCAGTAACCATCTTGTGAATAAACACATTTTCCTGTTCATTGCTACTTAGTCTCACTGTCTCAGAGTTGACTTGTAGCCCTGGGTGCAGGCACCTAGCCAGTTCCCCTCCTGCCCTGAACTCACTGACAGTTGACTAGTGAAGCCAGTCGTCATGCTGCTTCTGTGAGCAGTCGTCATGCTGGGGGGCATTGTAGGATTGTTGGGAGAGGCAGGATGGCCGGGGTTTGGGCAGTGTGCTGTGGACCACAGTAATAATTTTGTTTTCCTCTTCACTTTAGCCATTGTACAGGGTGACTCACTGGAAGAGATTTATAACAAAATCAAACAAATCATTGAGGACCAGTCTGGGCACTACATTTGGGTCCCATCCCCTGAAAAACTCTGAAGAATCCCCTCCAACCATTCTCTTGTGAACAGAAGAAATCAAGTCCCTCTTCCCTTCTCCCTCTTCATTCCTGTCCCCATGGGGAGAACAAATGACTACTGTTCTTGTCCCCTTTTTTAGATATGTCAAAAAAATTGAGTTTTCTAGTCCTGTTCTTTTTTTTTAAATTTTTGTTTGTTTTCATTTATTTTTTGGGATGATGCCATCTCATTCATCATGTGACTGTGCCCATTCCTGCATGGACCTTTCCCAAGCACTATCACAGGTGCAAATCCATCAGAGCCATTGTTTTCATAAAAACCAAGCAGAAACGAAGAGAAGAGAGGAGGACTGATGGAAAGACAGACTCTGGACAGCTGCACGGCTTGCGAAGTGAGCTAAATGCAGCACATGATGAGGTGCTCCTGGGCACTTCTCCCCATCTGTACTGCTGTCTTGCAGCTCTGAATGGTGCAACGTAATGGCAACAGGAAGTATCTTATTTATATATAGATATATATATGTAATTTATATAAAATATATAGAAATTATTATATATATATATTATACACTCTCCTATAATATATATATATATATATTCACACACATTGGGACTAGAAAAATCTATGGAGACTTCGTCAATGGTACTATGTTATTAGAGAAACGCTTTAATTTTCATATTCCAATCAGATGGCATCTTATATCCCACCTGGTTGGGAAGGTATTGAGAATGGTAGAAAGTGCTGTACGGAGGGCACACGCACTTGGTCATTCTCTTGAGAGCTAAGGCTTGCTCTTGGCAGGGTCAGCCTGAGGCCTGAGAGAAAGGGCTTTGGCCTGGGGGTGTGAGGGTTGGAGACTTGACCTGAGAGCAGCTGCTGCCCTGAGGTGCAGTCAGTCCTGTGTGTGGAGAGAGAGAGAGAGAATGGCTAATGATGCTCCATATAAAATTGCCTATTGTTTTATGCCACCTGATGTGTCTGCATGAGAGGTTTCCTTTTTGTTCATTTTTAAGCTGCTGTTAAACCAAAATCATGTTGTGCTACTGTGTCAGCCTTTTCATTATTCCAAATTTTACTTTAACTATTTAAGTGAATGCGTAGAATCCAATTTGCCAATGTTCTAAAGGCTTCCAAGCTTCTGAAGGAGCCAGGCCGTGGCCGTCAAGTCAGCAGAGGGAAAGCGGGGCCCAGTGGCCTGGGGAGGAGCTGTGGCCCTGCGCTGCCACACTGGCCCTTCACTTGCCTGCCAAGGACATGCTGGACTCAAGTTGAGGTTCCTTCATGGGGCCACCAACAGGGACAGGGAGGTACTTGCCTTCCAGTTCTCTGCTGGGACAGTGGAACAGCATTTGACTTGGCCAGCCACGTAGTGAGTTTGATTTGGGTATTTTTTGCAGCTGCTCCATAAGCCCTACCCCAGCCCCCTCACCAACAGCTGGTAGCTTACTGTTTCTTCAAGAAGAAAGTAGACTTTAATGCTGTAAATTTGAGCTATAGAGCTAAGATTCGCTTACTGGTGAGCCGTGAGACCTTGTTGCTTTCTCCCAGAGTCTGATGGCAGTGACTGTGGTCCAGGGAGTCATCTGCCCACCACCAGGGCGGGCAGCAGGTGTGGCCCAGCCTTCCCCCCTCCCCACTGTGCTCCTTTGAAGCCAACGTGCCTCCCTCACCTCCATGCTGGAGGGAAGATGCAGGGGAGAACATAGAAATGCTTGGCCCTAAAGTTGAGCCACTGGGTTAGGACCAGTGCAAATGGCACAGTGTTGAAGATGCTTTAAGCACTACCAGCCAAATTCAGGAAATCTGTTCACAGTTATCCTACCAGCATACTGAGGCTAACTGTAAAGTGTGGGGCCCAGAATGAGGGTAATGAAAGGGCAGCAGCTTTCCCTTGGGCAGTACACTGGATTGAAGGCAAAGAGGGATGAAGTGATGGCCATTGTGACTCTGATGTGGGGGGTGAGCAGGGAGTGTTGATTCTGTGATGGTAACTGACATGTCTGAATGATGCTCGACCCTCCCTCCCTCCCTCCTGGGGAAGAAAAGCAAAGATTCAAAGTAAGCATGACACTAGTTGGTTTACCAGTGTTCCTTCCAAGGAGACATATATTTTTTAATAAACGATAGTTGCAATGAACTGTGACTCAGAGACATTTTTGAAGTAGTTGGGCAGGGCTGATGGGGCACAGTGATGGGAAGAGCCACCCAAGCCATGGGGGTTGAAGGGCTGTCTCTTCAGTGGATCAGCCAGCAAGCCAGGCCATCCTTGGGATGGGTACATCCCCTAAGGTGGTGACAGGTCACTTATGAAACCTGTATGCTCAGGCTTCCACCCTGACCCAGATGCTGCCTTACACAGCGCTGACTTGATGCGGGGGGTGGTCCTCATCCTTGGTAGCCAAATGCTGACATTTTTTTCTAAAAGGTACACCAGTTAGAGAAAGCAGGGCCCAGCTTAGCAGTGGGGATCTGAATGAGGAAAGTGATGAGAAAGCCGCCTGCCAGCTACCAGAATTGTGAGAATGAGGGAGGGGTGGGCCCCATTTGCAGTCTTCCCTGCAGTCCTCAGGAGAAGTGCTCATAGCAGGCATTTCTGACATGGCTGATGCCACCACAGCTCTGTGGAGGAGCCTGAGAAAGTGCTGCCATAATTAAGGTCAAGAACGACAGCCGAATGAATGAGCAACACCAACGTGGGTGGGCTGAGCCACAGCAAGGATGATTACCCTCACTTGTTTATGGTGCTTTATTATTTGCAGGGCACTTGGCTTTCCAACATTCATTTGCTAGAAGGCAGCCCAACAAAAGGGAGTCCCCAGAGAGCTCCATGGGGATTTGAGGAAATTTTAACTCCTGAGTGCAAAGGGAATATAGGTTTTGGCCTACAGTTGTGCTGTGCTGAGACAGTCTTCACAGCCAGGGTCTCTCCTGGAGGAAGTGCAGCTGAAGAAAATTAGGCCCCAGCATGAGAGAGAACTGGGCAACTGAGAAACAACAAAGGGAGTCAGACCATTGGTCCCACAGGCAGATCCCTGTCTCCATTGAGGAGCAAAGTTGGGTCTTTTCCCAGGCCTGCTGCTGATGTCTTGATTTCTTCATCTCTAACAGGAAGAACCACAAATGTTCGTGGAATGATCTGTGACTAAAATATCTGTTCAAACACAAATGACCAACTTTATCTGCAGTTGAAAGTGCTTCTAGAAATTAGCTAAGGAAAGCAAAATCTTTCCCCAAAGCAAGTGTGGAAGTCAAGGGCTCAAGGATGAAGCTAATGTGGTTGCAGAAAAAAGAGGGATTGAGCTGCACGACTGGGAAGAGCTGAGCAAAAAATGGTGGAAACTGAGAAGGGGCCCTGGGCACGAGCAGGAAGGTCGGTTCTAAAGACAACCAGAGCCTTTTCTGCAGAGACAGTACCTTCCTGGTGCCAACCACTGAAAGCCAAGGTATGAGAGAACCTCGTACAAGGAGATGAGCAGTGGCCCAGATGTGCCTGATGGACTCATGAGGCCATTGGTATTACCCACTCAGTCTCACTGTTCCCATCTAGGACTTCATGGCCTCAATTCCACTAATCTTTTCATTCAGTCAGTCATTTCCTTGGCACGCCAGGACATTTTATTATTGTAAGTAACGTTCTGAAGCTCAGATTCCAATTTCCTTAAAAGCCCCCATCACTTCCAAGAGTTGGTAAAACTGGCTCCATACACCTTACTTCCTCCCCAGTGAACAGGGTTCTAATACCTGTGCTTTGCCAGAAAAATAGAACTTCTTTGAGAGTGAAGCCTCAACAGAGCCAGTCCCATTGTGCACAGCATGATGCACGTGGGTGGCCTTTTCCACCAATTAGAATGAGTGAACTACCTGCACAGCCCATCCTTCCCCTACCTTGGCAGGCTAACTGCAAGTGCCCAACACTTTCAGAACTATCAAATGGGTGGCTTGAGAGCAGGCTTCCCACTTGTGCTCTCCTGGTGAATAGCACAGGCAAGAGGATATGCTGACTGGCTTTAATGGTCACAAGTATCTTCCAGGCAACCAAAGGAACCAGATTTTGCTGTCCCACAAGGCACAATTCCCTACAGAGAAAACCCCAAGCTCCTTAGCATATCTTTTCTGCAATCAGGCCTTGGTCTTTCTCCTGCTATTGTCCCCCTCTCCTCCAGCTGTTTGAGTTCCCCTGATACACTGCAACCTCAGGTCTTGGCTCATGCTTTCTTTTTTTGCTTATAAATGTCCTTGCTGCCACCCATCTTGCTCACTCAGAAGGCTCCTCTTTTTGTTGTTTGTTTGATTTTCATAGTACTGGGCACTGAACTCAGATGCTCTACCACTGAACTGCATTCCTTTCCTTTTTATTTTTTATTTTGAGACAGGGTCTCACAGTAGGGCACACCTGTAATCCCAGTGACTGTGGAGGCTATGATGGGAGGATCACAAGTTCAAAGGCAGCCTGGGCAATTTAGACCCTGTCTCAAAATAAAGTATATGTAGCTGGGGATGTAGCTCAGTGGTAAAGCTCCTCTGGATTCAATTCCCAGTATGAAAACAAACAAAAAATAAGCCCCTCTGTCTTGCCACCTTTCATGAACCAACTCCTTCCCCTCCCACCCTGGAGGTGGAATTCACCTTCCCTTCCTGTGTGCTTTGTCCTCACTCTAACAGTGTACATTTATTTCCTGCTTGCCATGTGTTAGGTGCTATTCTAAGTGCTTTATGCATACTACTCCATCAAAATGATCCTATAATATAGGTATCCCTATTTTGTAGATCGGAAAGCTGAGGCACAATGTGGTCACATGACTAAAAAGTGACAGAACTATGAACCAGACACTCTGGCTGTACCAGCTATGCTCTTAGGCACCATGATAGTCTGTCACTTTGCAACACTCAGAACAGTGTCCTGCCATTATCTTTATTTCTTTCTCCTTTTCTAGCCTTTTTGAGATCAGAGATTATGTTTTGCTCATCTGCAAATCCCCAGCTGTCAGTGCAGTCCACAGAGAGTAGGTGCTCAGGAAAAGAGAAGAGTTGCATTAGTCTTTGGCTCAACCTTGGAGGGAGGTGATTTGAGTAGACCCAAGCCTGTGGTGACTGAATTCATTTGCTTTCTGAACTCGCTGCAACTTCCTGTGGAATACTGCTCCATCCGGTCTCCTCTCTCATCTTCCAAGGCTTCCCCTCCTTTTCACTCTTGTCTTCTCACCTAGAGCCAAATTGTCTACCTACTCTGCACCCCCTTACTGACCATCATTCCACCCACTCATCGAGTGCCTGTAAGCTCTCAAAGGCCAGCCAGCCCCATGCCCTAAGCTTGAAATGCAAAGATCCTAGAAGATAAAAATGCCATGTCTCTGCTCTCCCCAATAACTTCATTTGTGTCTAAGCCCACCCCTTCCCTACCACAGGCTCCCCAAAGTGCCACCATTGTCCAACCTTCCACATTCAAGCTCTGTTCTGTCTCCTTAGGTCATCACACCCAGTCCCTTACAAAAATTTCTTGATTATTTACAATGTCTTCAATGTGGCCCTTTGTCCTCATTATCACAGCCCCCTAGCCTTGAACATCAAGAGCTGCTGCTGGGCATTGTGCTTGGAGCTGGCGAGATAATGACAGAACAAATACAGTTCCATTCTCAAGGAGTCTATAATCCAGAGAGGGAGCAACAAGGAAGTAAATGACTACAGAATTACATGTGAGGGTGAAGGCCAAGAAGGAAATGCACAGGGTGCAGTGACAGAGGTGGGAGTGGGGGATGTGCTTAGAAAAAACCCTGGGAACCGTCTTTGAGGAGGCGACATTCAGATAGAAGTCTGTAGGATCAGCAGGACCAGACTGGGGAGAGGACATGGATGTGAGAAGGGAAGGATTTGTAGAACACCCTTTACTGCACTGGCCTAGTCTGCTTTTGCAATGTAATCCCTATTTCTTTACAAACTCCTTATAGAGAACTCTGTAGACTCCTTGCCTCTTTTCTTCGGAGCATGCCCTCTGAAGTGATTCTAGTCCCCATATCTCTTTTAATGACCTTTCAAGCTCCAGCTCAAATGTCACCTTCCACAAGGACATTGCTGATCACTCCAAAAGTTTATACCATCAGTTTATACTGAACTTATTCTGTCCTTCCTCACTTGGTAGCTATTTGTCCATAATATACTTCTCCAACTGGACAAAAAGCTTCTGGTCTATTTTTCCATCCCTCCTATGCATGACAATCAATAAACGATTGTCAGTCTTCCCTTTTCTGGGCCTCACTGTCTTACTTGAAAATGTGAGGAAGTTAGATAATGTCTAAGGTCCCTCCCAGCTCTACAGTGTACTGAGGATGATAAAACGGTAGAATTCTAAAGGGCACACACTACACTGAATCCCTCAGAATGCATACCTTTTGTGAATTTGTATTTTAAAGTAACTGAACAGTGAAGCAGATGATGTATAAGGCTTAAACACAGCTGCCAAAGAACATGGCACATGAGCACATTTGGTTTCTATATAATCAAACATTATACACATAAGCAGTCTCAGTGCCTACTGTGATGGAGCAGAGAACCCCTGGGAGATGTCTGGACAAGAACAAGGGAAAATTGCCTTTCCCATTTGGACAGAGGGATCAAGTTCCAGGAAAGCTTAAAAAATCTAAAACTCAAGTATAGAATCACTTCATTCTTTTGCACCAAGAAATAATGCTGGGGAAATACAGGAATGGAAGTGCGAAAAGTACCCCTAGAGACCCTCCTAAAGAAGAGTTGTAGCTCCCTAACCCCTTCAGGGGGAAATTGAGATGGTGGGAGGGAGGGTGGAATGGAGTGGCAGTCCCAGGTGAGACTGACCAGGAGGTGTGAAACCTACCCTAGAGCCCCTAGTAACGGAAGGACCAGGTTTGTCTCTGTTGGAGCGTATGAGGCTACGATGCTTTGGGTGATTCTTCAAAGAGCAGTTTACCTGCTGTTACCACCATCTCTCTCATATTAAAGTCTGGCTTTAAGCCCTTGCCACTCCACTGACATTGTGCTCTTAAACATGACTTGCAAGCTGGGCATGGTGGCACACACTGGTAGTGCCAGCAACTTGGGAGACTAAGGCAGGAGGATTGCAAGTCTGAGGCTGACTTCAGCAACTTAGTAAGACCCTTCCTCAGCAACTTAGTTCTTGTCTCCAAATGAAAAAAATAGAAAGGACTGGGAATGTAGCTGAGTGGTCGAGCATCCCTGGGTTCAATCACCAGTACTGCAGAAACATTTTTTTCAAAAATAAATTTTTGAAATAAATAAATTATGAAAAGGGCTGGGTATGTAGCTCAGAGGTAGAACACTTGCCTAGCATGTGAGAGGCCCTGGGTTCCACATCCCCAGTCAGTCCAACTTACCCACTGTTGCCCAGCATAGTATTCCCAGGGTCCATTTCTGACCCTACCACTCCTCAGCTAAAATCCCTCCAATGGTCAAGCAGGGTGTGATGACACATACATGTATTCCAGGTACTCAGGAGCCTGAGGCAGGAAGGTCACTGAAGCCCAGGAGTTTGTGGACAGCCTGGGCAATAGAGTGAGACTGTCTCAAAAGAGGGAAAAAAAGACATCCGTAGATTATGCAATACAGTCCAAGTTCCTTGACCAGATAGTGCAGGCCATCCAACCAATCTTTTTAACTTTTCTTCCACTATTTTCCTTTAAACACTCTATGCTGCAATTACACTGTCCCTCATGGAAAGATTGTGCCTTCACCATGCTGCTTCTTTTGCCGAGAAAACCCTTCCCCCCACTTCCTTTTATCCAAATCTTACATGTCTTTAAAACCCAGTTCCATCTCCACCAAGCATCCCCTGATATCCGTCTTTGGAATCCCAGTTCCTTTCCCCCACTTTCACAAAATCATTTTCTATCTTTAATTGTATCTAATAAATAAATATAGGCCTTACCTCTTCTATCAGACCATAAGTTCACTGAGGGCAGGATGTGGGTCTAAACCACATTTGTTCATTGGCTGGATGCACAGATAAATGAATGAACAAAGGAATGAGTGAATGAATAATCATTGATCACCTCTTGATTGGCAATATGAATACTGTCTCTGATCATATATAGCATTTTTGTGTATGTGGTGCTGGGGATGGAACCCTGGGCCTTGTGCATGCCAGACAAGCACTCTACCACTGAGCTACATCCATGGCCTTTCTTACTGTCATATAATAGAGCTAGGGGAAAACTACCAACTCAAACAAATGCTGCCAATATCCACCTTCCTTCACCTCTTATTCTAACAAGTGTCTAACAAGTGTTCTTCCTGTAAGTATGACTTCCTGAGTGGCTTCACCAAAGGAGACATAGAAATCATCTTCAAGGACTATGAAGTTGTGGGCAGAAAATTCAAGGACCTGGAAGGACTAGTTGATGTTTTCTTCTTACAAAAGAAAACTGGTACTTTGGAATAGAAAAGAACATATGAAAGATGAAATGACTGTCTTTAAAGATGGAATATTAGAATAGAATTTGTTTTGTCTGGATCATGGTTTAAAATACTGATTGCTGGGCTCTTGCCTAAGAACACAGTACTCTATGATAACTGGGAAAAATGTGTTTACCCCGAGCCTTACTGATCTGATAAAGAGAACTTTAAATTGAAAATGGAGGGGAAAGGAGCAAAGTGCCCCGACAATATTAAAATCAATTGCTATGGATGATATCAGATATGACAGCAAGAACAGCACTGGGGGAGGATATTTGGGAAAAGAGTCACTAATAGAACTAAAAGCTTCAGTTGTTTTTGTCGATACACAGCACGTACATTAGTTTGAATCATATGAAATTACCAATATCCAACTCTTTCTGACCTACAAGAATGGTAATTTCATAAGGTTCAACCTAATGGTATAAAATAAATTTTAAATGCTAACTCAAGGTAATACATACTAGCTAAGAGGTCCCAATAAAACTTGGGGGAATGCAACTTGTAACTGGAATCTGGCATTAGAAGAAGCACATTAGTAAGTAGGTGCCCTTGGTAAGGGGAGGTGACATGGTGCTATGTGCATAGAAATCCACATAGATGAGGACCGAGACCTCTACAGAGTGTTGGTGAAGTTACAAGAAGAAAGGAAGAGAGACTGTGTAGTGAGGTATGTGGCACCCTATAAAATGGCAGAAATGAATGACGTTAACCCAATGAATACAGATCATAAATATTGGCACAGGGCAAGATATAGCAGCAAGGAGGAACTTTGTTCAAGGTTGCTGAAGATTCCTTCACCTAAAAGAAGAACTTTTAGAAATTCTTTACTCGCCTTGCTGACAATATTACCCCTCTGAAAGTAATTAAGAGGAGGGACTGTTTGTTATTCATTACCTAACTGACCTACAATGAATAACTGATTGGAGAAGTGAACAGAAACCATGTTGTCTCAGAGTTGGTAAGAGCATAAGGCTAGATATAGTAAGGTATTTTGCCTTAGAATTTAGGAAGGCAGGCTTGGAAAGTGTTCAGAAAATAAAAGGTAGCAGGAAGGCAAATAAAGAGCATGAGTACCATAGATCTGTCTTTAAACTGCTATTCCATTGATCAGCTGTGGTATCTTGGTTAAGTCACTTAAACTCTCCAAGCGTCAAGTTTCCATGGGAATGTCAGGAGGTAGGGGAGAGAGAGAAAGGAATGGAATGATCAATGGCATGGAATCGCCTACTTCACAAGGTTGTTTTGACAAGTGAATGAGATGACATCATTTATCAGTGCTTAAAACTTAGTAGGTGTGCATTAAGTGTTAGTTTTCTTTTACTTTCTACTTGGCTGTACTCACAAATGGGTTGAAAAGCTCTTAAAAACTAAATTTTGACCACATAATGGTGAATTATTTTAATAAAGTAAAAGGAGAAGTAGCAAAAGAAAATGATGCAGATACCCAGAGGCTTTTGGTGCTAAGACATTAAAAACATGAAAAAGAAGAGCATCCGGCCATATGAAACAGTAACAAACTACCAAAATCATGTCAGGAAGGTCTGACCCAGTAGGAGCTAATTTTAGGAGTAAGAAAAAGGTTGTTTACATTTTCATTTGCATTAAGGAACCAGTCAAGGAGGCCTCAAAGTCCATGCACTGGGGCAGATAGTATGCTTTGTAAATTATTATTAGTTGTTCAAAAGTTATAGAATATTAGGTACACATAAAATTTCAATAGTGCCACAGGGTGTAATATGAAAAACAAAATTCTATAACACTTACCAGACAGCAAAAAGCCAACCCTCTAATTCCCACTTTGTATTGGTTTTCTCCAACATTCCAACTTTCCATTAAGCTAGAAAGGGTTAAGTAGACATTGGCAGGAGGCCCCTGAGGATCTTAGTAAGAAAATTATAAGAGGTACTTTAAATGATCTTGGATCTCTTGGCCTAGACAAATTTTATGTTTTATGTTAGGGAAGCTGCAGATGAGATTGATAAACTACTGCCTGTAAACTTTAGGGGATTCTGGGGAATAAGAGATGTGCTAAAAGCCTGGAAAAGGATGTCCCTCTATTTAAAAGAGAAGATGATGGATCTCCTAAGTTTTAGAAAGGCAGGTTTCATCTTAATTCCAGGAAAGTTTCTAGAATATGTCACTGGAAGGGATGGTTTGCATGAGAGTACTCAGAAGGGAACTAGTGGTCACAAAGAGTTTATAAAACCCTTTACCTTACAATAGCTCAAGAAACAACGAGCTCATTTTCTTTTTTGAAATGAGCTTAGTAAATCAACGTAGATGGGTTAAAGCAGAGGAATACTATAGCAATGCATTAACAAATCATTCATGATGTCCTTGTGAATAGGTTGGGAAAACGTATAGTATAATTTTTGAGTGGGCAAATGAGCATCCCCAAGTCTAACGGATGGATAAAAGTTTTATTGTTTTGTTTTGTTTTGTTTTTCATACTGGGGATTGAACCCAGGGACAATTTACCACTGAGCAACATCCCCAGTCCTTTTTTAAAATTTTTGAGATATGGTCTTGTTAAGTTGCCCAGGCTGGCCTCCAACTTGTGTTCCTCCTGCCTCAAGTCACTGGGATTACAGGCATGTGCCACCATGCCTGGCTTCTGAAAAGTATAATTAAAGAAACCTGGAATTACAAATGATGACATTAATTAATGGCAGTATGTGTGAAAAAACAAGACAGAATTTTTTATTAGCTTTTTCAGCAAATATTTATTCAGAGTACCAGGCAGTGTGCTAGACACTGGTAATACAGGAGACAACAAAAACATGCCATCTGTTCTCCTGACGCTTAAAGTCTGTTGAAAGAAACATACATAAATCAAATTGTTTCGTGAGTTTATATCCATGAACTGTGAAGAATCAAACAGTGCATATGACAAGAGAAACTGACCTTGTCAGGGAAGGAAGAGTTCTCTGAGGAGCTGACACATGAGCTGACTTCTCAAAGATCTGGTTCCGAGGAAAGTAAGGTGAAGGCAAGTGAGGGCAAATGGTAAGTCCACTGAGTCAGTGATATGGCAATACGAAATTCCCATTTTAGTGCTGGGGGTGGGGCAGGGGACAGGGTTAGGGTCAGGAATGGGATAGGGCTCAGATTGCTTGCTGTCTGTAATGGTGGCTCGGGGGTTGAATAGGTCAGTGTCTCTGGAGCTTGGGCCAAAGCAGCAGCCCTTTTGGTCAGGAAGGCAGTGTTAGGGCTGAGGAGATGGACCAGATGCTTGGAGACAGATCATGCAGAGAGAATGAGCAAACAAATCAATACTTGAACTTAATGAGAGCCAAGTGGAAGAAAGGGTTACAGATTCAGAAGGAGGAAAGGCTAGTGTAAACCCCCTGCTGTTGAATTAAAAATGAAGATATCAGTATGAATCCACGGTTTTACATATGTGGGTGTATTGACAAGCATGTATATGTGTCCATTTGTGAATATGTAAATACACATACATTTATTTCATAGCTCCGTCCACTGAGATAAATCATGGCATCCCAGTAACAATGAAAACACCTAGGCACTAGATCTTGGGTACTAACTACCATTCTCCATTAAAAGGAACCAGAGCTCCTTGGGGAAATGACTGATTCCAGATGTTTTAGCTTTTTTACAGCTATGACCAAAATACCTGATGAGTACAACTTAGAAGAGCAAGTTTATTTGGATCTCACAGTTTCAGTCCATAGATAGCCAACTCCATTGCGCTGGGCCCAAAGTGAGCAGCACATCCTGGGGGAAGGACCCAGCAGAGGAAAGCTTCACAACTCATAGCAGCAAGGAAATAGTGGAAGTTGGAGGAAAGAAGGAGCCAAAGGGAAGATGCACCCTTCCGGGGAACACCAATAGTGACCCACCTCTTCCATCCGCACCTCACCTGCCTATGGTTACCACCCAGTCAGTTCATTCAAACTAGGATGGACTGATTAGATTAAAGCTCTCACAACCCGATCATTTTACCTCTGAATATTCCTGCAGTAATACAGGAGCTCTGGGGTACAGTTCATATCCAAACCATAACACCAGGGCTTGGACATAGAAAGTACAAGATGAGCCTGGAGTATCTTATTATGCCATAAAATAAAGAAGTGTTCGAGATGATGGGAACACGCCAAAAGGGCATAGGAGCTAGATTTGAGCAGCAAAATAATGATAATAGTGAATTATAATCCATTGAATTCTGTTAGTATAATGGATTCCATTAGTATAAACTAAAATGTAGTTTTAAAATATGAATAAATATTTAAAATATGAATAAATATGTAAGTGGGAGTGGGATGGGGTGTAGTACTGTGGTAGAGAACTTGCTCAGCATGCACGAGATCCTGGGTTTGATCCCCAGCACTGTAAAAAAAGAAAGAAAAGAAAAGAAAAAAGAGTAAAGAGTGGGGGAGAAAAAAAAGTGTTAACTAACCAATGCCAGCTAATAAATGAAGTGGGAATGATGGAAACAGAAAAATCAACATTCAGCAGCTATCAAAATAAAAATGGATTCAGGCAAGAATTATCACCAGGTACCAAAACTAGTGGGTGAAAGCTTAATGAGGAACAGGATATTTACGTAGTCTCAAAGTATCTTCCACCAAGTACTTTGTAATTGCTAACTGCAAAATACTTATCAATTAACTTGACATTAGAGAAACCTGGCAGCCACCATCTTAATTAATTTTAACCAGTCAGGGACAAATTTGCCTGCTGGTATGAGGCACCAAGAACACATTGCTTTTGTGGTATGTCTTGCCAGAGGAAACACTGGACCCACCTAAACAAAACAAAGTAATTAACCTGTACTCAAGGTCATTTGCAGGAGACAAAGGAGACATGAAAGCTAAGTGCAACTTATGGTACTGAATTTATGAAGAACTTCATTAGGATAATCAGTGAAATGTGAATGGGATCTATGGACTAGATGCTAGAATTGTAACATTGTTACTTTCCCAATTTTGATGGTTGTATGGTTGTACTGTGGTTATGTAGGAGAATATCCTGCTTTTTATGAAATATACACTGAAGTATTAAGGGGTACTGGGGGAGGATGTCTGCAAATTAATCTCAGCTGATTCAGAAAGAAGCAGTGAATAATTAAGCAATGAGGTCAAATGTTACCCAATAGGGAGGCTGGGTGAAGTGTGTATGGCAGTTCTATGTACTTACCTATAACTTTTCTTGATAGGAAAGTATTTCAAAATCAAAAGTTAAAAATGTTAATACAGATCAACAGGGAGAGAAAAGTCAACATTAGCTTACAGAACACTAATGCTAGCCTAGGCAGAATGTGGCTTTTGAACTCCACATGGGTCACTACTCACTGGAACATGGGATTTGGCTCTTGGAAGTTGAGATGACCAGATCACATGAGGAACAGTTAAAAGGTCTGAAGGAGCTTTACCCTGAAGAAGAAAAAACTTGTAGGATAGGGAGTAGCTGACTTGCATCTTTCATTCTTCAAAGAGTGTCTAGGACAGAGATGGTGGATGTGGTACAGGGAGTCAGACTGCTTTTCAGTATGAGGAAAAGCTTTTTACCAGTGTCAGTGAGAGAGATGGTCTATAGATGTCTATACAGACAGATGATAGGTAGGTAGTTAGGTAGGTAGATAGATAGATGACAGAATGAATTCTCTTTAGGAGTTTCTTGTCAGAGGATGTTTTAATAGAGACTGGGCAACCAAGTCTCATGGATGCAAGAGAGAGATTTCATGAATCAGATAAATTATCATGAAGATCCTTCCAATGAAGTTTATGATTCTCTGTCATCTTAAGGTATTGGGAATTCAAGCACTTTAGATATAAAATGCTGTATTGGACTGGGATGAACATTCCCTATTGTTCACAAGGGACATAAAACATCTTGCTCTCACATGGGCTATTTCAATATAATCTTTAGGAGTGTGGAAAATTCCTTTGTTCCCTATGAATGAGCTGGTCAATGGGTAAATGTCAAAATGCCTTTATTTGATAAAATTCACTCACCAACATGAAAACAGGGCATGAGAAAACAGAAACAATAACTCAAGAGAAAATGGCAAAAATTGAAATATTCAGAAGCTCAGGATGATACATCTTCTTCAAGTGGCTGTGGGCTTGCCTGTTCATAAACCTTGCTCTGGTAGTTCTCATTCTTCATTAAAAAGTGAATCCTTTTTTTTATCTAATACTTCCATGAGCTCACTATACAGCACATTCATCTGAAAATGAAAAGAGCAAACACATTTCTTAAGAAGAAAAAGAAATTTGGAAAATCTTCACAGCTCCATCATGATGGCACAGAAGTCTAACCTTTATCTTCTGTCATCCAAGGAGCCATTTCAGGGAGCAAATACAGTCCTCTATTAAGGAAGAGGGATCCAAATGCATTAGATCTGTTTAATTAGGGATAGGCAGCTCTAGTAAGGGAGAAGGTACATAAAACAGAAAAGTTTCTTTTGCAGTACTGAGGATTGAACCCAGGGGTGCTCTACTACTGAGCTATACCCCTAGCCAGATAGATAAATAGATAGAAAGAAAGAAAAAGAAAGAAAGAAAGAAAGAAAGATAGATAGATAGATAGATAGATAGATAGATAGATAGATAGATAGATAGATAGATAGATAGACAGACTCCCTAAGTTGCCCAGACTGGATCTCAAACTTGAGATCCTCTTGCCTCAGCCTCCTAAATATCTGGGATCATAGGTGTGTGCCATTGTATCTGGGATTCTTTGCTCTTATTTAGAAACAAGGATTTTTCTCCACTGAACCTCTCCTGGTTAGCTAATGGCCCAGTTGCCTGTAACAGAATATTGTTCCTGGAGGAAATGCCTATTTGAACAGCCATTGCTTTGAGCAAAGGCCAGTCCTTCCCCACATGCAATGGCATTGACAGTGACACATCTTTCCAGAGCTCACTCTTGGCAGTTTTTTTAAATTAGATTCCATTTGCTATCCCTAAGTTTCCCCCTATTCTCCATCTTTCCTGTTTTTCACTCTAAGAATTTACTTTGTACAGTCTCCTAACTCCTGAAGTTGTAAGAAACCACTGAGGAAAAATGACTAATATCCTTGCCTAGCCAAGGAAGGTTGGTTGGATCCTTATGCAGAGCCCAGCTAAACCCTCTCTCTCCCATAAATCCTGCTACCTTAGCCCTTTCCCTCCTCACCTGAGTCTCATAGTTTCCCTTGAGGGAGCCAAGATGATGAAGGAAACGCAATGCCAGGCCACACCACTTTTCAGCAGATACATACTTGCTCCTGTTAAACATAAGTATTCCAATATTCCAGGACTTGGTCATCAGCCAGAGAATCTCTATTTCTGGGTAGCCTTCCTGAAATCCAACAACAGTGAGTGTTCATTATTACTGTCACAACTCATTGTAGCTCTACCTGTATTGATGCTGTGTCCCATTATTTTAAACAATGAATGTTCTGCTAGTACGAAGGAAGGCCTGTGCTCTGGGCAGCAGGAGAGCAACTTGAGGTCTGTCAGCTGGAGAATGTTCCATAGCAAGATTTCATAAAGTGAAACATAAATGGAAAAAGAAATGTGAGGTCCTCTTCGACTGAAAGAAAGAATTAGAGATAGATTCCTGGTCTCCCTGAAATAGGATACAGAGGAAAAACCTGTATCCTGTTTGGGGCTTCCCTTGATGCTGTCCTCAGTTATTTCCCCAACCTCCATGTTTTAGAGCTTATCAAGAAGTAATTTTCTCAAGGCTTTCAATTTCTACTCTTGGAATAGAAATTATATTAATCTTTACTATTGACGGTAGTTACTGAGATATGAACAAACGGCAGGGTTCTGTGATGGCCCTTTAGCCTTATCAGTGGTCTTTAACATGACTAACCACAAGATTATATTAGCTTCTTCACAGTACTTTGCAATAGTGAAAAGGATTAGTCTAAGGAGCTCCAAGCTACCTTCCTGATTCTTTTGTAGGTGGTGGAGCATAAAAATAGCCTTCATATTAAAGTCCTTCATCTGCACAAAAGGTCTCAGGCCTGGAAGGGGGTGACATGACAGAAGACTTAGGCAACAGCTTTTTTAGTGTCAAGGATGTTGTCTCAGCTGTCATTCATTCATTTGGATCCATACAAAATTACCATGCATAAGAAACACTTGACAATGAGGGTACTGTGAGGAGTAAGACAAAGCTCTTATCCCAAAGGACACAATGCCTTTGGGGAGACAAGGCATCCATACAGAAAGATGGCTTAACATGCTGAGGATATAGCTCAATGGTAGAATGCTTGCCTAGGATGTGTGAGGCATTGGGATTCAATCTCCAGAATTGAAAAAAAAAAGATGACTTCACATGGCATGTGAATGAGGACTAGGCAGACTGGCAAAAATATTAGGTCTCTAGTTCAGTAAGAGATGACTGCTAGGATAGCTCAGTCAGAGGTGACCTAGTCTCTACCCAAAATCTCTCTCTCTGTCCTTATCTAATTGGTAAACTTCTACTTCAAAATCACAAGTAGAATTATTTTTTCTGTTCCCACAGCAAGCTTTCTCTATACCATTCCTGTAGTACAACTTGTATCACAATGTTTTAAAACATTATCTATTCTTATATATTTATCTCCTCCAGACTGTTGAGTTCCTTGGGGTACAGGGAATTATTTTTGTTCATTTTTGTATCCCGAGAGTCCTACACTATGCCTGGCACATACTGGAAGCACAACAAAAAATTTTTTTAATGAAGCAGTGAATGAACAAATGATTCACTTTCCAGTTAAGTGTCAGTTTTTTCCTGACACTCCACAATCTTGCTCAAACCTCCTTGTTCATAGTACCACCAAAGCACTTCTAACACTGTCTGTGTCTCCTCCACTAATGGGGGACGTTCCCTGAAAGCAAAATGTCATTCACCTTTGTGAATTCACAGCCTGGCACAGTTACGCAGAGTATGAGTGTTGTGATTTTAACCAAATGAATGAAAAAATGACCAAACAAACATGATCTGAGGGTAGATGAGCAGGATAGAGATATATACAGATTAAATGAAATGTTCAGAATAAACAAATCCATAGAGACAGAAAGTAGATCAGTGGTAGCCAGAGGCTGGGAGAGGAAGGAATGGGGGATGACTGCTAATGGGTATAAGGTTTCCTTCTGGAGTCATAAAAATGTTCTGGAAATTGATCATGGTGATAGTTGTACAATTCTGTAAAAACATCCACAGAATTATATACTTTTAAATGGTGATATTTATAATATATAAATTAAATACCAACAACAAATAAAAGTATAGTTTCACAAAGAAAATGCAGGTTGTTTCACGTGGGCAGAAGATAATAAATAAAGGCTTGTATTTGATAGCAAGTTTTGTCTCAGCAAGCATAAGATGGTTTGGCCTAAGCAGACAATTTATGTAGAGTAATTAATGGGAAAGGAGACAAGTGTAGGATGGGCTTCTTAAGCATTACCTACATGCTCTTCCTCAGAACACTAGTGTCATGAGAAATGTTAACAGATGGTCTATGAATATAGGGTTCTTAGTCAAATAAGTTTTGGAAATGCTGCATTCTATATATCACCCTCTTGAAACATTATAATACATATTAATTCATTGAACATTTAAGGATGTTTTACAGTAAAGAAACAATGTTACTTTTTTGGTTTTGGTACCAGGGATAGAACCCAGGGGTGCTTGACCACAGTGCAACATTCCCAGCCTTTTTATTTTTTAATTTTATTTAGAGACAGGGTCTCACTGAGTTGCTTAGAGTCTTGCTAAGTTGCCAAGGCTGGCTTTGAACTCACAATCCTCCTGCCTCAGCCTCCCAAGACGCTGGGATTACAGGCATGTGCCATTGCATCCAGCCTATGTTACTTTTTAAATCTGGGGTAACTGGGACTAATATCCCGAGAGATGGAGTGTAAGAGGCTTTGCATTATAAGCCACAGGGTTTGGACTTTTTGGGAAGAAAGTGATATAATGAAACTGTAGTTTTAATAAGATGGAGATGGCAGTGGTGTTTACAAAAGACTGAAGTGTGGAAAAACACAGACAGTAAGACTTGAGTGTGTGTATTTGCTTGCTTGCTTCTTTTTTGCGGTGCTGGGGGTCTAATTCAGGGCTTTCCAAATGTCAGCAAGCATTCTAACACTAAGCTACCCCCAGTCCAAGATTTCTTTAAAGGGACTTGTAAGAATCTAAGAATGAAGTGACGAGGGTCAAAATAAAGTAGTGACAATGAAAAGATGTTAAGAAACATTCCAAAGAGAGAATCAGTAGAACTTGGTAACTGATTTGATATAGGGAAATGAAAGTTAGGTCAATTGAAAATGGCTCTAAAGTACAAATTTTGAGAGAACACTGGTAAAATTAAAAATAAAACACTGGAAGGAAATGTTTCTAGATATAAAGGATCAAGATAATAAGTTCTATTTTCAATATATTGGGCTTGAGGTAATGACTCATTAGCAGTCATTCCCCATTCCTCCCTCCCCCAGCCCCTGGCTACCACTGATCTACTTTCTGTCTATATGGATTTGCCTATTCTGGACATTTCACGTAATCTCATATATCTCTATCCTTACACCACGTAGGCATGTACATGGATTCAAGTAATAAAGCAAATCAATTCACTTAAAGGATGGAATATGGAATGTACAGAAGAGAATAGACAATATTGGAAATATTCATAGTTGGGTAGGAAAAGGGAAACAACAACTCAGAGAAGTGGTGAGAAAATGAAGGACAAGGGAACACAAGAGTTGTGATAAGGAGGCAGTGGTCAATAATGAAGACCAGCTAAAGGGTCCATCATATTTGTCTATAAGGTGGTAGTTATTTGCCTTGTGAAGTGTGGTTAACAGTGCAGAATGAGGGAAAGATGAGGACAGACAGGTCGGCAGGACCTTGTAGGCTACCTTTAGGACTTTGTTTTGAGAGCAATGGGGAACGACTAAAGGGGATAAAGTAAGGTCACACAACATTTAAAATTTGAAAATTTAAAAGATCACCCTGGTTGCTGGGTGAAGAAAGGTTTAGAAGCAAGTAAGAGTAGATATGAGACCAGACAACAGATTCCTGAGTAGCTGAAACAAGATAACTTGGAGTGGGCTGTAGATACTGGAAGATGGGAAGAAGTAGATGAACTGAAGAGATATTTACAGAAGATTGAATTGACAGCTCTTGGTGACAAATTAGAAATGGGAGTAAAAGAGGCATGAGGATGACTTCTAGATGTCTGGCTTTGGCAAGTGGAGGAATTATAGTGCCATTCAATGACTTAGGGACTGCTGGGGTTTTATTTTAATTTGCATTAGCTGCCCTCATGTCTTGCATTGTTCAAGAAAATTGTTAATCCTCATAAAGAAATGCCTCCCTGCAGTTACTCACCTCAAAGCAACATGGAATTGCCAGTGCGAAATACAAATTCATATCAGTGAATTTGCTCTGATTGTTTTTGGAGGCTCATATTTAAAATCAGTTATCTCTGTCCTCAACAACTTTACATATGGCAGTCATGCAAATCTCTAACTGAATTGTAGATATTCTAGAGCACAAATGCCCATCTTTTAAGGCTCTCCATAGATTCCCCAAACTGAATACTGTATATATCAAATTTGCTGAGATAAAATTTACATACCATACATTTACCTACTTAAAGCATATAGTTCAATTATCAGTATATTTAAGGAGTTCTGCTACCATGACTACAATCAATTTTAGAATATTTTCATCACTCCCAAAGGAAATTTTGTTCCCATTAACTCCTCATTTCCCCCCAACACAATCCATTCCCCAAACCCAGGGAAAGCACTAATATAATTTTTGTCTCAAGTACCAGTCTATTCTGAAAATTTAGGATAAATCAAGTCAGACAGTATGTGGTCCCTTTGACAGGCATCGTTCACTTAGCATATATATATATATATATATATATTTTTTTTTTTTTTTTTTTCTCACAGCCGAGGATTGGATCCAGGGCCTCACGCATGCTAGGCAAGTTTTCTGCTACTGAGCTACATCTCCATCTCAGCATAATGTTTTTAAGGTTTATCCATGTTATAGTGTATGTCTGAAGTTCAATCCTTTTTATAGTGAAAGGATATACTGTTGTATAGAAATACCACATTTTGTTCATCCATTCATTGGTGGATAGACATTTAAGTTGTTTCCATTTTTGGTCATATGAGTACATCTGCTATGAATATTTGTATATGAGTATCTATACATATGTTTTCATTTCTCTTGGGTATATAACTGAGAGTGAAATTTTTTTTCTTTTTCTTTTTTTTTTTTTTTTTTTTTTTTTTTTTGCGGTGCTGGGGATCAAACCCAGGGCCTTGTGCTTGCAAGGCAAGCACTCTACCAACTGAGCTATCTTCCCAGCCACTTCTTTCTTTTTTATTGTTTTGCTGGTACTGGGGATGGAACAGAGCCTCATGCATGCTAGTTAAGTGCTCTACCTCTGAGCTATACCCATAGCCCTTTTATTTTGAGACAGGTCCCTCTAAATTGCCCAGGCTGATGTAGAACTTGTGATGCTCCTGCCTCAGGCCTCTGAAGTAGCTGGGATTATAGGTGTACACCACTGTATCTGGTTTAAAGTGGAATTTGGAAGCTACCTGGTAACTATGTATACCCTTCTGAAGAACCATCAGGCTGTTTTTCAAAGCATCTGAACCATTTTACAATCACACAGACACTGTGTAAGGGTACCAATTTCTTATCAACATTTTTTTACTATCTTTTAAATTATAGCTTATATCTTACTGGGTGTTAGGGTAGTTCATGTTCAATATCATTTGCTATCAGAGATACACAAATCAAAACACAATGATATCTTATATGCTTATTGGCCATTTGAATACTTTCTTTGGAGAAATGTCAATTCAAATCATTTGCCCACTAAAAACAATTAGTTGTCTTTCAGAGTTGTCAGAATGTGGTACTAGGCATGGAACCCAGGGCCTTGCACATGCTTAGACAAGCACTGTACCATTGAGCCCATTCCAGTCCATCAGAGTTCTTTATATATTCCAATAAAAAAACTCTTACTATCCATATGAGTTCCAAGATTTACTCCCATTCTTTGAGCTGTCCTTTTACCTCCTCAATGGTGTCCTTTACAGAAAAAAGTTTTAATTTTGCTGAAATCTAATTGATCTATGTTTTTATTGCTTGTACTCATGGTGCCATACCTAAGAAAGAATTGCCTAATTCAAGATCACAGATTTAAGATTATGCTTCTTTCTAAGAGTTTAATGATTCTAGCTCTTACATTTAGGCCTTTGATTTACTCTTGTGTATGATATGAAGTCAGGATTCAAATTTCCTTCTTTTCCATGTGGTTATCAACTTGTCTGAGCACTATTTATTAAAACGACTATTTCCCCCCAGGGGAAAAAAATAAAAAAAATCAACTGACTAAAAAAAAAAAATCAACTGACTGGGGCCAGGGTTGTAGCTCAGTGGCAGAGCACTTGCCTAGCATGTGTGAGGCACTGGGTTTGATCCCCAGCACCACATATAAATAAACAAGCAGACAAACAAATAATAAATAAAGGTATTATGTCCATCTAGAGCTAAAAATATTTTAAAAATCAACTGACTGCCACTGAGTGTGGTGGTATACACCTGTAATCCCAGTTACTCATGAAGCTGAGGCAGGAGGGTCTTGTTTGAGGCTAGCCTGAGCAACTGATCAAGACCTTATCTCAAAGTATTAAAAAGACAGGGGTGTAACTCAGTTTTAGCACATTTGCCTAGCACACACAAGGTCCTGGGTTCAATCCATAGTACTACACACATACACACACACACATCAACTGACAATAAATTTAAGGGCTGGGGTTGTGACTCAGTAGTAGAGCACTTGCCTAGCATGTGTGAGGCACTGGGTTTGATCCTCAGCACTACATTAAAAAATAAATAAAGTTACTATGTCCATCTACAACTAAAAAAAATTTTAAAAGAAAATAGTAAAAAATAAATAAATTTGAGTGTTTCTGCATTCTTTATTCTATCTCATTGATTTATATGTATATCCTCAGGTAAGGATCATACTCTTTGTGTG
Source organism: Sciurus vulgaris (assembly GCF_902686455.1). NCBI lineage: Eukaryota > Metazoa > Chordata > Mammalia > Rodentia > Sciuridae > Sciurus > Sciurus vulgaris. Next base: position 79,649,585 of record NC_136471.1, on the reverse strand, counting down.
TGTGTGGGGGGGGGGTCTTGGGGATTGAATCCAGAGAGCTCTCTACCACTGAGCTACATGCCCAGCCCTTTTTAAAAAAAACTTTGAGATAAGACTCTGGTTAAGTTTCTGAGGTTGGCCTTGGATTTGTAATCTTCCTGACTCAGCCTCCCAAGGAGCTGGGACTATCTCTTTTTATGATGTCTCTGTTAAACTATCTGCCTCTGCTGGTAGTACACTAGCTGTTAGGTTCCACTAATTGCACCCAGCCTTGCACTATTTGTTTTCAACAAACCCCTAGGGCATAAATTATTCCATACTGATCCATTGAGATTCAGGTCACTTTCAAGGAGTAGTTTTTTTTTTTTCCTTGTGTGTATATTAATTTTTTAATTGGTGCATTATATTTATAGTTTTTGAGTCAAGTTTTTGTGGTTTGTTCTGACCCCTGTAGGGCACTTTTTAGCTCTTTCCATGATTTTCTCTGAGTTAGCTTCTTGTTCAAATACAGCCAATGTCTTTCTCTCATTGCTTACCACCGAAATATTCATTGGTTTCAAGAGCACCCTTTGGCTTGAACCTCTCCACACTATTTCAAGTAAAATCAGATCCTTTGGGGGAAAAATTAGCTTTCTGTTCCTATGGACTGACTTTCCCCTTGGGAGAAATCTCTGAGCTGCTGCTCCAAAGCTTCATGGGGTTGGGGAGTAAACTCTTTTTTTCTGACTGGCATCCCTACATTAAAAGCAGGGTACTAGGTAGGGTAGTAGTTGATCTTCTAGGTTTATCTCTCTGGGTGTGGAAACTTTTCCCTATGTGTGAGCTGAGGCAAGTGCAACCACAGCCAAAATATGCTTAATCTGACTTGCCTGGGGTAGGTATTCTGCCCTATGAGTGGAAGAAGGGTGGAGGAAAGGAATCCTCATGCTCTTTTTGGCTAGACTTTCCAGGAATTTTGCCTTCGTAATGTGATTTTCTTTTTATTTTTTTCGTGGTGCTGGGGATCCATCCCAGAGCCTTGAGTATGTTGGACAAGTAGTCTATCACTGTTCTACATTCCCAGCCCTTTTAAAAAAAATATTTTGAGACAGGGTCTTGCTAGGTTGCCCAGTCTGGCTTCAAATTCATGATCCTCCTGCCGCAGACTCTTGAGGAGTTGGAATTACGGGTATGTGCCACCATGCCTGACTCTAAGGTGATTTTAAATTTAAATATTATGGATATTTTATCCAAGTCTGTGGCTTGTTTTAAAACTTTTTGTGGCAGCTTGAGCCATTTATTAATTTATGTAAAGGAATCTTTTTTGGGGTACTTTTTCTCAGTGAATCCTCTTTACCCCATGATTTAAAAAATCATTAGCTAGGTGCAGTGGTGCACACCTGTAATCACTGTGGCTTAGGAGGCTGAGGCAGGAGAATCACAAGTTCAAAGTCAGCCTCAGCAATTTAGTGAAGCTGTAGGCAACTTAGCAAGACTGTGTCTCAAAATAAAAAGTAAAAAAGGGGCTGGGATGTGGCTCAGTGGTTAAGTGTCCCTAGGATCAATCCCTAGTACCAAAAAATAAAAAAATTAAATAAATAATAAAAAATAAAAAATAGGCCATTCTTACTTCGGTGATTTAATATACATCCCTTATTGCATACTAATTTGTCATAGCTAGTTGATATTCTCCTGAGCACTATCTTCTTTTACTAATCTATTTGTGAATTTTTTGTACTAATATTACATGTTAATATCACTTTATAAACACATATTTAATAGGATGTGTACCACCAAGCCAAGAAAAAATTTATTGGTTTTTATAGCTCATTTTTTCAGAAAATTTTAGAATCATTTCATAAAGTTTCATTCAAAAACATCCCATTGAGAATTTTATCTTGATTGAATTTATAGCACTGAATTTAAGGAAACTGACTCTAACATTGAGGAGGCTTCCTTTCCAAGATTGTGGATATATTTCCATTTGTTTGAGACCTATTCCTTTTTAAATTTTTATTAATGTATTATAGTTTTACATAATATTAGGGACTAATGCCTTTTTGAAAGTAGAAAAGATCTGTTGAAAGATAAAGACTGAAAATGATGGAGAGACAGCAAAGTAGTATGGGACTTAGAAGAGGACTGAACTGACAGAACAAGATTCAGAAAATATATTTTTGGAAAAGAAGACAGGTGAGTGGATAGGTACAGGGGCAGAAGTTATCATTGAAATATTGGTTAATGAGGGATCTTATACTTTATGTCCTTGATCTTCTAAATTAAAAGATGCTGGGTATAGTGGCACACACCTGTAATACCAGCTATTCAAGAGGCTGAGGCAGGAAGATTGCTGGTTTGAGGCCAGCCTGGGCAACTTAACAAGACCCTGTCTTGAAATAAAATAAAAAGGGTTGGGGATGTAGCTCAGTGGTAGAGTGCTTGTCTAGATGTATGAGGCCCTGGGTTCCATCCCCAGAACTACACACACCAACACACAAAGATATGATGAGAACATCTAATGGGAAATGAGAAAAGTATAAAATTTTTATGAGGATAGAAAAGGTTTGAATCAGTTACTTGAGTTTTCCAAAAAGTTGACTGGAATGCAAGTTTTTTTGTTTTTTCTTTTTTTTCCATACTGGGGACTGAACCCAGGGGTGCTTAACCACTGAGTCATATCCCTAGCCCTTTATATTTTATTTTGAGACAGAATCTCACCAAGTTGCTCAGGACCTCACTAAGTTGCTGAGGTTAGTTTTTGAACTTGGATTTTCCTGCTTCAGCCTCCCAAGCCACTGGGATTACAAATGTGAGACACCAAGCCCAGTAAGGAATACAAGTATTTTGGAAGAGCAATGAGGATCCATTGAAAGTTTAGTAGCATGAATATGTACTGGGATAGATATGGATGGTTCTGTATTTTTCTTCTTTGGTGATTGTGCTGTTCAAGACCAGGGGCAGAAGAACTGAAGGTGCTGAGTCACCAGATTTGAAAAAAACAAAGGAAGATCAGGTATAATTAAAAGAAACAGGAGGGGGGGGAAAGAGAGAGAGAGAGAGAGAGAGAGAGAGAGAGAGAGAGAGAGAGAGAGAGAGAGAGAGAGAGAGAGAGAGAGAGAAAAGTGATTAGACTGGATTGTAAGAGAGTGAGAAGAGTTATTTGAGATCCAAATAAGAAAAGATAATAGATGTGGGAAAGTATGGTCAGCAGAAAAACTCTGAGGTAAAAATGAAGGTGGAGCCAGGTGTAGTGGCACATGCCTGTAAACCCAGCAGCTTAGGAGGTTGATGCAGGTGTATTGAGAGTTCAAAGCCAGCCTCAGCAACTTAGCAAGGCCCTAAGCAACTCAGTGATACCATGCCTCAAAAAAAAAAAAGAAAAGAAAAAGATAAATAAGTAAATAAAAGGGCTGGGGATGTGGCTCAATGGTTAAGTGCCCCTGGGTTTAATTCCTGGTGAAAGAAAGAAAAGGAAGGAAGGAAGGAAGGTAGGTAGAAAGGAAGGAAGAAAGGAAGAAAGAAAAGAAAATGTCAGGTGTAAGAATTGCTAAGATGGATGCCAAAGTCACTTAGAATAATAAATAATGATGAAATAACCAAGGAAGGGAAAAAATGTGCCCATGATGTTCCAGTTCATGACAACACTGGTAATTAAGATACAGAAGACATATTTAAAGTGAAGAGAGAAGTGGCAGGAAGGTGGTATATAAATATTACAAAGTGATACTAGGGGCCAAAGGTCCAGGTAATTGAGTCTCTTCTGCTGAGAAAAAAAGGAGTGGTAGTGAGGGACATGTTTTCTTGAGGGAAGATCCTGCTTCAATCTGAGAGGAAGCAGGGAGAGGAGGAGATGAAGGCTGATGATTAAGACAATATTAACTACTGTCTGGAAAATCCCTGTCTTGTTTTTTGTGTTGGATGAAGTTAAGGATAGCCTCAAGATCAGGGAAATATGGAGTTGTGTTTTGGAGAGATACATTTGATGAGGATGCACAGGAAAAACTGGTGAAGGAAGAGCCAAAGAGCAATAAGGAAACTATACAAATCTAGAAGAAACACAAACTCTGAATCAAAGATGCCTTTGCATAAGCCTCAATTCTAGCCTCAGAGAGATGTGAGGCTTGGAGGAGGTAAGACATGGATGAAAGAGAAGATTTAAATGAGATCCAGGGGCAAGTACTATAACAAGAAAATGCCTAGGTCTCAATAAAACATTACTCATTACACTAAGAACTGGGAAGATCTCAAATTGAATTAAAAAGACAACCAATTAATAACAAAAATGAGAATAAAGAAAAGTTACAGTATCTGACAAAGTTTTTTTCTCTTGACATTTTTTATAGTTTTATACTTCTTTTTAAAGTAACTTTATTTATTTGTTTTTTATGTGGTACTGCGGATTGAACCCAGTGCCTCACATGTGCTAGGCAAGTGTTCTACTACTGAGTTACAACCCCAGTCATCCCATGACTTCTATAAATGGTAAAATACATATAACATAATATTTACTATCTTAAACTATTTTGGGGGTACCAGGAATTGAACCCAGGGGTACTCTACCACTGAGCTACATCCCCAGGTCTTTTACTTTTATTTTGAGACAGGGTCTCCTTAAGTTGCTTAGGGCCTCACTAAGTTGCTGAGGCTGGCTTTGAACTTACAATCCTCCTGTTCAGCCTCCTGAATCATTGTGATTACAGGTGTGTGCCACCACACCCAGGTTAAATCTTGTTTCTTATTTTTTGGTACCAGGGATTGAACCCACTGGTGCTTAACCACTGAGGCGCAGCCCCAGTCCTATTTTGTGTTTTATTTAGAGACAGGATCTCACTGAATTGCTTTAGGACCTTGCTAAGTTGCTGAGGCTGTCTTTGAACTTGAATTCTCCTGCCTGAGCCTCCCAAGCTGCTGGGATTACAGGTGTATGCCACAGAATCTGGCTTAAATCATTTTTAAGTGTACAGTTTGCAATCACACTGTTATGTGGCTATCATTACCATCCATCCATCCATCCATCCATCCATCCATCCAACCATCCATCCATCCATCCATTTATCCATCAAACCAGAATCTTGCAAAACTGTAACTCTGTACTTATTAAAAAATACCCCTTCTCAGTCCCTAGCAACCACCACTCTATTTTCCATCTCCATGAATTTAACCACTCAGTACTTCACATAAGTGGAATCATACAGTATTTGTCTTTTGTGACACATACCAGCTCGAAGAGTCTTTAGAGAATTATGCTGAGTGGAAAAAGCCAATCTCAAAAGGTTTTGTATTGTACTATTCCAAATCTCAAGATATACTTTATGATTCTATTTATATAACATTCAAGAAATGACATGATTATAGAAACTCCTAATAGATTAGTGTTTGCCAGGGTTTAAGGAAAGGCTGGAATTGGGGAGCGGCTATAACAAGGCAATATAAAGAATCAATGCGGTGATGGAAATGATCTGTCTTGACTGTAATAATGCTGACACCCTTATTGTGATATTGTACTATATAGTTTTGTTAAGATGTTACCACTGGGGAAAGCTGGGTAAAGAGTACACAGAACCTGGAGCTGCAGTTGTAGCTCAGTGGTAGAGCACACTTGCCTAGCATGTGCGAGGCACTGGGTTGGATCATCAGCAACACATAAAAATAAATAAAGGTACAAAAAAAGAGTACACATAACCTCTGTTATTTCTTACAAGTGCATGTGAATCTATAATTATTTCAGAATAAAATTTTAATTTAAAAAACCTAAACAATCTACTACCTTTTAAAAATAGTCTAGAATATGAACCTACTGAAGAGTACATAGGACTGCATGATTAAGTGTGTGTGACCCACCCCAAGCTTTTTCATTGGCACTAGCTTCTCAATATCAATCTGAGTCTCTCCTTTGAAATAAAATTTCCTAGCAAGAACTGGTAAAGGCATGTGTTCTATCAGAAAAAGCCCTATAACTGAGGAGCAATGGGCTGGATATTTATATTCCCCTAATTCATATGTTAAAATTCTAAGCCTCAAGGTAATGGTATTAGTAGGTTGAGCCACTGAAAGGTGATTAGATAGTGAAGGGTGCCCTTGTGTATTAGATCCCAGAGTGGTCCCTTACCCTTTCTGCCAGGTGAGGTTTTAATGAGAATTTGGTCCATCTTGAGGAAGCAGGCTTTTACTGGAGACAAAACCAATGCCTTTAGCTTGGACTTTCTAGCCTCCAGAATTGGGATAAGTAAATTTCTTTCATTTGTAAGTCATACAGTCTATGGTATTTTGTTAGAGCTGTTCAATCTAAGACATGAGGTCAGAAGTTCTGGGTTCTATTCCTGACTCTTGTTCATTTGCCATAAATGACCTTAGTCAAATTGATTTTCTGATTTTTATGAATCTTAAAATTTTCCTCATTATTAAGTTAAGGATAATAGCAGCACTATCTACTTTATAGAATTGCTGTGGGGGTTATATGAGATAATGGATATAAGAGTGCTTTATAACTGTAATGCATGATGCTGTGAGACAGGAGGATTTATGTCTGTGTAAAAGGTATTCTACCAGTGTATGGAGGCACTTGATAATGGTTATCTGCTCAATAAATAATTAATGAGTGACTACTCATTTAAAAAGTCAACTAAACAAAAGCAGAATTTTCTCCCCAGCATTTAAACAAAGGAGATTTATAGCGCATTCAATCATACAGGAGACAGCAACATACACAAGGGAAAGAGCCAAGAGGGTTATTAAATTAATTTCTATTAAAAAGCAAACTACCCAGTGATGTTTCAAGGGATGAACAATAATAGATGGGGAACTCATCAGAAAAATAGAAAAACAGTAAGTTTAGCCAACCTGAGTCAGAAAACTTGCAACTGTAATAAGACAGAAGAAAACAGCAAAACCAGAATGTTTAGAGAAGTTTTGGCCTCACATAGAGACTATGGAAATTAATCAATGTGGAGTTACAGCACAATCTAATTTTAATTTTTATTCATTACTATGGAAAACACCCTTGAAGGTCCAAATGAAATTCATAGCTTAGCAATGGAATTTTCTCTTCTTCCCAAAAGACAGTAAAACAAACAAACAAAAAACTCCCAAAAATTTCAATAGTGAAGTTTAAAAAATCCTTAAGTTCACAGACCATAATTACATAGTTCCAGGAGAATTTTAGGCTTCTTTAGTCAGTGCAAATTTGTACCAGGTTATCAACATGCTATACTATTCCACCATCTGTTGTGATTTGCAGGTATTTATTTGTATATGAAGAAACAGTTGAGCCCAGACCACTCAGTATCCTTAGATATTAACATGAATACAAATAATGACTTTATGACTTCAATATAACCTTCTTAATGCTTTATAGCTCCCTTATAATAACAGTACCATCTTATATATCAAGTTAAAGTTTACAACGCATATAGTATTTCCATTGATCCTTACATCTCTAGTGTGGGACAGTGAGAATAGTATTATTTCCATTTTACAAGTGAGAAAATTCAAGTCCAACAAGAGAGGAATATACCCATTACACAAAACCAAACAAAACCCCATTTGGGCCCTTACCTCACACTATACACAAAATTAACTCAAAATGGATCATAGACCTATATTTAAAGGATAAAAATATAAAAACAAAAACATATGAGAAAATCATCACAAACTTGGGTTAGGCAAAGATTTATTAGCATGACCCAAACCACTATCTATAAAAGAAAAAAATAGATGTTAAACTTCATTCAAATTCAAACCTTTTGCTTTGCAAATGATGCCATTAACAAAATGAAAAGACTGAGAGAAAATATTTACAAATCATATATCCTATAAGGGACTTGTATCTAGTCTATGTAAAGAACTCTTGCAATCCTATAAAAAGACAACCTAATTTTAAAAGCATGAAAACAATTGAATAGACTTTTTTCCAAAGAAAAATGCAAAGGTCAATAAGTACATGAAAAAATTATCAACAGCATTAGCCAACAAGAAACTATAAGTCAAACCACAATGAGCTACCACTCCCCAACCATTAGGATGGCTATAATAATAAAAGATGGGCAATAACAATGCTGGTGAGGATGTAAGGAAATTAGAACCTTCATACATTGCTAGTGGGAATGCAAAATGGTGCCATCACTTTGGAAAACTGATTGCAGCCCCCCCCCTTTTTTTTTTTTTGTGGTGCTGGGGATCAAACCCAGGGCCTTGTGCTTGCAAGGCAAGCACTCTACCAGCTGAGCTATCTCCCCGGCCCTGATTGCAGCTCCTTGAGAAGCTAAGCAGAATTATCACATGACCCCAAAAATTCTACTCCTAGGTATATACCCAAGATAATTGAAAACATATGCTATACAGAGACTTGTATATGAATTAATATCAGTGGCATTCATAATAGCCAAAAATTGGGAACACTTTAAATGTCTATTAATAAATAAATGGATAGACAAAATGTGGTATAACCATTCAATAGGACATCATTCAGTCAAAAAAAATGTGAAATGTCCAGAAAATCTAGACAGAGAAAAAGCAGTTCTGTAGTTGCCTGGGGTCAAAGGTAGAAGCAGGGACTGCAAATGGGCAAGAAACTTTTGGGGGTAATAGAAATGTTCTAAAGCTGAATTGTGATGATAGTTGTGTACCTCTAAAATATACAGATTCATACATATTCAATGGGTGAATTTTATGATATGTAGATTATACCTCAATAAAGTTAGTTTTTAAAAAATAACTAAAGAAACCTTCACTGAAAAAGAAAACGAAATCAGCAGAGAGGGACTTAACAACAGGCATATCTTGTTTCTTTCACTTAATCACCTGCCTCTGAGAAATGGTGGGAATAATAATAAACTTTTTCACAAGGTTACCATCATCACAGGGAAAGTAACAATTCTACTAGGCTTTGAAAATACAAAATAGTTCAAGATGGCCAATTGTACTGTTATTTGGACCTAATCTATAGTATACTCGCATTAGAAAGTTTGTACTTTTAATTACTTAAATTTTATAAACCCAGGGAAATTTTGTAGTTCATAACCATATTATAATGTGAATTTTCCCTAAACTCATATCAGAAACATAATTCTATATAATTTCTAATATATAAACAGTTCAGTTCTTTAAAATTAGCTGAAAGTTTAATATTAGCTGGAAGTTTGACTTACAGTGTGGCTAATAAGGCTCAGAACATCTTCAAAATAGCCCCAAACTTCTTCCATTGGACAAAGTTCCACACTTGATGTCCCATCTGGCACTGAAAGGTTAATCAAGATGTGCATACATTTGCTGAAAATCAAAAAGAGAAAACTCATCCCATAAGGAAAGAAATCATTGGCTTCAATGGCTAAGATAAGTAAAATCTGGATCTCATCCCAGACTAAGCTTCAAAACACTTCTGTTCTTCCCTTGGTTTTATCTGGCCTCCAACCTCAGAAGACAGATTTTTGAAGTAGTAAAAGGGGTTGACCAATCTTTTCTTTTATCACACCTATGGCTGTATTTCACTCTTTTTAGTTTCCAGCACAAAGGAGTAGCAGTTTATTATATTTCATGAGCTGGTTCAATTTATAGGCATTTAAAAGCATCTTGTTACTTCCTCAAATGGGCAAGGGAATTGGGATTTAAATTGGGAAATAATTCCAAGAGAACTGTCTCTCATGTCTTAGAACAGAAAGACTGTAATGAAGTTTTCCAGAGAAAAAAACCACACACATCTATTTTCCCTCATGTCTAGACATAGAAAACAAAAAAACTCTCCAGTAAATATGATTTCATACAACACTTACTGGTGCTTAAAAAGTGCTTAGAAAAAAATCTGAGGTAAATATAGCAAAATGTTAACATCTGTCAAACTTGGGTGGTGAATACATTGATATTGTATTAATCTCAATATTTTTCTGTACCTTTGGTTTGTTTATTTTTGTGGTCCTGGGTATCAAACCCAAAGCCTCACACATGGTAGGCAAGTGTACTGCCTCTGAGCCACATTCTCACCTCTATTTTTCTGAACATTTGGAATGTTTAGTAATGAAACAAAGAAAAGAAGGTGCCAAGTGTGGTGGTGTATGCCTATAATCCCAGTAGCTCAGGAGGCTGAGGCAGGATACTGAATTCAAAGCCAGCCTCAGCAACCTAGTGAGGCTCTAACCAAATCAATGAGACCCTGTCTCTAAATAAAATATTAAAAAAGGGCTGGGGATGTGGCTCAGTGGTTGAGTGCCCCTGAGTTCAATCCCCAGTATACCCCCCAACCAAATAACAGAAAGGAAGGTACTTAAATAGTTTTATTATATATGTCTACTCAAGTAAGTTACTTGTTTTCCTCTTGCCCTCCTTGGGGAAAATCAGACTCTTTGATATTGCTAAAAAATTCTTGGTCTGTAATACAAGCCTCAGTATGGAGCTATTCATAGGAGGGAGCCCCTCCCCCATCATCTTTTAAGTTGAACCTGTTGAATACAACTGATTATTTATGGGGAATCGACTGTAGATCTTTTGGCTATCAAAGATCCTGGATTAGGTGTTGAATTACATTTACTAACCTGTATTTTAAAACATCAATTGGTTCGTTCTTTTTGTGGAGCAATAAAGCCTTTTTCAAGGCTTTGAGAGCAATAGAAGGATAGTATGCAGGCGTTTCCAAGGCTAATACTATAGGGAGGGAAGAAAAAGGTTGTGAACACCATCTTATCCATCACAGTTTTCACTCCAGGCTACAACTTGCTTTCTCTAATGAAACTAGCCTGAAACAGATTAACAACACACACACACACACACACACACACACACACACACACAAATCAAGATGAATTTTATAAAATAATGAATCCACAGATGCTTTCAGAGGTAGCTTCTTCTTTCTAGGCAGAGTAGCATGGTAGAATTGTCAGGTCACATCCTTTCTTCAGCAAACATCAACAGAAAACCTACTGTTTCTATGGCCCTGCATACAGTCATACAGGTGAAGCAACAATCTTATGAATCACAGTCAAGGAAGGGCACACTAAGAAAGAAACAAAGCAGATCAGTAAAAGAACACTAATCAAAAATGAATTTAATATTATTATATACTGTTTTTTGCCAGGTTCTAAAAATAGGAAACTAGAATGAATATCAGAGGTAATTAATTATAAAACTTCCAGATGCAATTAACAGGCCTCTAGAATTGGAGTTCCATTATACAAGAAATAGTGGTCATCATCACATGTTCATAAAATATATATCATTAGCTCCATGGCTCTAGGAATTCTGTCTTGGCAAGACAAAGGAAAAGTATATGTGACTGTTGTATACTTGAGTATACCTAATACTGTTAGAGGTAACTCACACTCAAGTTCCTGAGGAATGTGAGAGATAAAAAGGGAAGAAAATTAGGCCATTTCCCAAAAGCCTCTGAGTCCCTAAATCCCACCTGTATTTCAGCCAGAAATGTGAGCATGGCAGTTGTGTTAAAAAACTTCCACTATTTCTCTGACATTTCAATAAATAGTTATGATTGTGTCACCTTCAATCAGTGAAACAATTATCATTTCAAGCTAGCTGTGATAAACTAACTTTCTAAAGTTTGAGCTTCCCTATTTTGTAGTCACATAATTAACTTCCACACATAGAATAAATTTGAGCACCTATTATGAGCAATGCACTTCCCTAGGGGTTTATAAGTACAATAAATATATGTAATTATTTTTCATGACCCAAAGGAGATAAATGTACAAATGATTGTAATACAAAATAGTTTAAGAATGCCATTAGAGAGGGAGAAAAAATGTTTTCCACCTGGAGGTAAGAAAGATGAGTAAAGAGAAAAGAAAATAGTAAGATCTAAATGGGCACCAGCCTTACAAAAGTATAAATATAGCTCTTACATGCGATTGTTTCAAATGTTTTACTTTCTAAATGAGGCAGCTCCCACACTGATTCCAGGAAGCTGTCCAGTGATGGATCTTTCATTTTGGATTTAACTTCAAACTCATACAGCAAAAGCAATGTTTCACATGGATCCTGTGAGAAGTCCCCTAAGAAAGAGACAAAAAAGCAACGTTCTCTGTGATTCCATTTCATTATGCTCTCCTGTTCTAATTTCTCTAACTGGGTAGGTTTTCCCATTCAGGAAAACTAATTTTACTTACAATTTATAGGTCATCTCCGGCACTGTAGACAGATTTTTAAATTTTTTTTCTTTATGGTACTGGGGATTGAACCTAGGGATGCTCTACCACTGAACCACATCCCCAGCCCTTTTTATTATTTTGTTTTGAGACAGGGTCTAAGTTGCCCAGGGTGGCCTTTAACTCGTGATCCTCCTGCCTCAGTCTCCCATGTAGCTGTGATTACAGGCATACACCACACACCCAGATATGGATGTACTGAAAAAAATTTTATTGGTGGATCATAATTATACAAAAGAGTAGAATTCATTATACTGTATTCATACATGCACATAATTTGATCATATCAATCCCCAGTATCTTCCCTTTCCCTCCCTTTCTCCTCCCTCCCACTTCTGCTTCCTCTATTTTACTGATCTCCCTTCTTTTATTGATACTTTAATTGGTGCAACATATGTGTATGTATATGTTTAAATATATGTGTATATATATGTGTATATATGTATTATTCACTGTGGCTTATTCATACATAGCATAATTTGGTAATTTCATTGCCAGTACTTCCCTATATTCTCCACCTCCTTCCTCCCTCTCAATCTCCTTCCTCCTCTATTCTATTGATCTTCTTTCTATGTTGTTCTTTCTATGTTCTCCCTCCTTTTAAAATATTTTTTCTCTCTCTCTAGCTTCTACACATGAAAGAAAACTTTCAACCCTTGACTTTCTGAGTCTGTCTTATTTCCCTTAGCATGATGTTCTCCAATTCCATCTGTTTACCTGCGAATGACATAAATTTATTCTTCTTTAAGGATGAGTAAAACTCCACTGTGTGTATATACCACATCTGTTTATGGACACCACTACTTTTAGCACCCTATAATGCATTCTCTAGCACAGCCTGCATTTCCTAAAACATTTGCCATGATGCTCCTAACTAGCCTGAAATTCTGCTGTTATCATTAATGATCTAATTAAAACCCAATGTTTCCTTTCCTCCTGTGAACTTGTAAGTAGGGCCATACTCATTCTCAAGGTAGAATTAAATGGAAGATTCAGCGCGGCATAAACCAATTGTGGTTTTATGTTAAGCAAAGTGGAGGAGGGTTTTCAAGTTGTTTCATTTGGTCAGTCAACACTATTTTGTGGTATCACCAGGGGAAGAATCTGTGTCAGATGGCATCAACTATACTACATGAGACAGCTTTCATTCACCTTTGGTAGAGTGAATGTTTAGAAAGTTTTGAGGTATAGCATACATACAATAAACTAAATAAAGTGCTCAAACCTTCAACAAACAAACTCGATGAACTATCACACAGGTTTAAACCCATGGAATTAGTACCCAGATCATGATAAAGGACAACTTCCAACACTTCAGGCTTCCTTGATTTTTACTGCTTATTCTTGAACTTTACTGCTACTGGTGCATAGAAATATAATTAACTTTTGAGTATTAACCTTGTGTCTTAAACTTGCTAAACTCATGTATTAGTTCTAGGAACTTTTTAATAGATTCTTTGGGATTTTTCTATATAGACAATCTTCATCTAAAAATAGAATCTTATCCCTTTTGTTCTTTTGTCTTTCATTCTTTTGCTGACCTATAACATTGGTTGGGACATTCAGGATAATATTAATAGGAAAAGTTAAGAATAAACAACCTTGACTAGGGGAAACATATTCATTCCTTCATTGTCAAATAGGTTTTGTTTTTTGTTGACAGCCTTTAGCAAGTTGAGGAACTTCCTTTCTGTTCCTAAGTCAGCTGAAAGTTTTCATCATAAGAATTTTAAAAATTGAATTTTTCAAATTTTTTTGTTATCTATTGATTTTATATTTTACATCTTTAATCTCTTAAAATGATGAATTAATTGAGTTTACAATGTTGAACCTGGGATAAACATCACTTGGTTATGATGTATGTATGTTACTAAATTCAATGTGTTGAGAATTTGTTGAATATTTTGCCATCTATTTTATGAGAGATGTTGGTCTGCAGTTTCTTATATTGTCTTTGTTTAGTTTTGATTTCATAAAGTGAACTAGTAGTTGTGTCCTCCGTGTGTGTTTGTGTGCACATACACTCAGTACTCAGTGCTGGGGATTAAACACAGGGCCTTGCGCATACTAGGCAAGTGCTCTACAAATGAGCTATATTCCCAGTTCGTGTCCTCCTCTTTTCTGGAAGTTTGTACAAAATCAGTATTATGTCATCTTTAATTGTTTGGTAGAATTCTTCTTCAGAGTCTTTTTGTTGGAAGATTATCAATTTAATTAACATAACAGGTACAAGACTATATCTATATCTTCTTGAGGGAGCTTTGGCAGCTTGTGACTCAAATCATTTGTCAATTCATTTAAGACTTCAAATTCACATGCATAAAGTTGTCCATAATGTTCCCTTATTAATCTTAAACATCTGTAGAATCTATCTAATGATGGCTCCTGATATTTTTTTGTGTCTTAGTCTGCCTGCATAGTGGTTTATCAATTGCATTGATTTTCTTTCAAAAGACAAACACTTACAAATAGCTTTCAGTTTTGTTGATTGTGTCTGTTGTTTTCTGTTTTAAATTTTATTGACTTGTGCCCTTGTCTTTATTATTTCTTTTCTTCTTGATTGCTTAAGTTTGGGGATCAAACCCAGGGCCTTGCACATGCTAGGCAAGTGTTCTCCCAATACTTTAGTATGTTTTAATAAAAAGCATCAAATTTATTTCATGATCTACTTTCATGTTTAAATTAGAGATTTTGGACAATTAGCATATCTTAAAATTCATTATCAGAGATGATGAAAACATTAACAAGCTATTAAATACTGCAGTGATATAAATACTGGCCCATGAATTTATAAAAACCATGTTTAGTAGCCAAAAGTTCCAGTTGCACTACTTAACTGAAAGAAAGATCCTTGGTGCATTCTCATTTTGACATAATTTAGCCTGCTTGTACAATTACTACCAAGTTCAACAAAATCTTTCCAAATATTTTTTTTTTGGCAGTGCTGGGGATTGAACCCCAGGCCTTGTGCTTGCAAGGCAAGCACTGTACCAACTGAGCTATATCCCCAGCCCAATCTTTCCAAATTTTAAGACTTTCTTTACCACTTGTGAGTATGACTTAACTGTTAATTCTTTAAGAGTTCTTTAAAATAAATTTTAAATTTTAATTTCACTTTTAAACCTATTAGATCAAAAAGTACAGTATACTACTACCATATGAGTTAAAACAAAAAATGGAAAAAATCCCAAAGTTGTATCTATATAATCAGTGAATTATCTGATAAATCATTTAAACCATTTCACAATTCTAGTTAGCATGAGGTAAAAACTGATTCCAAGGTACTACAGTGTTTGGCATTTTTTACTGCAAGTTTTAAATCATTGTTAACTCTTCTCAACAACTCATCTCTAGAAAATGGCAGTGTTCATGAGTACAAAATTGTTACATCTAGTAGGTGGTATTCTATGTAGTCCAGATAATAAGAGAATTCTTTACAAAATTAGGTTTAAAAGTGCAGAATGTCTTGATAATTACCGGTTGTCTGAGAAAAAATACAGAAAAGAGAAGTAAGTGCTCATTGATTAATATTATTTTGCTTTGAGAAAGCCAGAAATGATTCTGTTCCAAGAAATAAACAATAATGAGAAAAGATGTGATTAATAGGCTATCTCTTTTAAACCCAAGTACACTTTTCACCTCAGAGAGGGTAATTCTGACTTTTACATTCTTAATATCTTTTGTCTACAATAAGACCTCATTTAAAACTATTACGTGAAGAGTGTTAATGATCTAGGAATTTTTCTCCAAAGATGTTTTCATTTCAGTACATAAGCTGGAAAATGGCAAATAACTAAGTCAGTTATGAAGAATTTATTATACAGATTGAGTATGTCTTATCTGAAAATGCTTGATATTGGAAGTTTTTGGGATTTTTCGGATTTTGAATATTTGCATATACATAATGAGATACCTTCAGGATGGACCCAAGCCTAAATACAAAATTCATTTATGTTTCATATGCACTTTCTATGCACTGCCTGAGGTAGTTTTATGCAGTATTTACAGTGAACCTCTATTTTGACTGAGGCCCAATACATCAGATCAGGTGTGGAAATTTCTACTTGTGGCATCATGTCTATAACTCAAAAAGTTTTGGATTTTGGAGCATTTGGGGTTTTGGATGATCAGATTAGGGATGATCAATCTGTAATGATAAATGCTGATTTACAATAATTGTCAATAGATAAATCGGATCTCATGAAAGTTTAAAATTTGTACTTCAAAGGAAACTGAAGAAAGGAAAATGACAATGTAAAGAATTGGAGAAAATAAATGTAAGTCATATGTGTGTTCAGGGACTTATTACTCAATAATAAAAAGATAGACCAGTTAAAAATTGAGTAGATTCTGTGAAGGTTTGTGCTCTCCAAAACTCATATTGAAACTTGAATGCCACTGTGGTCATGTTGTGAGGCCAGACTTTTAGGAAGTGACTAAGTAGTTAAGACAGATTAATGCCTTTCTAGTGGGACTGAGTGAATTCTTCTCTCAAGGGACTAGATTAGTTATTGTGAGAGAGAGGGTTATTATAAAGTGAGGTTGCCCCTCATGATTTTTCTGCATATACTTGCTTGCTCTTTCATGATCTGCCATGTTAAGATACCCTCACCAGATGCCTCTGCTATGCTTTTTGGCTTCCCAGCTCCAAAACTGAGTCAAAATAAGCTTCTTATAAATTACCCAGTCTCAGGTACTCTGTAAGAGCAACAGAAACAAAGACTAAGACAAGGACTGAATAGATATTTCTCCAAAGAGGATGTATAATAGCTAGTAACCATCTGAAAAGATGCTCAACACCATTGGTCTTGAAGAAAATTAGTAATTAGGAAAACAAACCTATAATGGGATACAACTATGCACTCATTAGGATGGCTAGAATCAAAAAGTCAGATAATACACGTGTTGGTAAAGAATAAGAGAAATATGAGGATTCACATATTGTTGGTGGGAATGTAAAATGCTACAGATGCTTTGGGAAACACTGATAGTTCCTCAAACGATTAAACATAAGAGTTACAATATGACCTAGCACTTCCTCTCTTAGGTGTACATGCAAGAAAAGTGAAAACGGGTCCACACAAAACCTTGTGTACAAATGTTTATGGCAGCATTATTCATAGTACTGAAAAGGTATAAACAACCCAAAATGTCCATCAACTGATGAATGGATAAATGAAATATGAGATATCCATGCAATGGAATATTTGACCATAAAAAGTAATGAAGTACCAATACATGCCATGGCATGGATGAACTTTGAATATATGCTCAGTGAAATAAGTCAGTCACAAAAGTCCACATATTACATGATTCCATTTATATGAAATATCCAGAATATGAAAAATCTTTACAAACAGAAAGTAGATTAGTAGTTGCTTAGGGCTTGTGGGAAAAATGCAAGGATAGGTAAAGGGTTCAGAGTTTCTGATCTAATTTAATGTTTCAAAATAGTTGATGGTGGGATCTGGTATATACTAAAATGTACTGAATTATACACTTTAACGAGTGAATCACATGCATGTGAATTACATCTCAATAAGTGGTTTATCAAGTAGAATTTATACTTCGTATATATTCTTTTGTACTCAACTTTTCCTAATGATGCCTGTGATATTCATCCACATTTTATGTTTCAGAAGTTAATTCCTTTTACTGCTCTGTAGAATTCCATTGTATGACTATATTACAATTTAGTTAATCCATTCTTCTGTTGATGAGTGGTAGTGTTGTTTCAAAATTTTAGCACTTATGAATAGAACTTTTGTGAACATTCTTGTACATATTTTGGCAAAAAGATGCATTCATTCCACCTGAGTATCAAGGGATGATATTGCAGGGTCACTGCTGGAATAGGTACATGTCAGGTTAACAGATACTGCCACACAGTTTTCCAAAGTGGCTGTTCCAATTACATTTCTACCAGCAATGTATCAGAGTTCCAGCTGCTTTCCATCCTTACTAACACTTGGAATTTTTTAAAAATTATTTTCTGATATATCTTTTTATTTGTTGATGGACCTTTATTTTTATTCATTTGTTTATATGCGGTTCTGAGAATCAAACCTATTGCCTCACATATGCTAGGCAAGTGCTCCACCACTGAACCACAACCCTAGCCCAACACTTGGAATTTTTATTTCCTTTATTTCAATGAGAGTGCAGTGGCCCTATTTTTGCATCTCCTTGATCAAATGCATTGACCATTTATATAACCTCTTTTGTAAAGAGGTTATATAAATTCAATTCTTGGCCCATTTTTATTGTGCTGTTCAATCTTTTCTCATTGAATTGTAGTTTTTAATATATTTCAGAATTTATCAAGCTAATGTATCAGTTTTTTTCTTTCTGTCAGTAACTTGTATTTTTCTTTCCTCAGTTGTATCTTTTAACAAATTGAAGTTCTCAATTGGCCATAAGTAGACTTCAATATTTTCTTGTATAATTGGTAATTTTTGTGGCCCTAAGGTCATAAAGATATTCTCCTATGATTCTTTTTAGAAGACTTACAGTTTTATACTATGATCCATTTTGGTTTTTTTTAGATTTATGGGGCCTTGCCATATTTCCAGGCTGGCCTTGAACTCCTGGGCTCAAACAATCCTACCTTAGCCTCCTAAGTAGCTGGGAGCACAGGCACACACCAATTTGTCTAGCTTATCTCAAATCAATGTTTGTATATGGTATGAAGGAGGGGTCAGTACTCATATGGATATTTGATTGTTCTACCATTTAATACATAAAAACTATTCCACTGAATAGCACTGGAGACCTTAGTTGCAAATTAAATGACCATGTGTGAGTCTATTTCTATACTCTATTCTGGGCTCTCTTTTCTGTGGTATGAGTCTTCAAACTCTATTAATATTTTCCAAGACTTTCCTTTGCATCTTCATAGATATTTTAATGTCATTCTTCCAGTTTCACAAGTAAAGCTAGAATTTTTTTTTTTTAACTTGGTACTAGGGATTGAACTGAGGAGCACTTAACCCCATGAGTCACATCCCCAACCCTTTTTGTATTTTATTTAGAGACAGTGTCTTGCCAAGTTGCCTTGCTACTTTGCTGAGGCTGGCTTTGAACTCATGATCCTCCTGCCTCAGCCTCCCGAGGCGCTAGGGTTACAGGCATGTACCACCATGCCTGGACTAGTCTATGGATCAAACTGGGAAAATTGACATAATAGTAATGCTGATTTTTCCAGTTGATAAACATTATACATCTTCATTTATTTAGGTATTCTAAAATTTCTCTTGGCAATGTTTCAGTTTATTAGTTTTCAGTGAATAAGTCTTCTTATCTTTCATTATAGACTAATTACTTGGCACTTGATTTTTTTTCATTTGATGGATTTTTATGCTATTTAAAATGGTATTTTAAAGGCTCAATTTCTAATCATTTCTTGTTAGCACACAGAAACAGAATTAATTTTTAACAGCATACAGAATTTTTGTATCCAACAACCATACCAAATTTGTTTATTTAAAAAAATGTATTAAAAAATAAAACACAGACACAGAAAACCAGAGTATCTGTATCTGTGTGTGTTTCCTCCCTCTCTCTCTCTCTTACAGTTCTGTTATAACCTTTGTTTCGAACAGTTGAATTTTTTCCCCTATAACACAGGGAACAATTTAGGCATGATGTTAATTAAGTATTTGCTTTTATTTAATTTAATCTATGTGAAATAGTAGATGAATGCAGAAAACCGCACCTAGTTGAATCATGCTATGTAGCAATACACAAAATACACACAAGTGCACAACTGAAACTTCTATCGGCTACCTCAGTTCACTACATGTGTTATGAGCCCACACCCATACATGGCTGTTGCTAAAATTTACATCAGACTTCAGATAACCCTCCTTCCATCACTTAACAGTATCTCACAAGCTGCATTCCTTCTGATATCTACTTACACAAGAAACTGTCAAGTATTTTTCAAGATATAATGCCATATTTATTGTACTATTAATGCATTTTTAATCATTTAACATATATAAAACTGTGCTAAAATTTTATTAGGTCCATATCTTTTTTAAATGTGTCACTGACCAAGTTTTTGCATGTTATGTCCCTAACCCCATTTTCCCCAAAATCCTTTGGTTTTTATTGCACAGTTTTGCCTACTATATTCATTTTTAGCAACACATATGCCATGTTATAGCAGAACTCATGATACATATAAAGTATTTTCATAATTGCTAATCCATATCTCCAAGAAAACCAAAGCTCCTGTCTTTAGAACTATTGTGCATAGTTCTTATTGTTTTTAGCCTTGTGTCCAGTCAAAACAATAGTTTTCAAAGTTACTTAAATCAACATTATTTCCCCGCCCCTGTCAGTATATTTATGTAGTTCATTTGTAATACAGTTAGACTCATTTGTCACAGTCTGAATTCCATCTGGAGTGCCTCCACATTCTTAATGACATTTTAAAATTGTGAACAGTAAAATATACTCTTCGTGGCATATATTTCTAGGGTTTTGATGAATGCATATAGAGTCGTGTGTCTACTCTCACAGCTCCTTACAGAATAGTTCATTGTCTTCAAATTTTTCTCCTGTTGCTCTTTTACAGTGAACTCCTCTCATGTCCATCCTCTGCCAACCACTGTTTTCTCTTCCTATATTTTACCTATTCCAGAATGTAATATAAATGGAATCATAGCCTTTTGGGTCTCACTTTTTTTTTTTTCTCACTTAGCAAATGCATTTAACATCCATTCACTGAATAGCATTCCACTGCATAGATGTACCACACTTTGTTAAGCCATTTCAGGTAAACTTTTTGTTGTTGTTGGCATGCACAGTAAGCTCCTGGGCCTGGCTTGTTCTCTTTGATGCTTTCAGTCATGGTTTAGAAATTGCTTCACTATTATGAACACTTCAGATAGGCAAAACTCCCAGTCAGTGTGTACGCAGAGCAAGGATTATCAGCCCTACTTCCTAGATGCAGGAATTAAGGCTGAGAGATTGAGAATTTGTGCCCATAGAAACAAAGCAAACTAAGGGAGAGCTAGGACTATTGTCCCAGATGTTCTTATTCACAATCCATGTACTGGAAAGCAAGTAGAGAATAACTATGACTAAAAAATGGTGAAATATAGAACCTAGGGAAGTTAATTTTTGAAGTATTTGATCTGAATAAGAGAGAGTCTTGCAAATACTTTGGAAATGGTCTGAATCAAGACAATTAGATGGTCTTTAAGAGACAGCAGGGAGAGAGTGATCAATTCAATCCAAGATATGAAATGGGTTACTAGGAGACCTATAATTATTCCAGTACAATGTTGAATGGAAGTTGTAATGTACATGTCCCATTACCTGACATGGGTGGGGAAGTCTTATTTCACCATTAAATATGAAATAATGGGTACTGTGTTTGTTTTTA
Source organism: Sciurus vulgaris (assembly GCF_902686455.1). NCBI lineage: Eukaryota > Metazoa > Chordata > Mammalia > Rodentia > Sciuridae > Sciurus > Sciurus vulgaris. The sequence goes on along the minus strand of NC_136471.1, from coordinate 79,628,084 downwards.
GGTACTGCTTATCAGGGTGGGGAAGTTAGATTCTATTCTGAGTTTGTTAAATATCTTCATCAGAAATGGGTATTAACTTTTTAAAAATGTTTACAAATCTATTGAGATGATCATATTTTTCCCTTTATTTGGTTAATGTGCACTGATTTTTTTATGCTGAATTCCTGGGGTGAATAGTAATTGGTCATTAAGTATCCTTTTAACATATTGCTGGATTCAATTTTCTAAAATTTGTTTATGATTTTTATACTTATCATTTAAGACATGAAGATGTATTTTTCTTTTACAAAATATCCTTTTCAGGTTTTGGCATCAGAGTTTTGCTGGCCTCATAAAACCAATGTTTTACCTAATTATTTTCTGTAAGGGATATTTGTACATGATTGCTATTATTTCATTCTTATATATTTGGAAGAATCTACTAGTGAAGACTTTTTATTTGCAGGAAGGTATTTATTTTAAGGTTTCATTTGTTTAACAGGTACAGGACTATTCAAAATAGCCCGAATGGGACTATTCAGATTTTCTCTTTGGGCCAATTTAGGTAGTAATACTTTTCTAGGAACTTGTCCATTTTATCGATGGTCAAATGTAGTGGCATAAAGTTACTCAAACCATTCAAAATATTCTATTATTGTATATTTATTTTTTTGTATTCAGGATTGAACACAGAGGTCTTTTATCACTGAACTATATCTCCAGCCCTTTTTTGTTCTGAGAACGGTTCTCACTAAGTTGCCAGGGCTGGCCTTGAACTTGTCATCCTCCTGCCTCAGTCTCCTGAGTATCTGGGATAACAGGTATGCACCAACCATGCCTGTTATTATTTAATGTCTAAAGGATTTGTGGTGGTGTTTACTTTTGAATTACTGATATTAGTAAGTGGTGTTCTTTTTTTCTTCTTAAATCCATCTTGTGAGGAGTTTAGCAATTATATTTATCTTTCCCAAGAACCAGCTTTATTGGCTTTGTTGATTTTCTGTATTCATGTTTGATGTTCTATATTCATGTTTGTTTTATATTTCATTGTTTTCTGCTGTTATCTTTGTTGTATTCTTCATTCTGCTTTCCTTGGGTTTAATGTGCTATTCTTTCCCTACACTCATTTGGAAGCTTAGATCATTGATTTTCAACCTTTTATTCTTCTAATAAATGAACTTTAAGGCTATGTATTTTCCTTTATATTAGTTCTATACATGATTTTAGGTTATATTTTCATTTTTGTTAATTTCCACATATTCCATAATTTTCATTTTGATCTCTTCTTTACTTGATGGGTTATTTAGAAGTGTGCCTTTTTAAGATTCCCAACAGAGGGGGTTTTCTAATCATATTTCTGCTGTGGTTTTCTCATTCAATTCTACCTTGTTCAGGTAACATACTTTGTATGATTTCAATCCTTTCATAATTGCTTTTCAGATTAGCATAAAAACTATTTTGGCAAATGTTAAAAATTCACATGAAAATAATGTACTCTATAGTTAATAGGTGTATTATTTTATATATGTATTAATTAGGGGTGAAGTTTAACAACATTCTGAAAATTCTGTAGAAATAAATAATGAATGTTTATAGGTAAACTAGTACACACTTTACTTGTGCCAAGACAATTGTACAGAAACATTTATCAATTCATGTCTGTGTATTTATAAATGCAAATCAAAATGGGATATATGTTAGGAATATGGACACTTGAATTACATTCCTAATTAGATCAGGCACTTAAAAGAAGAAATAGTATATATCACTATAAATATCTTGAAACAATAACAAACTTCTCTCCTAAGCCTGGGGCCTATTTCTTCAGAGTTCATAATCTTGTATGAAAGTCTCTACCTACTTCCATTAGGGCTTTGTTTTGCATCATTTGGATGCTTATCCATATTCATCTCCTTTGTGGGAAATCAAATGCTGCCAAAAGTAAAGACTTTTAGTATCAACTTCCATAGGAGATACTTAGGTATCTGCATGTTGTTGGTCAGCTTTCTGTTACTGTAACAAAATACCCAAAATAATTAGCTTAAAAAGAGAAAAAGTTTATTTGGGCTCACAATTTAGATGTTTTAGTCCATGACCAATTTGCCCCATTGCTTTGGGCCTGTGGTAACATAGAACATTATGGCAGAAGAGCATGGTGAAAAAAGCTGTTCACTTCATGGTGACCAGAAAGCAAGGAGAGAGAAATAGGAGGGTCCAGAGTCTAGTATTCACTTCAAGTGCATGCCCTCAATGACCTAACTTCCTTCCACTAAGCCCTACCTCTTAAAGGTTCCACCACTTGCCAATAGTACTGAGTCCTTAAAACAGGGGACTTTGGGGTCACTGATTCAAGCCAGAACATTCTAGCTAATTGTTTATAATTTACTTTGGGGGAAAAACCCTAAACTCAAGTTTTCCTATTTCTGTGACCTAAGTCCTAACCCAAAATGTACTCTAAATAATCCATTCAAGTTTTGTCATTTTGTTTAATGTACCTGAAAATAAGCTACAATTGCCTTTTCTCTTGGCTGATATCAAAACAATCATCTCCAAGAATTTCTTATCCATTGAGAACTAATTTCTGGGACAAAAGTAACCCATGACTGATGTTAGTTATTAAGCCAATGAAAAGACCATCTGCTGTAGGAATATACATTTCTGCTAGGTTTTATCTATAGCATTTGGATAAATTAGAATTTTTTTTTAGTTCTGGGCAGAGGAGCCCATTACACACACACATATATACACACACAAAATCATCTGCCCTGTCAGTTCAACTACATTTCTGCTGGCACAAGAGCCATGCTGGGCTTTGTTCTAAATGTTTCATAGGTTTGCCTTGTTTGCCATAACAACTAAAATTTTGATGATGACACTTCAATACTTTATAGCGAAGTTCAAATTTTACCATTGGAGATAAATAAAATTTTTCTTTGCAATAACCTATGGAAACCACTAAAGGTTTTTCAATGGTTTTTGTGCTTCATGATAAAAATTTAACTCAGGGGCTGGGGTTGTGGCTCAGTGGTACAGTGCATGCCTAGCATGTGTGAGACCCTGGGTTCGATCCTTAGCACCACAAAGGTATTGAGTCCACCTACAATCAAAAAAAATTTTAAAAAGAAAAAAATTTTAACTCATATGACAAAATAATCAGCTTTAGAAAATCAAATCACTAAAATTATTTCTAGCCCTAACATTCAATGACTCTCTAAATAGAAAATCTGATTCTAAGGATGCTCCTAGAAATATCCAAAAGGGACAATATTCAAAGGAGACCTGGAAAAGGATATCTCTTTTTACAGTTAGAAAGGCAGATTAAAAAACCACGAGCTCCCTTCAGTTAGAAAGATTTAGAGTATTTTATGATAAGCAAAGTCATCTTTGGTACAACCCCAACTTCCCTTTAAGTCTCCTTTTCTTCTCTTGGAAACCTGACCTGACCATTTTTATCCCAAGTTCAATCTCATTAGGTATCTTCTCTCAAGGTAAAATATAATAATGACATCAAGTTGTGTGCAGTCTGAGGATCTTTGCATGAAGGATTCTCAAAGACCAAAACAGTTTAATACTCAAGTGAATGACTCTAGTGATACAATTTATAGTATTGTAGCAGCATTTCATTTAATCAATATTTATTGGGTCCTACTATGTGCCAGGCAGAGTTTGAGGAAGTAGGGATAAGAATGAGCAAGACATATAATTTTCCTGCTTGTACAGAACTTAGATTCTAGTTGGAGAGACAAACAATAAACAACGTATAATATAATGTCAAGTAGTGATGTGTGTTATAGATAAAAAAGTTCAGGTTAAGAGGGTAAATACTTATGAAAATTGCTATTTTAGAAAGGATGTGATCTCTGAAGGGGATGACACTTAAGCGAGGGAGCAAACCATATGAATATTCAGGATAAGAGTCTTATTGGCAAGGGAAAGGTAAATACAGAAGATCAGAGGCAGGAAATTACTAGGTGTTATTGATGTATAATAGGGTTAGCATGCATTGAGCTATGAGACACAGTGGTAGGAGATGAGATTAGAGAGGTAATTAAAGGCCAGATCAGCTATGATTTTGTGGATCATGGTAAGGTCTTAGATTTTATTTTATATCCAAGTAAAAGGCATGTGCAAGGAGACTGATATGAACAGACCTATAATACTCTTGCTTCTGTGTAACTACTTGATTTATAAGGGACAAGAATGGAAGCAGAAGGACAGCTGGGAAACTGTTGCAGTGGTTTAGTCAAGAGATGAAGTAGTTGGACTAAGGTGAACTAGTGGCCTAATTTATTGTTGGCAAGGGGCACACCATAAATCACACTATTCTCAGTCTGCTATGGTTTGACTGTGCCCCCCTTCAAAATTTACGTGTTGTATGTTGATGGCCAATATAATAGGATTAAGATGTGGGGCCTTTAAGAGGTGATTAGGCCCTGAAGGCTCCTACCCCTTGAATGGGATTAAGACCCTTATAAAAGAAACTTCACACAGCATTGTGCCCTCTTGCCCTTTCACCTGTCACTATGTGAAGGAATATCATAAATTTCTTAAGGACAGATGCGGTCATACATTTCTTTGTTTCCATAATACTTAGGGGCCTTTAGGAATTTAATAAACACTTTCTAGAATGATTTCCTTAGGTCACTAAAATAATGGCATGTCAGGGTTAATCCTTTTGTAAAATTCAATTCCCATAGCACTAAAATTTTAGTCACTGTTTATACAGCTTGTAATTAACTCTGATTTGGAGTATATTTTTAAAAGGATGGCATTTTCCAATTTTTCCCCAAGAGCTTATGATTCACCGGCTTTGCACTTTTTCTCAATTTATCTATTTACAGTTGGTAGCTTAATGATTTATTTACATTACTCACATACCAGGCTCATAGTTTCAGGCATTATTTCATTGGAAATATATAATCTTAAGAAATATAGCTGGGCCTTGCAGCACACACCTGTAATTCCAGCTATTTGGAGACTGAGGCAGGAGGATCACAAGTTCAAGGCCAACCTGGGCAACTTAGTGAGACTGTCTCAAAAAAAAAAAAAAAAAAAGGCTGGGTATGTAACTCAGTGGTAGAATAATTGCCTACCATGCATGACACCTGAGTTCAATCCCAGTACTGCAAAAACAAATAACAAAAACCAAACCAAAACAAAACAAACAAAACATGAAACAAAAAAGAAAAAAACTTCTAACAAGCTAGAATAGAACAATTTTTCTTTATCTTTTTGTAGTACTGGCGATCAAACTTAGAGGTGCTCTACCACTGAGCTACATCCTAAGCACTTTTTTGTTCTTTTGAGATAGTGTCTCACTAAATTGCCAAGGCTGGTCTCAAACTTGCAATCCTCCTGCCCCAGTCTCTCATGTCCCTGGGAGAACAGGCATGTAACACCATGCCCAGCCAGAACAATTTTTTTCTAAATATATATTTTGATTTAATTATCAAAGTACTATATATTCATTGAAAAATTCAAATGCAGAAGTAAAAAGAAGGCCGGGGGTATAGCTCAGTTGGTAGAGTGTTTGCCTGGCAAGCACAAGGCCCTGGGTTCAATCCCCAGTACCGCAAAAAAAAAAAAAAAAAAAAAAAAAAAAGAAGTAAACAGTAAGTGTCCCCCAAACTCACTAAATCCTGTCCTAACAGGTAGTGAATGTAAAATTTCTTGTATATCTTTCCAAGACTTAATTTATGATACATGCATTCATACATGTATATTCACAAAAATATGCAAATACACATGGTCACTTACACATTAGTCAAAGTCTATTATGTGTTGGCTATACAAAGGTGAGCAAAAGTAGTATTTTGGTCTGTTCTCTGCTGCAATAAGAGAATACTACAGACTGGGCCATACAGAAACAAATTTATTTCTCACAGTTCTGGAGGCTGAAAGTCCACGATTGAAGGGCTGCAGATGGTAAGGACTTTCTTTCTGGGTAATATGGTAGAGGGGAATCACATGGCACCTCTTAAAGCTCCCACCTGGCAACACTGTAACAGTAATAATCAAATTTCAACATGAGATCTTTTTTTAATGGCACTGGGCATTGAACCCAGGGGTACTTTACCACTGAGCTGCAAACACAGCCTTTTTATTTTTTATTTTCATATAGGGTCTCCCTAAGTTACCAAGCTGGCCTTGAACTTGTGATCCTCTTGTCTCCAACTCCTGAGTTACTGGGATTACAGGTATGGAATACCACACTTGGCTCAACATGAGTTTCAGAGGGAACATGCAAATCACAGCATTCCACCCTGTGGCCCCCAAAACTCATATCCTTCAAAATATACTCATTCCATCCCAGTAGCTCTAAAGTTCTAATTGTTTCAGCATGAACTCAAAAGTTCAAAGTCCAGAGTTCCATCTGAATCACATATGAGTGCGATTTGAGAGGTGATTCATTTTGGGGCAAAGGTACTCTAGCTTGAGTCTTTGAAATAAAAACAAATTATCTACTTCCAGAATACAATAGTGGGATAGGCACAGGATAGATATTTCCATTCCAAAAGGGAGAAATAGGGATGAACATGGTGGCGCACACCCATAACCGCAGTAGCTTGGGAGGCTGAGGCAGGAGGATCACGAGTTCAAAGACAACATCAGCAACTTTGCAAGGCCCTAAGCAACTCAGTGAGACACTGTATCTAAATATAATATAAAAAATGCTGGGGATGTGGCTCAGTGGTTAAGCAATCCTGGGTTCAATCTCCAGTACCAAAAAAAAAAAAAAAGAGAGAGAAATAGGCAAGAAGACAAGGGTAACTAGTACCCCAGAAGTTCAAAACCTAACAAGGGAAACAACATTAAGTCTTGGAGCTGGAGAATAATCTCCTTTGATTCTATGTCCTGCTTCCTGGAAACACTAGGATGATAGGTCTGTCTCCAAGACCCTGGCAGAGGTTCCCACTTTCATGGCTTTGTTTGGCTCAGCACAGGAAGCAGCTCTCACCAGTTAGTGTTTTGTTCCTGTAGTTTTACCAGGCTGGCAATGTGTGCCAGTGGCTCTACAATTCTGGGATCTTAAGGGTGGCCCTGCTCTTGGGGCTCCACTAGGCACTGCCCTACTGGGAACTCTGTGAAGGTTCTGATAGGTAGCAGATCAGCATGAGTGATAGGAACATGAAGCTAAGGGGACAATTCTATAGAATGGGTCTACCTAAGGCCACTATGGCCCTGCTGTAGCTTACTGTTAAAATATGTAACATTCCTAGGAAAACAACCTGTTATCTATAGAGCTGTATCTCTCAAGGCTCTGGAGTTTAAGATTCCTCTCTGCTGATAAGCATGCAAATCACCCTGAAGGGGGGAATTTTATGACCCTTATCAAAGTCCACTGACCATAAAATCTGTAAAAAAAAAGTTCCAGTTAGAACTGGTTAGTACAAACCAAGGTGACAAAGAGTTGTCTTTAGATATTTAGCAGATGACTTTAATCTCATTATGATAGTAAAAGACACCCCTGCCCTGCCATGGGGGCATCACTTGGGTATCTGTGGGTAAGACCATGTGCTGTAGGGACTTACAAATCTGATACAATCCTACTGTCAGTCAAAAGTTGAGAGGTGGTACCTGGACTCTACAAATTTCCCTATGACTCCCAATAAAATTAGGGAACAAAGGGGCACTACATGGCTCTCTGCACTTAGCACCCACTGCCACTCTCCTTGAAAGTACTATACTTTTATTACCTTTACTTTCTTGCCTGAAATTTTCTCCTGCAAGAACACAAGAGTTGAAGCACAAAATGATCCCTGGCTCATGACCAGTAGCAGTTCCAGTTCCACATTTCTGCTCAGCATTGCACTAAAAGGGGCTCTCTATGGTGGTTCCAACCCTGCGACAAGTCTCTCTGGGGCCTAGGATCTCTGTGACATCCTTTGAAATCTACGTGGAGGAAGGCAAGCCCCCCAGCTCTTGCATTCTGCATGTGTGCAGACTTGCCAGGTGGATGGGCATTTGCCCCCTCAAATGGCTGCCTGAGGTGCACCTAGTTTGGCTTGAGCAGTGGAGCAGTCTGGAGCAGCTAAGGAGCAAGGAGTGTTGTGATGGGATGTGGGGAGTACAGATTGGAGGTGGTTCTAGGCAGTATGCCTGTGCAGGGTGCCCTGGGCTCACCTCCCAAAACCACTCTGTTCTAGAGCTCTGAACCACAGCCATTAGCAGTTTCAGACTCCATATTTCTTCACATTCAGTGATGGGAGGGGCAGCCTCCAAGACCACTAAAAATGAACTCGAGGCTCCTCTAAATATAGAATCATGTCATCAGCAAATAGGGATAGTTCGAGTTCTTCTTTTCCTATTCGAAACTTCTAGAACTTGTAAATGAATTCAGTAAAGTAGCAGGACATAAAAATCAATGCTCATAAATCTAATGCATTTTTATTCGTAAGTGATGAATCCTCTGAAAGAGAAGTTAGGAAAACTACCCCATTCACAATAACATCGAAAAAAAACTTGCGAATCAATCTAACAAAAGAAGTAAAAGACCTCTACAATGAGAATGACAGAACGCTAAAGAAAGAAATTAAAGAAAACCTTAGAAGATGGAAAGATCTCCCATGTTCTTGGCTAGGAAGAATTAATATTGTCAAAATGGCCATACTACCAAAGGTACTATACAGATTCAATGAAATTCCAATTAAAAACCCAATGACATTCCTCATAAAAACAGAGCAGCAATCATAAAATTTATTTGGAAAACTAAGAGACCCAGAATAGCTAAAGAATCCTTAGCAGGAAGAGTGAAGCAGGGGGTATCACAATACCAGAACTTCAACTATATACTACAAAGTAATAGTAACAAAAATGGCATGGTATTGGCACCAAAAAAGACAGGTAGATCAATGGTACAGAATAGAGGACATGGACACAAACCCAAATAAATACGGTTTTTTCATACTAGACAAAGGTTCCAAAAACATACAATGGAGAAAAGACAGCCTGTTCAACAAATGGTGCTGGGAAAACTGGAAATCCATATGCAGCAGAATGAAACTAGACCCCTATCTCTCACCCTGCACAAAACTCAACTTAAAATGGATCAAGGACCTTGGAATTAGACCAGAGACCCTGCAGAATATAGAAGAAAAAGTAGGTCCAAATCTTCAACATGTCGGCTTAGGATCAGACTTCCTTAACAGGATTCCCATAGCAATAAAAGCTATTTTATTTTAGAAATAAAAGCAAGAATCAATAACTGGGATAGATTCAAACTAAAAATCTTTCTCTCAGCAAAGGAAACTATCAGCAATGTGAAGAGAGAGCCTACAGAGTGGGAGAAAATCTTTGCCACACATACTTCAGATAGAGCACTAATCTCCAGAATCTATAAAAAACTCAAAAAACTTTACACTAAGAATATGAATAACCCAATCAACAATGGGCTAAGGAAATGAACAGACACTTCACAGAAGATCTACAAGCAATCTACAGATATATGAAAAAATGTTCACCATCTTTAGTAATAAGAGAAATGCAAATCAAAACTACCATAATATTTCATCTCACCCCAATTGGAATGGCGATTATTAAGAATACAAGCAACAATAGGTGTTGGCAAGGATGTGGGGAAAAAGGTACACTCCTACATTGCTAGTGGGGTTGCAAATTGTGCAGCCACTCTGGAAAGAAGTGTGGAGATTCCTCACAAAACTTGGAATGGACCCACCATTTGACCCAGCTATCCCACTCCTTGGCCTATACCCAAAGGACTTAAAATCATTGTACTACAGTGACACAGTCACATCAATGTTTATAGCAACTCAATTCACAATAGCTAGATTGTGGAACCAACCTAGATGCCCTTCAATTGTTGAATGGATAAAGAAACTGTGGTATATATACACAATGGAATATTACTCAGCTATAAAGAAGAATAAAATTATGGCATTTGCAGGCAAGTAGAGGAAGGTGGAGAATATCATGCTAAGTGAAATAAGCCAATCCCAAAAAACCAAAGGCCGAATGATCTCTCTGATAAATGGATGATGATACATAATGGGGGGTGGGAGGGAGGCAAGAATGGAGGAAGGATGGATTGTATAGATGAAAAAGAGGGGTGGGGGGAAGGAAAAACAACAGAATGAGACAAACATCATTACCCTATGTACATGTATGATTACACAAATGATATGACTCTACTTCATGTACAACCAAAGAAACAAGTTGAACCCCATTTGTTTACAATGAATCAAAATAAGTAAATTATTTTTTAAAAATGACCTCAAGGTACTTCTCCTATTATCTTGATGAATAACACCAAGCTCCCTCCTATCCATAAGACTCTCTTTAGCAAATGGCTGCTTGACTACACCCTAAGTATTCTCTCCTGAATTTACTTTTCCAATCTTTGGCCAGGCTGTACATTTTTCAAATATTTCATCTTTTAACTATAAATTCTGCCTTTACACCATTTCTTTTTTTAAAAAAATATTTTAGTTGTAGGTGGACACAATACCTTTATTTTATTTTATTCATTTTTATGTGGTGCTGAGAATCGAACCCAATGCCTTTCACTTGCCAGGCAAGCACTCTACCACTGAGCTACAAACTCCAGCCCTACATCATTTCTTTACCCCTGCATCTCAATACATGTGGTTAAAAGTAGCTATGCAGCAGCCTGAATGCTTTGCTGCTTAGATATTTCTTCCACTAGATATCTTAATTTGACACTTAAATTTTGCTTTCTACAAACCCAAGGGAGTGGACACAATGCAGCCATGTTCTTTGCAACTTAGGATGCCCCTTACCCAGTTTCCAAGACCTTGTTGTTCATTTCCATCTCAGACTTTATTGGAATGCCTTCACTGTCCACATTTCTACCAGTATTCTGATTGTTATCACTTAAATAATCTCTAAGAATTTCAAGTATTTGTTTCAGCAGCAGCCTCACTTTTCTTAGTCTGTTTTCTGCTGCTGTGAGAGTATATCACAGATCAGGTAATTTAAAAAAAAACTAAATTTCTTTCTCACAGTTCTGGAGCCTGGGAAGTCCAAGGAAGGATAAAGAGTTGTCTCTGGCTAGGGCCTCCTTCCTCTTATTCTTCCTCTTCCTCTTCCTCCTCCTCCTCCTCTTCCTCCTCCTCCTCCTCCTTCTCCTCCTCCTCCTCCTCCTCCTCCTCTTCTTTTCTCTCTCTTTTTTTGGTAAGGGCCTTTCTGCTAGGTAATGTGATGGAGGGGATCACAACTCATAAAGGTCCCACCTGTCAATACTGTTGCAATTGCAATAAAATTTCAACATGAGTTCCATGAATTTGAATGAGAAGACTTTCAAAACATAGCAAGTAAACACATTATCTGCCATTGTGGAGTGTAGAAAGATTATAGATATACATAGACACATATATATGTATACATATACATATTTTTATTTTAAGAAATAACAATAAATTTATAAAAAACCAGCAACAGTGCAACACAGGGGCTGGTGTTATAGCTCAATGGTAGAGCATCTGCCTAGCATGTGTGAAGCATTTAGTTTGATCCTTAGCAATACATTAAAATAAATAAATAAAGGTATTGTGTCCATCTACAACTATAAAATATTAAAACGAGAGTGCAACCCTGAGGTGTCAATCCTTTGTCTATGATAATAAGAACAGAGTTTACTTTTTTTTTTTTTTTTTTTTTTGCGGTGCTGGGGATTGAACCCAAGGCCTTGTGCTTGCGAGGCAGGCACTCTACCAACTGAGCTATATCCCCAGCCCAAGAACAGAGTTTATAGGCAGGTAATGGTGACTTTTCTGGTTTGGTTTTAAGAAGCAGAGAACAAAGGACTAAAGAGTGAATAAGTGGTCAGTGAAGCAGTTAAGAGGAAAGTGTGCTATGAGAAATTCTACACTGCCTATATCCACTGGCTTGGAAAATGTAGAGACTATACATGAATTCATATACAAAACAACCCTAGATCATAAATAAAAATTTCTAACAGTCTGGATCACATCCCTGTCCTTATCTCCACATGAACTCTTGCACATAGTTGGTCTAAAGAAAACTTACTGTAATTAAGGATTCTGATCAAACAAACCAAAACAAAAAACTTCAGGATAATATATATACAAAAGATACTACATTAAAATGGGGTGAAAAGAATAGGCAAAAATGGCATGCCAGTGGAGAGTTCTTATGAGAGAAATGTTGCTGTAAAGCATATGAAAATTGTGACCTAACATGTCTTCATGAATTTTTAAAAATGTGTTCTTTTTAATTACACGATAGTAGAATGTATTTTGGCATATCATATATACATGGAGTATAAATTCCCATTTTTGTTTTTGTACATGATGTGCAGTTACATTTGTTGTGTATTCATATATGAACATAGGAAAGTTATGTCCCATTCATTCTACTGTCTTTCCCATTCCCATCCCCTTCTCATCCCCCCATCCCCCCTGTCCAATTCAGTGAACCTCCACTCCTCCCCCCACCATTGAGAGTCAGCATCTGCATATCAGAGAAAATATTAGCTCTTTGGTTTTTTGGGATTGGCTTATTTCACTTAGCAGAAAGCAAGAATTTCATAATGTTAATTAATCACCTCTATAAAGTAAGAATATAAAGCAGGGATGTAAGAACACAGGGAAGAGCTTGTAACTGATAAAAGGAAATAAAATATGAGTTATTTCAGAAAAAAGAAGGAAATGGAAAGAAAAAATAAAACCAACAAAAAACAAAGGTAAATTTAGAAGTAGAAAAAGGGAATATTGACACTGTGAATGAACAGATATAGAAAACAAGAATAAATAAGCAAGCAAAAAAATGAAAATTGAAAATGGTTATAACATCTTCCTGGTTTCCTCATTAATTAATGAGTTAAATAAAGCCTTCAACGCATGTCATTTTATATTCATAGGAGAGTCATCACTATATTTTAAAATTATTAACTGAGATGCCCAATGGATACACTTAACATAACCAGGTAATTGTGTTGCTGCAGAAATACAACTCGTGTACTGCTTAAACTCATCTTTTCTTGGTTTCCAGATTGAATCCCAAGTGGCAATAGACATTTGCTGAATCTTTTGGGTGAGATGGAACATGCCTGTAAAGACAGTGACTCAGGAGACTGAAGAAGGTAGATGGCAAGTTCAAGGCCAGCCTAGGCAACTTAGTAAGACGCAGTCTCAAAATTAAAAAAAAAAAAAATTAAAAGGACTATAATTTAGCTCTGTGATAGAGCATCCCTGGGTACAATTCCCAGTATTGCAATAAAACAAAACAAGTTTGCTAAATCTGTTTCTATTTTTTCTTTTCTATTAAGTTCACCTTTTGTTTTAGTTTCTGATTTTTTAGATTGCAGACAATAAATTATTTACCTTTTGTAGCAGCAATGTGGTTTTATTTGGTGATCTCTATAACTGGATTAATATGTTATCTAGTTTTGGGTGAGAAACAACAGAAAATTTAACTTGTCCTTTTTGTTGTTCTAGTTATCCATTTTGAGTTCAAATTAATAAAAAATTTCATGTCCACATGGAAGAAGAAGAACACTGGTATCTAACTGGTGAGTTTCTATTTTTACTCTTAAAATTGCAGAGCTGAGTTCATAAGATCTCTGTATATCTGTGTCCATAACTGAGAAAGGCCTTGATGTTGCATTGTGTGAGTGTGAAATGTATGTTTTATTATCTCTGGAGGGTATTGATAAATTATATAGTTGCCTAAATTAAAAGATCTTTGTTCTAATTGGTTTATAGATGTAAGGAATTATATACATACAATCTTGAAATGCTAAGAAAAAAGAACTTGAACTTTTAATACTAAAATATGCTAAATTAAAATATTCTCACAAAAATTCTTCTCCCTCAGAAACATTTTAAGGTAAAATCTTTGGCAAATGAGATTAGTTTAATAATTAAATTTTTTTAAACAAAAAAAAGAGCCGTCTTTTTGGTAATTTACTTGTGAAAAGTATAAAACAAGCACATATTTCACTTTACTCAGTTCTATTTTTCCTTAATAAATAGGTTCATTCATTAAGCAATATTACTCATATATAATATTTAATAATATAAAAATATAAATTTGTGTCTCACTAAAAATCAAATCATTTTTTTTTTTTGGTACCAGGGATTGAATTCAGGGGCAGCAACCACTGAGCCACATCCCCAGTCCTATTTTGTATTTTATTTAGAGACATGGTCTCACTGAGCTGCTTAAGTGCCTGAGGCTGGCTTTGAACTCTCAATCCTCCTGCCTCAACCTCCTGAGCCACTGGGATTATAGGCATGTGCCACCACACCTGGTTCAAATCATTCTTCTAACAAACTTTTATTTTGGCAGTATCTATATTTTATGCTATGTTAGATTTAAGAAAATTTCCAAATATTTAGTAACTTAAAACACTGGACAGATATTAAATTATAATTTTAATTAATCAATGAATAATCAATGATTAATAATTCAATTATCAATGAATAATCATTGAATATCTGCATAATTTCTAAGTAAAATACTTAAACACTGACTACCATTCAGTTTTAAATTTATATACTGTTGCTTCTTATTTATTTTTTTGTTTGTTTACTTTTGTGGTACTGGGAATTGAATCCAAAGCCTTACACATGCTAGGCAAATGCTCTACCTCTGAGCTATACTCCTGGCCCTTTTTTAAATTTGAGACAGGGTCTCCCTAAATTGCTCAGGCAGGTCTTGAACTTGCGATCCTACTACCTCAGCCTTGTGAACAACTGGGATCATAGTCGTGTGCTATATCATGCTTGGAGTTTCTTATTTTTTATATACCACAGAGAGGCAACATGTTTGGGTCACAGTAATGAGTATGTTCATTTTTCTCTTTAAAAGGGATGATTACAGACATAGAAAGTTGTGTTAAATATGTTCATGAATTCTGCTATTCTGCTCTAATGCCTATGGGTGAGAGTTCTCAGTTTTAACCCTAAATTTTTCTCTTTATAATAGAAAATATTTTGGTTATCCAAGCAACTTAGGAGGTTGAGGAGAAGGACTGTAAGTTCAAAGTGAGTGTCAGCAACTTAGTGAGACCCTAAGCAAGACCCTGTCTCAAATAAGTAAAAAAGAGGGTTGGGGCTATAGCTCAGTGGTAGAGTACTTTCCTGACACATATGAGGCACTGGGTTTGATCCTTAGCACTACATAAAAATAAATAAAATAAAGGTATTGTGTCCATCTACTCTAAAAATATTTTTTAAAAAATAAAAAATAAAAATAAAAAGGGCTGAGGTGTGGCTCAAGGGTTAAGTACCACTGGGTCCAATCCCCATAACCCCCCCAAAAAATTTGGTTAAAAGTTATAACTGAAACAAGTCATTGAAATTGCATTATGAACAATAGTGACAAATGGGTATTTGCTTCTGTTTTTAAAGGAACAAGTTGTTTGTTTCTAAGCCAGTGGTTCTTAAATTTTCTATTCTCAGAACCTATTTGCATTCAGAAAACATTACTGAGGACTTCCAAAGAGGTTTTTCATATGTATAACTATCGATCTTTACCATATTAAAAATTGAAGCCAAATATGTTAATATATTTACTGACTGAACTGATTTGAGATGAATCATGTTAATGTTTATGTAAATTTTAATAAAAATAATTATAAGGCTGGGAATATAAATTAGTAGTAGAGATCCTACCTGGCATTCATAAAGCCCTGAATCCGACCCCAGCACCAACAAAGAAAAATGAATTAATTAAATTAATTAATTTTAAAAAGTATATAAGTATATATATATGAAAAATTGAGAAAATTATTTCACATTTTTGTAAAGCTCTTTTAATGTCTGACTTAATAGAAATAGATACTCCTATCTGCTTCTTCATTCAATCTATTATAATATTACACATCGTAAGGTCTTTGGAAAACTACATGTCTTAGTATTATTTAAAAAAATTTTAACCTAACAGATTCCCCAGAATATAAAAGGGCATAATGAAGGACCAACTTGAAAAGTAAATTTTATTTGCCCTGCCTTAAACCTGAGTCTGAACTAAAGCAATGTGATATGTTAAAATTGTAGCACAGTTATCTCAATTTTAATGGACTTGCTTCCTTAGTGTACTGATTAATGCTTTTAATATAAAAAGTATTCCTTATCTTTTGTGTAGTATGCCTGTATAGCAGATTCCTCTTACCAGGATTATTTTCTGAGCTTTATCTTATCTCTTTATTTCTTATGTAGTGGTTATTTAATAGCAAACAAAGAACAAAAAGATTCTTCACATATTAAAGAACTAAAGTTCTCTAGAAATATTTTACAAATGTTTATTTTTAAATGTTTGTTGCTTTGTTTAGATACATAACCAGATATTATTTCTCAGGTACCCATGATCCTATCTTACTCCATTCACCCTTAACAACTCTCTTGATTTTGGCTTTCAAAAACTGCATCCCAAATATAGGAGAGATAAAAATAAACTTTCAGGATACCTTTTAAATCTAAAACTGTCTTTGGAATTTGGGGATTTCTAAAAGGAC
This sequence comes from Sciurus vulgaris, assembly GCF_902686455.1. Classification (NCBI taxonomy): domain Eukaryota; kingdom Metazoa; phylum Chordata; class Mammalia; order Rodentia; family Sciuridae; genus Sciurus; species Sciurus vulgaris. Next base: position 79,611,646 of record NC_136471.1, on the reverse strand, counting down.
CCCTGGAAAATTGTAAAGGTTTATATTCTTTTTTTCTCATAAAGACAGAAATGTTAGAAATAGTTTAGTTTGACAGGACACTGCGTAAGAGTTGCATTAGAAGTTATAAAATCAAAAGAGATGTCTAGCCTTTCCTATATTGTTTTTATAGATAAAATATTATTCATACAAAATTTCCAGGAATTGTATACTTTATGGGTGGTTCCTATAGAGTTTTTACCATCCTCCCTGTACATAGTGGTTTTTTTTTTTAGTGTGAAAGATTAGGATTTATTCAAGTGAGAAGAAAAGAGACAGAGCTCCTACAGAGAGAGAGGGGACCCAATAGGGGTTGTCCCCTGGTATTTTTTTACCCTCAAAAGAAACATTAATCACAACTCTTATGAACTACTTTCAATAATATCAAAATGTCTAGCTAGAACAATTAAATAGAGGATGTGAACAACACTATAAACCCACTAGACTTAACAGACATGTACAGAGCATCCCATGCTAGTATAGTAAAATACACATTTTTAAGTGCTCATGCAACATCCTTCAGGATGGACCACATTTGGCCACAAGTCTTAATGTGGATTCTATCTCCAGAAGCAAACACACACACAACACCCAAGAAGAGAAAGCAAATTGTGAAAGAAATTATACGAAGTAAACTCTCTGACCACAATAAGACGAAGCTAAAAATCACCAACAGAACGAAAACAGGAACATTTGCAAATATGCATAATTTAAACAACACATTCTTTTATTCTATTTTTTAAATTTTAATTTTCTTGGTACTAGGGATTGAACCCAGGGGAGCTCTACCAGTGAGTTACATCCCCAACCCTTTTTTTTTTCTTTTTTCATTTTGACACAAGTTCTCTCTATGTTGCTTAGGGCCTATAGGTTGGCCTCAAACTTGCGATCTTCCTGTCTCAGTCTCCCAGTTTGCTGAGATTATAGGTGTGTGCCACCATGCCCAGCATTTATTTATTTATTTATTTATTTATTTATTCATTCATTCATTCATTTATATTTCTTCAGTACTGGGGATTGATCCAGGAGCACTCTATCACTGAATTACATCCCCTGCCCTTTTTATTTATTTTGAGACAGGGTCTCACTTAGATAATGAGGCTGGCCTTAAACTTGTGATCCTCCTACCTCAGCCTCCTGAGTCACTGGAATTACATGTGCACACCCACCACACTTGGTTAATGCACTTCTAAAAATGAGTCAAATATAAAATCATGAGGGAAAGTAGAAAATACCTAGGAAGGAATGAAAATGAAAACAACATATCAAAACTTGAGATACGGTGAAGGTGATGTTCAGAGGAGAATTTACAGTTGTAAATACCTATACTAAAAAAGAGAAATATCTCAAATCAATAACATAACCTTAAACCTTAAGCAACTAGAAAAAGAACTGAAAACTAAACTCAAACATAGAAGACAGTGAATAATAAAGATTAGAGATAAATGAAATAGAAAATACAAAAACAATAGAAAGAATTTATGAAACCAAGAGTTTGTTCCTTGAAGATATGAAAAAATTGACAAAACTTTAGCTAGAATGACAAAAAATAAAAGACTCTACTAGAAGACTCATTACTCATTTATACTGGTGTAAATAAAATGATAAGAGATTACTATAAACTATTACATGTCAACAAATTAGAAAATCTAGATCAAATGACAAAATCCTAGAAGCAAAAAAATTGCTAAACTAAATTAAGAAGAAACACAAAATCTCAATGTAGTTATAATGCGTGAAGAGATTGACTTGGTTATCTAAATATCTCCTGAAAACAAATCTAGAACCAGATAGTTCACTGTGAATTCTATCAAACATTGAATTCTCTCAAACATTTAAAGAAGAATAAACACCGATCCTTCTCAAATTCTTCCAAAAAACTAAAGAAGAGAGAGTACTTCCTAACTTATTATGTGAAGCCAGCATTACACTGGTACCAAAACCAGATGAAGCTATCATAAGAAAATTATAAACCAAAATACTTTATGAATATATATTCAAAAGTGCAAAACAAAATACTAGCAAAGTAAATCATATAGTATATTCAAGAATTACCCACTATGACAAAGTGTGATCTATCCAAAGAATGCAAGGGTAGTTCAATATAAGCAAATAAATTAATATATTATACCATACTACAGAACAAAGGAAAAAAAAAAAACCTCAGTCATCTTAATTGATACAAGTCATTTGATACAAGATCCCTGCATGATAAAATACCCAGGAAATTGAAGTAGAAGGGAATACCTTCAACCTGATGCAGCATATTAAAATAAAAGAACCCATAGTTAACATTATACTTAATGGTGAAATACTAAAAGTTTCCCAAGACCAGGAACAAGATAAGGATGCCCCCTTTCACCACTGCTATTCAATATTTTACTAAAAAGCTAGGTAGAGAAATTAGGCAACAAGGGAAATTTAAAAAAAAATCCACATTGGAAAGAAGTAAAACTATCACTGTTCACAGATCACATGATGCTACATATGAAAAATCTCACAGAAACCACAAAAAACTATGCATTCAGCAAAGTTATAAGATTAACAAACAAAAATCAGTTTTTTTATATATATCAGCAAAGAACATCACAAAAAGGAAATTTTTAAAAATTCTATTTATAAAAGTATCCCCCCCAAAAAACATCCAGGAATGAATTTAACAAAAGAGGTAAAACACCTATACACTGGTAACCATAAAACACCAATGAAAGACATTAAAGATGACCTAAATTTTAAAAAAAATTAAAAAGACAGTATCATTGAGATATCAATATAACTTAAGTGATCCCTATCAAAATTCCAATAAACTTTTTTTCCCCCAGAAATGGAAAAGCCAATTCTCAAATTCTATATGGAAATGTATGGGGCCCCAAAAGGTCAAAAACAATCTTGCAAAAGAAAAACAAAGTTGGAGGACTAACACTTCTTTATTTCCAAACTTACTAAAAAGCTACAGTTATAAAACCAGTGTGGTACTGCCACAAAGACAGATATAGGCTGGGTGCAATGGCATGAACCTGTAATCCCAGCAGTTCCGAAGGCTAAGGCAGGAGGATCTTGAGTTCAAAGACAGCCTCAGCAACTTAGCGAGGCACTAAGCAACTCAGTGAGACCCTGTCTCTAAATACAATACAAAATAGGGCTGCCTGGTGCCCTGAGTTCAATCCCTGGTTCCTGCCCTCCCCCACCATGCCAAATAGATATAGGACAATGGAAAAGAATTGAAAGTCCAGAAATATGACCAATTGATTACAACAAGGGTTTCAAGATCATTAAATAGTGGAAAGAATAGTCTCTTCAACAAATATTAGGGCAACTGGATTTCCAGAAGCAAACAAAGTTGGATGCCTAACACACCATCGAATACAAAAATTAACTCCAAATGGATCAATGATCTAAAAGTAAGAGCTAAGACCATAAAACTCTTGGACCTTAGATTTAGCTATGAATTCTTAGGTATGACAGTAGAAGCACGAGCAACAAAAGAAAAGGTAGATAATTTGGACTTCATCAAAATGAAAAATGTGTGTCAAAGATATTATCAAGAATTAGAGAAATGCAAATTAAAACCACCCTAAGATTTCATCTAACTCAAATTAGAATGGCTATTATCAAGAACACAAGCAATAATAAGTGTTGGCGTGGATGTGGGGGAAAAGGCACACTCATACATTGCTGGTGGAGTTGCAAATTGGTGCAGCCGCTCTGGAAAGTAGTACGGAGATTCCTCAGAAAGCTTGGAATGGAAACACCATTTGACCCAGCTATCCCACTCCTCAGTTTATACCCAAAGGACTTAAAATCAGCATACTACAGTGATGCAGTCACATCAATGTTCACAGAAGCTCAATTCACAAATAGCTAGATTGTGGAACCAACCTAGATGCTCTTCAATTGACGAATGGATAAAGAAACTGTGGTATATATACACAATGGAATATGACTCAGCCATAAAGAAGAATAAAATTATGGCATTTGCTGGAAAATTGATGAAGTTGGAAAATATCATGCTAAGTGAAATAGGCCAAGCCCCATAAACCAAAGGCTGAAATGTTTTCTCTGATAAGTGCATGACAATACGTAACAATGGAGGGTGGCGGGGGGGGGGGGGAAGAGAAGAATGAAGGAATTTTGGATGGTGTAGAGGCAAAAGGGATGGGAGGGGGTGGGGATGGAAAAACAGAATGAAACAGACAGTATTACCTTATATATGTATATGATTACATAAATGGCGTGAATATACATTGTATACAACCATAGAAATGATAAGTTGTACCCCATTTGTGTGAAATGAATCAAAATGTGTCTGTAAAAATAAAAAGTATTTTAATTAAAAATTTTTTTAAAAAAGTGAAAAGACAACATACAGAACAGGAGAAACATTTGCAAATCATATGTCTGATATTTCTTTATATAAATATCCTGTAACTCAACAACAAAAAGATAAACAATGTAATTTCAGAAAACAAGTAAAGGACTTGAATAGATAAGTCCTTTCCCCACAAAGATGATATACTAATGACTAGGAAGCACAGGAAAAGATGTTCAACATCATTAGTCATTAGGGAATACAAACCAAAACTATGATATACCACTTCCCACGACCTAAAATGGCTAAAAAAAAAAAAAAAAAAAAAAAAAAAAAAAATGGTGGTGAGGAAGTGAAGAGATTGAAATACTTATACAAGGCTGGTAGGAATGTAAAATGGTGCATCTGCTGTGGAAAACAGTCTGGTGGTTCCTCAAAAAGTTAAATATAGAATTGTCATATGACCCAATAATTCCACTCCTACATATATACCCAAGAGAACTTTAAGCAGGGACTTGGGTAAAAATTTGCACACCAATAATCCTAGCATCATTATTTATAATCCCCCCAAAGTGGAAATAAGCCAAGTGTCCATCAACCTACAAATGTATAAACAAAGTATGGTATATACATACAATGGAATGTTATTCAGCCAAAAAAGTGTGAAGTACTAATATATCCACAATGTAAGTGAACTCTGAAAACATTATGCAAAGTGAAATAATCCAGGCACAAAAGGACAAATACTGTATGATGCAACTTAAAGGGAATATCTAGAATAGACAAATTCATAAGGACAAAACACAGAAAGAGGTTCCTGAGGGTTGCAGGATAGGGGAATTGGGAGTTATTGCTTAATGGGTAGTTTCTATTTGGGGTGATAAAAAATTTTGGAAATACACAGTGGTATATGGTTGTAAAACATTGTGAGAGTAATTAATGCCATTGACTATTACACTGCAAAATGTCTATAATGGCAAATTTTATGTTATGTATATTTTACCACAATAAAACTCTTATGAAATAGTTATGTATTGTATTCCAATGAAGAATTCTACCTTGTCTGGCACAGTGGCACACACCTGTAATCCCAGCAGCTCAGGAGGCTGAGGTGGGAGGATCTTGAATTAAAGTCAGCCTCAGCAAGGGTGAGGTGCTAAGCAATTCAGTGAGACCCTGTCTCTAAATCAAATACAAAATAGGGCTGGGGATGTGGCTCAGTGGTCGAATGCCCCTGAGTTCAATCCCTGGCACCCCTCCAAAAAAAGATTCTACCTTCCTAAAATTCTGATGTTATTTTTACATTAAATTAAACCACAGCCATTTAATCTCTATAATGTAAAAGTTGCTTTTAAAATACTGGTATTTTTCTGAGGAATCTGCAATAACCTACAGGTCAGAGATTATATCTTAAACAGAGGAGGTCAGTGTTGCTGTTCACAGCAAAGGACAGTACTGTGTTCTTCATACTATTGAATGTCAGAATAAACTCTTAGGTACAATCTTGAGTCAATAATGCACAGATAATTTTCAGGCCATATCTGTGGGCCAATTAGGCTTTCCAGGAATTGCTTTTGAGTTCAGAAGCATACAACTTCACAAAAGCAGACTGCTAACTCAAGATCCAGCAGAATACTAATTACACAGGACTGAATAAATTGATGAAAGAGAAATTTTACTCTGGTTATTTATTTGGAATACTGTCAATGTTGCTTTAATGTTCCATTTCCTGTCTTATATGAGAAAACTCTCTTTCTTTACAAGTCATTTGTATGTCAAAAAAATTCAGTGGATGCTGAAACCAAATTAAATTATTTTAAAATGATATAATTTTCACTGACCTCCTCCCCTTTGGACATCCTGCTCCTAAACTCAGAAATGCTTACTAAATCTCCTTACTTTTCATTGCAATATAGTTATTTGCATTGGTTCTATAAGAATCATCAGGATGTAATCAGACAAATTAAGTATACAACTGAAGTCTTACCTGGAGTATCTTATATTAAATAATACTCATTTAATCAGGTGTGATACTGCTACTTTAAAGAGATAAGGGTGACTGTATCTCAACTTTATAGAGCAAATATCCAGAAAAGCCTTTCAGGGAACTGGCCTGACTCACAGGGTCCCAGTCTTAAAAGTGGTAGGAAATTTACTTTCTGGCAGGTCAGGAACCTTAGTAAATTTGGGGAACCTTGAAAAGAGATGAACTTCCACAAATTTATAAAGCATGACAAGTGAAATCTGGTGGACAGATTTCTTGAACTTGATTACCTAACATTGAAGTAGCATAGAAGAGGGTTTCAGATATCCAATTTCAGATTCCTTATAAAAGCATCTAGACAGAAGTTAAATCTGTAGTAGTTTTTCAGTATTATGTAGTTTTTAGATATGCAAAGTAAATTTGAGGAGGCCTATTTGATTGATTAATGCTCATGCTGTAACTATGTAAGCAATCAGGGCAAATCTAGTGAAATTAGCTTGTTTTGTGATTAAGAATAATATTCTATGAGATTATTATAATCACAGAGGAAGGAGGTGGAACACTAAGCAAAAACCTGTGAAAGGCTTTGAAGCAGGAAAAATAAATTATTGCATGTCCTTTCTAGTGTACACTTCAAAGTTATCTCTACCTAAATTGTCTAAGTCATTTTTCAACTCAATAATTTGTAGAAAACTGTTAATAATGCAGATTATTCTTGGTAAGGAAATGCAAGTGAATTTTGTTCCATGAAGATGAAACTGATCATTCTCTGTGGATATTTACCAGTTTCGTAAACTTACTTCAGTATTATTATTCGTTTACATGTGTATGTGTTTCTTTTTTTGAATCAGTTTGTAACATCTTACTGGTTCCCTTACTAATTAATAAGTTAAATGAAATGATTGATGTGTCCAAAAACAAAAATGGAAATTAAAACTTTAAAAATATAGAGATGTAGAAGATAAAACAAAAGATGTAGGAGACAAGTAGAGATGCACAGTTCTCAAAGAAGAAAATAAAAATAATGGAATAAAAACAAATGTTTAAGGGGCTGGAGTTTGGCTCAGTGATACAGTACTCGACTAGCACATGTGAGGCACTGGGTTTGATTCTCAGCACCACATTAAAAAAAATAAAGGCATTGTGTCCATCTATAACTAAAATAAAAACCAAAATAAATGTTTAAAAACATAATTCTAGAAAACTTTCTATAAATGGAGAAATACGTTGATTTACACATTGAAAAAGTATACCATGTTCCAGAAAAAAAACTGACTCAGAATATTGCATAGGAAGTCATTTCCCAGTACATTCTGTTCTGCTACCACTATTTTAAAATTTTTTTAATTTTTTCTAATTTGTTGTACCTGACAGTAGAATGCATTTATACATTTTTAATTTTTTTTTAGTTGTAGATGGATACATGCCTTTATTTATTTGTTTTTATGTGGTGCTGAGGATCGAACCCAGTGCCTCACACGTGCTAGGCCAGCACTCTAACACTGAGACACAACCCCAGCCCTGCATTTATACATTTTGATAGGTCATACATAAATGGAGTATAATCTCTCATTTTTCTGATTATACATATTGTTGTATCACATAGGTCATGCAGTCATATATGTACATGAGGTAATAATGTCTGTTTTACTCTACTATCATTCCTACCCCCAAACTCCTTTCCCTCCCTTAACTCCCCTCTACCTAATATAAAGTAATTCTATTCTTCCCTATTCCCCCACCTTATTGTGAATTAGCATCTGCATATCAGAGTAAACATGGTTTTTTGGGTTTGGCTTATTTCGCTTAGCATGATATTCTCTAACTCCATTCATTTACCAACAAATGCCATAATTTCATTCTTCTTTAAAGCTAAGTTAACATTCCATTGTATACAGATATCACATTTTGTTTATCCATTCATCTGTTGATGGGCATCTAGGTTGGTTCCATAATTTAGCTATGGTGAATTGAGCTGCTGTAAACATTGATGTGGCTGCATCACTGTAGTATGCTAATTTAAGTCCTCCAGGCATAAACCAAGGAGTGGGAAAACTGGGTTAAATGGTGGTTCCATTCCAAGTTTTCGGAGGAATCTCCATACTGTTTTCCATAATGGTTGCACCATTTTGCATTCACACCAGCAATGTATGAGTGTACCTTTTTCTCCACATCCTTGCCAACATTTATTGTTGCTTGTATTCTTTTTTTTTTTTTTTTCGGTGCTGGGGATTGAACCCAGCCAGGGCCTTGTGCTTGTGAGGCAAGCACTCTACCAACTGAGCTATCTCCCCAGTCCTGTTGCTTGTATTCTTAATAATTGTCATTCTGACTGGAGTGGGATGAAATCTTAAGAGTAGTTTTGATTTGCATTTCTCTAATTGCTAGAGATGGTGAACATTTTTTCATATATTTGTTGATTGACTGTATATCTTCTGTGAAGTGTCTGTTCAGTTCCTCAGCCCATTTATTGATTGGGTTATTTGGTTTTTTTTGTGTGTGTATGTGTTAAGTTTTTTGAGTTCTTTGTATATCCTAGAGATTAATGCTTTATCTGAGGTGCATGTGGTAAAGATTTTCTCCGACTCTAGGCTCTCTCTTCACATTATTGATTATTTCCTTTGCTGAGAAGAAGCGTCTTAGCTTGGTCCATCCATTTATTGATTCTTGATTTAACTTCTTGTGCTTTACGGGTCTTTTTAAGGAAGTCAGATCCCAGGCCAACATGGTGAAGATTTGGGCCTACTTTTTCTTCTAGTAGTTGCAGGTTCTTTGTAGTAGTGCCTAAGTCTTTGATCCATTGTGAGTTGAGTTTTGTGCAGGTGCAATCACTAATTTTCTTTTTTTTTTTTTCTTTGAGACAGGGTTTCACAATGTTGCCCAGGCTGGTCTGGAACTCATGATTTCCTTGCCTTAGCCACCCAAGTAGCTGAGATTATAGGTTATTTTTTTAATCTAATAGATTTTATTTTTAAAGCAGTTTTAGGTTCAGAGCAAACTTGAGTGCAAATTACAGATTTCCCACATAAGCACCCCCAACCTCCCATACATGCAACCTCCCCGACCATCAATATTCTGTATCTTCTTAACTGATGGACCAGCACTGACACATTACATTCAACCAAAGTCCATAGTTTGGTTTACGGTTCACTCTTTGTATTGTGTACCACCAGTCAGGGACCAAACCTTCAATACATAAGCTTTTGCAGATATTTCAGATTCAAACTGTAACATTGAATATTCAGTAATTCTGATTTTAAAAAAATATTCTGGCAGTATGGTTCTTTCTTTTTTTTAAATTTTGCTCTACTGGGGACGGACCAAAGCCTCCCGTATGCTAGGCAAGTACTCTACTGCTGAGGGACATGCCCAGCCTTTCATAAAAATTTTATTTTATTTTGAGACAGGGTCTCCCTAAGTTGCCGGACTGGCCTTGAACTTAGGATCCTCCTGCCTCAGTCTCCCAAGTAGCTAGAATTACAGGTGTGAACCACTGCATGTGGAACTGAAAGAATGGACATTTTTTTAAGCTGTCTGTTTTATCTCAACTCCCTAAGGTTTCCCTCCCAGTAATGGGAACAAAGCCCTTAAAGCTGTTCTCTGTTCCCAAACAGAGAGTAAAAGAGTAAATTGAGCCAGATAGCCAGATAGTGCTCAAACAGTAGGATTACCAGAAACTATTGACCAGAATCTACAGCCTGTTGTAAAACATTGTGAAACATGTTGTCAGCAAACCCAGACCCCCTTTGAAACTTCCTGGCAGCTTTGTCCCCCTTTTCCCTTTCATGTGTGACCCCTCCCGATGTGTGGTTTCTGCCTTTATAAACCTACAAGATTTTCTGCTAGGGACTGGACTCCTGGAGTTGGGTCCCAGCGCGCTGGAATAAACACCTCTTGCGGTTTGCATCAAGTGACGCCTCCTGCGGTTGATTGGGGTTGCCATCCATCCATGGGACAGAGTTGGGGTTTCCTTTTTGGGGGGCCTTACAGAACTAGGCTTATTTTCTGATTCCATTACTAACTTCTAGTTTTTATATTATAATCAGATCATGCTCTCTGTTTTATTTGCATGTCTCAGAATCTATTCAGGGTTTCCTTATCATCAATGCTGTAAACATTTCAGAGTAGAAAAGAAGATGTGTTTTCTGTTCTCAGAATACAGAGAATACTTTCAGGCTATAGAGTATATTTTCCTGAAATCTCCTATAGTAAGTATATTAGTTAGGTCTTTTCTATCCTTACTTGTCATTTTTATTCATTTAAATGGCTGTCATAGATTGAGAGAGGCAAATTAAATCCCTGTGTTTATATTTTTCCTTATAATTTCTATAATTTGATATGAAAACCTGTCAGAGACATCACATATGCACAAAAAGAAAACAATTTCTAAATATTAAGAAAAAGAATTCATGAACATATTAAAATAATAACATACCATGTCCGAATAGAGTTTATTCCAGGAATGCAATGATGACTTAATTTTAGGAAATCTATTATTATAATTCAATGTATTCACAGTTTAAAGAGAAAAACCATGATTATCTCCATAGATTCTGAAAAGGCATATAATTCAATTGAATATCCACTGACTTAAAAGAATTCTAAAAGAGGAACAGATGGGCACACTATAAAAAAGTCTATCTAAACCCAAAAACCAATATCATCTTTAATGAGGAAACTGTAGCAAGTTATTACATGATTTCAAAAGGTTTACTATGATTTTGATAATTTCATATCAAACTCCCAGCAGTGTCTGGTATTTGTATTATTGTTTGAAAGACTCTGTCATCTACATTGATTAGTCAGTCAGTGGTAACTTTTGGTTAGACATTAAATTGAGTGACCTAAGAGCAATAATATGTTGTACAATAATAATTTTACTTTTATATTTTATAAGAAGCAAAGTGAATAATATTCTTACTGTAATCAGTATTATAGAATAAAAACATTAACATACAGTATGTAAAAATTAGTTCTTAAAAATAATTTAGCTGTTATTGAATATTACAGAAAATTCTCATGACAAAAGAGTTGGTTATTCAGATTCTAAACTCCCTTCATAGCTGTGTTATCAAAATTCTAGTTCCCACTGTACCTGTTTGTTTCAGGAGATTCCAGATGTCTTTGCACTTCTGGGTTTGCTCAAGTACACGACTCAGTAACTTGGTCTATTTGGCAACAAGATAATTAGTCTCAACAAAAAGAACTTTAAGCAAATTAACATAATCTCAAATCATTTTAATTAAAAAGAATTAAAGTAAATGTTAGTTTATTTTTATTTTGTATTTATTTTGGGGGTACTGTAGATTGAACCCAGAGGTGCTTAACCACTGAGCAACATCCCCAGTCCTTTTTATTTTTTATTTTGAGACAGGGTCTCACTAAGTTGCTTAGGACCTTGTTAAATTGCTGAGGCTGACCTCGAACTTGCAATCCTCCTATCTCAGCCTCCCAAATTGCTGAGGCTACAGACATGTGCCACCATGCCCAACTAAATGTTAGTTTAAAGTGAACATTTTGGAATTGATATAGAAATATAAACTCCAAATACACTTCTACTTATTTTCTAAAAAATAAGTATTCAATAGAAAACCTTGAGCACTACCAATTTCTTTAATAATTTAGAACAGAAGAAATGCACTTCCAGAATAGTGATATGAGGTATTCCATAGACCCTCTTCCAAGTAAAACAAAATTAAGTAACTGAAAAAAATTGTAAAACACAGTCATATATGGTAGGGAGTATAGCTCAGTGGTAGAGTGCTTGCCTACCATGTGTAGGCCCTGGGTTCCAACCCCAGAACTACGAAAACAAAACAAAACAAATAAAACACAATCATATAAAGTCTCAAAAAATTGCCCTGAGGGCATACATAAAGTTGGGAAACATTTACCCCAGGAGGTCTGCTAAGCCTAAGTAAGAAGAATAAGAGCCTGTGACATATGAACCAAGATGTGTTCATCACACCCCAGTTCAATAAGATGTAATCACTGCTTTGAGTAGATATAGTCAAGTTTCAAGCCTAGGGATTTCTTTGAGGGCCAGATTGCTGGTACTTCTCATCCCCCAGGTCTGTATTGTAGAAGCTCTATCAAAAAAACACACAATTGAGAGGCCTAGGGCTCTCTTCTACCTAGTCCCCATCGGTAGGGCAAAAGCTCTACCCAGAGCAAGTCAAGTTCAGAATACTTGGTCTCAATTGTTCTCATCTCTGCTTGCTTATAGTATACTATAGTATAGTTTCCATGCTGGGAGAGGCAAGGAAAAATACCAGGGACTATATATAATTTTTTCTTGGTCCCTTATTCAGAGCTGGATTGTCACTCTGATAGAAGTGGGCCACTATCTCTTCCCCTCTCCAAAACAGTAGTTCAGTTTCTGTTCAGTAAATTAAGTCAGTCATTAGAAAGGTGAGCTCTGTAGTTCTCCCCAAGGGGAACAACTTGGATTAGAATAGAACCTGAGGAAGTTCAAGGCTAAGGGCACTGTGAAAAACCATGGAGATTTGGTAGTGAGTTATTGGGGCAGGCCCAAAATGGCTGTAGTTAGGCTCCCTCAAAGAGACTTCTGGTGGAATGTTATGTTTTTAGTGTGGAGCTAGGCTGGAAACTGGCTGTTATGGTTAGTCAAGGCCAGAAACACTGAAATTCAGTAAAACGTTGGAAACCATGAAGCACACCAACTTATACATAATGGAATTATCGAAAGATAGGAGAAAGAAGGAGCAGAAAAAACTTTTTAAAAAATGGGTGAAAAATGGGTGAAAACTCCCCAATCTTGATGAAAAACATTCTCTATACATCCAAGAAGCCCAACAAACTCTAGACAGGATAAACACAAAGAAATTCAACCCAGATACATTATATTCAAAACAGTAAAAGATAAAGAAAAAAAATTAGAAACAGAGAAAAATGACTCATTACATACATATATACCTTAGTGACAACTGACTTCTCATTAAAAACAATGGAGGTCAGAAGGCAGTGAGAAAACATATTCTAAGTCATGAGGATTGGGGATGTAGCTCAGTGGTAGAGAGTTTGCCTAGTATGCATGAGGACCTGGGTTCGATCCCCAGCATGGCAAAAAAATAAATAAACCAAAAGTGATGAATAAAAATAACAACTCACTAATAATCTAATATTCATCAAAACTATTATTTAGAACTAAAGATGAAATACATTTCCAGATAAACAAGACTTTAGGGAATGTATTACTGAGACAATTTTTCAGAGGAAAAGCAAATTACACAAGGCAGTAATGTGAATTCAGATTAAAAAGGAGAGTACCAGTAAAATAATCTGTCACTACGAAAGACAATAAAAATGCATATTTCTTCTTTGTTCTCTGAACTGCCTTAAAAAGCAATTGTGGGGCTAGGTGTGTTATCTCAGTGGTAGAGCATATAGCGAGCATGAACAATGCCTTGGGCTCAATCTCTAGCACCAAAAAATCAAAAGCAATTGTATAACACATACACACATGAACTTGTTTTTGCTACTGGGCCTCTAATAATAGAAATGTAATATATTTGACAATAACAACACAAGACACAGGTGGGGACAAAAGTGTTTGGGGTAAGGAAATGTGACCGTATGGTAACTGGAATCCACAGGAAGAAGTAAAGAGAAGCACAAATGGTAAATAAGATGATTAGTATAACAAACCGTAGTATATACTTGCTCGCCTTTCTTCTTAGTTTCTTACAAATACATAAAATTGCATAAAGTATAATATTATAAGATATATTGTTGTGTTTGGAGCACATATAGATGTAATGTGTATAATATGATAGAACAAAAATGTGAGAAGGGAACAGAAATAATAGGAAAAACATTTCTGTATCTCACTGGAATTGAATTCATAATCTCTTGTAGAGGCAGAATAATTAAGATCTATGTTGCATGCCCTAGACCAACCACTAAGAAAGTAAGTAAAAAATATTATGTAAAGATTGTTAAGGGAACTAAAATATTACAGTAGCAAACATTCACTTAATGCAACAGGAAGGAAACAAGAACAAAAACTATGTGAGACACATGGAACCAAAATGTGAATTAGGAGAATTTTCACCATAAAAGTAATGGCATTAAATGTGATTGGATTAAATAAAGTAGTAAAAGGCACAGTTTGTCACACTGTTAAAAAATAATATGATCCAACTATATTCTGTCTATAAGAGACAAACATCATATCTAAAGATAAAAGATTGAATGTAGCTGGGTATGGTGGTGCTTGACTGTAATTCCAGCGACTTGGTAGGTTGAGACAGGAGAGCTACGGATTTAAGACTAGCTTTAGCAATTTAGTGAGACCCTGTCTCAAAATTAAAAAATAATAAAATGGGCTGAGGATGTAGCTCAGTGCTCAAAGCACTTATGGTTTAGATCCCCAGTACCAAAAAAAAAAAAAAAAAAGAAGTAAAAGGATGGGAAAAACCTATGCTGTAGAAATATCAACCTTTAACATTACTAGAGTTCAAAAACATGTTAGTTAGGGATAAAGAGAGAAATTTTACATTGATAAAATGGCTACTCCATCAGTAAGATATAGTAATTACAGACACATATGCAACTAACAATGGAGCCCCAAAATACATGAAACAAAAATTGACAGAATTAAAGAAATAGACAATTCAACAATAAGAGCTGGAAACTTCAACATCTTGCTGTAAATAATGAATAGAACAACCAGGCAGAAAATTGTCAGATATATAGAAAACTCAATACCATAAACCTACTAGACCTAACAGACATCCATAGAACATTCCACCAATCCAACTCCTATGTACATACTTGAAACAAAAAAAGTTCACCAAAATTTATATATGAATACTTATTAATGCATTATTTATAATAGATGAGAATTGAAAACAACCCAAGTGCCCATCAATGGGAATGGATAAACAAAATGTGATATCTATCTATCTATCTATCTATCTATCTATCTATCTATCTATCTATCTACATATACTACAATGAAATGATGTATATACACTATATATACAATGAAATATATATAATGAAATGTTATTTCACCATAAAAAGGTATGAAATATTGATTGATACATGCTACATCATGAAGAAACTTGAAAATATTTCAAAATTTGTAAAAGGAGCCAATCAAAAAAGACTACAAATTATATGATGACATACCGAGAAAAAACAAAACTATAGACAAAATGTAGATTAGTGGTTGCCTAGGGCTGGTGGCAGAGATGAGATGTAATTGCTAATGGGCATGAAGTTTCTTTTTAGGGTGATAAAAATGTTCTAAAATTAGGTTGATAGTTTCACACATATAAATATTCTAAAAAGCATTAAAGTGTATATTTAAATGGGTTAATTTGGGTTAGGGTATAACTAAGTGGTTGCATGTTTGCCTAGAATGTGTGAGGCCTTGGGTTTGATCCCTAGCACTAAAAAATAAAAATTTTAAAAAATGAGTGAACTATAAGGAACATGAATTATACCTAAATAAGTTTGTTAAAAAATAATCTAGGACAAGGGTCAGGACACTTCTGTAAAACATCAGACAGTAAATATTTTAGGCTTTGCTAGCCACATATACTCACTTTCACATGTTTTGCTTTATTTTGGTTTATAACCTTTTTATAAATGTAAAAACCATTTTTAACTCTCAGGCTGTACAAAAACAGGCCACGGAACTGATTTGGACAGTTGGCAATAGCTTACCCAGTCCTATTCTAGGAAGAAAATGTGATTCCTTTTCAAATTGCAATTACTCTAATGTTTGAAGCATCCCTCACATTCCCTTAACTCAGGAGGGTTGAGACAATGTAGATAGGACTATGCAGTCTACTTATATTCCTATATCATCATCTTATTTATAAATACCCTGATTTATGAGGTTATAAAGAGCAGGGTGCAGCCACTAGCATGATGGCACATGCCCGTAGTCCAAACTCGTAGTCCAAACTAGTCTGCCGGCTGAGGCAGAAGGACTACAAGCTCAAGGCCAGCCTGGGTCATTTAGCAAGATAAAGAAAGAGTGAGAGAGAAAGAGAGAAAGAAAGAGAGAGAGAGAGAGAGAGAGAGAGAGAGAGAGAGAGAGAAAGGAAGGAAGGAAGGAGTGTAGTTATATATAATAGAATTCAACAAATATTCTGTAGAGAGAGAAAGCACAACAATCTAATTCATAGTGACTGCACTTAGATGATGAAAGGCAGAAGTGTATCTTCAATTATCCAAATAGAAATGCTTTCAAAAGCACAGACTATAGAAGGTTACAGAGTTCTTGGGAAACACAGATGTCGTTACAAACAAAAATGAAATAATTAAGGACTGTACTTAAGAGTTTGTGAAATTTCCTTCACACTAAGTTGATATCTATTTGCTAAGATATACTGTTTAATAAACTCAGGCTATCAACAGAAAAAGAACAACTTTTCAAAGTTAAAAGTACCATATAAGGAGAACATGTTATTACTGTTTTTTAGTAAAGCAAAAGTGCCTATTGAAAATAAATTTCCTTTTTTTTTTTTTTTTTTTTTTTTTTTTTGGTACCAGGGATTGAACCCAGGGGTCCAAGCACTTTTTAGTTTTTATTTTGTGACAGGATCTCGCTAAATTTCTTAGGGCCTTGTTAAATTGCTGAGGCTGGCTTTGAACAGCCTTCTGAGCCAATGGGATCACAAATGTGTGTCACCACACTCAGCAGAATTAACATAAATTTTACCTTTACCTGGTAAGAAGCGGAATTGGTTTTGTTTGTCTTATTTTGTTCTGCAGAAGGTAGATTCTTTTCTCATCTTCTTTTAAAACATAAAGGCTTCTTAAAAGGTGCCCTAGTAGTTCTCAAGAATGAGGCCTCCTAAGCAATCCTCAATGAGAAAAATGAAACAGGAGGCATCACAATACAAGACCTTAAGTTATACTACAGAACTATAGTAACAAAAACGGTATGGTATTGGCACCAAAACAGACATGTGCACCAATGGTACAGAATAGAAGACACACAGACAAATCCACATAAATAGAGTTATCTCATACTAGACAAAGGTGCCATAAACATATATTGGAGAAAAGATAGCCTCTTCAACAAGTGGTGCTGGGAAAACTAGAAATTCATTCATATGTAGCAAAATGAAATTAAACTCCTATCTCACCCTGCATAAAACTTAACTCAAGGTGGATCAAGGACCCAGGCATTAGACCAGAGATCCTGCACCCACTACAAGAAAAAGCAGACCCATTTCTACATCATGTTGGCTTAGGAACCAACTTCCTCAACAAGACTCCTCAAGTGCAAGAAATAAAATCAAGAAACAATAAATGGGATGGTGTCAATCTAAAAAGCTTCTTCACAGAATATGAAACAATCAAGAATGTGAAGAGAGAGCCCACAGAATGGGAGAAAATCTTTGCCACCTGTACCTTAGACAGAGCATTAATCTCCAGGATATATAAAGAACTAAAAAAAACCTTAACATAAAAAAAAAACCCAATCAATAAATGGGCAAAGGAACTGAGCAGACACTTCACAGAAGAAATATGATTGGTCAATAAATACATGAAAAAATGTTCAACATCTCTAGCAATTAGAGCAATGCAAATTAAAACTACACTGAGATTCTATTTCACTCCAGTCAAAATGGCAACAATACAAATATCAATAAATGTTGGTGAGGAAGTGGAGAAAAAGGTACACTAATACATTGTTGGTAAGACTGCAAATTGGTGCAACCACTCTGGAAATCAATATGGAGACTCCTCAAAAAAATAGGAATGGAGTGGAGATCCAAGATGACGGACTAGAGGGAGGCTGCATTCCTTGTCGCTCCGTAACTCCAGTTTCAAGCAGAGGATATCTGTTTCTTGGTGAGGCAGTTTTTGCTGCTTATCAATCCCCTGTTGTTTACCCCATTTTTCTGCTGTGATCACCTGCAGTCTGCCAGCATATCAACGCCTTTTTTGAGTGCAGATTGCTCACTGTCAGGTGCCTATCATCCGCCATTTGCCTGCCTCTTGCCTGTCTATCGCCTGCCTTACACCTATCCATCACCCAATGCACGAGGTTCACCTCCAGATCGTCCGACAACAGTCAACAAACTGATCGCCGACCGCCAGTGGAGCACCAGCTGCCTGCTGTTGCCTGGAAGTTCTCTGTCACAGTACCTGCAGGTGTGATTACACGTGGCTGTTGCCATTTTGAGACAACAGCCAGGCTATCACCGGGACCCCAGATCGACTGACTGCGCCCTGCCTCCAGGATCCTACAACCACACCAAACACACCTGACCTCCAGGACCCCTGCCTGACCAACCGCACCCCGCCTCCAGGACCTCCAGCTGACCATGTCCACACCCTGAGCTGCAGCTCCCCATTTGCCAACACATTTGGAAGCCAGAGCGGACATCTTGGATAATCCTGGAAGCCGGAGCTCCTATCTTTAGGTGGGCAAATCCCATCCTGAGATGCCTGCTGGAGACTTGAAGCTCGATGTCAGGTACCTCTCATGCATCAGGCTACTGAACACTGGAAGGTTTCATTACTATATGACTGTTATACTGTAGATTTTCTTTTTTCTCCTTTTTAAAAAATTTAAGTTTTTATTTCTTTACTTTTCTTGCTCTCTTTTCCTTTTGTTTAACTGTTCCCTCAGTCTTTTTCTCCCTTTTTTGCATACTAACATCCAATTTCTTTTGATTACACTCTCACCCTTTCTATTATGTAGAACTTCTGTATATTCTTTTCTTATCCCATTAACAGCCACATTCTACATCCCTCTGCATCCTCTTTGTCCTCCATTTGAAACTGCAGACCTTATTGCAAATATGTTTGTTTTACTGAAGATAATTTTTGAACTCATTCTGTTTATTATGACAATTTTGTTATTGTCCTCATAGGGGCTATTTGGTCTAGGATTGCATAGTGTCTGATTTGGGCACTGCTAATATTGATCTCCCCTTAAAGAAAGGGTTTTGGAAACCTATAGGGCCACTATAAGCCTATGGGGGAAATCTGCAATACCCCAGATCTGCACTGCTAGAGGGGAAGATACATGAACAACATGAAAAAACAAGGGAAGAAAATGATCCAAACAAATCTAGATTCTATATTAATAGAATCCAATGACAGTATGTTAGAAGAAATGTCAGAAAAGGACTTCAGATTATACATGATTAAGATGATTCATGAAGCAAAGGATGAGATAAGAGAGCAAATGCAGGCAACGAATGATAATACCAATAAGCTGACAGAGCAACTGCAGGAAGCAAAAGATCATTTCAACAAAGAGATAGAGATTCTCAAAAAAAAAAAATGGAAATCGTTGAAATGAAGGAAACAATAAACCAAATAAAAAACTCAATGGAAAGCATCACCAAAAGACTAGACCACGTGGAAGACAGAACCTCAGACAATGAAGACAAAATATTTAATCTTGAAAATAAAGTTGCCCAAACAGAGAAGATGGTAAGAAATCATGAACAGAATCTCCAAGAACTATGGGACATCATGAAAAGACCAAATTTAAGAATTATTGGGATTGAGGAAGGTACAGAGATACAAACCAAAGGAATGAACAACCTATTCAATGAAATAATAGCAGAAAATTTCCCAATCCTGAAGAATGAAATAGAAAATCAAATACAAGAGGCTTATAGAACACCAAATGCACAAAATCACAACAGATCCACACCAAGGCACATTATAATGAAAATGCCTAACATTCAAAATAAAGATAGGATTTTGAAGGCCGCAAGAGAAAAGCAGCAGATTACATATAGGGGGAGACCAATATGTATAGCAGCTGACTTCTCAACCCAGAGTCTAAAAGCTAGAAGGGCCTGGAACAACATATTTCAAGCTCTGAAAGAACATGGTTGCCAACCAAGAATCCTATACCCAGCAAAACTACCCTTCAGATTTGAAGATGAAATAAAATCCTTCCATGATAAACAAAAGTTAAAAGAATTTGCAAATAGAAAGCCTGAGCTACAGAATGTTCTCAACAAAATATTCCATGAGGAGGAAATGAAGAACAACAATGGAAGTCAGCAAAGGGAGGAACTACCTTAGAGAAAAAACACTCAAAGGAGAAACCAAGCCAAATTAAAAACCAAAAATAAGCCCAAATGACTGGGAATACAAATCATATCTCAATAATAACCCTGAACTTTAATGGCCTAAACTCAGCAATCTAAAGACATAGACTGGCAGAATGGATTAAAAAGAAAGACACAACAATATGCTGCCTGCAAGAGACTCATGTCATAGAAAAAGACATCCACAGACTAAAGGTGAAAGGATGGGAAAAAACCTACCACGCACATGGACTCAGTAAAAACACAGGGGTTTCCATCCTTATATCAGATAAAGTGGACTTCAAGTCAAAGTTAGTCAGAAGGGATAAAGAAGGACATTTCATACTGCTTAAGGGAACCATAAATCAGGAAGACATAAGGATAATAAATATTTATGCCCCAAACAATGGTGCATCCCTGTACATCAAACAAATCCTTCTCAATTTTAGGAATCAAATAGACCACAACACAATAATTCTCGGTGAGTTTAATGCACCACTGTCACCACTAGATAGATCTTCCAAACAAAAACCAACCAAAGAAACCATAGAACTCAATAACACAATCAATTACCTAAACTTAATAGATATATACAGAATAATCCACCTATCAATGAGCAAACTCACTTTCTTCTCAGCAGCACATGGAACCTTCTCAAAAATAGACCATATGTTATGCCACAAAGCAGCCCTTAGGAAATGCAAAAACATAGAGATACTGCCTTGTGTTCTATCAGATCATAATGGACTGAGAGTAGAAATAAATGACAAAATAAAAAACAGAAATTATTCCAACACCTGGAGACTAAATAATATGCTATTGAATGAAACATGGATAACAGAAAACATCAGGGAGGAGATAAAAAAATTCTTAGAGGTCAATGAGAACTATGATATAACATATCAAAATCTCTGGGACACTATGAAAGCGGTACTAAGAGGAAAATTCATTGCATGGAGTGCATTCCAGAAAAGAATGAAAAGTCAACAACTAAATGACCTAACATTACAACTCAAAGCCCTAGAAAAAGAAGAACAGAAAAACAGCAAAAGTAGTAGAAGACAGGAAAAAATTAAAATCAGAGCTAAAATCAATGAAATTGAAACAAAAGAAACAATTCAAAAAATTGACAAAACAAAAAGTTCATTCTTTGAAAAAGTAAACAAAATAGACAAACCCTTAGCCACACTAACAAAGAGAAGGAGAGAGAAAACTCAAATTACTAAAATTCGTGATGAAAAAGGAAATATCACAACAGACACCACTGAGATACAGAACATAATGAGAAGCTACTTTGAAAATCTGTATTCCAACAAAATAGAAACTACCGAAGACATTGACAAATTTCTAGAGACATATGCTCCACCCAAACTGAACCAGGAGGACATACACAATTTAAACAGATCAATATCAAGCAATGAAATAAAAGAAGCCATTAAAAACCTACCATCCAAGAAAAGCCCAGGACCAGATGATTCTCAGCCGAGTTCTACAAGACCTCCAAAGAAGAACTCATTCCAATACTTCTCAAAGTATTCCAGGAAATAGAAAAGGAGGGTACCCTACCAAACTCATTCTGTGAAGCTAATATCACCCTCATACCCAAACAGGAAAAGACGCATCAAGGAAAGAAAATTTTTAGACCATTATCCTTGATGAATATAGATGCAAAGATCCTTAACAAAATATTGGCAAACTGTTACCAAAAACATATTAAGAAAATCGTGCACCACGATCAAGTGGGGTTCATCCCTGGAATGCAAGGATGGTTTAACATCCATAAATCAATAAACGTAATCCATCATGTCAGTAGACTTAAGGATAAGAACCATATGGTTATTTCAATTGATGCAGAAAAAGCATTTGACAAAATACAACTCCGCTTCATTCTCAAAACACTAGAAAAAACAGGGATAGTAGGAACATACCTGAACATTGTAAAGACTATTTATGCTGAGCCCATGGCCAACATCATTCTTAATGGAGAAAAACTGAAACCATTCCCTTTAGAAATGGGAACAAGACAGGGATGTCCTCTTTCACCACTTCTATTCAACATTGTCCTCGAAACTCTAGCCAGAGCAATTAGACAGACTAAAGAAATTAAAGGGATACAAATAGGAAAAGAGGAACTTAAGCTGTCACCTTTTGCTGATGACATGATTCTATATTTAGAGGATCTAAAAAACTCCTCCAGAAAACTTCTAGACCTCATCAATGAATTCAGCACAATAGCTGGCTATAAAATCAACATGCATAAATCTAAAGCATTTTTATATGCAAGTGATGAAACATCTGAAGGGGAAATGAGGAAAACAACTCCATTTGCTATAGCCTCAAAAAAAATACTTGGGAATCAATCTAACCAAAGAGGTAAAAGATCTCTTCAATGAAAACTACAAAACATTGAAGAAAGAAATTGAGGAAGACCTTAGAAAATGGAAAGATCTGCCATGTTCTTGGATAGGCAGAATTAATATTGTCAAAATGGCCATACTACCTAAAGTGCTATACAGATTCAATGCAATTCCAATTAAAATCCCAATGATGTACCTCACAGAAATAGAGCAAGCAATTATGAAATTCATCTGGAAGAATAAGAAACCCAGAATAGCTAAAGCAATCCTTACCAGGAAGAATGAAACAGGGGGTATCGCAATACCAGAACTTCAACTATACTACAAAGCAATAGTAACAAAAATGGCATGGTATTGGCACCAAAATAGAAAGGTAGATCAATGGTACAGAATAGAGGACATGGACACAAACCCAAATAAATACAATTTCTCATACTAGACAAAGGTGCCAAAAATATGCAATGGAGAAAAGATAGCCTCGTCAACAAATGGTGCAGGGAGAATTGGAAATCCATATGCAACAGAATGAAATTAAACCCCTATCTCTCACCCTGCACAAAAATCAACTCACAATGGATCAAGGACCGTGAAATCAGACCAGAGACCCTGCATCTTATAGAAGAAAAAGTAGGTCCAAATCTTCACCTTCTTGGCTTAGGATCAGACTTCCTTAACAGGACTCCCATAGCACAAGAAATAAAAGCAAGAATCAATAACTGGGATAGATTCAAACTAAATAGCTTTCTCTCAGCAAAGGAATGTGAAGAGAGAGCCCACAGAGTGGGAGAAAATCTTTGCCACTCATACTTCAGATAGAGCACTAATTTCCAGAATATATAAAGAACTCAAAAAACTCTACACCAAGAATACAAATAACCCAATCAACAATGGGCTAAGGATATGAACAGACACTTCACAGAAGAAGATCTACAAGCAATCAACAAACATATGAAAAAATGTTCACCATCTTTAGTAATAAGAGTAATGAAAATCAAAACTACCCTAAGATTCCATCTCACCCCAATTAGAATGATGTTTATCAAGAATACAAGCAACAATAGGTGTTGGCGAGGATGTGGGGAAAAAGGTACACTATACATTGCTGGGGGGGCTGCAAATTAGTGCAGCCACTCTGGAAAGCAGTATGGAGATTCCTTAGAAAACTTGGAATGGACTCACCATTTGACCCAGCTATCCCACTCCTTGGCCTATACCCAAAGGACTTAAAATCAGCATACTACAGAGATGCAGGCACATCAATGTTCATTGCTGCTCAATTCACAATAGCCAGATTGTGGAACCAACCTAGATGTCCTTCAATTGATGAATGGATAATGTAACTGTGATATATATATATATATATATATATATATATATATATATATATATATATACATACACACACACACAATGGAATATTACTCAGCCATAAAGAATAATAAAATTATGGCATTTGCAGGCAAATGGATGAAATTGGAGAATATCATGCTAAGTGAGATAAGCCAATCTCAAAAAAAACAAAGGACGAATGATCTCACTGATAAGCGGATGATGACACATAATGGGGGGTGGTAGGGGGGCAAGAATGGAGGAAAGAGGGACTGTATAGAGGGACAGGAGGGGTGGGAAGGATGGGAGGAAGGAAAAATAACAGAATGAATCAAACATCATTACCCTATGTAAATGTATGATTACGCAAATGGTATGCTTTTACTCCATGTACAAACAGAAACAACATGTATCCCATTTGTTTACAATAAAAATAAATTGAAATTAAAAAAATAGGAATGGAACCACCATTTGACCCAGTTATTCCAGTCTTTGGCATATACCCAAAGGACTTAAAATCAGCATACTCTACTGATGCAGCCACATTAATATTTATAGCAGCTCAATTCATAATAGCTAAGCTATGGAATAGTTGTATGCCCTAGGTGCCCTTCATCAGATTAATGCATAAAGAAAATGTGATACACACACACACACACACACAATGGAATATTACTCAGTCATAAAGAAGAATGAAATTATGGCATTTGCTGGTAAATGGATGGAACTGAAGACCATCATCCTAAGTGAAATTAACCAATCCCTAAAAACCAAAGGCTGAATGTTCTCTCTGATATGCCGATACTAACACACAGTAAGAGAGGGGTAGGGTAGAGTAGAAATTCACTGGATTAGACAAAGGGTAATGAAGGGAAGGGAGGGAAGATAGGAAGAGGAAGGACAACAGAATGAATCAGACATAACTTCCCTATGTTCATATATGAATACATGACCAGTGAAACTCCACATCATGTACAACTATAAGAATGGGATCCTAAATAGAATGTTATACTCCATGTATGGATAATATGTCAAAATACACTCTACTGTCATGTATAACTAAAAGGACTAATTAAATTTTTTAAAAAAGTGCTTGCAAGGCAAGCACTCTACCGACTGAGCTATCTCCCCAGCCCCGCAGCCTTGTCTTCTTTATCTCTGTATGCCCGACACCTAGCAGAATGCTTGGTGCTCCATTTTTTTTGTGTGTGAGATGAACTCAACAAGAGAAAGGAAATGAAGTGATGTACATTGGCAGAGATGCAGTGAGAGTTTCTTCCAAGTCAAATGAATAACATGGAAGAAGAGATTAACGGGAGTAAGAACATAAAAAGCAAGAAGGATTTTATACCAGTTGGAGAGAAGAGAAGCTGGCAAGTATGGGAAATTAGGAAGTTTTGTTTGTCCAGGTAAGAGAAACCAAGCAGAGAGAGGATCTAAATCGCAAAAATTGTACACAAAATATTGGTGGTCTGACTTGGAGACAATTTTCTCAGCTTGAAAGAAAAGAAATGAAGGCCAACCAATTATCTGGTGTACAGGAGACAGCAATGCTAGCAGTTCCTAAAAGAGGTAATGTTTAAAAAGCTAAGAGTGGAATTCAGGTAAAGGTAAGAATTTCTGTCTTCTTGTTAAAATTGAGTTAATTATGAGATATTAAAGGATGCAGGACAAGGAAAACATGCAATTGAGGGACGAAAAACTTTTTAAGTGAATAATTTCAGATGGCTATCAAACTGTGGAAAGAGCTGAGTTCTTCCAAAGAGATGTGTGGAAAGAAGCTGGGCACAAGGTGCAGGCCTGTAATCCCAGTGACTTGGGAAGCTGAGGCATGAGGATGGCACGTTTGAGGCCAACATGGGCGAGACACTGTTTCAAAAATTAAAAAGGTCTGGAGATGTAGTTCAGTGATAGAACACCCTGGGGATGGGGTGCAGGGGAGAAAAGAAAAAGAAAGAAGAAAGAAAATGTGTGAATAGGAATAAATGTGGAAGAAACACTTCTATGGGCCATATGTAATCACAGAAAGAAAATGTAAATAAGGAATATTTAAAAGGAGACTAGGAAAGAGTGACCTATGGGAAGGGTGTTTCAAAAGAAGAGATATTCAACCTTCTTAAAAAGAAGAGGTTAAGCCAAATGTGACTTTTGTTTAGTAAGGAATCGGCTATTAAAAACTTTGAAATCAAAGTACTCTTGGAATGGAGGAAACGATTTTCTATAGAGAATAAAAAATAAGTGTATCAGGGAAGGCAATCACACCAAATAGCACACTTCACTTTTGTCTTTTTTGAAGGTTGCACATTACCTGTTCAACAGTTGTCACAGCTTTTCTCCCTTGCTCTAGATCAACTGCAGCTGCCATAAGTAAACATGTTTTCTGTGCAATCAGAATTACTTGATCAGAAGGACAAAACTGGGACAGCTGATAAGAAATAACCAAAACATCAATGAATAGTGAGAATCCTGTCAGGTGAACACAAACAATCAGAATGAAAATCAGCAACATCCTTTCTGAATGAAGAAATTCAGCTGAAAAAGCACATGTCACCATAAAAATTATATAGACTATTACACTGATTTACAGTTTTAATTTTATATTACTTTCCATTGTTTTTTGCACCTTCCTAGATAAAAAGCTTCATTTCTTCAGTTTTCTTATCTTTTCCAGTGACAAGTACTGTCATTTGCCCCTGTATTTCTATCTAGTGATTTACTTCGTGGTTTATACTGTAATTTCTAGGTGATTTTTTTCTCCTGGCAAATAGATTTCCCCTTTGTATTTAATAGAGCTGAAATTAGTACATATATTGTCATGGTTGAAAGACACAATGTCAAAGCTTGACAGGCATTAGGCATAACCTCATCATTAAATCTTGCCCTCTAGTTTTAGAAAAAAAAATCTCCCAGCTTTGCACAATAATGAGACTCTAAGCCACCTGGATTCTTACATGCCAGCCCTACAAGTGCTATCACAAATGTCAAAACTAAAACTGATTTATTTCACCTAGTTAAATGGCAATTATAACTAAACTTGAAAATACTGTTTCTTAATTTCCCCAAACATTTAGTGATACAACCATCGGCATCACTGAGTTAATAGAATTTCAAGATGATCAATCTCTTTAGATCTCAGGTTACTGTCATTTTAAAAAAGGGAGTGGGGGGAGCTGTGCTAGATTATCTCTCTGGTTCTTTTCAGTTCTAAAATTCTAAACATTTAATTAATTTCAATCTATCTGATTACATGTACATGAGGGATTCTCTTTAGCCCCTACATCCAATACTTAATCCTATTTGTGGCATTTAAACTCTTAACTTGGAGGCTCAGGACTATTTTCAAACAGTTATAACTTATTAACAAACTCACAAATATTTACACACAGAACCTGCTCTAGGAAAAGTTATAAAGGAAGTCCAAACTTATTTCCCTTTTCTGCCCCTGCCATATCCAGATACTCACTTTACATTCCTATAGACTAATTACCATAACCCTTCCTGTGTTGGTAAATGACAACTGTTTTGAGTATTCCTCTCCAAAAAGATAATATTGTTTTAATACAGGATTCTGGGAAACTGAAATCCCTTCAAAGGAAAAATAATATTTTAATGGTAGAACTTTAGGTTCCATGATGGGTGTTTATCATATTTTGGTATAGGGATAACTGCCCCACATTCTTACATTCTACCATATAGGGAACAGCTTCTCCTTGGGCCATTTTTGCTTAGACATGTATTAAAGGTTCCAAGATGAAAAGGCAATTCTACTTAGCTCTTTTTTATTTTCTGACACCAGGGATTGGACTCAGGGGTACTTAACCACTGAACCACATCCCCAGCCTGTTTTTATATTTTATTTAGAGACAGGGTCTCACTGAGTTGATTAGGGCTTCACTAAGTTGCTGAGGCTGGCTTTGAACTCATGATCCTCCTGCCTCAGCCTCCCAAGCCGCTGGGATTACAGGCGTGCACCACCACACCTGGCTTACACTTAGCTCTTTCCTATAGCCACAGTGACCAGATTCTTCCTGTTGTTCATATTTAGATTCTTATGAGAAACGACTCACCTTATAAGAAAGCATGAAGAACTCTCTCATTGTTACTGGGTCTTTGTCAGACTGCACAGCCAAGTTCCAAGCTGAATGTTAACATAAAATAATATGAATAAAAAATACACTGTTTAGTCTGTATCATTATGTTCTCTGCTATCTACATCTTTAATATTAGTATACTACCAAGTATACCACAGGGATTAATAAATGAACTTTAAGTTTGTTGAGAAAAAAATTTGGAGGTAAATTTAGAGACCCCTATCACTTCTATTTTTTCATTCTAGGCCAATGATGAGTGGAGGTACTATTGGATTTTTTTAAAAACTGGGGACATATGAAAATAATTCTTAGTTTATATAATCCATTCAAAATAATAAGAGTCACCAAGGGATCAGGATCACCAACTGGAATTGGTCAAAGGAAGTTAAAATTCAGCAAAGAGCTGGTGTGGTGACATGTACCTGTGGACCCAGCACAGGGAGGGCTAAGACAGGAAGATCCCTTGAGTCCAAAAGTTCAAGAGGAACCTAGGCAACACAGTGAGATCTTGTTTAAAAAAATCAGCAAGAACAGAATACACTAGAACTAATGGTTAGAGGAAGACTACCAGGGAGATTCACATCTTCCAAAGAGCAATGAAAACCCCAATTAGACAACATTCAGCATGATCTTCACCTTGGAAAATAAAAATTAAAATGTAGTAAAAGAAGTAGGAAAATACCTTTTCAAATTTTCAAAAGATCAAAGTCATGAACTTTATATAGTTTAAATGTTTGTTATTTTCCGTTATTTGTATAAATTTCTTAGAAGCAAGGTTGCTGAATTATTCTTTCTCCTTAGAGCCCCAGTAAATCCCATAAGACAGAAACAGTTTCATGTAAAACCAGTCCACTTTGTGACAAGAGCTACTATGCATTAACTGTCACCACAATTTTTAAATAATTTGTCTTAAATAAAACTTTCATAGAGCAAATGACACAACTCACAATTATCCAGCATGAAGAATTTTTACAAAGTGAACATACCTATGTAACTAGTACCCCTATCAGAAAAGATTATAATCATTACCAGAAACTCACAAACTCCTTTTCCCTTTCAAGTCCAACCCCGCTTCAAAGGTAACCACAATCTGGACTTTTGACATCATGAATTAGTTTTGAGCTGGGTGTGGTGGCATACACTTGTAATTCCAGTTACTGGGGAGGCTGAGGCAGGAGAATCTTGTTTGATTCTAGTCTTGACAAAATAACAAAACCCTGTCTCAAATTTTAAAAATCGGGGGAATGAGGGTATAACTCTGTGGTAGAGTACCTCTGGGTTTAATCCAAATACTGCAGAATAAATAAATAAATAAATAAATAAATAAATAAATAAATAAATAAATAAATAAATAAATAGAATTTTGCCTGTATTTTTCTTTTTGCTGATAAATAAACTGTCATGCCATATTCACTCTTTGATGTCTGGATCCTTTGGCCCAATATTTTTTAAAAATTGTTTTTAGTTGTCAATGGATATTTTATTTATTTATATGTGGTGCTGAGTATTGAACTCAGAGCCTCACACATGCGAGGCAAGCGCTCTGCCACTGAGCCACAACTCCAGTCATGGTTCAATATTATTTTTGGGAAATTCATCCATATTGTTGCGTAAAGCTTATTTTTGGTTAATCACATTTATCTTAAAAAAATGAGGCATTCTAGACCAAATTTAAGAGCATAGTTTCAGGGGCCTGAAATTATAATTCATCTTTTTATTCTTATAACCATATCTATAGAAAAGGAAGAAAACTATTATTGAGTATCCTATGATGTGTCTGGTACATACACTGTTTCATACAAAACCATTAATGACCACATGAAGTATATGTTTACATTTTATAAATAATAAAACTGAAATTAAGCAAGTTATACCTATACCCATGCTACAAATGACAGAGCCAGAATTTGAATTCACATCTAATTCTACCATCCCACAATGTTTCCCATAGCCGTAGAATTTTCTTTTACCTATTTTTCGAAACCAATGAGCTTCATTAGCTCTGGAATCCAAAGTTGAAGATTCTCCATCAAAAGCCTGGCCAAGTTTCAGGAGTGCTGCATCAAACAGGAAAATGTAACACTGAGGTCTTTTACCTTTTTCTCTAGCAAAGCTGTTAATCCTGCTTTAAAAACAGTCACCCATGAGTTTGGATTTAGAAAGCTCTTTTTTGTATATGTGTGTGTGGGTGCATATCAAAAGTAATTAAAATGACAAAAAGCATTACCAAGCTCCAAGAAGCCGTTAACTAAAATTTGGGGGAACAAACATGTCTTTGGAGAGATCTATAATTTTAATTAGTGCAATCATTCACCATTTGAGGTAAAAATATATGATGTATGTGTAGAGAAATAAAGATGAGGAGAAAAAATTAAAAATACTGATATGGTACTTGGCATATGGAGGCTCTGGGCCACAATATAATTTTTTTTTCATTTTCTATGGAAATTGGTCTAAGAATAAAAAGATGAATTATAACTTCAGGTCCCCAAAATTATGCTCCTAAACTTGGTCTAGAGTGCTAATTTATCTTTAATCCCCAGAAACAAAACAACAACAACCCCCCAAACAAAACAAAACCTAAAATGGAGATTGAGAATTGGAAGAGTATTGATAGGCTGGCATAATATATACTTAGCTCCCACAACAAACATTATAGAATTCGAACATCCGATTGTCACCAGAAAGCACTTTTCACTTACCCATGCTCTTCTGAGAAATAAGCAAGGCAACCAGAAAAACTTTTCTCTTTTGAAAAACTTTGGCTTCTAAACCATTTTGCTATGTTTACCATTCTGTGGACATGTATTTGAAGTATAAAATTGAACTACTGCAATATTAGGAATATTATTTCTAAGGTATGGATTTTGCTGTGTCTTTGTACACAAAAAAGAGACACATGGGCAGGAGATGTAAGAAAACCTGTTAAGCAAAAGGAACACCACCTCAGAAAGCATAGTTGGTAAAAGGAAATGTGATGTTGCTAGGAGATTAGCTTGAATGAAGTGATCAGGGAGGAATCGTGAGTAGAAGAGATGACACAGACTTAGGTAGATAGACAGTCTGAACATAAAAGAGTAAACACTTTGAGTTTGATTCAAAGGGCATGAAAAGTCAGCAGAGTTCTAAGAATTTTTAAGTGTCTTGATCCTTTGTTTACCTGTTTAATTCAAAGGTTAGGATTAAGTGGCTATTAAGGAAAAGCAAGAAAGGAAGGAAGGAAAGAAGGAAGTGAGAGAAAGTCTTTAAAAGAAATTGGAATAAACACAAAGCTAAAATCACATTTGCAAATGAATGCTAGGGATGCCAAACTTTTCTTTGCTTGTAGATGGAGAAACCAAAATAGACTCCTGTGATAAACATTAATAAGGAGCAGGATGTTGTTTAACTCAAATACTTGGTTGAAGTCAGTGTGCTCAATGTGCTTGGAGAATTCAATAGAGGATAGAGGTAAGATGAAAGACTGAAAATAACCCAGCAGATATTTACCTGTATTCAGGCAAGTCAAAAGTCTACCCATTTCCTTTTTTCTAAAAAATAAAGGAAAAAAAATAGTTTTCAATTTTTCTTTATCTTTTCTATAGAAAAGAACTAGAAAGAGACAGTATTTGTACCAGAAAATGGGCTAAAAAATACAAGTGTGCAGTTTGTTGTTCAAGGTTCTAGTCTATCATTTCGACACTCTTTTTCCCCACTAGAAGATGAGGTTATTCATCTGGAGTGCCCTCTTATTTTTTCTCTCCTCTATGCCTACTCTCAGCAAAGGATTTCAATGTTTGAGAAGGTTTTATATTATAATATTGCAGGGTCATTGAATTTGGGAGCAGATAGTGACCTTCATGCTTCATAAGCTTTTTTAAAATAATGACTTTATTTTATTTATTTATTTTTATGTGGTGCTGAGGATCGAACCCAGTGCCTCACATGTGCTAGGTAAGTGCTCTACCACTAAGCCACAACCCCAGTCCTAAGCTTTTTTTTTAAAGGAGAAATCAGAACCCTTGTTTTACATAAAATTGTGCAAAAGTCTAATACGTAAGAAAAGATAAGGTTGCGGGTATTGCTCAGTGGTTAAGCACTTGCTTTTCACCAGGCTCCAGGTTCAATCTCCAGCACTGAATAAAAATAAATAAAATTAGAGCTCTTTTGGTTGAAGGAGGGTTGGATGGAAACCCGGAGCCCCACCTCCGTGGAAGTCCTTGACGCAGTGCCACACAATTTTCAGGGCTCTAAAGAATACCATTAAAAAACACTTATCTAGGGCTGGGGTTGTGTTTCAGTTGTAAGATGCTTGCCTAGCATGTGTGAGCCACGGGGTTCAATCCTCAGCACCACATGAAAAAAAAATAAATAAAGTTTAAGAAAACTTATCTAGTACAGACTCCTCATTTTACAGATGAGGAAAC
This sequence comes from Sciurus vulgaris, assembly GCF_902686455.1. Classification (NCBI taxonomy): domain Eukaryota; kingdom Metazoa; phylum Chordata; class Mammalia; order Rodentia; family Sciuridae; genus Sciurus; species Sciurus vulgaris. Next base: position 79,579,104 of record NC_136471.1, on the reverse strand, counting down.
AGACCAGGTGATGGGGAATGATTTGTCCAAGGTGATGCAGTTTGTGACAAAGTCAAGTCTGCTACCCAGATCTCTTGACCCTCTGCCAAACTTCTTTAAGAGGGGGGAAGAGGTATATGATTTTTTTAACAGAGGATTTATGGTTTTCAGTTCTGTATATAAGTTGATTAGAAGTTAACACTCTTTCTTAAAACAAGCTAAACAGACTTTTCCTAACAAAAGCTGAATGGACTGAACAAACAACAACTATTCCTGAATCCATAAGATCAGTGAAAAAAAGGGCAAACCACTGCCACAAAAATTAGAAAGAGGGAGTCACAACTTATTGGAGCAGAGACTCAAGAGTGAAAGCCACTGTGGGAGCCAGTGCTGCAGTAATAAAACCTGAAGCATAATTGACAAATCACTGGAGGCTTAGTCTGGACAAGTCCCAGTGTTAAAAACTCCAGGGAGACTCAGTCATAAGGGGTCTACAGTTTTGTAAATTTTACTTCTAGTAGCTAAGTCAGGTTCTCAAAGTGGACATTGGAGAAAAATACCTTCAAACTTTTGGCAGGAGGAAGAGAAAAGAGAATCATTTTGAAATGTGCCAACACATTTGTTCTTCTTAAGACCTGCTCAAGAGAAACCACTTAACCAGAATCTTACCTTCTGGGGTATTATCAGAACCTAACTGACTCCAGCAAAGGGAAATAGTCATACCCAGTCGTGTTCCATTAAAGGAAGGAGAAAAACCTGGGGAAGTACTTGTGATAGATATTCATAGTCCTGTGGCACAGGCCACTAAAAGACTGAGGCCTAGTCATAGGACCACAGAACACAACCCCTCCCACACACACACAAACACAATTCCCACCAAACTATTAAAGCCTATGTACAGCAGTTCCTTTTACTGGTTACATAATGTCTGGCTATCAAGAAAAAATAAATGTCATAATAAGTGGCAAAAAACATGATTTAGTGAGAAGAGCAAGCATAAGAACCAGACATGGCAGGGATGTAGAAATTATCAAGTGGGGAATTTAGAACAACTATGATTTGTACTGTTAAGGGCTCTAATGGATAAAATAGCACGCGAGAACAGATGGGGCAATGTAAGCAGAGCGAAGGAAATCCTAAGATAGAACCAAAAATAAATGTTGGGGTTGTAAAATATCGTAACAGAAATGTGGAATGCCTGCTTTAGGCTTGTTAGTAGACTGGACACAGATGAAGAAAGAATTTCTGAACTTGAGGATATACCAATAGAAATCTACAATACTGAAAAATAAAGAGAAAAAAGACTCCCCAAAATAGAACAGAGCACCCAAGGATTGTGGGACAACTACAAAAGATATAATATATGCATAATGGGAATACCAGAAGAAGAAAGAGATCAAAAGAGAAAAACTATTTGAAATAACAGGGCTAAGAATTTCCCCCAAATTAATAGTACACAACAAACCAGGAAGTTCAAAGAAAACCAAGCAGGATAAATGCCAAAAAAAAAAAATGACACCTAGGGCTGGGATTGTGGTTCAGTGTAGAGTGCTCATCTAGCATGTGTGAGGCACTGGGTTTGAGCCTCGGCACCACATACAAATACAAAATAAATAAAAGTATAATGTCCATCTACAATTAAAAAGCATTATATCACCACAGAAGATATGAGAGAGAGAGAGGAGAGAGAGAGAGAGAGAGAGGAGAGAGAGAGAGAGAGAGAGAGAGAGAGAGAGAGAGAGAGAGAGAGACTGACTGGGGTCTCACAATCCCCTCTAAGGCCCTCAGTAACCCAAGGACCTTCCACTAGTTTCCACAGCACTTCCAATATTGCCACCCCACAGACTAAGCCTTCAATCACAATAAACCCTTGAGGGACAGTCAACCTATACCCAAACTGTAGCAAAAATCATAAAAACATGAAGAGATAGGAAAAAATATTTAAAGTGTTGAAAGAAAAAATATTTACCAAGCTAGAATTTTGTACCCTGCAGAATTATCCTTCAAAAGTGAAGAATAAAAGCTTTCTCAGATAAACAAAAATTGAGAAGATGGCTATCTATGATAAAATAGACACTCATGAGTCACTGAGTTTGCTGGCGTGTTAATTTTGGACTTCCCCACCTTCAGAATTGTAACAAATTTCTCTTGTTTATAAGCTATCCAGTCTATGGTATTTTTGTTATTATAACATTCCAAATGAACTAAGAAACTTAGCTACTGCGATTAGATAAGAATAGGGAAAAAGGACATTTGGAATCAGAAGAAAGAAAGAGAACAGTCTCTGTCTATCTAGAAAACCCAAAATAACTGACAAAAAACAATCCTGGAGCTAAGTGATTATAACAAGGTGGCAAAAAATAAGGTGAATGTACAGAAGTCAAGTGCTTTCCTATATACTAACAAGGAACAAAGGGAATTTGAAATTAAAAACACAATACCATCTACATTCATTTCTCCCAAAATGAAATACTTAGATATAAATCTAATGAAATGAGTATAAGGTCTGCATGGCTTTTTGCAGTACCAACTTTTGTCTTTGCAGTCCCCCCTGTTTTCTTCATTCTGTTCTTGCATTTATTTTGCTGTTTTCCAGAGGTTTCTTCTTCTTATACAGGCCACATCTAACCAGTCTATATTTGGGTTCATTTTTCTTTGCATAATCCAAGTAATCACAAATTGTGTCATAGCCAGTTGTCTAGACACTACCAAAATTGGTTCTGAATCCAAATACAAAGATGACATCTGGTGTGGTCTGTATATTTTTGCTAATTTTTCCCAAATTTTGTCTTAAGTACTGTTGCCTTCACAAAGTGAAGGATGTCAATGGCTGTTTCCTCCAAAGTAGTTAGTTGATCATGAACTTCCTGGTCCAGATAGTTACTGTGTAATTCATGATGGTAGCCAATCCTCAAGAAGTCAGGGAGGAAAGGAAAACAAGTGGATTCTTGTTTATATGGAGAGGTAAAAGACCCAGGAAAACCAAGATAATATTGAACGAGAATAAAGTTGATGGGCTTATACTGCCTGACTTTGAGACTTACTATAAAGCCATAGTAACTAGGACAGTATGGTATTGGCGAAATAATAGACACATAGCTAGTTAAACAAAGTAGAGGGTCCAGAAGTAGTCCCACATAAATATAGTCAACTAATCTTTGACAAAGTAGCAAAGATTCTCCTTTCAGCAAATTTGGTGAAACAACTAGACATTCATGTGCAAAATATTTAATCTAGACACAGACCATATGCCCTTCAAATTATTATCTAAAAATAAATATTAGACCTAATTGTAAAACACAAAAATATAAAACTTGTAGAAGATAATAGAAGAAATCAGATGACCTTGGTATGGTCTATTTTTTTTGGTACTGGGGATTGAACTCAGGGGCACTTGAGCACTGAGTCACATCCCTAGCCCTATTTTGTATTTTATTTAGAGACAGGGTCTCACTGAGTTACTTAGCACCTCACTTTTGCTGAGGTTGGCTTTGAACTTGGGATCCTCCTACCTTAGCCTCCTGAGCCACTGGGATTATAGGTATGCACCACCACACCCAGTTTGAGATGGTCATTACTTTTTAGATAAAACAGTATGTATTATACCCAAAAGAAAGAAATAATAAAGTAGATTTCATTAAAATTAAAAATTTCTATCTGCAAAAGACAATGTCAAGAGAATGAGAAGATAAGTCACAAAATGGGAGAAAATGTGTGCAAAAGACACATTTGATAAAACATTGCCATCCAAAATATACAAAGAACTCTTAAAAGAAAACAGTCCTATTTTAAAATGAGCCTAAAGAGCCCATAGCCTTTATTCTAAATGTTTTATGATAATGGATATTGTCTGACTGGGAAATGTCTACTTTTCCTAGTGTTGTAAAACTGAAACCTATTGATGAAGTTATAATGGAAGCTGCAGTTAGGACTATAAGAGTTGATGGGATTAAGGTCAAGTCTGAAGGAGAACAGGCATATTGGACATGCTTTACATGACCTGTTGTGTCTCTTTTACCTGATGGTAGTACAGGGATGAACACTATTATTTGACTAGGGAATATTTCCTTACCGAGTATTATAAAACAGAAGGCATGTAAATCCACCCATAAGATGATGCTAATTGGATATGCTGAATGGGCCATTGGAGGACATTTAATGACTTATTACAAATTAACTGAAACTATCCCATGATGGAAGGGCACATAATCATCTTGAAAACGGAAATACCCACAATGTATTAGATAAAAAAAAAAAAAAAACAAAAAAACACTCTAATAGGGGAAGGTGGTGCCCAGAATAACACCATAAGAAAATGTTAGTGATTTTTACATCATCATGTTACCTGCAGAATTCAAGTAGGAGGTACTCAGAAGTTCTTTTCCCCTGGGACTGACTTTAGCACTGCATAAGGACATGTTGGAAGCTACCATTAATTGGATAGTATCCTATAGACATCTCTCAACGAACCAAGAAGGAGCTTCTCAGTTTATGGATGGCAGTTCCAGGGCAAACAAAGAACATCATGTTTGGAAGGATAGCACTCTGATCAAACAAGGTAACAGTAGGGCTGGGTATATAGCTCAATTGGTAGAGTGCTTGCCTTGCAAGCACAAGGCCCTGGGTTCAATCCCCCGTACTGCAAAAAAATAAACAAAAAAAAAAATGCAAGGTAATAATAAATCAGCTTGGTAGACTGTATGCTGTTTTCCCAGTAGTGGTAGAATAATTGAACGATGATAAAGAAAATCCTTATATTTGGGTTTTGATCCATGGGCAGTGGCCAATGGTCTGGTCATATGGTTAGACAGAAGGGCCATAGAAAATTAGCCTATTGGAAAGATGCCTTTATGGGGAATGGCCCTGTGAAAATCACTATGGGAACCCAAGAAGTGAATTAAAGTTGGACATGTTGATGTTGGATCAGAAGAATCCCCTCCAGGTTCACAAGGTTATTGTAATCAACAAGTGGACATTCCTGAGTTTTCTCTTTGAGGTTGGGGGAAGGATGCTGGTATGATTACAATTCTTCCTAAGTGGGCAAGATACTGGTATGATGACTATTTTCCCTTCCTTTCTTCCATACATCACTTCAAATTTGCTACCTGAAGAAGTAGTTGCAGGACATGGCTACAACCACAAGTGCTAAAAACAAGAATGATTTCAAAGCAGATATTTTATTATTTTATTAATTTTTAAAAAATTTGATACCAGGGATTGAACCCAGGTGTATTTAATCACTGAGCCACATCTCCAATCTTTTTTTGAAAAATATTTTATTTTGAGACAGGGTCTCACTAAGTTGCTTAGGGCCTCACTAAGTTGCTGAGGCTGGCTTTAAACTTGTGATTCTCCTGCCTCAGTCTCTTGAGCCACTGGGATTACAGGTTTGTGCCACTGCGCCTAGTTCTATTTTTTGCTATGGGGTCTTCCTGTGTTGCCCAGACTGGTCTTGAACTTGTGAATTCAAGCACTTTTCTTGCCTTTTGCTCCTGAGTGCTGGGATTACAGACTTGCATCACCATGCCCAGCTACTATATATTTAAGTCTTTTTAACAGAATTCTAAGAGCCTCATGGAACAGATTGTGTCTTCGCCCTATCTGGCAAAATGAGGTTAATGCAGCTGCATTGCCTAATGGTCAAGATGGACTACTAGTTCTCTACTCTGTGTAATAGTACCCTATATAAATGGGAGTGAACTGAAGGAGAGGCACTTGCTAGACTAGTATTGCCCTCTGCAATCTGGACCAGCAGAGTGGCTGAATCTAAAGTTCCTTCCAAATGTGAACATTTTGGTTAAAAATTGAGAAAAAGAGAAATAGTAGCTGAAAGTAAGGCATGGACAATTAGGCTATGTAATAAGTGAATCCAATATCACAACACCTCCTCAAAATAGTCTCAGAGTAAGAGATGATACTGTCTCTTAGTTCAATTATACAAGACACCTGAAAAAGCAAAGCCATATATCATATGTTACTAAAACCACTCCTGCTTTTGGAACACAAGATTGAATAGAAGCCTGGTAACATCAATGTCCCTAAACTGGGAGATAATATTATATGATATAATGATGGACTGGAAAAATTATTGACTAAATGGGATGCTAGTAGTGTGCCAAAATCTTTTAACCATTATGATCCTTTGGTTATAAGGGATCTTTGGTTAAAGACCAGGAGATAGATGTATTCTTGGTCTTTGTCCCTGGTTCCTGACACAAAGCTCCTAAAATCCTTGGAAAAAAGGGACAGACTAAAAACCTTAACAGAAACCTCACCAAAGAAGATATACATAAGGCAAATAAGCATATGAAAAAATGTGCCACATCATTTGTCAGGAAAAATGAAAAATAAAACAATGAGACATCATTATACAAATCTAAAATTTTGACATCATCAAATGTAGGTAAGAATATGAAACAATAGTAGCTCTCATTTATTGCATATGGGACTATAAATGAGTACAGCCACTTTGGAAGAGTTTGGCAGTCTCAAAAAACTAAACATATTTTCAACAGATGACCCAGAAGATACACTCCTTGATATTTACCCAAAGGAGCTAAAAAATTATAAACACATAAAAATCTATACATAGATGTTTATAGCAGGTTTATTCATAATTGCCAAAAACTGGAAGCAACCAAGAATGCTCTTCAGTAGGTAAATGAATAAAGAAAACATGGTACATTAATACAATATAGCTGGGGATATAGCTCAGTTGGTAGAGTGCTTGCCTTGCAAGCACAAGGCCCTGAGTTCGATCCCCAGTACCACAAAAAAAAAAAAAAAAAAAAAAAAAAAAAAAAAAAGACCATTAATACAATATAATGTTATTCAGTGCTGAAATAATGCAAACTATCAATCCCAGAAACACAATGGAGGAATCTTGAATGCATATTACTAAATGAAAAAAAGTCATAAAAAGGCTACATACTATATTGTTCCAAGCATATGAAATTCTGGAAAAAACCAAATTATGGAAATAGTAAGGGACTGATGGAGGATGAATGAACAGATAAAGCACAAAGGATTTTTATTCTTTTTTTTTTTTTGTGGTGCTGGGAACTGAACCCAGGGCCTTGTGCATTCGAGGCAAGCACTCTACCAACTGAGCTATATATGCAGCCCCATAAAGGATTTTTAGGATAGTGAAAATAGTCTGAATGATACTGTAATGATGAAAACATGTCATTATATATTTGTCAAAACCCATAGAATATTGGATGTTAAGAGTGAATCCTAAAGTGAACTATGTACTTTAGATGATTATGATGTGTCAGCTCATGTTCATGAGTTAGTAATAACTGTATTCCTCTGGTGGAAGATGTTGATAATGTAGGAAGTTTAGGCATGGTGGGGGCTGGAGGTACATGGGAATTTCTGCACTTTCCTCTCAGTCTTACTGTGAATCTGAATCTGCTCTTTGAAAAGCCTTAACTTTTGGTGCATGGGGAGTACTAGGGATTTAAGTCATGGGGGCTTTACCACTGAGCTACATTCCCAGTACTTTTTACTTTTTATCTTGAGACAGGGACTCACTAAATTGCTGAAGGCCTTGCTAGCTTGCTGAGGCTGGCCTTAAATTGTGATCCTCCTGCTTTGGCTTCCTGAGTCACTGGGATTATAGGTTGTACCATCATGCCTGGCTAAAAGTCTTAACATTTTAAAAATTAAATCAAATGAAAATTTAATAGAAAAAAAAGCCCATTTTGCTAAAACAAAAAAAATGGAAGTATTGGCAAACTCAACTACAGAAGTTTACAAGACATAGGGTACAGCATACTATAAGATTGGTCTTATCAGGAAGGGGTTTAATATTACACAATAAACACTATGCTCCAGGAAAAGTAGGAGCTTTCTCTCTGATAAATATTAAAAGTCTTATAAGTTTATATAGAGTAACTTCTCAAATAAATTTTATTAATTTGAATTTCAGTTGACCTAAAGTTGACTTCTTCACTATTTAATTCAGGGACTGTATATAAAAAATGTAGGAAGGGTCCATTAAAGGAAATAAATAATACAAATAAGAATAAAGACACAGACAAGGAAAGGTATATATATTTATAAGATAAACTTCTTTAAAATAATTTAGCACATAAATTGTTAATGCTTAGGTAGATGTAGCTAATTTAAACCTATAAGAATTTTAGAAGAGAAAACAATTTTAAATTATCCAGTCCAGGTTTTTAAATTTTACAGATGAGGAAAATATAGCTTAGAGAAGTTAAATAAGTTGGCATTGCCTAAGGTAAACCAGAGGTCAGCAAAAGAACTGAAACTAAACTTTAATTCTCCTGACTTTCTCATTGAATTAAGTGCTTTGAAAAAATTTTATAGGGTAGACTCATTGCTGTTCTATAAAATGCTAACTTCTACCTGAAACTGCTAGAAGATGTTCTCTATTACCTCTCCTTGAAAACAATAAAGGTATATTTTAAAATTTTCTATTATTTATCATTCATTCAAACAAGTTCCCTTCCCTTACCCCTTACCTAAATTGATACCAATGATTGGGGTTTGACTGCATGCCACAATTGCATGGAATGAGATTAAGGCCTTCTTAAGAACTGACATTCAGTCATTTAAATACTGAGTGGCAATTATGTGCCAGATGGTATCCTAGGTTCCACAGATACAAAGACAAATACAAATAGTTTTATCCTTTGAGGAGTTCTTACAATCTAGTAGTTTCAAAGTGTGGTCTCCTTTTAAAGTTTTCTTCTTTTAAAGCCACCACGACAAAAATCCAAACAATTTTATTGTTGAAAATTTCAAAGATGTTCAAATGTGCAAAGTACAATAAATTTCCATGTATCTATCACTTAGCTCTAATAATTACTAACACATCACCCATCTTATCTCATTGCCATCTCCATCTATTTTTCTTCCTATATTATTTTGAAGCACATTTTACGGGATGCATCTCTAAGAGATAAGGAATCATCTTTTCTTTTTTTTTTTTTTTTTTTTAGGAATCATCTTTTAAAAATATACCCACATAATCATTACCAAGCCTAAAAGTTATCAATTTCTTAATATAGGAGTTGAAGAAATAATTTCTTAATATCAAATATTTGGTCATTATGCAAATTTCCAAATGACTCAACTTTTTTTTTCTTTTCCACATTTTTATTGGTGCATATAATTTGTACATAATGAGAGAACTTGTTGTTACATATTCAAACATGCACAAAATATAACAATATAATTTGGCTAATATCACTGGAGTATGTCCCCCCTCTCCCTGCCTCCTACCTCCTAGTCCCTTTCCTCTATCATCTTTGATTTTAAGATGTAATTCCTTCCTAATTGATTCATAGAGCCTGTAAAGAAATGGCAAAATTTATCATATATGGTTTGGTAAAACCTGTATTATGATAAAATAAGTTATATATCCAATGTCATCTCATAGATATTTCCTGAAAAATTTAGTTGAAAAAATATACTGACACCAGTTGCAATTTTTTTTACAAAACAAAAGTGTAATAGAGACACATTATTACAAAGCTCTTGTCTGAGCAAATAATGCAGAGAAGGGTGATTATTTGCCTGGAAGTTATCCCTAATCAAAATTATGAACAGAGTTTTCTTTCAATTCATCAGGAGATAAATTTTAATAATGAAATCTGGTGACCAAATTCTTCCATGAATTATTCAGTTGTTGGTGTCTTATACCATAGAAATTGTGAGTAGAAATGTATTTGAATGCTCATTGGCTGACCTGATAGAGAATCAGAATTAATAAGCCATTGAGGTTATTTATTCTGCAGAAAAGTAAGAAAAATGTCTATATTTGAGTCTACTATTGAGAAATGAGGAAATATACAATATCATAATCAGATAACATCTAACATTACTGAAAGTTTATTAAGTGCCTGGCTCTCTTTTACATGTTAACTTATACCCTGGCTTCACTTCAGAGTACATAAATCTTTTGCCTTTTACATGTGTTAATTCACTATTAAGTAACCATAGCAGTCCTGTGAGTTATATACTATTATTATTTCCATTTTATAGATGAAGAACTGAAGCCAAGAAAAGTTAAGAAACTTCCCCAAGATTCACATTTAATAAATAGCAGAGCCAGGATATGAAATCAGGAAGACTAGCCCCTGTATTAATCTTATCCACTACATTATGTATCTCTCAATGTAAGGTTTCTACTGAAAATTATTATAATTATTTCTAATGGTGAATCCATAATTTATATTGAAATAACTTACTTATTTTCAGAGTCTGGAACTTGATAAACTTGTGGAAGAACAAGACGAAACAGACACCTGCATAATAAAGTAATAGAGAAAGTGATTCTTAGAAGAAACATGTTAAAGAATACGTATGGAATCATTCACCCTGATTACTCAGGAGGCAGAATTGAGAAGACAGCAAGTAAGGGGAAGATTAAGTTTATTGCATTTAAAGATCTTTGTTTTGTTTTAATGGTTGCAATGAAAACATAACAATTCTGTAATTTTGAAAGTGGAATTTAATAAGAATTTTAAAACAAAAAAATTTACTTTTCACAAATTATTAAATGGTTCCAAGGTTTGTACCACTGCCCAACAACACCTGCTAGAACATCAGGTATGGTGTACATGTCTTTACATTTTTCATCCTATAAAGGAACCTAAAAATGGTCTTCAGGTCCTACATAAAAAAGGTTCGCTATTTTTTGAAGGGATCTGGAAGCATAATAACAAAATGGCAAAATAGTTGGTTGTTTCAAACCTGAAAATGTTCTAAACAATACCACTATCCTGAATGATTTTAGGTATTTACCTGACTGAAGACACACAAGTATCTCAACTCCTGACTCTTATTTCTGTGACTATATTTCCCTTTGGAAGGGTGGCTGGAAGTATAGTTGGTCAACAGGAAAACCATTCTAGGATCCTTCTGATTTCCTATTTTTCACACTGGCATTTTCTCAGTCACATTAGTAGTTATCATGTCCCAACCTGCTCTCTCTTCCCTCACTATTGTATGTAAAAATTTCCTTTTGATAAACCATTTTCCTTCCTAGAAAGAGAAAAGAAGGAAGATCAAGTTCAATTGTATTTATTTGTTTGTTTTTTTACTTTAGAGTTGTTTTATATTAGAGTTGACATTAAGTTTATCAGGGGGCTGGGGTTGTGGTTCAGTAGTAGAGAGCTTGCCTAGCATGTGTGAGGCACTGGGTTCAATCCTCAGCACCACATATAAATAAATAAAGGTCTATCAATGACTAAAAATTTTTTTTAAAAAAAGTTTATCAGGACTACTTTGGCAGTTTATAGATCAAGGGCAAGAGAAGTAGAAGAAATCTTTTCACTTCCATAGAATGGATTACTTACTTCAAAGCTGTAAGAACTTGTTGTGGGTCTTGTGAATGTTGAGCTAAATATTCCAAGGCTTTTGCTGCTGCAATTGCTTGTCCATTCTAAAAAGAAGAGATATAATTTGTTAAATTACAAATCAAAGTAACAGAGAGAAAAACTGAAAGCATTTCCTCTAGGAAGAAGAACAAGACAAGGATGTCTATTCTCACCTCTCCTACTCAACACAGTACTTAAACTCTAGCAAGAACTATCCGGTAAGGGAAGAAAATCAAAGGGATACAAATAGGAAGAGTTCAAATTATCTCTGTTAATGACATGATCCTACATTTAAAAGACCCAAAAACTCCATCAGAGGACTTCTAGAATTGATAAACAAATTTAGTAGCAGGATAGAAGATCAACATACATAAATTAATAGATTTTCTATACTATAATACTAAATCTTCTGAAAAAGAAATTAGGAAAACTATCCCATTCACAATAACATTAAGAAAAAAAAACACTTGGGATCTAACCAAGGAGGAGAAGACCTCTACAATGAAAACTACAGAACACTGAAGAAAGAAATCAAAGACAACTTTAGAAGATAGAAGGACCTCACGTGTTCTTGGATAGGCAAAATTAGTATTATCAAAATAGTCACACTACCAAAAGTGTTATACCAATGACATTCTTCTCAGAACTAGAAAAAAAACAGTTCTAAAATTCATTTGAAAGAATAAGAGACCCAGAATAACCAAAGCAATTCTAAACCAAGAAAGCAATGACATAGGCATCACAATACCTGACTTCAAATTATATTACAGAGCAACCATAACAAAAACTGCCTGGTATTGGCACCGTAACAGACATAAAGGCCAATGGAATAGGATAAAAGGCACAGAGACAAATCCACACATGTAGAGTCATCTGATACTCAACAAAATTACCAAAATATATATTGAAGAAAATAGTCTTTTTAACAAATGGTGCTGAGAAAACTGGATATCCATAAGTAGAAGAATGAAACAAGATTCCTTTATTTCACCCTGCACAAAAGTCAACTCAAAGTGAATCAAAGACCTAAGAATTAGACCAGTAAATCTACAATTTCTAGAAGAAAATGTAAGCCCAACACTCCATCATACTGGCACAGGCACTGACTCCCTTAACAAGCCTTCTAAAGAGCAAGAAATAAAACCAAGAGTCAATAAGTAGGACAGCAACAAATTAACAGCTTCTGCACAGCAAAGGAAACAATGAAGAGCAGGAAGAGAGAGCTTTCAGAATGGGAGATCTTTGCTCCTCAGAGGATTAATCCAGAATATGTAAAGAACCCAAAAGACTTAACACACACAAAAAATAAATAACCCAATTAATAAATGGGCAAAAGAAATAAACAGAAACTTCTCAAAAGAAGAAATACAAATGGCCAACAGATATGTGAAAAAAATTTCAACATCTCTACCATCGGGGAAATGTAAATCAAAACTACATTGAGATTTCATTTCACTCTAGTCAGAATGGCAATTATCAAGAATACAAACAATAACAAATACTGTTGAGGATGTGGGGAAAAGATACACTCATACATTGTTGATGGAACTGCAAATTAGTAAATCTGCTCTGGAAAGCAGTGTGGAGACCCCTCAAAAAATGAGGACTGGAACCACCCAGCTATCCTACTCCTTGGTATATAGGCAAAAGATCTAAAATCAGCATGCTATAGAGATACAGCCACATCAACATTTATAGCAGCACAATTCACAATAGCCAAGTTATAGAACTAGCCCAGATGTCCATCAACAGATAAATGGACTAAGAAAATATGGGATATATACCCAATAGACTTTCACTCACCATAAATAAGAATGTAATTAAGGCATTTACTGGTAAATGAATGGAACTAGAGGATATCATCCTAAGTGAAATAAGCCAGACCCAGAATGTTAAGGGTCAAATGTTTTCTCTTCCATGCAGAAACTAGACCAAAATAAGGGAAAAAAGGTGGGTGGGGAGTTCCCAGGAAAATAGAAGGGAGATCAGTGGAGTAGAGGATAGGGACTGAGGGAGAAGGAGGAGGGACAGGAAAAAGGGGGAACGGTGCTATGAAACTAACCAAACTATCCTGTGTACATATATGAATATACCACAGTGAATTTCACCATATTATCTATAATGCACTAATTGACTTGATTTAAAAAACTAAATAAATAGAAGAAAGAGCAGTAGAATAGAGGAAAGGGAACAGGGAAAGGGAGGAGTGGAGAGAAACAGGAAGTACTAGGGACTAAATTGGAGCAAATTAAATTCCATGATTGTATAATTATGTCAAAATGAATCCCAATATTTTCTATATGCACTAATACATTTTTAAAAAATTAAGCAAAAATAAAGCCAAGTTATCTATATTCTTGCCCGTTAAGGACAAGGAGAAAAAAAACATCTGAACATGTTCATTTTATGTTCTCAAAAGAGCTATTGCAAGAAGATAGAATGAAAATACAACTCATTGACAAAAACAAGTTGCATATTAGCATAAGAAAACCACACCTCTCTATCCACCAACACAGCCTTACTAACACTACCCTGAATCCACTTGAACTAATCTTTGTGCTCTTTACATTTTTTTTAGGAGTAACCCAGACTGTGAGAGCACCTTCATTTCCAGCATCCTAATCCCCAAAAGCTTCTATATATTCTTTCTTCTTTTTCTCTTCTTTCCCCAACACCCCAAACCTTCCAACATGCTCTCAGAAATTTATTCCATTAACCAACAAAATCTATTCTAAAAGCATACTCTTTTCTGAAAGTCCCCTCCACATTATTGCTGTAATAGAAACCCAGGCTTCTACCAAGGATGCTGCTTCTACTGGAGCCTTATGAAGTGGTGTCTATGTTTGCTCTCATTGCCCTTCTACCCCTTGGCCTGGAGATGGAGTAGGTGTTCTCACTTTCTGATATTATTCTTAATATCATTTTTTCTTCCCTAAACCCCAAACTTTGAATTTCTTGTCACCAGACTACAGTACCAACTATCCCTCATTGTTCTGTGGTTTATCAGTTCCCAGGCTATTTCTTCTCATTTCTCGATGGCTTAACTATTGCTGAGTTATTTTCTACACAAATTACTTCTGTCTTATTTTTTAGCATCTTCAATACATGGGTAGGCAAATCTCCTAATATCCTCAGTCTCTTAGCTCCCTGAATTCCACTCTGCCAATTGCCTCAGCCATTCATTTCTACAGCCATTCCCTAGACCCTGTCATTAATAGTAATTGTGGCCCTTTCATGCTCTTAGTCAGGGTTGGGACTAGTGCGAGTCAGGTGAGGCAAGTGAAGCAGGCACCTAGGGTGCAAAACGTAAGGAGGCACTCACTCTTCAGTATGACACAAGTACCAAGCCCATATTTGCACTACCCTGAAGAGTGCCTTCTTAAGATTTGTGACCTAGGTACCTCACTCCCTCACCCTAGTCTTTCACTCCAGCTTCAGCATCACATATTCCACTTTCTAATCCCTGTCTCTAAACATTTCCAACTCACTTCCTTTATTATGCTGACTCCTCAATCCTTCACTAGCAGTAAGACTTCCAATCCATTGATGCTACCAACTTTTCACCATCCCCTGAATGTCTTCCCCCATACCAAGTTTAATTTTCATACAACTAAATTATAACCACTCCCTTGATCCTAGACTTTCTTGGTCCTCTTTTGATTCACCATATTCATCTGGTAAAACCCTCAAGTCTGATTCAGTCCAATATTCTACTAATTTCGTGTGGAGGGGTATTAGAGATTGAACCCATTAAGCTACATGTCTAGTTCTTGTTATATTTTATTTTGAGACAGGGACTTACTAAGTTACCCAGTCTGGCCTCATACTTGTGATCCTCCTGCCTCAGCCTCCTCAGTCTAAGATTACAGGCATGTACTACCCCATCCAGCTATATTGATTTTGTGCCTTCATCCATTCAGCAGAATATTGCTGGGAAAAAACCCATACATATACTTGCTTTATTTTAAAATGTCTTTTGTGGTGGTGGTTGAGGATGTAGTTCAGTAGTAGAGTGCCTTGCGGTTCAATCCTGTTCCACACACACACACACACACAAAAAGAGCCTCAATGCTACTGGCAAGTATATCACACTTCCCTAGTCATTAATTTTCCTGCTTTTCTAGATGATTAGTTTATACCTTATCATCTCTTCTTAAACCACCAACATCAACTCTCCTAAGGTCATCACTTGAGACTGGAAGAGGAGGAAAGGAATTAGCAAAGAAGAACGAGTGACTCATGGGGCAGGGAAAAATCGAGGAAAACCATATGGTATCATGGAAGCCAACTATGTTTCAAAGAGGAAAGAATGCTCAACTGTGCTGGCTACTGCTGATAGGTAAAACACAATGTGGACTGATATTTAACCATCACAATTTACAATAGAGAGGTCATTGATGACTTGACAAAAGTACATTTGGTATATAAAAGCACTTTTTTCAGTGACAAAAGCCTGAGTGAAGAAGGCTCAGGAGATAATTGGAACAATAAGCATAGGTTGAATTTCAGGGAAGTTTTGCTTCAAAGAGAAGAAAAGAAATTAGACACTAGTTGATAAGAGAAGGAAAGTCATGAGAATCTTTTGGTTGTTGTCTGTTTGAGATGGGATAATTGTGTATGTTACATGCTGATGGGAATAACCTAATAAGTAAACAAAAAGTTGAGAATGTAAGAGAGAAAAAGGCAAGAAGTGATGGAAACAAGTGTTTAAGCTGAGAGATTAGCTACGTGTGCAGAGATGGTGGTGGGAATCTGTGCACGTTCTCTTCTTGACTGCCTGAGTTTTCAGAACCTAGAATACCCACATTATCTCTTGTGTGGGGAGA
This sequence comes from Sciurus vulgaris, assembly GCF_902686455.1. Lineage (NCBI taxonomy): Eukaryota > Metazoa > Chordata > Mammalia > Rodentia > Sciuridae > Sciurus > Sciurus vulgaris. The sequence goes on along the minus strand of NC_136471.1, from coordinate 79,562,945 downwards.
GGTGAATGTTGTAAAGAGACTGAAAGAAGAGAAAGCAATGTTTTACCTGCTTACTATCATACTTTTACTACCCTTACCTAGACTCTTATCACCTTAAGACTAGATTATTACCATGGTGTCCCATCTTGCCCATTTCTAATTTCTCTCCACTCAGTTTCTTAGGCATAACAAAAATTATTTTCTCAAAGCACTACCTTTACATAAGTTACCATCAACCATCTTATTGTTTAGAAAATAAAAGTATTATACAATCTTCCCAAAGCTATTTCTTCTACTTTACTCTATACTTCCCTATATCATTATCATAAAGATATAAGCCATTATTATATTAGGCACAAGATCTGGAATGGTAGAGAAATAAGCTATTATTCTAACCAAGTATAGTGTACCTAAAGCCAGTTACATTCCTTTTTCCATGTCTTATTTACACTATTACACCCTTAAAACCTTTTTCTTATGGGGGACTGAAGGTATGGCTCAGTGATAAAGCATGTGGCTAGCATGTCTGAGGACCTGGGTCTGATCTCAACATTGCAAAAGAAAAATGTTGTTATATTCCTAAATGCTTCCTAAGGTTTCCCTCCATTGTAGAGACTTTCCAAATCAATTCCAGTTTTCAGTGCTTTTTCTACTCTGAACTCCAGTAATTTTTAACCTGTACAGTAGTTATTTGGTCTTTATCCTACATATGGATAGTTCTTACATGGGTTTTACATTGCTAATGGATAGCTTGTACAAATTGACTTGAGAGTTCCTCGGCGACCATCATTGTAACAGCACCTAGATCAATATCCTGTCCAAAGTAGTTGCTAAATAGAGTTTGGATGAGATGTGTTTTGATACTAATGAGTAGGGCACTGAACTCTTGAAGAAAGAAAAAACAATTGGCAGATGCAGACATAGTATGTGTTTGTTCAGGATGGGGAAAAGGAGGAAATGAGAGAAATTCTATAGTGTGGAACCCAAAGGCAAATATCTTTTTTAAAGGAAGTTCATAAATTAACATTAGATATAAAAAGCAGAAGAGAGCTAGTGGAAGAATTATGGAACTATAGTTCTGAGCAGAAAGATAGTTTTCATACAGAAGAAAGAGTCAAAAACTAAAGTAGTTTAAATAAGAAGATCAAGCTTCATAGTTTACACACCAATTTTTAGCTAATACCCAAACTCAGTCTAAGAGCTCCAGAGCTGCTAGAATTCTTTTCCTAATCCTACGTATTACTAAGCTAAAATTTTGCAAGTAAAAAACAAGGCTGTAAGTATTTATTATATCTACAGTTATATTTTATGGTTATAAACTAAAAGGGTTCACAAAAATTTAAAGCATTTTTTTCAAACTGATTAAAAAGATATTTCCAATTATATACCTATTTATTTGCATAATATAGCATTTTAAATCTGGGGTTTCGTCTAAAACTTACAAGTTTTGCTATGCTAATTTTTTTCTGTTATTTAAGCACAGATCTATTACTTCAACTTATTTCATTTGTCTTAGTCTGTATTACAAAGAAACAAGGAGAAATAAAGCAATCCCAAGCTTGGTTTGGAAAATGTGAGGCAAAACAAAGAGTAAAGGAAATACTCTCCTGTAACTAACTGATGAATTCTAATAAATGTCTTTCAAAAAGGGAAAGAGGTAGAACTCTAGTAGATAGATATATATGAATTACCTCTAGAGCAAACTGGGCAGCTAAATTTAGGAGCATAGTATGTGAACCTCTATTTGGAAGTAGATCATTATCTTCTGGCTCTTCCGTTGTTAATAAACTCTCTAGATTAGTGATTGCCTGAAGAGCTGAAAAACAAGGAAACAATAAAAAATGAGATATTCTTATCAAAGTTAATACCTAGGTATAGTTAATTGTACCACAGCAAATTTGGAACTTATTTTAGAGCATTAATATCTTTAGAATAGTAGTTAAGATTCATAAAGTCATATGAGTTCATAAACTCTCAAAGAAGATTTGATTATAAAAATATATTCAACTGAACAATTGTACTTCTGTGAATTTATCCTATGAATGTATTTGCAAAAGTAAACATATACATACAAAGATTCTCATCCAGTATTGTTTCTAAGAGTAAAATATGGGGCTGGGGTGTAGCTTGGTGGTACAGTGCTTCGCTGGGTTCGATAACCAGTATGCAAAAAAAAAAAAGGAGTAAAATATGAAACCTAAATTCCATCAATAATGGAGAGACTAAATACATTTTGGGATATACATAAAATATAATACAGAAAAAAGTTAAAAATTGAATGGCTATATTTTATTGTCTTAAAGATAAACTATGGCAAGTTTATGTGCACTATAGACCTTAAATAACAAATGGAACCACAAAGAACCAGGCATGGTGTTGCACACCTGTAATCCCAGTGACTCGGGAGGCTGAGACAGAAGGATCACAAGTTCAAGACCAGTCTCAGCAATTTTGCAAGGCCCAGTAACTTAGCAAGACCCTGTCTAAAGTTTTGTTAAAAAATTGTAATTGTACTGGGTTCAATCCCAGTACCAATAGGGAAAAATAAAGGATGGGATAATTCATGTTATAGTAGCTATAATAAAAACAATCAAAAGAAAGCTGGAATAGCTATATTAATATCAGAAAAAGTAGATTTCAGAGCAAGAAAGAACCAGTGATAGATGGTTACTTCAAGATGATAAAAGGATCAATTCGTGATGAGCACCTAAAGTTAAATGTTTAAGTACCCAATAACCAAATATCAAAATATAAGAAGCAAAATCTATAGAACTGCAAGAAATTAACAAATTCACATTTATAGTCAGAGATTTAAATATCTTCTCTCAATAATTGGTAGAACAAATAGACAGAAAGCAATCAAGTTGACCTGTCTGAGATTTATAAAACACTAAATTAAACACAAGCAAAGTACTTTTTCCAGTACAAATAGAATACTTACCAAGAAAGACAATATGCTGGGCCACAGAACAACTCACAATTTCAAAGAATTTAAGTCATATAAGCTATGATCTTTATTACAATGGAATTAAATTGAAATTCAATAATACACTCTAGAAAATCGGAAAATATATATTTCTAAATAACCCATGTGATTTAAAAAGGAATCAAAAGTCAATTTGGAAAATATCTTACCTGAATTAAAATAAAAACAACATATAAAAACTTGCAGATTGTCATTAAAATGGTAATTAGAAGATGATTTATTATCATTGTTCACAGAAAACATGATTGTTCATGTACAAAATCTAAAGAAATTCAGAGGAAAGCTATTGGAACTGACAAACAAGTTTATAAAAATTGTAAGATACAGGTCAATACAAAAATCATTTGCATTTCTATATATTAACAGTAAGTAGAAACTGAAGTTTTTAAAAAGTCATTTGAAATAGTATAAAATATGGTATACTTAGGTATACATCTGACAAAAAGATGCCCAAGACTGCACACTAAAAAGCAGAAAAGATTATTTAGAGAAATTAAGGAAGACCTAAATAAATGGAGGCATAAACTTGTTCATGAATAGGAAGACTCAATAATGTTAAGATGTTGAGCTGAAGGTATGGCTCAGTGGTAGAGCATTTGGTTAGCATTCATAAAGCCCTCGGTTTGATTCCCAGCACTGCAAAATAATAATAATAATAAGAAGAAGAAGAAGAAGAAGAAGAAGGAGAAGAAGAAAAAGAAGAATTATCCCCAAACTGATCTATAGATTCAATATAATTCCAATAAAAATTCACTTGTGCAGGCAAGGTGGTACAGGCCTGTAATCCCAGTGACTAGGGAGGCAGAAGCAGGACTCTGTTTGAAGCCTTTCTCAGCAATTTAATGAGGCCATAAGCAACTTAGCGAGATGCTGTCTCAAAATAAAAAGGGCTAGGGATGTGGCTGAGTGGTTAAGCAATCCTGGATTCAATCCCCAGTACCCCCCCCCCCAAAAAAATCCACTTGTATAAAAATTGAAAAACTCACATGGATATACAAAAGACTTGAAACAGCCAAAACAGTTTGAGGGAGAACGAAGTTGGGGGACTAACACTCCATAATTCTATATTTATTATATAGCTACAATAACTAAGAGTGGGAATGATGTAAAGACATTTAATAAATGAATAAAACAAAATAAAGAGTTCAGAAAGAGACAACACACAATGGCAATTCAACTGAGGAAGCATTGCTTCTTAAACAAATAAGCTGGAACAATTCAATAATCAAGCAAACAAATGAACTTCAATTCATTCCTGGAATCAAATACAAATACTAACTCAAAGTGGATCACAGCCCTAATTGTAAAACTTAAAACATAAAACGTTGAAGAAATCATAGGAAATATTTTTGTGACCTTGGATTAAGCAAAGATTCCTTAGTTATAGCATCAAAAGCACAATCCATAAAAGAAGAAAAAAGATAAATTAGATTTTGTCAAATTTGCCAATTTCTTCTCATGAAAGATGGTGTTCAGAAAACAAAAAGAATAAATTTGCAAAACACACAACTGATAAAGGACTTGTGTACACCAGACATCAGTGAAATGGTGGCATAGGAATTCTTAGTACTCACTGCCCACAAAATACATGAATTTGAACAACTATGAATGTATGAATATATCTTCACAAGAGTTAATGAAACCAAATAAGAGATTAGTGCACCTGGGTGAAGCATAGAATAAAGAAAAGATGCACTGCAAGAGAAGGAGGGACAGATTTTAATTACCCTTATCACCCCTCCTCTAACCACAGGCCAAACAACAGAGAGACATACCATCTGCTTGAGGGAGGAGAAAGAAGAGTGTCAGACATTGCTTCAGACTCTGACACTGGGGTCCCAGTAATACCTAGCACCAGAGAGAGCCCCACAGCTCCAGATTCCAAGCTGTATTCTGCATTCCCAGGTTCCAGTCTGCCCAAAGGACTTGGTCTCTAGGACTGTCACTCAAGCAGGAGGCTGTTTCTCCAGAATAGACCCAGTATGGGGCCAGCCTTTTTGGTCCCAGGCTTTGGGCCTGCCCTGGTACCACCACAGTTCTCACAGAATCAGGCTTTAGGCCAGTCCTATAGAAGATTCAGTTTCTAGGTTCATTCCCAGGACCAGGCTGGCCCCTGTGGTCCTGGGCCCTGGATTACACCCAGTGACAGTCTGGCCCCCAGTGCCCCAACCTTCAGCTCTGCCCAGCAGTACAATAGCCCCACAGCCCCAGTCATTAGGCCAGTGCCTAGAGACCCAGGCTCTAGGTTGGTCCCTCCAGGCTGGATATAGGGTTCCAGGCCCACACAGTGCAAGGCCAGCCCATATAATTCCAGGCTCTAAGTCCACCTCAGGTTTCAGACCAGCCCAGAGCCATACAGTCCAAGGATTAAGGCCTGCCTTATCACTAGATCTGTACTCTTGGCCTAAAGAATCAGGCTCTAGTCCTGCCAAGTGCTAGGCTGGTCCTGTGGCCCAACCCTCCAAACCAGAACCTATAGTTTCACCCTTCAAATTGACCTCTGCATCCCCATAGTTTAGCAGACTCAGACTCCAAGGCCATTCCAATAGATTTCAGAGTAGGGCTAGAACCCAGGGACAAAATTTCCAGGAATGCCCTTGTGTAGTTAGGTTAGAGAACAACCCTTTCAGTTCGAGACCCTATCTGACCCTCCAGGACCCAGTCTTCAGGCCAGCACCCATGCACCTATGCCTAGTGCAGTCTCCAAAGACCCAAACTCTGGATGGGCTGATGGGTGAAGGACATTTCTAGACAAGTTCATCTGCATAGACTTCCCTACTTCTTCAAATGTCCTGACACCAATACAAAGTCACAAAGATCAAGAACAATCATAGAAACATTATACCACCAGAAAACAGAATAAAGAACCAGGAAAGACCCTAAGACATGGACATTTGTGCTATGAATGGTGGCACATGCCTGGAGTCCCAGAACTCAAGAGGCTGAAGTAGGAGGATCACTCAAACCCAAGAATTTGAGATCAGCCTTGGTAAAATAATGAGACCAATTTCAAAAAAATGGATATTTTTAACTGCCTGACAAACAATTCAAAATAATGGTTTTTAAGGATGTTCAGTAAACTTCAAGAAAATAGAGAAATAAATCATCAAAATTGGGGGGGAAATGGAGAATCCAAATAGGAAACTTTACAGACATGGCTTTGGTTATTTTGAGTCTCTTATTCTTCTGTATGAATTTTAGAACTGTTTTTTTTTCTTTTGCACCAGGGATTGAACCCAGGGGTGCTTTACCACTGAGCTACATTCCTAGCCTTTTTTAAAATTATTTTGAGACAGGGTCTTGCTAAGTTGTTTAGGGCCTTGCTAAATTGCTGAGGCTGCCTTTGAACTTGCAATCCTCCTACCTCAGTCTTCCAAACTGCTGGGATTACAGGCATGTGCCACTGCACCTGGACGTTGCTGCTCTGTTTACCATTTATATGGCATGACAAACAGAAGAATTATACCATAATGATTACACGATGAAAAGTTATATAGGGTGTGATGATTATGTGCTAATTATGGGGTGAAATGTGTTAAGACTACAAGACATAAACAGTCAAAAATCAAAGATGAGAGAAGATCCTGAAACTGCAACAGAAAAGAAGCGCATTATATATAAGGGAGTGCCAATAAGGCTATCAGTACTCTTCTGAGAAGAAACCTTACAGAGGAGAAAAGAGTGAGATCCAAAGTACAGATGGAGGCCTGGGGTTGTGGCTCAGTGGTAGAGCACTTGCATAGCATGTGTGAGGCACTGGGTTCTATTAGGTCAGAAATTAGGCCACTGTAGGGGGCAAAGCTGAGCAGCCATAACAAAGAAGCTGAGCGGCTGGAACAAAGACCAGCCAGCCAAAGGTGACCAGAAAGTTCGCAGCAAGGTAGATGGAAACTTCCACTGACCCTTTACACCCACCTGTCACTCAACAGGACCGCCTCCCATCCCAGTCTATAAAAACCCTGGGCAGCCAGGGCCACGTGCAGTTTTCTCCGGGTCCCTATACCCTTGGGGGTCTGGGAATTTTGCCCGAGAGCCAAATTCCAATAAAGCTTGCTTCAGCCCCCCTTCTGTCCCATTTTATTTGGCTGCAAACTGTGCCCGCCAAGCCCGCCGAGTTTACATTTGGTCCCGCCGTTGAGCCCGCGGAGCCCGTCCGAGCTTACAGGTTCCGTCCTCAGCACCACATAAACAAGCAAGCAAACAAACAAAAGGTATTGTGTCCATTTCCAACTAAAAAAAAAAATCAAAAAGAGAAAGTACAGATGGAAAAAAAACCTACCAAATAATAATACTTTTCCTGGCACAGCTCCCCTTCAGAAATGAAGGGGAGATAAAAACTTGCCCAGACAAACAAAATCTAAAGGAGTTCATCTACACCTGACCTGTCTTACTAGAAACGCTCAAGGGAATTTTTTAAGCTGAAGGAAAAAAGTGCTGATTAGTAACACAAAATCATATCAAAGGAAAAAACTCACTAGTAAAAGTAAGTACAAAATCAAACTCAGAATACTGAGGTTATGTAACTCATTTGTATCTTTAATATGAAGGTTAAAAAGAAATTCATTTAAGTAATAATAGATACAATATTTTAAAGGATACACAATATGAAAATATAAAAGTTATAATGTCTAAAACAAAAAATATAGGAGGGGGGACATGTAGAATAAAAATATCAATTTTTAAAAATATAATCATTTAATGCAAGTCATTATCAGTTTAAAATAAGCCTCATGGTAGCCACAAAGACAAACTCTATAATTAATAAACAAAGAATAAAAAGTAATCAAAGCATACTGCCACAGAATATAACATAATCACAAAGGAAGCTAGAAAAGAGGAACAAAAGAACAAATGATCTCCAAAACAACCAAAAAGGAATTAAAGAAATGGCAGTGTTAAGTCCTTACATACCAAAAATTATCTTGCGGATAGATGGAAAAGTGGGGAAGGTCCCATAAGTAGAAGAGAGATCAGTGGAGGAGAGGAAAGGAATTGAGGGGGAGGAAAGAAGGACAGGAAAAGGACAGAATGGTGGTATGAAACTGACCAATCTATCCGTGTACATATATGAACTCACCACAGTGAATTTCACCTTTATGTACATCTATAATGCACTAATAAAAAATCTATAAATAAACAGAAGGAAGATCAGTAAAGTAGGGAATGGAGAATGGTGAGAGGAAGGAGAAGAAGGAAAGGGGAAGTACTGGGGACTGAAGTGGAACAAATTATATTCCATGCATGTATGGTTATATCAAAATGAACCCCAAAATTTTATATACTTATAATGCAGTACTCAAAACATAAAAAATATTATATACTTATAATGCAGTACTCAAAACATAAAAAATAAGTGAAAAGAGTCAAAATGTGCCCTGAAGACCTTCCTCTCTGAGGACAATTCTTGGCTAATACAGGTTTTTATTATAATTTTCTTCACCCACAGCTTTTAAAACTTTGGAATAAGTTGGGTCAAATAATAGAAAGTACAAAAAATACATAGTGACAATGCTTTTCCCCAATTATTGTCCCACATCTGCCCACTTCAGATTCCCTCCATAGGTATTCACCGTTCTTTCACTTAAGCATGACCTTCCATAGTTTCTTTTTACATTATTGTATTATTCATATGAAGGACTGAACATATATTTAATTCCATTATCTCAAAAAAATGTGGTTTTCTATTATGGATTATTTATTCTTTGAATATTTTCAATTCTTTGCATTATCAAATATAACTCATAAATAACATTTATACCTCTGTCAGAGTTGCTTTCCAAGATTGCAATCTTGAACATATAAAATTGAGTGAAAACATTTGTAGGATCCTGTCTTTCAGCTTCCATCATTGCCTCTTTGGCCTGAAAAAAAGAAACATTGGATCTATTTTATAAAACCTATAAGGAAGTCCTTACCATATTTTACAAGTATTATTAAGACAGTCAAAATGGCTGAGGGATACTCACAATGAAAAGATAGGAACGCTCTTAAAATGCTAAAAAACCAATGAGTTCTGCTTCAAGAAATAGTGAGTTAGCCATATCAGACCAACCCTCCTTTTAAAAACAACCAAAAATGTTGAATAACATATTTAAAATTATTTTCCGAAGTATACAAAAGACGTGTCAGAGTAAAGAAATGACCGAGCCAAAAATCTAAGAGAAAGTGCGGTCCCACAGAAGAGAGCAGTAAAGCTGTTTTTATGTGGGAGGCATTTGCGAATCTAGGCAAATGTTCTGTAATTTTGATGGACCTCATTAAGGTAGAAAAGAGACATCAAGACTCATGGGATCACACTTTTAGACTAAGGCTAAATCAGAAGTAAACTTGTTCCCAATCATATCCCCCTCCCAACAGGGGCGACTGCAAAAAGGTTACTTTGGTGCTGTATAGAAGGCAGTACAGTATGTAGGGGGAAATAATCCCTGAAGTGTAACATAAATAGATTCATTTATTTATAGGCCCGAATTACATTACATAGAGGGTCAAAAGACCTAAAACTGCAAGTTTAGGCTGGTTCCAAATATCTGCAGGAAGAAATGTAGTTGCTGACTGGAAGGCACTTTCATCTGAGACCTCAAAATACTTCCACAAATAATTTTTCAATAATCATGAGTTGTACACATTAAAAAATAACCAAGCACACTAGGAAACCAGGCACCATAAATGAGAGCCAACAGAAACAACATCTATCCAGAAGCAGATACTCAAGATGAAGAAACTGGAGTGATCAAAAACTGGATATAAAACACCTGTGCTGGGCTGGGGATATAGTTCAGTAGGTAGAGTGCTTGCCTGGCATGCAGAAGGCCCTGGGATCAATCCCCAGCACCACAAAAACAAACAAACAAAAATTATACACCTGTGCTTACAAATATTAAAGAAATAAAAGATATGCTCAAAAATATAAGCAGGTAGTTTGATAATCAATGGCATATACTGATATGGTTTTTGCAGCTGGCATTCATCTCTATTAGTTATTTTCTGTACCATACAAGTTGTTAAATTATTTGAATATTGATGAAGTTCATAGGAATCAGAGACTATAAAATGTCATCATTTTTCCTTGGATTCGCCCTTTTTTAAAAAAAATTTGTTCTTTTTAGATATATTTGACAGGAGAGTGTATTTTGACATATTATAAAAACATGTTGTATAACTTATTAGGATCCCATTCTTGGCAGTTGTATATGATGTGGACTTTCACTGGTCATGTATTGATATATGAACATAGGAAAGTTATGACCAATTCATTCTATTGTCTTTCCTATACCCAACCCTCTTCCCTTCATTCCCCTTTGTTTAATCGAATGAACTTCTACTCTTTCCTACCCCTCCCTTAGTATGTGTTAGCATTCACATATCAATGAGAACATTCAGCCTTTGTTTTTGGGGGGATTGGCTTATTTCACGGGGCATGATAGTCTCCAGTTCCACCCATTTACCAGCAAATGCCATAATTTCATTCTTCTTTATTGCCGAGTAATATTCCATTGTGTATATATACCATATTTTCTTTATGCATTCATCTGTTGAAGGGCACCTAGGTTGGTTCCATAGCTTAGCTATTGTGAATTCAGCTGCTATAAACATTGATGTGGCTGTGTCACTGTAGTGATTTTAAGTCCCTTGGGTATAAACTGAGGAGTAAGATAACTGGGTCAAATGGTGGTTCCAATAAAATGGGATCTTGAAAATTTGATAAAAAAGGAACTTCTTAAAGTGAAAGACACAGTAAACCACATAAAAGCATAATGGACAGTTTTAGTAGCAGCTTAGAAATAGGTGGAGATATAATCATTGAAATGAAAGATAAAACAGAATAAATTAAATTTCTCTGTGCTAAAATGAAGGACAGTTTAGAACAGATCATATTCCTTCTAGGATAGCTACTAAAATAATAGGAAAGATAAAATGTAAAAATTTAAGGATAGTCTTTTCAAACAATGGTGTTATAACAATCAGACATCCACATGCAAAAAATGAATTTAGACACAGACCATAAACCTTTCACAGAAATTAGCTGAAAATAGATTATAATTTGAATGGAGAGCTCAAAACTATAAAACTCTTAGTAGATAACAGAAAAAAATCTAGGTGACCTTGGGTTTGGTGATGACTTTTCAGACACAAACCAAAAGCATGATCCATGAAAAAAAAGATCGATAAGTTGGACTTTATTAAAATTAAAAATTTCTGTTCAGTAAAAAAAAAAAAAAAAAAAAGAATAGTCAATTTTGTGGTCCACCAATTTTAAAGTAAACCTCTATATTTCACAACTTGAATTTATGTCATTTATAGTATTATTTTATCCACTTCACCAAAATTAAAATAAATGCTTACAAAAATGTTTATTAAAAATAAACAGTTTTGGTTTACGGAAATAATAATGTTTATAGATGTTAATAAAACAGAACTCAACTACTGCAAAAAAAAAGATGTCATTAAGAGAATAAAAGGCAAACCACACATTGGGAGTAAATATTTGCAAAATATGTAACAAATAAAAGAACTTGTATCAAAAATATACAATGAATTCTTACAACTCAACAACAAGAAATCAAGTAACTCACTTAAAAAAATGAGCAAAAGATCTGAAGAGACACTTCTCCAAGACATACAGGTGGAAAATATGCATAAAAATATGCTTTACATTATATATCATTAGGGTTATACAATAATACTGAGATACCAGTACACACCTATTACAATAGATTAAATTCAAAACACTGACAACATCTAATGCTGGGTAGATGTGGAGGAACAGAAACTCATTTGTTGTTAGTGGGAATGAAAAATGGTATAGCTGCTTTCAAAGACAGACAGCTTCTTACAAAACTAAATATGTTCTTGCCATACAATCCAGCAGTTGCACTCGGTGGTGTTTTTTCCAAATGAGTGGCAACCTTATGGCTATGAAAAAGCCTGCATAAAAATGGTTATAGAAATTTTATTCATAGTGGGGCATGGCTATAGTCCCAGCTGCTACTCGGGAGGCTGAGTTGGGCAGATCACTTGTGCCCTGGAGTTTAAGGCCCACCTGGGCAAAACAACAAGACTATTTCAAATAAATAAATAAATAAATAAATTCTTATATTAAAAAGAAATAAATTTTATTCATAACTGCCCAGCCTGAGAAGCAACCAAGATATCTGTTAACAGTGTAAAATGGATGAATAAACTGTAGCACACCCAGATAATTGAAAAAAATTTTTGTGGTACTGGAGATTGAACCTAGCTAGGGCTTTTGTGCATGCTAGGCAAGCACTTTACCTCTGATCTAATCAATTCAATATTATTGAGCACTACAAAGAAATGAGCTGGACTGGGTTGTAGCTCAGTGGTAGAGCACTTGCACAGCATGTGTGAGACACTGGGTTCGATCCTCAGCATCACATAAAAATAAAGAAATAAAATTTTAAACAGGCATTACAAAAGACTTCCCATATTAAAAATATAAAAAAAGAAATGAGCTATCATACCATGAAAAGACAATTGGAATCGTAAATTAAATGAATACATATTAAATATTGCTAAGAGAAAGAAACCAATTTGAAAAGGCTACATACTATATATTCTAATTATGTAGTACTCTAGAAAAGGCAAAACTACATGGATACCTTAAAACATCAGTTGTTGCCAGGAGTTCAGTGGGAAGGAAAACTAAATGAATAGGTGAAGTACAAGGGATTGAAAGTATTCTGCATGATACAAGGATGTCAAGTGTGTTGACAGAGTATATGGGACTCTCTGTACTTCCCAGGTTTTCTGTAAACCTAAAACAACTCTAAAAGTAAAATCAATTACTTTTTAAAATTGACAGCAAGAAAGGAGAGAAAAAGAAATAGAAATGACAAATAGAAGAATTAAATTAAGATGTGGACATAAACTCAATTATATCAATATATTAAATTTTTAAAAACTGTCCAGTTAAAAAACAAAAATGCTCAGACTGGGTTAAAGATATCTAACTACCAGATATTAAAAATATCTATTTTCTATTTACAAGTAGCATGTTTAAAACATAACAGTACAGAAAACGTTCAAAAGGGTTAAAAGGGATTAAAGAAGATATACCTGAAAAATATTAACCAAAGAAAGCATGCACATGCACACACACATATTTTAGCGGTGCTGAGATTGTGCATGCTAGGCAAGAGCTCTACATCTTCATTTCCAATGTGGACATAGTAATATCAGATAAAAATGACTTTAAGGCAAAAAGTAATAAAAAATATAAAAAGACTCATTTTATACCACTAAAACTTCAACAAATAGAAATGTATTACAATTCTAATTTTGTATGCACATAGAGTAAGAGCCTCAAATACATAAAGCAAAAATGATCAAATTAGATGTTGAAATAGGCAAACTCACAATCATAATAGGACATTTTAATACCTTATCTCAGTGCTTGATAAAGTATGCAAAATATGAGTTTGAGTAAAGAACACTAAAATAAAATGAACGAACTGAATATAAATTTATGTGTTTATATGTATGTACACACTTCCCCAAAACCGCTGAAAACACATTTCTTTTAAACATATGCAGAATATTTATGAAAACTGACCATGTATCTTTCTATGAGGCATATCTCAACCTACTTCAAAGTCTGAAATCAATTACAATGTAATTAAACAAGAAATCAATTGCTAAAGCAATTACTTAGTTGATGCCAAGAAAATCTTTGCATGTTTCAAAATTTAGAAATAAGAGTTTTACATAATTAATGGGTCAAAGGAAAAAATATAAGGGCAACAGGAAAATATTTTGAATTGTATAATACGATTTTCAAATTGTATAACTGTATAACAAAATACTACAGAATGAAAAGGAGATATACATATGTGTGCATGTGTGTAAGAGGAGATTTATTCTGGGAATTGGCTCACATGATTATGGAGGTTGAGAAATCCCACAATATGCTATGTGCAAGCTAAAGAACCAGCAAAGCCAGTGGTATAATTAAGTTTGAGTCCACAGGCCTGAGAACTGAGTTCCTATGTCTGAGGGGTGGAGAAGACGGATGTTCTAGTTCATGGAGAAAGCAAATTCCTCCTTCTTTCATCTTTTTGTTCTCTCTGAACCTTAAATGGATTGTGTGATGTTCACCACATTGATAAGGGTGAATCTTCTTTACATGGTCTGATTTAAAAGCTAATCTCTACCAGAAGCACCCTCACAGACACCTGCAGAAATAATGGTAAAAACCAGCTATCTAGCACTGTTAATCCAGTCAAGTTGACACATAAAATTATCCATTACACTACATATTAAAACTTGTGGACTGGCCATTACAGATATCCTGGGGAGCTGGTAACATTGTCTTTCTTTTCTTAACAGTGGTTATATAGGTTTGTTCACTTTGTGATAATTCAACAAGCTTTATACTGAATAAAACACACACATACACACAGTTTTGCTCTGTAGGTGCTGTATATAAATAAAACTTTACTTAAAATATTGTGGCTACAGCTAAAGAAGCAATGTTAAGGAAATGTATTAAATGTTACATGATAAATATATTTTAAGTTTGTAAATTCAAAAGCTAAAGATCATCTTGAGAAATTATAAAAAGAACTGCAAATTAAACCTAAAGAATGTATACAAATGGAAACAATAAAGATACTAACAGAAATTGCTGAAATATAAAGCAAACATACAACAGAAAGGACCCACAAAGCCAAAACCTTGTTCTTAGAAAAAACAAACTAGAAAAACCTCTGGTAAAACAAGCAAGGAATAAAAAAAAGAGAAGGAAAATTAAAGATATAGAGGGTATTTGAACAACTTTATGCCAAAAAAGTTGAAAATTTAGACAACATAAATACATTCCTTGAAAATACAACTTACCATGCTAAATAAACAAGAACTAGAAATATCTGAATAGTCCTATTTCTAATAATCTATGCTTGGTCACATTATTTCACTGGTTCAAATAAAACTGAATCTAGCTCCTGGTGAGCTCCTTAGGAATGACTGATTACTGAATACATTGACTAACCCTTTCCCTCCCGAGGGAGAAGATAGGAACTAAGGTTATTTTATTCATTTGCATTATGCCAAACCAAATGGGAGTAGGTATAGCATAACTACAAACCAAAATCTCAATCTCTTTTTGCATTTACCCCACCTGACTATGTTATGCCAGACCCCATCAGTACTCTGAGATAAGTCAAAAGCCAATCCTTTGGGAAAGTCATGGTGTGGAATGCCTGCACCAACTCTTCTCTTTCTCAGGGAAAAGCAAGTGATTGTGTGCTCATACCATGCTGAAGCAGAGGGAGAAACTGTGGTGTCTATGAGCCCAAGGCACCATCTCAGTATTCTTCTGGCTGACTAGACTATGCTGGACCCTTCAAAACTCCAAGACTGAAGAAACAGATGCCAGTTCTTTGGGAAGCCCCAGAGACACAAAGATAAATACTTCCTTCCCAGTAGAAGCTGAAAACTAGAATTTTTTTTCAATACCTTTATTTATTGATTTATTTTATGCGGTGCTGAGAATTGAACCCACTACCTTATACTGAGCTACAACCCCAGCCGAGTACAAGGATTTTTTACTTGCTCATTTTGTTTTAAACAGGACAGAAGAGCTACAGTGTCTACCAGTCAAAGCTGTCATCTCTATTCTCCTTCTAGCAGGTAGGCTGTGTTCATCCACTGAGAGCTCTAACACTGACAGGACAGAAGTCATTTCTCCAGTGAGCACTGTAGGAAAATTTGGGCTTCTGCATTCTTGAACCAACTCTTTCTCTCCCATTGCTGATGCTAGGGGTTAGAAGATATCGTCCTGATCATATGGCACTGTGCCAGGGGTAGGGATTCTGGTAAAAGGGTTTCCTGAATACCCCTACTGGCTTTGTCAAGTCTGGTTTTGCATTTTCCCAGAATACAGGAGCCTTTTGATCAGATGCTGAGTTTCTCACAAGAGGAATTTGTCCATGAATTCTTGAATCAGTGTGTTTGTTGGGGAAAGGATTGTTCTATTCTGTCATCTTGCTGACATCACTTCCCAGACAGTTTCACATTTTAGGAGAAAAATTATTCCAAGTTTTACAAACTTTTCTAGACAATACAAAAAGAAAGGGACAGTCTACAACTTATTTTATAAACTCAGGATAACCTTTATAAGAAAATCCAATGCAGACAAAATGGAAATGATTAATTTCACTCATGAAGACAGATGTAAATATCCTAAACAAAACATCAACAAAACAAACCAAGTAAAATAGGAAAGAATAACATTGTGATTTTTTCCCAAGAATACAAGGATGGTATATATCTTCCCCAAAATCAATCAATATAATTCAATATATTAAAGGAGAAAAAAATGACATGACTAACTCCATAAGAGAGGGAGAGGGAGGGAGCAAGGAAGAGAGGGGGGAAGGAGGGAGGGTGCAGGAGAAATATCTTTAAAAATGAGCCATGGAGAAGGACTTCCCTAATCTGATGGATTGTATCTGTCCTGGGGTAATGTCCTTCCAAAATTCATGCCACCATGTAACCTCCAAATGTGAAACAATTTAGAAATACTTTTTTTAGATATGAGCAAGATAATATGAGGTCGGGGATGGGGATGTAGCTCAGTTGGTAGAGTGCTGGCCTCACATGCACAAGGCCCTGGGTTCAATCCCCAGCACCAGAAAAAAAAAAGATAGTATGAAGTCATCTGGGTGAAAAGGACCTTAATCCAATAATTGGATATCATCATAAGAAGGGGAAAATTTGAACATAGAAATAGACAAAACTGTGTGAAGACAGAAGACACATAAGTACAAAGTCATGTGATAATAAGCAAAGATTGGAATGATGAATCTGTAAGCCAAGAGAAATCAAGGATTGTACTCGAACATTAGAAACTAGGAAGAAGCAATGAGGGTCTGCCTCCAGAGCCTTCAGAGAGAGCAGGACCTTATCAACACATTGATCTTGGACTTGTAGGCTCCAAGAAGTATAAGAGAATATATTTTTATTGTTTTTATTTTGGGGGGGGTGCTGGGGATCGAACCCAGGACCTTGTGCTTACAAGGCAAGCACTCTACCAACTGAACTATCTCCCCAGCCCCTATTTTTATTGTTTTAAGCCACTCAGTCTGTGGCACTTTTTTACAGAAACCCTAGGATACTTAATAAAATACCCCCCCAAAACAACAAAAATACCCTAAAGGAAACATCATACTTAGTAGTAATTTATGATAACTTTTCCTTTTAGAACAGGAATGCCATCTTTTTTTTTTTTTTTTTTCCTTTTGGTACAGAATATTGAAACCAGGGTGCTTAACAACTGAGTCACATCCCGAGTCCATTTTATTTTTTTAAATTTTGAAACAGGTTTTCACTAAGTTGCTTAGGGGCTTGCTAAAGGTTGCTGAGGCTGGCCTTGAACTTGCAATCCTCCTGCTTCAGCCTCCAAGTTGCTGGGATTACAAAAGTGCACCACCGCACCTGGCAAGTTGCCTTATTTTAAAAGATGACCAAACAAAACAAAAAACAAAAATGAAAATACAAAAAAGAGTTCTGTGAAGTCAGTAACATTTTCCAAAACTCTACCTCATTATGAAAGTTAAGGAAAAATAATTTCAGCCTAAAATGAGAACTAGTAAAGCATCCCTGTAAATACCCTAAAATTTGTTTTTTTTTTCTAAAATTTGTTTTAAGAAAAAAGATAATAAGCAGCAGAAAAACACCCACACAGAAAAAGAAAGCTTGTCAAACAAATGTGCCTACAAAATAGGTCAAATCTCTAATGAACTATTTCAAAATAAGCTAAATAACACAAAGTAAATGATACCAGATATAAAAGATCAAAATAAATCAGAATTAGAAAAACTCAGAAATAAGGTGCTAGAATTCAGGAAAATATTAGAAATAAAAGAATTCATTTCAGAGATGAAGACTAACAAGAAGTAACTCAAAATAAGTATAATACAGTCAAAAGTACCACAAAAGAATAGAAGGCAAAAAAGAGGAAAAGCATTTAAATTAAAAATAAATGAACATAATGTATATTTTACCACACAAAAATAAACATAAAAAAGAAATGAAAATATCTAAAGTTATTTACTGATTCAATGCAATCTATATGAAAGTGCCAAGGATTTTTTTTTTTTTTTTTTTTGCCTAAAAAAGCCAATCCTAAACTTCATGTGAAATCTCAAGGGACTCAAAGTAACCAAGAACAATCTTATAAAGAACACAGTTATAACACATTTGCTGATTTAAATAGTTACAAAACAGTAATAAAACCAGTATAGTACTGGCATAAGAGCAGACATATAAAGCAATGGAATATAATAAAGAGCCCGGAAGTAAACCCTCATATATATGGTGAAATGATTTTTAACCAGGATACCTACCTAGACCATTCATTGG
Organism: Sciurus vulgaris; assembly: GCF_902686455.1. Taxonomy (NCBI): domain Eukaryota; kingdom Metazoa; phylum Chordata; class Mammalia; order Rodentia; family Sciuridae; genus Sciurus; species Sciurus vulgaris. The sequence continues at coordinate 79,544,599 of NC_136471.1, read as the reverse complement.
AAAAAGAATAATCTGCTCAACAAAGGTGTTGTGGAAACAGGATATCTGTGTTCCGTATGATTCCTTATAGCTTAACATTACATACAAAAACTGACACAAAATGAATCAAAGAACTAAACATAATACCTATAATTATAAAACTCCCAGAAGAAAGCATAGAAGGAAACCTTCATGACATCAGATTTGGCAATGATTTCTTGGATACCACACAAAAACCACAGGCAAATTAAGAAAAAATACACAATTAGAATTCATCAAAAATTAAAAAAAAAACTTTTATGTTTCAAAAGACACTATGAAGAAAAAGAAAACTCACAGAAAAGTAGAAAATATTTTCAAATCACATATTGATAAGGGTTTAATATCAGGGAAAAAAGACTTCCTACAACTCAATTTAAAACGCACAAGGATTTGAATACACTTTCTCCAAAGAAGATATAGATAGTCAATAAGCATGTGAGCAGATGCTCAACATCACAAATCATTAGGGAAGTGTAAATCAAAAACAGAGTAAGAGACTATTTCATAGCCATCTGGATGACTAAATTTAAAAAACTAGAAAATAGTTAAGTGTTGACTAGGATGTGTAGAAATTGGAATATGTGTGGATTGCAGGTAGGAATGTAAAATGGTTCAGCCATTAAGAAAAATGGTATGAGAGTTGATCAAAATGTTAAATGTATAATTGCCATATGACCCAACAATTCTACTCTCGAATATGCAAAAAAAAATGAAAGCAGAGGCTCAAACAAATCAGCCACTGTGGTTCATGCCTATAATTCCAGTGACTCAGGAGGCTAAGGCAGGAGGATCATGAGTTCAAGCCTGCCTAAGCAACTTAGTGTGATCCTCAGCAACTCAGTGAGACCCTGTCTCTAAATAAAAATACAAAAAAAATGCCTGGGGATGTGCCTCAGTGGTTAAGTGCCCCTGGGTTCAGTGGTTAAGTGCCCCTGGATTCAATCCCCAGTACCAAAAAGCAAAACAACAACAACAAAAAGATAAACAGATAATAGTATGTCCATGTTCAATAATATTATTCATAATAGTCAAAAGGTTGAGGCAATACATCAAGCAATGAATAGATAAAGAAAATGTGTGTGTGTGTGTATAAGAATATTATTTAACCTTTAAAATTGACATTATGACACGCCCTGCAATATGGATGAACCATATAGAGAACATTGTGCTAAGTGCAGTTAGCTAGTCATTAAAGGGTAAGTATTATATGTTTACACTTATATTGGGTACCTACTTGGAGTAGTCAAGGTTGTACAGACATAACATAGAATGGTGGTTTCCAGAGGCAACTGGGAGAGGGGAATGGGGAATTGTTGTTTAATGAGTACAGAATTTGTTTTGTAAGCTGAATGGGCAGTGATGGAGGACTCACAACAGTGGATCTACACTTAATACTACTGAACTCTACACTTTCATAGAGTTAAAATAATAAATTCTGTTATGTGTCTCTTTACCACAATTTAAAAAAATCAATTGAATTTCTACATGCTAGCAGTAAACAACTGGAAATTGAAATTAATAAAGTCAAAACCATTTGTATTATCAAGAATAGGTATTCTTTGTGATCAATTAAATATATGCAAAAATTTTACATTGGAAACAATAAAATATTGATGAGAGAAACTTAAAAAGACCTAAATAGACAGCTAGCTAATATTAATGAATTGCAACTCTTAATACCGTTGTTAACTGTCCCCAAATTGGTATTAAGATTCAATGCAATCCAAATCAAAATACCAGCAGGCATTTTACAGAAATCGACAAGCCTGTTTTATAATCATTATGGAGATAATAAAGAACCTAGATTATCCAAAGTGATTCTAAATAAAAATAAATTTGAGGATTTACACAGTTTGACTTTAAAACTTAATAGAAAGCTACAGTAATTTATAGAATGAGGTCTTAGTATAAGGATAGGTACATACAATCAGTGGAACAGAATACAGTGCAGAAACAAATCTAATCATTTATTATCAATTGATTTTTGAGAAAAGAGCCAAGGTAATTCAATAAGGAAAGAGTAGTCTTTCAATAATGGTGCTACAAGAATATAATATCTATATGGAAAAAATGCACCTTCAACACTATCACACAAACACACATGCATGTGCACATGCATGTACACATGCAAATTAATTCAAGCTGGATCCCAGACCTAAATAAAAGCTAAAACTATAAAATCTCTAGAATAAAGCATAGAATAAAGGTTTTCTTTCGCCATCTTGGGGTAGGTAAAGATTTCTTAGATAAGACACAGTAAACAAACCACAAAAGAAAAATATAATAAATTTTATTTCATAAATTAAAACCCACAACACACCTACCAGAGTGGATAAAATTTAAAAGATTGAAAGTACCATATGTTGAGAAGGATGTGGATAAACTGACACTCTCATCCATTACTAGCAGAAATGTAAAATGGTTCAAATGCTTTGGAAAACTGCTCAACAGTTTCTTGGTTTTTGGTTTGGTACTGATGATTGATTCCAGGTGTGCTTTACCACTAGGCTACATGGTATTTTGAGACATAGTCTCACTAAGTTGCTGAGGATCTCACTAAGTTGTCCAGGCAGGCATCAAACTTACTACGATCATCCTGCATCAGTCTCCTGAGTTACTGGGATTATAGGTGTGCACCACCATACCTGGCTTCAACAGTTTCTTACAAACCTTAAAATACACTAACCATATACCCAGCAATTTAACTTCTAGATATCATCTGGTCAAGAAAAACCAAAACATATCCAAAGGCAGAGGAGAACAAAAGTTCAGAACATTAGACAATTAATTGTGAATGGAGGGAAGGGAGGGGGGATAGGAAAGGAAAGACAAAGGGATGAATCTGACATAATTTCCCTAAATATACTTATGAAAACATCATAGTGAATCCACAAGAATGGGAGACAAAGTAGAATAAGATATATTCCATGCTTGTATAATTATATCAAAATGGATTCTAATGGCATATATAACTTAAAAGAACCAATAAATTTATAAAATAAGTTATGTAGCAAAAATATCCAAATACATGTACTTAAACATTTATAGTAGCTTTATTCACAATAGCATCAAAGAAAAAAAATCCATCCACATATGGATGAATAAATTATGATATATCCTTACAATGGAATACTATTCAGCAATAAAAAGGAATAAACTATCAATATATGCAACATGAGTGACTTTCTAAAATATGTGAGTGAAAGAAGCCAGACCAAAAGAGAAAAAATAAAATACATATTATATGACTACACTTACATGAAACTCTAGGAAAGATAAATTTAAGTTATTGTGATGGAAAGCATATCAGTCATTGCTTGGGGTTTGGAGTAAAGGTAGGGATTAAGAAGGAACATGAGAGAACCTTTTGATAAACTAAGCATTCTGTATCTAGAATATGGTAGAAGGTATGTAGGGGTACACTTAAATTTGTCAAAAATCATCTACCTGTATATTTAAAATGAGTACATTTTTGTATATAAATTATATTTCAATAGTTATTTTAACAGAAATTTACCAAAGATTTGTAGGTGTCTTTTTAGTTTTTAAATTCAATAATCTATAAATTTAATCCTCTACAAAATCTTCTTTGACTATAACAGATATTATCAAATCATATTATCTTAGAACAACATGGTTAGAAGAAACCTCAAAGTCATTTTAGTTAATAAAAAAACATTCTTCTGATATTTGGATCTCCTCTGTAACATTTACACAAAGCAGTCATTCAGTCTATACTTAAATACCTTCAAAGAAAGCAAATTCATCATATCTTAAGAAAATTGCCAGGCATGGTGACAAATGCCTGTAATCCCAACAGCTTGGGAGGCTGAGACAGGAGGATCACTGGTTCAAAGCCAGCCTCAGCAAAAGCGAGGCACTAAGCAACTCAGTAAGACCCTATTTCTAAATCAAATACAAACAAGGGCTGGGGATGTGGCTCAGTGGTTGAGTGTCCCTGAGTTCAATCCCAGGTACCAAAAACAAACAAACAAACAAACAAACAAACAAAAAAAAAAGAAAAAAGAAATTTACCTTAGTTTTTGCATAATTCTAATCACTGGGAAGTTTATTTTTTTATATTTATTTATTTATTTTGCAGTACTGCAGACGAACCCAGTGGGGGGCTCTACCACTGATCTACACCCCTGACCCTTTTTATTTATTTATTTATTTTATTTTGGAAAGGGTCTTGGAAGGTTGCTAAGGCTTGTATCGAACTTGCAGGCCTCCTGCCCCAGCCTCCTAAGTTGCTGGGAATACAGGCATGTGCCACCACAACCAGCTGGAAAGTGTTTCTTTATGATGACCCAAAATCTCACTCCTTGTGGGTCTCACCCATGGAAATGAACCCAAATGTCAGAAGAAAGCTCTCATGTTTCCCCCAGGTCTTCCATTTTCACCCTCTACACTCCTTTAACTATTCTGCAAATAAGATGTTTTTTAGTGCTCTCATCATCTTTGAGTGCATTCTTCTTGGCATATTTGGGTTTTTCAATATGCCTCTTCAAAACTGTTGCCCCTCAGTCCAATAGTCTACTTCAGATATGCTCTAACCAAAGTAGAAAAGAGAGTAATTGCCACTTTACTCCCTCTGTGCATTATAGAGTCCCTCCTCAGAATCTGTGAGATTGGTTCTAAGACCAGCACCACCAACACTAATAACATACTCACACCCAATAGATACCAAAATCTGTGAGTCCTCAAGTCTCTTACTTGTATATAACCTACCCGTGTCCTTGGTATACTTCAAATAATTCCCAAATTATTAAAAATACCTAATACAATGTAAATAATTGTTACATAGTATTTTATAGGGAAAAATGACAAACATACAAGTCTGTATGAATTTAGTACAGGATGCAAATTTTTTTAATCTGCTGTCAGTTGCATCCACAGATGGGAAGCCTACAGATAGAGAAGAACAACTGTATTTCAATTGGTTCAATCTACTTTGGGAGAGCTTTCTTAGTATTATTGGCTTTTGTTGATCCCACAGTAAACATTTAAAAGCCCTGTGCTTCTGTTAAAACCACTTTCATCTATTCTGTTCTTGTATAGTTGGTTTGGGGATACCAGTATAGGATATTTTATTGTTTCCTGTTTTTCTTCACCTTGATAGAATGGGCTCATTATTTCAGCCTTCAATCTGACTCTGTCTTCTAACATATCAGTTACTCTTTTCAACTTCAGGTCATATTCAATCAATATTCATAAAATGCCCTCATCTCCCTATTCCTATTTTAAAACCATGCAGTATTTGACACATTATTGTACACAATATTTTATTACTTTCTAAGTATTTTATACATGTAAATCTTGATTCTGCAGTAATATCTTAAGCTCATCTATAGAACAGAGCATGTCTTCTACTTAGTCTATACTATCAGACACAGATTAGGCATTCAATAAATACTTGTTGACTTGACTCAAAACCCCAATTAGGGTATTTGTACATTACAGCTGCAGCAAATGAGCCAAAATTCACCTTCATCTGATATTTTCCTAAGTGATTTTTGTTTTATATCCATAAGGATGTATTTGTGAGAAATGCTATACATATCTAAGCATTACAAAATAACTTCAAAATCAATGAGGCCAATACAGTACAAACACAAGCCACAGTGCCATCTAGTGAACATCATTAGATTACATTTATTGTTCATTTACTGATTACATTTAAAGCTCTTTTCAGTCCTATGATGGAAGGGCATGATTTTTAGAACTTTACATAGTAAACAGAAACAATATGTAATCAGCACATGAGGCATAGTTGTTTCCCCTTTAGGTCATATAAACAGTCTAGAAGTAGTCTCAATTCTTGTGGATGTTGTAAGCATTATAGACATTCTGTAGTCTGAAATTTTGCTTTAGTTTTACCAATTTATAGTAGTACTAATGACACCTATGTACCTAAACTGCAGCTGTAATCTTGAGGATGGGATTTCTGTACTTAAAGAGTATCCAATTGCACATTACCCTAACTTTATACAATCCCCAAAACAATTCATTTATCAACCAACATTAATGTTTTAAGATCTCACTATATGAAAGTGTGATGAATTGCTTCTCCGCTTAAAACCCAAGCTCATTTAAATCATGCTTAAGTCCATTCAAGTCTATAACTTGTGCCAACCACAGACTTTAACATCCTCTAATATAAGAAAATTAGAATATTGGACTTAAGGTTCTATAAACTCCCCAAAGGTAGAGTTGATGTGTATGAAACTATATTGTTGTTTGGTTTTGGTGATGGGGATTGAACCCAGGGCCTCACACATGCTAAACATGCACTCTACCACTAAGCTCCACCTGAAGCCCTACACTATATTGTTTTATTTTGTCTCATATAAAGAATTGAAGATATTTACATGAATAATGGTGATTTAAAAAATTATACTTAAATAACTTAGAATACAAACCAAAGAAATTACCTATATTTAGCATTTTTATCTCAATAATGTTGCCAAATGTGTGAGCCAATGAGTATATAACATGATCTACTAAAGGTTCAGAGGAATTTGTTCTCCAACTTCTTTGACCACCTAAACTCTGACTTGTGATTCAATATTTCATTTTAGAGCAAGATAAAAATGAAATATTGAATCCCCTCCCAAAGAGAAAGGAGCTAAGTTAAAGTAATAGTAGGGTGTTTTTAATAATATAATCTCATTCAGTTCTAATCATCAAAGGGCACTCCAGATCTTGATCCCTGTTCATTTCCAATTATGCATTGTAGGAAGGACAGAAATAGCATGAGCAAATATAATTCCTATATCAGAGGAAATTGATTGCCAGTATTTATTGTGTCTCTAGTGCTATATTTTTAGAGCATTGTGTACCTACTAAGCATTTGGCACTATGTTGGGTACCAGGACAAACAAAGGTGGCAATCAATAGGGGCTAAGATAAGTATGCAAATAACTAGAATATAAGGTAGCACTTTAAGTACCCATGAATAAACAGAAGTGTTACAAAGTCTTCGAGGAAAGGCAAGACAAGGAGATTTCCTTGAGAAGCTAAGATTGACATTAGGAGCTAGGCTTTGAAAAAGGAAATTTCAAAAGAATGCAGGAAAGAGGTAATTTGCAATGCAGTATGAAAAAAGGTACCAAAGTAGAAAAGCATAGATCATGATCAGAAGCTATAGGTACTCCATTTAAGGGCAAAGTATACAGTAATTGGGGCTGGGGCTGTAGGCCAGTGGCAGAGCATTTGCCTAGCATGTGTGAGGCACTGGGTTCGATCTGCATAAAAATAAACAAAATAAAAATAAAGGCATGCTGTCCATCTACAACTAAGAAAAAAAAATTAAGTACACATTAATTCTCCTTTATGTTCAGTTTCACTTTCCATTGTTTTATTTACCCACAATCAACCACATTCCAGAAATATGAAATAGATATCTCCAGAAATAAACAATTCAAAAGTTTTGAACTATGCACCATTCTGGGTAATATGATGAAATCTAGGGTTCTCCCACTCTATTCTGCCCCGGACATAAATTATTCCTTCATCTATCGTATTCTCATTGAATACACTACCCACCCCCTTAGTCACTTAGAAACAATCTAACTTCTCAGATTGGCTGTCACAATATCACAGTGCTATGTTTAAGTAACCCTTATTTTACCTAGTTATTGTCCCAAAGTGCAAGAATAGTGATGCTATCAATTTGTATATATCAAAAAGAAGCTGTAATGAGAAAAAGTGGAAGTTCTCAATTTATTATGGGAATGCACATAAAAGAAAAAAAAAATATAGCATATATAGGGTTCAGTACTATCCACAGTTTCAGGCTGGGAGTCTTGGAGTATATCCCCATGGATTAGGGTTGAGCAGTATATAAATAAAGGAAGTAAAATAGTATTAATTTAATTGTAGATTATGAAGGGTTTTAAGTGCTAGGGAATTTTGTTCATATTTACAGAGAGCCAATGAAGACTATTAAGCAAGAGATAATAATCATTTATAAGATTATTCCAATAGTATCAGGTATAATGAGAGTTGAGATTAGCAAGACAAGTTGAAGATGGAAGAAGAGACAGCTGAAAAAATATTTGCAGAGGTAGAATTGACTAGATTTGACTGAATACAGTTTTGGAGAGTTGGACATAATCAAAAGCAATACAAAAGTTTATCTGAGCTATGAGAGAGGCCAGGGCTATGAGAGAGATACATATTTGAGAATGGTGAGTTGAAGCGAAGAAAACAGTAGATAGATTACTGAGGAGGCAAGTGTACAGAATAAATAAAAGAAGGGACCAGTGAATATATACATTTAACAGAGGTTTATTGAAAACCTACCATATACAAAGCTGATCATGAGTACTAGGAATAAAATAGTAAAAAGACAGACATAGTATCTGCCCATATCCAACATTTATTTGGTGAACGACAAGGTCTAGCCAGTAACAAAAGTGGAAAAGAAATAATCAGACCAATAAGATTAATAGCAGTCACAGAAGTCAAAAAGAATGTTTCCAGAAGGAAGAAGTGGTTGACGGTGTTATATATATTTTGTTCTACAGAGAAATGAGAGGACAAGGAGGACTAAGAAAAGATCACTGGACTTGATCATTAAAAGGTCACCAGTAGGGCTGGGGAGATAGCTCAGCTGGTAGAGTGCTTGCCTTGCAAGCACAAGGCCCTGAGTTCGATCCCCAGTACCCAAAAAAAAAAAAAAGGTCACCAGTAGCAGGGGAGTGGGAAGATGGTGGGATGAGACTGACATCATTACCCTAAATACTTGTACGATTGCACAAATGGTATGACTCTACATCACGTACAACCAGAGAAGTGAACTGTTGTGCTAAATTTCTGTACAATGAATTGAAATGCATTCTTCTGTCATGTATAACTAATTAGAACAAATAAAAAATAAATAAGTAAAAGTAACCAGTGATTTTTATAACAGCAATTTATAGAATTATAGATATAAAAATTATCAAAAGTGGAATAGGTAGTGGGACCAAAAACCTTAGAGTCACCCTAATCTCTTCTTTATCTCCTTTTCTGTATCTGGAATGTCAAAGAATCCTGTCAGCACTTTTGTAATTTCTCCAGAGCTTGACCATTTCTCACTACCCACACTGCCCCACCCTGACACGCATTGCCATTATCTCTTGCCTGGATTATTTCAATGGCCTTCTAACTGGTCTCCCTGCTTCCACCCATTAACCCTATTTTATTTTAACACAGAGGCCAGAGTGATCCTATTAAAATATAAGCAAAGCAGGGCACTCCTTTGAAAAAAAAAAAAAGCCCTTCAATGGCTCCCCATTTCAGAAATGTTAATACTATATATCTTTAGTATAAACAATAAGGCCTTATTACCTGATCTGTTTCTCCACTATTTTCCTGATCACATCTTCTACTTTCCCTAGTAATACCCCAGTGCCTTTGCCCTTGCTATTCCTGCTCATTGGAATGCTCCTCACCCCCAGATATCCACATAAGCCTCATCCCTCATTTCTTCAGATTTCTATGAAAAAATACCACCTTCTCTTTGAGGTCTTCCCTGACATCCTATCTAAAATTTCAAACATTTACACTCCCTTAAAACATTCAATATAGATACTTCCTGCTTAGTTTTCTTCTTAGAATTCATCAATATTGTGTTAGTCAGTTTTTCACTGCTAGGACCAAAATACCTGACAAGAACAAGTTAGAGGAAAAAAGTTGATTTTGGGTTTCTGGTTTCAGAGGACTCACTTCATGGACAACCAACACCATTGCTCTGGGCCTGAGGCAAGGCAGAACATTATGGTGGAAGGGTATGGTGGAGGGAAGCTGCTCACTCATGGTAGCCAGGAAGTAGAAAGAGAGAGTGAAGAGTCAGGGACAAGACCTAAAAAATTCCCAAAGGCACATCCTGCCTCCAAACTACTTCTTCAGTCATGCCCCATCTGCCTCATCAATTTGATTAATCTAGTAATTAGGTTACAGTTCTTATAATCTAATCATTTCACCTATAAACATTCCTATATTGCCACATGACCCTTCAGGAGGACTTCTCATATCTAAACCATAATAACTATTTAATACATTAGGGATCAACAAACTAATGGCCTTTGAGTCAAATCTGGACCACCCATAATTTTGTACAGTCCATAAACTGAGAATGTTTTTACATTTTTAGATGGTTGAAATGAAAATAATTGTTTTATGACACAAGAAAGTCACATGAAATTCAAAGTTCAGTATTTCTTATATATAAAGTTTTATTGGAACACACTGTACCTATATGCTTATGTATAATCTATGGCTGCTTTCAGGGCACCACAGCAGAAATGAGTCTGCAACAGAGAGTTTGTGGCCTACAAAACCTAAAATATTTACTGAGTGATTTTTTACAGAAAATGTGCAGACCCCTGTAGTTCAATCTTGTAATATAAATACTTATCTTTTTTATTATTTACTATTAAAGATAGTATCCAAGTGAACCAGTGTAAAGTACTACACGAATGTTGTAAGCAATAAAAATACCAGGTTTAACATGCACAAGCCAAGAAAACCAACCATGCAAGATATTGAATTTCTATGGCATTGTCCCTTGAACATGCCAGCAGGAGGAAACTGCAGAGTGCAGATACCATGCAGTGCAACTTATTTATCTTTTTATTGTCTGTCTCTCCCAGTAGAATATAAACTTAATGGGGGCAGAATTTTCTATCTGTTTTGTTCATTACTATATCCACAATGCTAAAGCAGTACTAAACGTTGTGTGTTGTGGGGGGTACTGGGGATGAAACCCAGGGTGTTACACAAGGTTGTCAGATGCTGTACCACTGAGTATGTCCCCAAGCCTCCAACCAGTACTTAACATGTAGTAGACAGTCAATAAATACCTTTTGAATGATGAGTACTGAAAAAATACTTTGGCACTGGAAAGTTTTGCAGTGACAGAAAGGATATATATAGAATATATATATATCCTGAAGTTTGAGGAGGATGACCAAGATTGAAGGAAGGTTTTTTAATAAGGAGGATCCCAAAATAATTATAGCAACAAGGGAAAGGAATAATAGAGGAAGATTTAAAAGATAGGATTGAGATGTGTAGAATAAGTTTACCAGAGAAAAGTACTTCTTTCTCTGAGACAAGAGAGAAGAAAGGATGTGTGAAGGGGAGACAAACTGATAAACTTCATGTCATTGACTACAAGCTCAGTCAATCACACATTAAGATCTTTTGCTAAAACAAAGGAGAAGACATGGGAGCTCAAGGACAGAAAAATGTTTTGGAATCACCACTGTGGGGACGATGTCAGAAAGTGAGCAAGAAGCTAGGCATGGTGTTGCACAACTCTAATACCAACAACTCAGGAGGCTGAGACAAGAGAATAGAAGTTTGAAGCTAGCCTCAGCGGGAACATGTCTCAAAATTTAAAAATAATAATAATAAAGGGGGGCTAGGGATGTAGCTTAGTGGTAGAGTACCCCTGGGTTCAATCCCCAGTATTGTAAAATATAAAAATAAAGTATAAAAAATGAAGAAAAAGAAACAAAAAAAGGAAATCCAATAAAAGTTGGTATTATTGACTGCCTAGCTTTTAAAAAAAACATGTAATTTTAGCAGATCCAAGAAGTATGGCTTCATAAAATTTCTCAGCAATGCTCAAGGAGGGTTGGGGCTGTAGCTCAGTGGTAGAGCACTTCCCTAGCCCATGTGAGGAACTAGGGTTCAATCCTCAGCACCACATAAAAATAAATAAAATAAATGTATTGTGTCCATCTACAACTAAAAATGTATTTAAAAAAACAACAATGTTCAAGCAGCTCAAAGGAAGAAGCATAAAAAGCAGACAATGAAAATTAACAAAGGTTAGACATTGGCATGGTGCAAACAGAAAAGCATTACAGACTGTGTATTTTTCACCTTTCTAACTGTACTAGTACATGAGAGAATATCCCCCACATGTGAAGAGTATCCAAGCAATGTTTCCTAAATTCAAGACAGGAAGATGCAATTGAGAAATACACTAACAGTAACCAATAAGGTTCCCTTGGACATACTCAAAATAACCTTTGGTTTCAACACCAATTGGGCCTTAAATGATGCAGTTATATACAGAATACATGCTATTAAGTTATACCTGGTTTCCTGCTTTCCTATTCTCCTATTCACTACTAACAACATTTGAAATCCCAATTATAGGTTCAGTCCTACACTGAGCTCCAGTTCCAAATTTGACATTTGTTAGAAGAGATTTAAGAAGTACTCTTTAGCACTGGATATGAGACTCAGTGGCAGCATTACTTAACTCACAGGCACAAAGTCCTGGGCTCAATCCCCATAGCACAAAAAATAAATTAAAATGTACTGCTTTGAGTCTGGGAACATTGTTACCTAGTCAACCTGTATTCCTCTTCTGGTAATTTTATCCCAGTATGACTTTCTATGCAGGTATTCTGCTCCTCCAAACAGACTCGTGTGCCAGACTCTTTAGGAATGGAGCCCTACTTTGTTCCTTCTAGTCCATCTACACATAATGCCACATCTTAAAGATCTGAGTACTGCCTCTGAGTCCAAATCTCAGTTAAAGTCTGTTCCCTGCTTATGTGATGCCAACTATGTATGTGCCTGGCTTATGAACTATCTCCAACACTTAATTTTCTTTCATTTATCATGCCCTGCTTATCTGTCCATTATGATATCCTTCTTAGCCAAGTAGATTATCTATATAATCTCAGAGCCTAGCCAAGGGTCTAGTATTGTATATTCTTTTTCCTATCTTGATTAGCTGATTTGATATCCTCCTGAAGGATAACCTACAGATTAATCCACTCCCTAATTGTCATTTCTACGTTCAGGTCCAGGTTTTTCCCAATCTCTCTGGCCCAATGTGTCTTCAATTATGAAAATTATAAAATCTGAGTATCATCTTTTTTTCAGGTCTTAGAGCAAATAGTAGGCAACTATTTTTCTGACATGGTTAAATGCTAGACTATGAAGAAATATGATAAATTAAGTAACATTTTAACTTCTTTTGAAGCTATGAATTTATAACATATAAACCAAATAGTAACTATTCTTTTTTTTTTTTTTTTTACCATTTTTTTTCTTTTTTTTTTTTTTTTTATTGTAAACAAATGGGATACATGTTGTTTCTCTGTTTGTACATGGCGTAAAGGCATACCATTTGTGTAATCATAAATTTACATAGAGCAATGTTGTTTGATTCATTCTGTTATTTTTCTCCCCCTTCCCCCCACCCCTCCCACCCCTCTTTACCCTCTATACAGTAGTTCCTTCCTCCATACTTGCCCCCCTCCCTAACCCTAACTCTAACCCTTCCCTCCCCCCTATTATGTGTCAACCTCCACTTATTAGCGATATCATTCGTCCTTTGGCTTTTTGAGATTGGCTTATCTCACTTAGCATGATATTCTCCAATTTCATCCATTTGCCTGCAAATGTCATAATTTTATCATTCTTTATGGCTGAGTAATATTCCATAGTATATATATACCACAGTTTCTTTATCCACTCATCAATTGAAGGGCATCTAGGTTGGTTCCACAGTCTGGCTATTGTGAATTGAGCAGCTATGAACATTGATGTGGCTGTATTTCTGTAGTATGCAGATTGTAAGTCCTTTGGGTATAGGCCAAGGAGTGGGATAGCTGGGTCAAATGGTGGTTCCATTCCAAGTTTTCTAAGGAATCTCCACACTGCTTTCCATAGTGGCTGCACTAATTTGCAGCCCCACCAGCAGTGTATGAGTGTACCTTTCTCCCCACATCCTCGCCAACACCTGTTGTTGCTCGTATTCTTGATAATCGCCATTCTAATTGGGGTGAGATGGAACCTTAGGGTGGTTTTGATTTGCATTTCTCTTATTACTAGAGATGTTGAACATTTTTCCATATGTTTGTTGATTGCTTGTAGATCTTCTTCTGTGAAGTGTCTATTCATTTCCTTAGCCCATTTGTTGACTGGACTGTTTGAATTCTTGGAGTAGAGTTTTTTGAGTTCTTTATAGATTCTGGAGATTAGTGCTCTATCTGAAGTATGATTGGCAAAGATATTCTCCCACTCTGTAGGCTCTTTCTTCGCATTGCTGATAGTTTCCTTTGCTGAGAGAAAGCTTTTTAGTTTGAATCTATCCCAGTGGTTGATTCTAGCTTTTATTTCTTGTGCTATGGGAGTCCTGTTAAGGAAGTCTGGTCCTAGACCAACAAGATGAAGATTTGGACCTACTTTTTCTTCTATAATCTGCAGGGTCTCTGGTCTGATTCCGAGGTCCTTAATCCATTTTGAGTTTAGTTTCGTGCATGGTGAGAGATATGGGTTTAGTTTCATTCTGTTGCATATGGATTTCCAATTCTCCCAGCACCATTTGTTGAAGAGGCTATCTTTTCTCCATTGCATATTTTTGGCCCCTTTGTCTAGTATGAGAAAATTGTATTTATTTGGGTTTGTGTCCGTGTCCTCTATTCTGTACCATTGATCTACCTTTCTATTTTGGTACCAATACCATGCCGTTTTTGTTACTATTGCTTTGTAGTAGAGTTGAAGATCTGGTATTGCCATACCCCCTGTTTCACTCTTCCTGCTAAGGATTGCTTTAGCTATTCTGGGTTTCTTATTCTTCCAGATGAATTTCATAATTGCCTGCTCTATTTCTGTAAGGTACGTCATTGGGATTTTAATTGGAATTGCATTGAATTTGTATAGCACTTTAGGTAGTATGGCCATTTTGACAATATTAATTCTTCCTATCCAAGAACATGGAAGATCTTTCCATCTTCTAAGGTGTTCTTTAATTTCTTTCTTTAGTGTTGTATAGTTCTCATTGTAGAGGTCTTTCACCTCTTTTGTGAGATTGATTCCCAAGTATTTTATTTTTTTCGAGGCTATTGTGAATGGGGTAGTTTTCCTAATTTCTCTTTCTGAAGATTCATCACTTATGTATAAAAATGCGTTGGATTTATGGGCATTGATCTTGTAACCTGCTACTTTACTGAAATCACTTATGAGTTCTAAGAGTTTTCTGGTGGAATTTCCAGGTTCCTCTAAATATATAATCATGTCATCAGCGAACAGGGATAGTTTGAGTTCTTCTTTTCCAATTCGTATCCCTTTAATTTCTTTGGTTTGTCTAATTGCTCTGGCCAGAGTCTCAAGAACGATGTTGAATAGAAGTGGTGAAAGAGGGCATCCCTGCCTTGTTCCAGTTTTTAGGGGGAATGCTTTCAGTTTTTCACCATTTAGAATGATATTAGCCATGGGCTTAGCATAAATGGCCTTTACAATGTTAAGGAATGTTCCCACTATCCCTATTTTTTCTAGTGTTTTGAGCATGAAGGGGTGCTGTATTTTATCAAATGCTTTTTCTGCATCTATTGAAATAATCATGTGATTCTTGACTTTAAGTCTATTAATATGGTGAATTACGTTTATTGATTTCCTGATGTTGAACCAACCTTGCATCCCTGGGATGAAACCCACTTGATCATGGTGCACTATCTTTTTAATATGTTTTTGTATGCGATTTGCTAAAATTTTGTTGAGAATTTTTGCGTCGATGTTCATTAAGGATATTGGTCTGAAATTTTCTTTCCTTGATGAGTCTCTGTCTGGTTTAGGTATCAGTGTGATATTGGCTTCATAGAATGAGTTTGGGAGGGTTCCCTCCTCTTCTATTTCATGAAATACTTGAGGAGTATTGGAATGAGCTCTTCTTTAAAGGTTTTGTGGAACTCGGTTGAGAACCCATCTGGTCCCGGACTTTTCTTTGTTGGTAGGCTTTTGATGACTTCTTCTATTTCAGTACTTGAAATTGGTCTATTTAAATTGTTTATGTCCTCCTCATTCAGTTTAGGCAATTCATATGTCTCTAGAAACCTGTTGATGTCTTCGAAATTTTCTATTTTGTTGGAGTATAGATTTTCAAAATAGCTTCTAATTATGTTTTGTATTTCCATCCTGTCTGTAGTGATATTTCCTTGTTCATTCCAAATTTTAGTGATTTGGGTTTTCTCTCGTCTTCTCTTTGTTAGTGTGGCTAAAGGTTTATCAATTTTGTTTATTTTTTCGAAGAACCAACTATTTATTTTGTCAATTTTTTGTATTGTTTCTTTTGTTTCAATTTCATTGATTTCAGCTCTGAGTTTAACTATTTCCTGTCTTCTACTACTTTTGGTGCTGTTCTGTTCTTCTTTTTCTAAGGCTTTGAGCTGTAGTGTTAGGTTGTTTATTTGTTGAGTTTTACTTCTTTTATTAAATGCGCTCCATGAAATAAATTTCCCTCTAAGTACTGCTTTCATAGTGTCCCAGAGGTTTTGATATGATGTTTCTTTGTTCTCATTTACCTCTAAGAATTTTTTAATTTCCTTCCTAATATCTTCTGTTATCCATTCATCATATAATAGCATATTGTTTAATCTCCAGATGTTGGAATAGTTTCTATGTTTTACTCTTTCATTTATTTCTAACTTCAATCCATTATGATCTGATAGAATACATGGTAGTGTCTCTATCTTCTTGTATTTGCTAACATTAGCTTTGTGGCATAATATATGGTCTATTTTAGAGAAGGATCCATGTGCTGCTGAGAAGAAAGTGTATTCACTCTTGGTTGGATGGAATATTCTATAAATGTCCGTTAAGTCTAAATTATTGATTGTGTTGTTGAGATCTATGGTTTCTTTGCTCAATTTTTGTCTGGAAGATCTGTCCAGTGGTGAGAGCGGCGTGTTAAAATCACCTAGTATTATTGTGTTGTGGTCTATTTGGTTTCTGAAATTGAGAAGGATTTGTTTGACATACATAGATGAGCCACTGTTTGGGGCATAGATGTTTATGATTGTTATATCTTGCTGATTTATGCTTCCCTTAAGCAGTATGAAATGACCTTCTTTATCCCTTCTGACTAACTTTGGCTTGAAGTCCACATTATCGGAAATGAGGATGGATACTCCAGCTTTTTTGCTGAGTCCATGTGCATGGTATGTTTTTCCCCATCCTTTCACCTTTAATCTATGGGTATCTTTTTCTATGAGGTGAGTCTCTTGCAGGCAACATATTGTTGGATCTTTCTTTTTAATCCAGTCTGCCAGTCTATGTCTTTTGATTGATGAATTCAGGCCATTAACGTTCAGGGTTATTATAGAGAAATGATTTGGTTTCCCGGTCATTTGGTTCATTTTTAAAATTTTGTTTATTTATTTGTTTGACACAACTTGTTTCCTCCTTTATTTGACAATTCCTTTAGGATAATTCCTCCCTTTGCTGATTTGCTTCTTTGTTTTTCATCTCTTCCTCATGGAATATTTTGTTGAGAATGTTCTGTAATGCTGGCTTTCTTTTTGTAAATTGTTTTAGCTTTTGTTTATCATGGAAGGATTTTATTTCATCGTCAAATTTGAAGGTAAGTTTTGCTGGGTATAAGATTCTTGGTTGGCATCCATTTTCTTTCAGGGCTTGAAAAATGTTGTTCCAGGACCTTCTAGCTTTTAGGGTCTGGATTGAAAAATCTGCTGATATGCGTATTGGTTTCCCCCTGAATGTAATTTGGTTCTTTTCTCTCACAGCCTTTAAAATTCTGTCTTTATTTTGTATGTTAGGTATTTTCATTATAATGTGCCTTGGTGTGGGTCTGTTGTAATTTTGTGTATTTGGAGTCCTGTAAGCCTCTTGAACTTGATTTTCCATTTCATTCTTCAGATTTGGGAAATTTTCTGATATTATTTCATTGAGTAGGTTGTTCATTCCTTTGGCTTGTTTCTCTAGGCCTTCCTCAATCCCAATAATTCTTATATTTGGCCTTTTCATGATATCCCATAGTTCTTGTAGATTCTGTTCATGATTTCTTACCATCTTCTCTGTTTGTTCAGCTTTGTTTTCAAGGTTAAATATTTTGTCTTCAATGTCTGAGGTTCTGTCTTCCAGGTGTTCTATCCTATTGGATATGCTTTCTATGGAGTTCTTAATTTGGTTTATTGTTTCCTTCATGTCAAGGATTTCTGTTTGGTTTTTTTTCAATATCTCTAACTCTTTATTGAAATGATCTTTTGCTTCCTGTATTTGCTCTTTTAACTGTCGATTGGTGCGATCAATCAATGCTTGCATTTGCTCTTTCATCTCATCATTCAATGCTTGCATTTGCTCTTTCATCTCCTCGTTTGCTTCTCTGATCATTTTAATTATGTACATTCTGAACTCCTTTTCTGTCATTTCTTCTGCCATGCTGTCATTGGGTTTTATTGATGTAACATCTAGATTTGTTTGCAGCATTTTCTTTCCTTGTTTTCTCATGTTGTTCAGATATCAGTGGACCGCTGAGATATTGCAGATTTCCTCTGTTGATTTACAATTACCCTGAAGATTTCTATATATATCCCCTCTTAGCCTTCAGTAGGCTGAAGTCTTGGAGGAGGTTGATAATGCGGTGCTCCACAAGGAAGCTGCCTCTCTAGGAGTGGTGGCCTTCAGGTGGGGTATATTCCCTGCTAGTGGGCAGAGGTGCCTCCACTTGTTGACCAATGGTCATCCAAAGGGGACCTAGGCTGTGGGCTGAGGCAAGGCCTGTTTGGGCCTGAGTCTCTGGTTTTACCGTCCTTGTGGGAAACCTCACCCAGCAGGGAAGACTCACCCGGTGGGGAGGTCTCGCTGGTCAGTTTCCTCCTAGAGGTTCCCCTCAATTTACAGCTACTGCCTGGGCTGGGCTGCCTTCCTCTGCAAAGTTTCCAGGGGCCCGGCCCTACCTCCTGGGCCTGGGAGCCTCACCCTTCGCAGATGAATCTCCTTAGGCTGCCCCTCCTCAGAGAATTTGCCCATAGGCCTGGAACCTTCGCTCCGCCCTAAGCCTGTCTCTGTGCGGCTCTTCCACCCAGAAGCCTCCTAGATCCTGGGACCCTGCTCTGCACCTAATCGCCTGGCTGCGTGGCCCCTCCTCTGAGCAGCCACCTGTGGCCCCGAACAATCACTCTGAGTCCCAGAGACCCGCCACAGGCCTCTTCCTCCAGACAGCCGCCCAGTATGCCGGTGCGGTCACTAGGAGTCCAAGAAACTCACTTCGTGCCTCCTCCTCCCACCAACCACCCGTAGCCCGGGGCAATCAATTACTCCGAGTCAAAGTGACCCTGCCCGTTCCTCCTCCTTCTCCAGATAACCCCCCGGGGGGTTCAGGAGCAGTCCCTCTGAGTGGCTCTGAATCCACGTGACCCGCTGCACGGGTCCTCTGGGCAACCGCCCGGAGCTCTGGTGTGGTCCCTCAAGACCAAGCGTCCCACCACGCTTCTCCTCCAGGCAGCCCCCCTGTGTTCAGGAGCTGTCACTTTAAGACCAAACAACTCACCACTCGCCTTCTCCTCTGAGCAGCCGCCTGGAGCGCTAATGCAGTCACTGCGAGTCCAAAGGACCCGCCGCGCTCCTTCTCCTCCTTCTCCTACTCCTCCGGGCAGGCCCCGGGGTTCAGAAGTGGTCAGGGTCCAAACAGCTCGCCACGCAGCCCCTTCTCTGGCAACCGCCTGTAGTTCCCGTATAGTCACCCGAATCCAAGTGGCTGCTCCTCTTCCTCCTTGTCCTCAGGGCAGGCCCCGGTGTTCAGAAGCGTCGTTCTGATTCCAAACAGCTCGCCGCGTGGCTTCTCCTCTGGCAACCGCCTGCAGCTCTGGCGCAGTCTCTCCGAATCCAAGTGGCCACGCTCCTCTCCTCCTCCTCAGGGCAGGCCCCGGTGTCCTGAGTCCACACAGTTCTCCCCGCCACTCCTCCTCCGGGCAGCCGCCGGAGCCCCAGTGGCTGCTCCGAGTCCCAGCGCTGTGCCGAGCGGCCTCCTCTATGGCGCTCCAGCGGGGGGAGGGGCGTCTCGCCGGCAGTTCTACTTCACAAAGTTTCCTGCGTTCCGGGACCCCCGTCCCATCCGGGATGCCCCCCCAGGGGGTGAGAGTCACCCGGCTACTTTGAGTTGGTCCCAAGCGTCTCAATATCTCCTCTCTTGAATCCTGAGTTCTGGAGCAACACGTAATGCAGCCACCCTCTAGGCCGCCATCTTGAAAACCAGTAACTATTCTTTTGAAAGAAAATCTAAAGTATTTAGTCAAACAACCCTTCAATGATAAACAGACCTTCAAAGAAAAATGTCTGAAATTACTACCCTTAATCCTATATTTCTCCTTAAATCTGTCAATAAAACTTGACCGGCAAAACAAAAACAAAAACAAAAACAAACAAACAAAAAAAACACTCATACTTCATTAAATCCACACTTGTTCTTCTACCTTTTTGTTCCTGCAAGAGCCAATACCCCTATTATGTACATACTATATGAAAACCCAAAGGGAATAATGTCCCAATCACTACTGGAAGCATTGATGGCTTTATCTTTAGAAAGCTTTTATATTTTTTACATTCTATTAAGGACAAAATT
The DNA here is from genome assembly GCF_902686455.1 of Sciurus vulgaris. Taxonomy (NCBI): domain Eukaryota; kingdom Metazoa; phylum Chordata; class Mammalia; order Rodentia; family Sciuridae; genus Sciurus; species Sciurus vulgaris. The sequence continues at coordinate 79,524,201 of NC_136471.1, read as the reverse complement.
CCTAACCCTATAAGGATTCAGTTACTAAATGTTTTCTAGAATGGTTAGAAAGGCAAGAGATAATAACCCAAAAGTGAAAGAATGCCTACTTGTAGTTTCTCTCAATGAATGCTTAAGAAAAAAGAAGACGTTAAAATTTACTCCGCTTTTGAGTACATTACTGCAGATGATAGTAGCAGATAACTGTTTAGAGGTTCGGATGGCATATTACCTTTCAGAATAGGGTGCTGAAAGTAAACAGTAAGTAATGAAATTTATAGTCTTACAAATTCTCTCTCCCTTTGGGAAGTCCCACTTAATGTTTACAGTGTGCAAATCAAGAAAATGTCAATTTGACCTTGTTTTACAAGAAGGAACTCTCTCAAACATCCTAAGAGCTGAGAAGCCATAACACCACAGGTCTCTGCCACTGCATATAAGAACATTTGCTGCCTCTGAAAATAGATAAATCAAAGGACCTTATCAAGTTGTTTCAAATGCAGGTAACAGGAAGCCATGTTCCTCTGTAGCTTGGCCAAGTCCAGATCTATCTGATCAAATCCATAAAACTTCAGAGAATAATAGTACCATTGTAGGGCATCGGCATAATTTTTTACCTAAGGTTGAAAAAGAAAAACAAAATCACAGATATATCTATACATTTGACCCTAATTTTCCCAACTCACCTCTATAAACAAACAAAAAATGGTTTCTTTTTTAGGCAACCAAAACACAACATACTTTCTAAAGAATTTTAAGTGTGTTTTAGTCTTTTTTTCTTTTTCCTATACATTAGAGGTTTCAGAGGTTGTAGGTGTAGTTCAATGAGAGAGAACACAATTAGCATGCACAAGGTTCAATCTACAGAACTAAAAGAAAAGATTTCACATAACAAATGAAAGGTCTAAGATGGTGACTTACCCCCACCAAGAAAACTCACAATTTTAAAAGGTATTAAAACAGTGAAAAGAATTTTAAGAGAACATCCATAAATCACCATGCTAATCCAGCCATTTTCATTATTTTATATGCCTTTTATATATTTACATTGTTAAAATTATAGCATATATATAATTTCATGCTCTATTCTTTCCATTTAATTTTGTTTTGTACATATTAATCTGTATTGTTATGTCATTTTCATAGTTAATCATTTTAAGGGATATATAACATTTAATCAAATTAATATGTCATAACTTTCTTATTTTCATAATGTTGAACATTTAATGAATTTCTAGATTTTTCACTATTATAATAAATGCTGCTGTGCTTTTGTACAAAACTTTTTTCTTTTCAGTTACTTTAAATTTTTCAGTGGTAATAACCTATTAAGAAAAATCTAATGGGGCTGGGACCATAGTGCAGTGGAACAGCATTTGCCTGCATACTCAAGGCCTTGGTTCAGTCCTTAGCACTCCATTTAAGAAATAAAGGTAGGGAAGTAGGACACCATTTCCAACAGTGTAAGAATGGCCCCTTAATTTAAAAAAAAAAAAAAGAAAGAAAGAAAAATCTAATAGAAATAGCATGGAATTTTTTTATACCTTTATTTATTGATTTTTTTTTAATGTGGTGCTGAGGCTCATGAACCCAGTGCCTCACACGTGCTAGGCAAGTGCTCTACCACTGAGCTACAACCACAGTCCTGGAATTTTTTTTTTTTTCATCTTAAAAATCTTAGAACACTTATTAACACCAAGATAAGGTAAATGAGTCCCCTGTACACTATCAAGAAGGTTCATAGTTTTCTGTCAAGGACATGAATCATTAGGACCTTCAAGGAATAAAATGTCTTTTTCAATTAGAAACAGCTGTGTTGAAGAGGTAATACACTACCTTTCACTAGACATAAAATTACCTTCTTTTCCAGGGTTGAAAGTGAAAGCTAAAAAAGAAATCATTCATCAAGACTAGAAAATGTGGGAGAAGACAAAGAATCAATAGGAGAAAGGGAATTCTAAAGTAGTTTTTCACATTCTCAGTACAAAAATAAATAAAGGCCCACTAAAAGGGAAAAAGAATACCATTTTATTTTGCAGCAATTAAGTGTAAGTCCAGGTTACCACATGCTCCTATAAGGGATTCTCCTTTCTTGTCTTGGGTGTAATTCCTTGTTTCTCAAACTTTCTTCCCCCTTTTTATATATCAATAGTTCATTTCTTTTTATCATTCAGTAGCATTTAAAATATATGGATATACCACAGTTTGTATATTCACATTATCATGCAACAAATCTCCAAAATTTTTCATATCGCAAAATTGAAACTCTGGGAGCCAGGGATATAATTCAGTGGTAGAATGCATGTGTAGCATTCATGAAGCCCTGGGTTCCATTGCCAGCATAAAAAAATTTTTTTTAATTAAAAAAAATTAAACATACACACAAACAATAATTCCTTCTTTCCTCTTCCCCCAATCCCCTGGCAACCATCATTGTACTTTGTGTCTCTGAGTTTTACTACTATAGATACCTCCACAAGTGGAATCATACCTTATTTGTCTTTTTATGTCTGACTTATCTCACTTAGCATAATGTCCTTAAGGTTCATCCATTTGTAGCATGTATCAGAATTCATCAGTTCTTTAAGGCTGGATAATATTCCACTGGATATATTTTCCACATTTTGTTTATCCATTTTTCTGTTGCTAGAACTTGGATTGCTTCCATCTTTTGAATATTGTGAATAGTTCTACTGTCAGTATGGGCATACAAATATCTCAAGATTTTGTTTTGCTAGGCACAGTGATACACACCTGTAACTCCAGCTACTTGGAAGGTTGAGACAGGAGGACCCCAAGTTTGAGGTCAGCCTGGGCAATTCAGTAAGATCCTGTCTCAAAATTTAAAAAAGTTTGGGAATATAGCTAAGTGATAGAATGCTTACTTAGCATGTGCCAGGCCCTGGGTTCAATCTCCAGTATGGAAAAAAAAGTTGTGTTTTAGTTCTTCTTGATATATTTTCCATAGTGACTACACCATTTTATATTTGCACCAATTGCTTTCATTTTTAAACAATGTTTGTGCCAGGTATAGAATTCTAAGTTGCCAAGTTTAGCTTTAATTATTTTAAAGATGTTGCTCAATGGAGTTCTTGCTTGCATTGATGTTCTCCTTAATTTTTCTTCTGTACATAGGGTATAATTTTTCTCAGCTGCTCTTATGATATTTTCTGTCACTGGTTTTAAGCAATTTGATTATTATGTGCCTTGGTGTAGTTTTGTTTTCCTTATGTGTGGAGCTTGTTAAGATTCTTGACTCTGTGGGTTTAGTTTTCAGTCACCATTTCTTCAAATATTTATTCTCTCCCTCTTCATTTGAAAATTCCAATTACTCATATATTTGGCTACCTGAGGTTACTGAGACTCTTTTAAGGCTTTTCTTTTCTCTGTGTTTCATTTGGATCACTTCTTGGCTGTTACTTCAAGTTCACTAATCTACAATGTTTCATCTGATGTTAATACTATCCAATATTAATTTCATCCTAAAAATTAAATTTTAATCTCTAGAAATTTAATTTGGGTAGTTTTATATATTTTATGCCTCTGCTTAACTTTTCAAATGTATGGAATACAACCATAAGAAATATTTTAATGTCCCTCTTTGTTAATGCTAACATTCTATATCAGTTATGGGTCAGTTTCAATTGATTGCTTATTGTTTTCACTGTATATTGTGTTTCCCCACCTCTTTGTGTGCTTGGTAATTTTTTACTTGATGCCAAACATTGTGAACTTTACCTTGTTGGGTATTATACAGTTTGTATTTCTTTAAAAAATTTCAAACTCTGCTGTAGGAAGCAATTAAATTCTTTGGGATCAATTTGATCCTTTCACAACATACTTAAATTAATTTTTAGTTGGGTTGCAGCAGGGCTCAGTGTGGTACTAATTATTCCCTACAACTGAGGCAAGAATCTTCTGTTTCTCTATCCAATTCCCCATGAATTAGAGGTTTTCCAGTCTGAGTGGTAAGAACAGTTTCTAGTGGTCTGGGGATGTACATTAAGTGGTACCACTTAATGTAGCATGCACAGGGCTCTGGGTTTGACCCCCAGAACCATAAAAACAAATAACAAAAAATGGGTTCTATACCCAAATGTATGTGAGTGCCAGGTACTTTTCCTCTTAATATTTAGATAGTTATTCCCCTGTTGATCAGTACTCTACTAAACACTGGAAGAGGACTTTCTGATGACTGGGATTCTTTTTTTTTTTTTTTTGCTATGCACCCTTCTCTGGTTCTCTGTACTATGAACCCTTAGATGACTAGGTCTCCCCAGACTCTTAGTACTATCACCTCAAATTGGGATGCCTGACAGGTGGCAATTCAGTTCCCCTTCCCATGCTATAGCCAGGAAACTAAAGGCAGTAAGCTGTATATGTGTAGTACTCGTCACATTTCCTATATCCCTAGGATCATTTTTAATTGCCTGATCATCAGTATCATTGATTTTTTTCATTTATTATTGCCTTGTATTTTTTGAAAGGGTATTGTTCAAGTAGGGATGTAAACTGGTCCCTATTACTATATATTATTTGGAGGCAGAAGCACACCACAATTTTATTTATTTGTTGGGCTGATCAAACCCTGGGGCTTGCTCATGCTAGGCAAGCATTTTGTCACTGAGCTACCTCTTCAGCTCACAACTCTTTAAAAAGTATATACCATTTTATTTATATATACAAATATGCACAAAGATCACAAGCCATACATAATATTTTATGAATGATCAGAATTATGAGTGATTGTTCTTTGCTTTAAAATCAGTGTATCTCCATGTAGGTATAATATGTCAAAATATGCTCTACTGTCACATATATCTAAAAAGAATGAATTTTTTAAAAAAGAAAAAAAGTCAATGTATCTTTAGTTTCAAATTTCTCTGCAGGAAACATGGATTGTTTTGTACAGTTTTTTTTTTCCATCTTTTAATTGCATCATGACTTTTTTTTAAGGGAACAAAACTACTCTTTCTTGTCCCTCATATTAAGATAAATTACATTCCTATATTTTCATTCCAAAATGACAGTGATGTCATTTTGGTGTATTATAATTCTCAATAGGAAGGAATCATGTCTTACCATTTTTGAATAAACTTTTGTACAATGCCCACTAGCACCCCACACTGCATATTTAATAAATACATAGTATCTAAAAAGAGAGAGACTATTCAGGTATTTGATGCTCTATGATTCTTACAGTGAACAAAATTTTATTTGTTGCAGTGGAGAAAGAATGAAAATAATGTATTCCCAAACCTCAAAACTTCTGGCAGCTTTTTTCCACAGAATGTTGTGTAACCAATCTACTGATTCTGCTGCCAGTTTACTTCCTGTTTGGTGACCTGAAACACACAAAAACAAAAGACCGCTAAGCTGTGAAAGCAAGAATCTAGATCTATTACATTAAACAAAGAGTGCTAACTATACTCATAGCTTATAATCTTTAAGTAATGACTATAAAAACAATCACATTCAGACAGGTTTTCATCATCAATTTTAGGCCTTCCACCAAAATTGATTATATAATGCAATCAGAGTTTTCTGGAACCATAGTAATTCTCCCATCAGTATGTGATAGATTTCCAGCCTAGTCTCTTTTAAACTTATTTTCCATGTTCCAAATTAGATCATCATTTGGTACTTTAACAAGGTTATTGTGAATGAGCAGACAGCAATGCCAGAAATCATTAATAAGAAGTGTTTATACCATTACATTCTAAATAAATCAGATCAAGTTCACAAGAAAGGCCAATTATACCTTTAAGCCTTTATAAAATACTTTAAGACCACGCTTACAAATAAACTTTATTAGGTTAAATCGTAACTTGTGTCTGATTATTTCTGGTGTAGACATTTGTAGGGTTCAAATACATTAGCACATTAAGGTAAAGTTTAAACTATAATAGAATTCTATACCACTTCTCTTCTGCCCCTTTGGCACAAACCATCAATTTCCACAAAATTCTTGATTAGAACACTAAGAATCTCTGATCCCCTAGCCAAGTCAGCAAATGTAGTTTGTTGCATGACTTAATTAAAAATACTCACAGGAGAGTAAACGGTTACCTAATGTATCCACTTATAACACTATAATACCTTGATACTCTAAGTGTATAATTTGATATTACAATAAAATGTTTTCTAAGTGGAATTTTAGGAAAATGAGTTATTCTGTAAAATCAAGTTTTCTAGTTAGCTGACAGTTTACTTTATTTAAATATAAAATATTGTCATTTAAAAGGTCTAAATATTTTCATGAATGTTCTTAGATTTCCTAAAAATTAAACATATTGGGCTGGGAGTATGGCTCAGAGGTAGAATGCTTGCCTATCATGTTTGAGGCCTTGGTTTCAATCCTCAGCAAGCACCACATAAAAATAAAATAAAGCTATTGTGTCCACCTACAACTAAAACAAAAATTTAAAAAAATTAAACATACTTCCTATTTTATGAGCAAAATTTAACCTTTTCTTGACCATTCAATAAAGTCAACAACACCTAAAATTACTGTAGTTTATGTACCATTAATATATCACAGTAAGTTAGGCACACACACACACACATATATATACACATATATATGTATATATATACATACACACATACATATATATAAATATATGTGTAATATATCACAGTGATGACTTTGAGTGTTATTATATAGTACAGATTACTATATTTTTAAAAATATTTGGGGTTGGGATATAGATCAGTGATAGAGCATTTGCCCAGCACACCTGAGGCCCTGGATTTCATTCCTAGCACTACAAGAAAACTGAATCTGTGTTTTAAAAAATTTGTAGAGATGTTTTCCTCTCTTGCCTCTATATTTCCCTGTATACCTTCTCTATATGTAATATGCTACCAATAAAATACCAAGGTTTAGAAAACCAGATAACAAAGGTTATCATAATTGGATCTAAAAATAACTGAATTCTTACTGAAGGTCTGGAGAGAGGGTGTCATCAGTAAATTATGTTTCATAGACTCTACAGTTCAAAGTATGGTTCATAGCATCTAATCAAATTATTGCCTTTTAAAAACATTAATCACTTTGTTTTCATAAAAACACAATGCATGCTTATAAAAATTCAAGCAATATGGCAAAGTATAAAGAAGAAATCAACAAAATACCTAAAATGCTACCAGGCAGAATAAACCTGTGTTAACATATGTATAGTGTTGGAAGGGGGAGATAAGGGAGAGAAGGTGAGGTAAGGGAGAAAATTTTTTAAGAAAGGAATCATATCATCTGTGTTCTTTAAGGTATAGAGATTCTATAGAGTGGTGGAGGGTTAGGGGAGTACTGAGCAAATTTAGCTCTATTTCTGTAACTAGAAAAACTATAATCTACTTTATGTGGGGTGCAGTTCACATAAAATTGTATCATAAAGGGATGTTGCTACTAAACAGAAGTCTAAAAACCAGGAATTTCATTCATAATCCTCATTTTATAGTAGAAAAAAACAAGGTCTAGAGATATTGCCTTGCCCAAAAGCACACATTTAATTTGATAGCAAACTAGAAACATGAAAATAGGCTTGTAATCTCACAATTTTCTACTCCACCTGAGCTTTTTTTTTTTTTTCTTCTTTTTTTGGTACTGGGATTGATATCAGGGGCATTCGACCACTGAGCCACACTTCTAGTCCTATTTTATTTAGAGACAGGGTATCACTGAGTTGTTTAGCATTTCACCATTGCTGAGACTGACTTTGAACTTGAGATCCTCTTGCCTCAGTCTCCCAAGCTGCTGGGATTATAGGCATGCGCCATCAAACCCAGCTTCCACGTGAGCTTCAAAATCAGAAGTTCACCTATTTTTGAGGTTGTTTTGTTATTTTTGTTTAGTTTATTATTCTAGCTCACCAAATTTGTGAAATTTGGATAGGTGAGGTGTTACTGTTAAGAACATTAGGGAGAAAAAAAGAAATAGGAGAAATCTGTTGACTTGAGGATTTTGCTATTGCTCTGACAACTATCTTAGAGGTATATGCAGATTAACGCCTTTCTAAAACATTTGTAGAAATCCTACTGACCCATAATGATTTCTTCGATCTTCTCCTTGGCAAGCAATTCTTCTTTCCTTTGTAAAAGCATTTCAATGTAGAACAATAGAGCTTTTCCAATATTTTCTGATGACTTAAAATGTTCACAGATAGTCTTCAGGAAATAAAATCCAACAGATTCTCTGTTCAGAAAGACACAGTTTTAAGCAATTTGAATAGAAGAGCTAACATTTATTTCAGCATGAGTAAAATAAGCCAGATAAAAGTATATCTGAGCTTAAGTAAACTGATATTAAATGTCTAAGTAAACCTATTTTCAATAATAAATCATTTAATTTCAGTTCAATTAAGTCCTAAACATTTTTTTCATGAACATCTACAGTCAATAATTCCTCTTCTAATCTCTAATTTATGCCTTTTCCTGGAAATGGCCTGAAGTATTTTCACCCCCAAAAAGGTAACTATGTGAGGCAATGGATATGTTAATTAGCTTGATTATGATAATCATTTTATAATGTATACATGTACCAAATATCACAATGTTTGCCTTGAATATATAAAATATCAATTAAATACTTCAATAAAAATTTTTTTTTGGGGTGCTGGGGATCGAACCCAGGGTCTTGTGCTTACAAGGCAAGCACTCTACTGACTGAGCTATCTCCTCAGTCCCTCAATAAAATTTTTAAAAGATCTCAAACAAAAAAAAAAAAAAAAAAAAAAAAAAATTCCCTTTGGGAAATCTAATATATAGTTTTTTTATGAAAAAAAAAATCTCATTTATAAATATTGAAAGAAGTTTCTGATTCTACCTATTAAATGAAAAGAGGTTAACAATATTCAATTTGTGCCATAATATGAAGGAACTGTAACTCTTATACATTGCTGGTAGGAATGTGAAATAGAGTTATAACTTCTTTGGAAAGAGTTTGGTAATTTCTTGAAAAGTTAAATGTATACTTTACCATCAAAACTACTATTTCATTTCTAGATCTTTACCAAGGCAAATAAAACCATATGTACATACAAAGATATGCACTTGAATGTTCATAGCAGCTTTATTTGTAATTGCCCCAAACTGGAAACAACCAAAATGTCCATAAGCAGGTGAACAGATAAACAAATTGTGCCATATGTGTCACAGAATATTTCACAATAATTTTAGATTATGTAGAAGGAAATGAGAGGGAGGGGGTTATGAAAAATCATGGAAAGAGACAGACATCATTACCCTATATACATGTATGATTACATGAATGGTGTGAATCTATATCGTGTACAACCATAGAAACAAAATGATGCACCCCATTTGTGTACAATGAATCAAAATGCAGTCTATAAAAATTTTTTTAAATTAAAAAAAAGAATATTTCACAGTAAAAAAAATGAACAACAGCTGCCTGCAACAACATGAAAGGACCTCACGAAATTATGTACAGAAGCCAGAATGAACAAGAATCAGTGGCATATATCTATAATTCCAGCTACTTGGGAGGCTGAGACAGACAGATTACAAGTTTGAGGTTAGTCTGGGCAACTTTAAAAAGACCCCTTCTCAAAATAAAATTTAAAAAGCAGGCGGGATGGGGCTGAGGTTGCAGTTCAGTGGTAGAGCACTTGCCTAGCATGTGTGAGGCACTAGGTTTGATACTCAGCACCACATAAAAATAATAATAAATAAATAAAATAAAGGTATTTATTTTTCTCTTCCTACACACACACACACACACACACACACACACACACACAAAAGCAAAAAGGGGAAGGGAATAGCTCAATGGTAGAACACTTGCCTAGCATGTTCAAGATCTTGGATTCAATCTCCACTACAGGGGGTAGGCGGAGAAAGAAGTCAGACTAAAATGAATAATGCTGTATTTCATTTATTTAAAATTCTAGAAAATGCAAACTAATATATAGTGGCATTTATTGGTTAATAGCTATCTGATGAAGGAGAGATAAGAAGGCCCAAAACCGTAAGGCACTTTTGGGGTTGATAAATATGTTCATTATTCTGATTTTGATAATGGGTCCACAAGTGTATATATGCGTGCACATACACGTGTGCATGTGTAGTCAAAACTCCTTGAATTCTATACTTATTCCAAATATATCACTGGATTTTAGGTCAATTATACCTCAATAAAATTGTTTATTTTTTTCCCAATATTGAGATTGAACCCAGAGGCACTCTACCACTGAGCTACATCCCCAACCCTTTACTTATTTATTATTATTTTTCCAAATTTTTATTGGTACAGTTGTAGTTTTGATTTGCATTTCCCTAACTGCTAATAATGTTGAATACTTTTCTTGTACTTGTTGGCCATTTGTGATTTTTTTATGATGTTGGGGATTGAACTCAGGGTTTTGTGCATGCAAGTTTAGTACTCTACCAGCTGAGTTATATTCCCAGCCCTTTGTTGGCCATTTGTATTCCTTCTTTTGAGAAACGTCTATTAGTTCATTTGCCCATTTATTAATTGGGTTATTTGGGGGAGTTGGTATTTTTTGAGTTCTTTATATATCCTGGATATTAATCCTCTGTCAGAAGAGTAGCTAAACAAAAATTTCTTCACATTCTGCTGTAGGCTCTCTCTTCACATTCTTAATTGTTTCCTTTATTGTGCAGATATTTTTTAATCTAATGCCATTCCATTTATTAACTCTTGGCATTAATTCCTGAGTTTTAGGTGTCCTAATGAGAAAGTTGTTGCCTGAGCCTGTATGCTTGAGTGTTGACCCTACATTTTCTTCTAGGAGTTACATAGTTTATGGTTTAATTTCTAGGTCTTTGATCCATTTCAAATTAACTTTTATGCAGGATGACAGAGAAGGATCTAGCCTAATTCTTCTACATATGGATAATCAGTTTCCTAGCACCATTTGGTAAAAAAAGCTGTCTTTTCTCCAATGGATGTTTTTGACATCTTTGTCAAGAATCAGATGACTATAGATGTGTGGGTGTGTCTCTGTGTCTTCTATTCTGTACGAGTGGTCTTTGTGTGTGTGTGTGTGTGTGTGTGTGTGTGTGTGTGTGTGTTTGTGCTAGTACCATGCAGTTTTTGTTACAATAGCTCATAGTATAATTGCTTTAGCTATTCTGGGTCTTTTATTCTTCAAAATGAATTTCAGCATTTTCTTTTCTAGTTCTGTGGAAAATGCCATTGGTATTTTTGATGAGAACTGCATTGAATATGTGTTACTGGTTTTGGTAGTATGGCTATTTTAACAATATAAATTCTGCCTAACCATGAACATGGGGTGGGGGCGGGGGTCTTTCCACCTTCTTGTGTCTCCTTCAATTTCTTTCTTCAATGTTCTATACTTTTCATTGTAGAGGTTTTTTACCTTCTGGGCTAGACTTATTCCTATGTTTTTTTTTGTTTTTGTTTTTGTTTTTATTGGTGCTGGGGATTGAACCCAGGGCCTTGTGCATGTGAGGCAAGCACTCTACCAACTGAGCTATATCCTCAGCCCCCCCTATGGTGTTTTTTTAGGTTATTGTGAATGGGATTGTTTGCCTGATTTCTTTCTTAGTAGGTTTATTATTGGTGTATAGGAAAGTTACTGATTTTTATATGTTGATTTTGTAATCTGATATTTAGATGAAAATGTTTATTAGCTCTAGCAGTCTTCTGATGGAGATTTTTGGACCTTCTAAGTATAGTATCATGTCATCTAGTGATAATCTGACTTCTTTCTTTTCTACTTGTATCCCTTTGATTTTCTTCCCTTACCTAATTTCTCTAGGTATGCCCATTTTTAATTTTGAGACAGTTTCACCAAATTGCTGAGGCTGGCCTCAAACTTGAAATTCTTCTGCCTCAGCCTCTGAGTAGCTGGGCTAATAAAGTTGTTTTCTGAATATAGAAAAATAAAATAGAATAGGGCATTTCTTGGCATGATTCCTAAAAGTGGGGCATGAGGCCAACTAGAATGGTCATTATGAACTTAGCTCTACCTTGTATAGAGAACCTTCGATATGGATATTTCTCTAAAGCAATGTTGCATCTCTAAGGAATGTATCAAATAATCAGTTCCAGGATACATCCAAATTTCTGCTCCTTGGAGTTAGTTTCATAGAAAATAAACAGTATGTTTGCAAATTACAGCAAATTGTTCAAATTTACTATTTATTAGAAACATAAGGCATATAATTGATTCCTTAATGGAATTAGAACTATAAATTCTTATAATGGTGGTAGGCATATAGATGTCACTGAGCTTCTGGTTTGATAATAATGGTCATTTTTCCATTTCAGAATTTGTACATATAAAGCATTCATACGTATACAGAGAATTTGTACACAAAAGGCACCTTTGCACTGAATCCTAATTTTAATCTATAGCTGAAAGACCTGGCTCTGTTTGCAATTATTGGCTTTATAGTTTTTGAAAAACACAGGTTAGTATATAGCTGGTTGATCTTCCATCACGGAGTCCTTAAACATTTAGAAGCGACTTAGGCCTTGTATTATTTTTCATTTGCTGCTATAAAAAATTACCACAAACTTAGTTCTAAAACAACACATTTTAATTATTTCACATTCTATGAGTCAGAAATCCATAAAAAGGGAATTGTGGTTAGGGGCTCATAAGACCAAATATAGGAATTGTCCATTCTGTTTTCTAATCTGGAGAATGTAGGGTAGAATCCACTTCTAGGTTCATTCAGGCCATTAGCAGAATGTAGTTCTAAAAGGTTTTGGACCTGAAGTCTTATTTCCTTGCTGGTTGTTGACTGGTATATTTTCTCAACTCCTAGAGGTCACCAGCATTCCTTGGCTCATGGCTCACTATATCTTCAGAGCCAGCAAGGGTGTGTTAAGTACTTATAATGCTCGAAATAGTTCTAACTTGCCCTTCTGCATTCTTCTGATATTTTAAGGGCTCATGTGATTATGTTCATGTGATTATAACAGGCCCACTCAGATAATTCAGGATAATTTCCCTATTTTAAATTTAACCGATAAGCAACTTTACATCTGCAAAGTCCCTTCTGCTATGTAAGGTAATATATTCACAGTCCCAGAGATTAGAGTGTGGAAGCTCCTGAGGGGACATTATTCTGCTTATCACAGGCCCCAAAGTCAAATGAGAGCCCATGGTCATTTAGTTAGGAGCAAGGACTCATTCCACTATACCACACAGTACTTCTTCCTGATATATACTCACAGCTCATGTTATAGTATTTTAATAATCATTTCTTCAGTGTCTATAAATGGGCTTAGAGTTATTAAAAATTGTCATTCAATTTACTCTCAGCCAAAGCATAAAAGTGATGCTGATGAAACTATTAAATAAGCTAGATGTAGCATCTCGTTTATGTCCAGGACAGACTACTAATCTCATTGAAAATAGTGGACATGAAAACAACATGTATCCCATTTATTTACAATAAAAAATAAATAAATAAAATAGTGGACATGAATTTCATTCTGAATGCATACAGCTCAACTTGGAAAATTAATTCCAATATTTTTTCAGAAGCAATAACAGTTAAAGTCTATTGATTATTTATCATGTTTGAGGAATTTTATATCAATTAATTTATATAATCTTCAGGCAACCCCAAGAGGTAAATACTACTAATATAGAGTAAACTGAAGTATGTATAGTTTAAACAATTTGCATGAGATTAAGTATCTGCAAAGTGGAGAAACCAGGACTTGAATCCATGTACTCTGACTCTAGAATTCACATTATTAACCATCATTCTATGCTAGATGAACCTGTAATTTGAAATAACAGATTGAGCTCACTTATTTGTCTCAAAAATAATAGGATAAATATAAGAATAAATCACAATAGGAAAATATATTTTCAGTGGCCAAAAAATTTGAAGGATTTCTGTAATTAATAGCAAATGTAATCAGAGTGTTGGAAAATCAGCAATGAGAATACTGAAACCCAACAGAAACAAAAGGGGTAGTGTTAAGTAATAGCTAGCCACCCCCCCCGCCCCCAAAATAGCCTAGGAAAACCCACAAAGTCAGAAATTAATAGGGAAATCAGAACAATTGATGATTGTCTTTGAGGAACTGCAGAAACTAATCCAATTCCCTGTTATGTGCATATAGATTAGAGGCCACTGATGTTTGATCCCATGCTCTACTATCAAATAACATTCTAACTGATATAAAGGATCAGTTATAGGGTCCTTCCAGCTTGAGCATAAGATTCAGGGAGACTGAAGGCTTGAATAAAAGACTAAGAGAGAAGAAAATCAGCACAATAGTGAAAATCCTCATCTGGCAAGGGAATACATTTCCTACTTCCCACATCAAAGTGGTGGTAGGGGCTTTAATGGTGGTAGCCCACTTTAATGGCTGGCTTCTACAGTTGTCTTCCCAGTGAATTATGTATGCTTCCTAGTATTCACAACCTTGTATAGTCTTTTCCCATTGAATCTGGACTGGTTCTGTGATTTAATTTTAACACTGCATGACTTCTGATGCTAAGACATAAGAAGTCTTACAGCTTCTTCCTGGGCTCTTGGAACTCTAGGTAAAGCTAACCATCAGGTAAGAAGTCCAACTACCCTAAGGATGACAGGCTTTGAGGAATTCTAAGCTAGCCACACAAAGAGAAAGATGCATGAGCAGCCTCCAGCTGTTCCAACCATCCCCAGTCTAGGCAACAGACATGAGAGTGAAGAAAATACACTAAATAGCACAACTAAGTCTTTAGAATCTAAAGTTCAGATGACTCTAGCAGTAGCTAGTACTTACTGTAATCATAAGAGATCCCAAACAACCACCCACATTGAGCAAATTAAATCTACAGAACTGTGACATAATAATGAATTAGTGATTCATACCACTGAGTTTTAGAATAGTGCCTGGCACAAAGCAAGCCTCATATAATTGATAGCTATTATAAAGATGATGAAAGTTCCTACTAAGTTCAATATTCAAAATCATTATTTTTCTCAATCCTCATTCTTCTTTACTGTTCAAATAAATTCTATACATGCATTTTATTTATTTACTACCAACTTCTCCAGGACACTGTATCATCTTGTGTCTGTTGCTACCTATCTATGTCTTCTGCTTTCCTGTCCCCACTTCCCCCATTACCAATTATATATCCTCTTAGTCTTCATAATGTCTTTCACTTGCTTCACCTTTTTTATTTCCTATTCCGGACTCTGAGAGCAAGATGCCTTATTTATATGGTTTACAGCAGGAGTTTATTTGTATAGCTTATGGCTTCATTGTGGACATGTTGAAAAAAAGACAGTTCTTCAAGGTAGTGTTAGGCTGGCAAATCACTCACTAAGATGGGTAAGAAAACAAAAACTGCAAAAGGAAGTTAACCAACTCAAAACAATATTAATTTTAATGCCAAATATGTAGTCAAGAGATTCAAGTTTTGTCTTCATAAATCATCCACTAATTATCCCCTCTTTGGTGATAGCAAAATATTCTATTTGTTTCATAATTATGGGCCAGTCTTTCCCATTAGGCAGTAAGATCTTCTGAAAACAGGGAGAGTATATTATTTAATCTCTGTGTCTTCCTTGCCCAGCAACAAAATGACTGGTACATTGTAGAGACCCACATGTGAAAGAATAAATTTCTACCATTATCAACTTGGTTCAGGCTCTGATCATTTCATATTGAGCTGCTTGAAACAACTCTTAATTGATCTCCCTACTCTTAACCCATCCCTCTCAATTTCTTATGTATTATTGCTATTAACATTTCACTATCCTATTTAAAACTTTCAATGGGTCCCTATTTGCCTCCATCATAGTCTTTTAACCTGATATTAAAGGATTTTCACAAATGACTCTGATATATACGTCTAGCTTTCTATTTTATTAAACTATATCAAATTTAGGCTATAGCCTCTCTGATCTATTAATCATCATATTCTGAATAGACCATATTGTTACCATATCTAATTATGCTAAAGCCCTTGCTACAAACGTTCAGACTTCTCCTTTCCACTTACTTAAATCCACCCCACCTTCACAGCCTAGCTCAAGTCACACCTTCAAAGGAACCTCGATGATGTTACCAGTCCATAATGGCAAGGTCTTTTCTGCATTCCTATACCAATTTCTCAATTATCCCTGTTCTTCATGTGCTGACTTAATTGTTTTCTTTATAAATACATATTGCTAGGAAGCAAGACTTGAAAGTTCCCTGAAAGTAATGCCTATGGCTTCCACATGGTGCCCTTTGCTCAAAAGATTCTAAATATTTCATTGGACAAAATTATTGACCCCAAACTGGTCTTATGCTTAGTCTGACCTTCCTGCCAGGAATTCCTAGTCCTTTACTTATGCAAATCTAGTCCATTTCTGAGTTCCTACCTCTTCCATAAAGCACTTTCTGATTAACAGAGCTCAAAGTGATCTTTCACTCCCCCCTCTAACTTTATATACAGTTTATCAGCTATGCCATGCATTTCTCATATCCTGTATTTTATTGTCAGTTAATTGATCAAATATATATAAGCTTAATTTACTATAGCAGGCTGTAAATTCATTAAGAGCAATGTATGTTTCACATGTTTCTTTTTATCTACAACCAAACCTTAGACAAAATGTCATACTATGCACATTTTTCATTGATAAAATAAATTTCAATGTGCCAAATATACAAGGAAGACTGAACTCTAAAGAAATCAACTTTTAAAAAAATCCTAACTCCTCTTCCCATGTCAAACATCCTAAAAATATGTCCATCCAAGGAAAAAAGACACAAACCATCTACTCCAACAAAATATACTGAAGATTCAAGAACTAAATATATTTTCTCTGACACCTTCATTTCCTACATACTGAATCTATGATTCCTAAAAATAAATTCATTTTGAAACTTTCAGGACAACAAAATATTTGAATGTCCTATAAAGTACATCATATGGATATTTAACCTGAGACAGAAGAGATGAAAGAACCAGTGTGATAACTCTTAACAGTCAGATAAAATAGTAGCTGTCACATGGGAATATCCATATGAACATCATTAATGAAAATTCCAGGGACCAGTGAATATTTTTTTCTTTGTGGCCAATGATAACATTTTTAGATCTACCTTAGGAAGGAATTATTACTGAGAGGATGAGGTTCTTAATATTGAACCTATCTCATTTTCTATGCATTCAGCATGCTATATCTGCAACCCCAAGTACTTATATTAGAAGAATATATTTCATTTAAATACATGATTTTAAATTTTTACTGTATTCCTAATTATGAATTTATTATATCTTTGGGCCAAAAATTTGTCAGAGACAAGTAATTTCTATTTTTGTAATTTAAGTCTATGGAAAAATATTTGTCATGTCTAATTTTCTCTGAACAGAACTTTTCAGGAATTCATTTAATAGAGTTGGAGAGAGCTCAAAAATATTTTATTAAAATATCCAATAGTATGTTCAAAAGCTATATATTAAGAAAATAATATTAGGCCTTTTGCCACAGGAAGGCTGGGGGAACAAAGTGGTTAAGCTGCAAGATTTTCTGTTCTTCATCTTGATGAGCCTGAATAAATTGCTTCTCTTCTATCTCCTAATTCTGACTTCCAAAGATTCTGATCTTAACTTTCACAAGCCAGATGCTGCTCTCCTCTGTTCTTGATTTTAGTTTGGCAATGTCAATTTGATTTCCTACATTCTTGTTCTGTATTTTATTTGCTGCATTGATTTTCCTAGATCACTATGTCTAGATTTCTGATTCTATCTTGGTAGTCTCATTCCTATTCAAAATCACTTTGATTATTTGATTTGGTATTCTTGTCACTGGAATGAACAGTAATTGATAAACCCTACCCAATCAGTAAATAATTAGCCCTTTTACCAATAAGAACATAAAGTAATCTATACTAAGATTACAATAGGAAAATTTATGTATGTCCCCATACAGACAGGAGTCAAAGGAAAGATAAAAGCTAAAAACAGATTGGATAATAGGTTCTGATGTGATCTTTTAAAAGACATTTTCATTATAGTCATGGTATCTTTGTAGAATTAAAAAATAGATACAAGGTTTTAAAAGAATTAAAGCCCAAGGTAAGGAGAGAATAACAGTAACTTAGTTGCTGTAGAATTCAGGACCCAGAATTAAATACATTTGCATTATAAGTTACTAAAATAATTTGTGAATAAGACAAATAAATTATACAAGTCTTTAAGAAATTATGGAAAATGGGAGTGGGTAATGAAGAATGGAGAGAGAAAACATTCCGATTTTTTTAAGAGGCAGTACATTCCCAAACCTTACTAAAAGTGGGGGCCACAGACCAACAGTACTGGCATAACCTGGAAACATGTTAGAAATGGAGATCACACCCCTCCTTGACCTACTGAATCAGAATCTGCATCTTAACAAGATATTCAGCTGATCATATACAAAGTTTGAGAAGCATTAAACACAAACCAGCAAGGATTCTTTAAGAAAAGGGCAAGACAAATTTGTTTTATCTTTTATAAGTATACACAAATGATAAAGAGTAAATAGAGGGCTGGGGTTGTTGCTCAGTGGTAGAGTACTTACTACCATGTATGGGGTACTGGGTCCTCAGCACCACATAAAAATAAATAAATAAAATAAAGGTATTGTGTTCATCTGCAACTGAAAATATTAAAAGGAAAAGAGAGATATAATCAATCAATTTCAGAAAAAAACGACTCACAATAACAGAATATCAAAACATCCATCTGATTTTCTAGAATCCAAAGCATATGCTCTTTCCTTAAATAGCACCATATATTATTAGGACCTCATAAGTCTATTACCCAAAATTATCTACTCTGTAAAAGGTGAAGCTTGAACTAGGAGCAGTGGCACATGCCTATAATCCCAATAACACTGGAGGCTGAGGCAGGAGGATCACAAAAGTTTGAGGACAACCTAGGCAACTCAGTGAGATCCTTGGAAATTTAGTGAGACTGTCTCAAAACGAAAAATAATTAATTAATTAATTAAAAGGATTGGGAATGTAGCTTGTGGTGGGGCACCCCTGGGTTCAATCCCCAGTATAAAAATGAAAGGAACAAAAGGTGATGTCTGATTATAAAAGGTGAAATTTTTAAAAAGATCACCTAAAAGACAATGGTATTTTCATCCATTTTAGGTATTTAAATTTTTATATATTTGCTACATACAATATCAATACACATAGTATAATATCTATGTATTCAAAATTTTATTTCTGCATCTAAGTCAATCATCAGAAAACTACATTAGCTTAGTCAATTGCAGAAATGCATTCACTTTCTAAGAGTTACTGTTCTTGCACTTTGGCTTTTGTTGCTAAAAACTTCTCTACATAAATTATACTGCTGCTTTTGCTATAAAAATATTATTAAAAGCATTGCTCCATTATGCAATTCTAATTCTATACCACCTACAGATGCTAAATATGCAAAAAAATGAGTGAAGAAGACTGGAAGAAAAATCACCTTCCAGATACATGGGGTCTTTTGTTTGTTTTTGTAGTGTTGGGGATAGAACCCAGGGCCTCACACGTATGCTGGGAAAGCACTCTACCACTAAGTCATATCCCTAGCCTCAAACTTTGTTATTAACTGAATAACAGTGTAGGCATGTCAATATAGTACAAACAGGCAAGAAAATATAAGCTGCATTTTAAATTTAAAATCTAAAAATATGAATACTTAATTTATCAAAATTTCCCTTTGAAATTAATAATTCTGTTTTGAAATAGAAACCCAAAACTCCTTCTGCAGCAGTAAATCAATGTTCATACAGGCTTATAGAGAGAAAAAGATATATAAAGGGAAATGCAGATACTGTTATCAAGAGGAAGGCAGAATGAATGAATGACAGATGGCTAAAAATAGCAAATGTCTAATATATCAAATATTCCCAAGTTGTCTAATTAGGATTCGGTACCACACTACACTTAAATTCAATTTATTAAATTTGTAGATCATTATTCATATTAGTAATATTTATTGAGAAAGACAAAAAGATGTTTTTCATTATCTTAATGTTGGAAATCAAAAAACTTTCAGAATTAAATCTTTAAAGCCTATGATGGTAAGCATGTAGTTTAGGTAATCATTTCCATCTCTGGAAAGCAATTTCAGCACAGAAAACAGCCAGATTACTTCTTGCCAAATGACTTTCCCAAAGAGTGACTTCATTAAGAACATGTGAATTAAATTTTACATCTGTAAAATTTACATCTTAGGGGCACTTCTGCAGAGAGAGATTCAGAATGTTTATATAGGTTGTCAAATTCATTAAAAAGGTCAAGTCATTGAAGTGAGGCAGGGATTTTCCCTTGGATGACATAAACAAGCTGAATTTGCTCAGCAGTTCAAAAAATATCTCTTTAGCACCTGTCATAAATGCTGTGGTATATCACCCAGATCTCCCTTTCAAGACTAAAAAGTATTTATTCTCCATTACTCTTTGGTAACTTGGTAGGCTGAAAAGAGATACCATACCCACTGGATGGCCAGCATCCAATGATAACCAAAACAGGCTCAATTCTCTTACTCCAACTGAGGACAGTTCTGAGGGGTCATCCCAGCTTCAGAGCTCCTCATGGGTAAAGCTAGGCCTTGTGACAATACTTCAACCCAACTTCTCCCTTCATTTAGTCATGCCACTTTTCCTTCTCCTTACAGAGGTTGATCCTGAGAACACACTTTAATAAACCACTTACACATTAACCTCCATCTCAAAATCTACTTCCAGGGCAACCCAACCTGTGACACACCACATCCAACTAAGCCCCTCTAACCTACAACAAATAGTGGCAACCATTGCATTGTGCATCCAATAATTTTAAGAAAGCATAATCTCTGTTGAAGCCACAGAAGAATTATTCAATGCATATGTATAATTTCTGTATCCACAAGTTTTACTTTTAGTTTTTTACCATAAAGTTTTACTTGGTGAATTATACAATCCATAAGTTTTATAGCCTTAAAAAAAAAACACTGCCACTTTGGATGTAAGTTTCAAATCAAGTTTTTTTTAACACTAGCCATTGCAGAAATACCTTCTGTAGTCACAATTAACTTATTTTGACCAGTCTACATTAAACTTAATACACAGGCACTATGTTCAAAAGTTCTATCATATGAAAATTCTCATTGACACCACAAACAAATATGCCTTACTGAAGAGTATTATTTATTATGTCTGTGCAACAGAAAATACCACAAATAAATTACAGTCTTCGAGCAACCTGTCCAATAAATTCTCAGTCATATTTTCAATGTGCCAACTAACAGCATTTCTGTTTAGCTTTCCACTTGAAACATAAGAATATATTGTGTGTCTCACTCAACAGATGCTCTTTTGTAAAAGTATATCAATAAACAAGTTAATGCCTGGGCAATCTTTTACCTCTACATATAATTACAGAGCTGAAATTTACAATATGATTGCTTTTTTTTCACTTTCCAAAGTAAACTCAGTTGAAATTTTGCTCCTTTTCTTGAATTAAGTTTTTCATTACATACCTTCTCTGTGTACTGATCATAGTTTCTATTGTATTTTGTTTCATAATGTGCTTTTAAATTGTATTCATTTGACACAATTTGCATATTAAATGTACAAGTATCTTTTCTACTTCTATCACAAAGAAATTCGTTCTTTTCCATTTTCTTGAGAAACACTTTACAAATCTAGCTTTCATTCTTCTTTAGAGATGTGGGTATCACAATATCTTATTTTACTCTTATATCTGCTATAAGAATAATAACAACATACAAAAATGATAATAATCAGCAACTTGAAACACAGAATATGAGAGAAAATTGTATGGACTACTACAAACTGGAGAACACATCCCATGTCTAAAGGTGGCAGCTGCTACTTAACTATAAGTGATTGTTACTTACTATTTCCAGATTTTGTTACTATTTCCAGATTTTTCAATACTATTCAAGGGAAACCAGAAAATCTGACTTATGTTAAATTTAATGTTCATTCATGGAAACTTTATTAGCCATTGTGATTGGCATGCTTGCTTTTCAATTTTTTATTTAATTTTTTTTTTTTTTTTTTTTTTTTTTTTGGTGCCGGGGATTGAACCCCGCCCAGGCCTCTTGCTTACAAGGTAACACTCTACCAACTGAGCTACATTCCCAGCCCTATTTAAATTTTAAAAGCTTTGTTATACTAGAATACAGATCGCTTCCAGTTCTTTTTTAAGAGGTTATAAGCAACCAAAACTTTAAAAAACTAAAATTAAGTGTATTTATTTTGTGTGAACAGGATGGAGGAAATTGAGACTATACAGCTAAATAATTAGGTAGATTTATATTAGGTTCAATGATTGTTTCCAAAAGACATCATTTAATGGGTTGATATTAACCTGAAAATTATTCTGAGCTGCCATGAGGGTTCTGGCCTCAGTTTTACCCCATTTATCAATTTAGATCAGGAGTCAGCAACTATGACTTACAGTCCAGCTATTTAGTTTTACAAAGTTTCATTGGTAGAGCCAGGCATGGGGTCCCATGCCTGTAGTCACAGCTATTCAGGAAGATAAGGTGAGAGGATTACTTGAGTCCAGGGATTCAAGACCAGACTGGGCAACAGAGCAAGGCCTTGTTTCAAAAAAAAAAAAATCTTTTTGGAACATAGTCACACCTTTCATCTTTGACTGTTTTTATACTGCAATGGCAAAGTTGACTAGCTGTGACAGAAACTACGTGGTCCACAAACCTAAAACATATGCTATCTTGTCCTTTAAGAAGTTTGTGGGGCTAGGGTTGTGGCTCAGTGGTAGCATGCTCACCTAGCACGCATGAGGCCCTGGGTTCGATCCTCAACACCACATAAAAAATTTTACAAAAGGTATTGTGTTCACCTACAACTAAAAAAAAATGCATAAAAAAAGAAGTTTGTGGATCCTTGAGTTAGATGAAGACAGGAGGCCTGACTACCAAACCTGAAGATGACACAAACTAGAAGGAATCATTAATATACTGCAAGATAGAATTGAAATTCACAAAAATCAGAACATCTGAAAAAAAAAAAAACAGACTGGAACAATCAGACTGAGATTTAGTAGTTTATCAAGTATGGCTATTGGGTATTTACTTAATCAACCATAAAAGTAGAGGATGTGGAATTCAGGCATTAAGAGCAACTGATATTGTAAAAATATAGTTTTGTAAGTCTAGTAAAATAACCACATGACGTGGCTGCCAGAAAAGAGTCAAACTTTTCTTTTCTATTTTTGATCCTGGGGACTGAATCCAGGATTTCTGAAGCATGCTAAGCACATGGTCTACCGCTGAGCTACACCCACAGACCCAGAAAAGAGCCAATTTAAATTGTGTCTATATTAAAAGAAATATTGGTTCTAGAAGAGTGCTGCCCAATAGAAATCTCTGTTATAATGGAAATGTTGTCCACCTGTATTGTCCAATAATTAACCATAGCTATATGCATCTATTGAGACTTGATATATGGCTACTATGGCTAAGGGATCAAACTTCAATTTTATTTAAATAGCTACATGTGACTGCTTGCTACCATATTGGTCAGTGCAAGTTTAGAACATTTAGAACAAGAAAAGTATATGTTACTGCTTGGAACTTATCTGCAGTATTGTGTTCAGTGCAGTTGCCACATTTACCCGGGAAGTAACTACATCACAAACAATATTAGAATTAACTGGGCAAGAGCTGTCAAATTAAAGATTTAGATGCTTCTATGTGGCCACCTTGGGATGTTTTACCACTGATCTACATCCACAGCCCTTTTTTATTTATTTTTTATCTTGAGACTGAGTCTTCCTAAGTGACATAGAGCCTTGCTAAGTTGCCGAGGCTGTCCTCAAACTTGTGATCCTCCTGCCTCAGCCTTCTGAGTCACTGTGATTACAGGCATGCACCACCATACCTCGCCCTGATTATTTTTTTTTTTTTGTTACAGCTTTACTGAGGTATAATTCAGACACCATAGACTTTATCCATTTAAAGTACACAATTCAATGATTTTTAATATTTCTTAGAGTTATGCAACTATTAATCAACCAATTTTATAACACTTTCATCATCTATAGCCCTGGGTAATCATTAATCTTTTTTTTGTCTATAAATCTACCTATTTGGTACATATCATATAAAAGAAATCTTACAAAATACATTTTTCATGTGTGACTGGTTTTTCACTTAGCATACCTTTATTGACAAACTACATTCTATAATATGGGTATACCACATTTTATCCATTAATCAGTTGACAGATATTTGCATTGTTTCTACATTTGACTATTATGAATGATGCTGCTATGAACATTGATGTACAATGTTTTTCTTGTGGATATGTGCTTAGAATTCTCTTGGGTATAAACCTAGGAGTGGAAATTTAGATGTTATGGTTTGGATATAATTTGCTCCCCAAAGGTTCATATGTTGGAGGCTCAGTCCCCAGAGTGGCAATGTTGGCATGGTATGGAACATTTAAGTGGTAGGGCCTAATGGGAGGTCCTTAGGTGATCTGATCGGGGGTGCTGTCCTCATACAGGAATACTGGTGTTCTGGAGGGAATTCTCACAACAGTGAGTTGTTATAAAATCCTGAGCCTAACCCCTCAGTCTGTCTTTGGCTTCCAGTATTGAAATGTGACCACTTGCTCTCACACACACTCCCACTGTTGCCATCTGTCATCATAGGATAAAGTCAAGAACGTTATCACTAAGAACTGAAGCAATGCCAGTTGCATGATCTTGAACTTTCATACTATGTACTACACAGTTTCTTCATAAGTAGCAAGCCACAGATATTTCGGTATAATGACAAAAAGCTGACTGATATAATGGGTCATATGATAACTCTATTTAAATTATTGAGGAAGTAACACCTGTTTTTCAAAGCAGTTGCACCATCTTACATTCCCACCAAGAGTATATGAGGGTTACAATTCTGCACATTCTTGTCAATGTTTGCCATTATTTTTATTTTTTTGGATGGCAGATTTAACCCAGGTGTGCTTAACCATTGAATTACATCCCTCGTCCTTTTTTTTTATCTATTTATTTATTTATTTATTTATTTTTATTTTGAGACAGGGTCTTGCTAAGTTGCTTAGGGCCTCACTAAATTGCTGGCTGGTTTTGAACTTGTGATCCTCCTGCCTCAGCCTCCTGAGCCACTGGGATTACAGGCATGTGCCACCTTGGTTGGTTGCCATTATCTTTTTTTTTTATTTTTTATTTATTTTTTATTTTTTTTTATTGTAAACAAATGGGATACATGTTGTTTCTCTGTACATGGCGTAAAGGCATACCATTTGTGTAATCATAAATTTACATGGAGTAATGTTGTTTGATTCATTCTGTTATTTTTTCCCTTCCCCCCACCCCTCCCACCCCTCTTTACCCTCTATACAGTACTTCCTTCCTCCCATTATCTTTTTTATCATAGTTAACCTAGTAGATGTGAAGTGTTTTCTCATTGAGGTTATGACTTGCATTTCCCTGATGGCTAATGATGTTGAGCACCTTTTCAAGTATTTATTCCACAGTGATTCTTAAGATACTGAAGATTGAGAATTACTAAAATGTCTGTACAAACTTCAAGGTCCCTTTTGACATTAAGGATCCCATGAAGATAAACACAGAAAAGCATATAACGTGCAAAAATGTACCCACTCATCCTTCCTGTTCTACATGACTAGCCTGCATTTTATAAAGTCACATCTTGTTCCTTTTTCATTTTATTTGTTTTTTTATTTTTTATTTTTTGCAGTGCTGGGGATCGAACCCAGGACTTTGTACTTGCAAGATAAACACTCTAACAACTGAGCTATCTCCCTAGCCTCTTCATTTTATTTTAAAATATTAATATAAACTTAAAATTTAACTTTACCACTGTATAAATAAAAAAGTAGTACTATCTTCTAAATTGATCACAATGGCAAATATTGTGCTTTCAAAATATGAGTGTGTGTGCCTGTATATATTCAGTATATGTTAATGAAAACCATGGAAAATGTTAATGTTTAGAGAAAGGAAAACCAAATATTCTGTACCTTTCATGATCCATCAGCAGTCGAACAATATTCAGACAGAAGTCTAAAGACATATCAAAATGTAGTATTTCCATGACAGCTAATGAATTAAAAAAATAGAATTATCAGTTCAGTTTCATTTTAAAGGTAATTTAGCTATTTTCATCAATTTGCCTCTATTCAAAATTTACATATTAAATATTTGCTATATACCATGTTTTGCCTAGCAATTTATCAAAATCTTTTTTTAAGTACTAATATCCAAAGCTAGAAAAAAGGTAGTAACATAGTCAAAGGAACCTGGTACGATACTTTTGAAAAGCAATTTGGCAACACTACATGCTAAGAACACTGCAGTTAAGACCTTGGAATCTGAAGTCAGGTGGACCTATATTTGATACCACTAGTCATCTGTATGGTCATAGGCAAGTTACTTAACTTTTTGCAGCTTAGATTTGTCACCTGTGACATGGAAAATATACTACCAATCTCTCAGTTTTTTGAGAGGACTGCATGAGACAATGTATGAAAATTATATGTACCTAGCACTTAATAAACATTCAATAAATGGCAGTTGTATTATTGTTATTCATATTACTTCAGAAACTGTACTACTGAAAAGTCATCTGAAAAAAACATAGGAAAAGATTTTTGGACAAAGATGTTAAAATCAGTGTATATTATAATAATAGAAAAGAAATATAACCCAAATGTTCACCATACGATAGCCTTAAACTTTAATGCAACCATTAAAATTGCTGAATATAAAATAACATGGGAGGGGCTGGTATTGTAGCTCAGTGGTAGAGTGCTTGCCTAAAATGTGTGAGGCACTGGGTCTATTTTTCAGCACCACATATAAATAAATAAAATAGCAGTATTGTGTCCATCTACAACTAAAAAAAAAAATGGGAAATATACACTGATAGAAAAATGTTTCTAAGACTAGTATGTGAAAAATTAGAAAACAAGGTTATATGTACCATGTGATTATAATTCTGTAAAACACACAAGAAAAAAAATACTGAAAGTGCTAAGTGATTGTGTTTAGATTCAATGATTTATTCAGCAAGAGTTTAATGAGTGTATTCTCTGTGCCAGGCACTTACTGCTGGAAACCCAGAACACAACACCCAAAACTCACTGTTGTTAGAGAGCTTATATTCTAGAGGATGGTGGACCTGTGGGCAATTTCAGTATCTTACAAAATTTTCTTTGCTAAGCATGTGATATCCTTTCATAATAAAAAATTAGTATATTTTTAAATTTTCACCTTTTTTACTAGAAAATATCAGTAGCCTGGCATGGTAGCACATGACTATAATCCAGCTGAGGCAGGAGGATTACAAGCTCAAGACCAGCCTGGGCAATTGAGCAAGACCCTGTCTCACATAAAAAATAGATGGGAAAGATGGTGGATTGAGACAGATATTGTTACCCTATGTACATGTATGATTGCCTGAATGGTGTGACTCTGCATCGTGTATAACCAGAGAAATGAAAACTTGTGCTCCATTTGTCTACAATGAGTCGAAATGCATTCTTCTGTCATGTTAACTAATTGGAACAAACAAAAAATAAAATAATAATAATAAATAAAAGGAAAAAAAATAAAATAAATAAAAGGACTGGGGATATAGCTCCATGTAGTGCACCTTTGGGTTCAATTCCCAGTTTTATGTTTAAAAAACATGAATTTCTAATGACAGTAATTAAGTGAGTCATTCTAAGAGTACAGTACTTTCACTAGTAAAGAAATGAACAGAATAGGGAATGAGGATGTGATAGAGCACTAGGGTGTACAAGGCCCTGGGTTCAATTCCCACTAGGTGTAATACCTAGCACAAAAAAGGCTATAACAATACAAATTTCATAATTATTTCAATACACAAATATAAAAATAAATTTTATTATTTTAAAATATTAAAAACTTAGATTCAGGGAAGTCTCCTAATTTCTAATCAAACATCGTCACTCTGAATAGCAAGAGTCTCCAAATTGAGTTAAGTAAAAACAATCTAGGAAAAAGAATAACTTTACTTTACCTTGTTTTGTTTGGGATTTTTTTCCTCACTTTTTTCTCAGTTATATGAGAAGCAGAGCATAAAGTAAAATTGTTCCTGGGGCTGGGGATTTAGCTCAGTGACAGAGCAGTTGCCTAGCACATGAAAGGCCCTTGGTTCAGTCCTTGGCCCTAAAGAAAAAGGTAATCTTTTTTGTGGTGGTAGACAACTTCAGAAGGGTTGGGCAGCTATAATTCTCTGCTGGACTAAAAGAAAACTGATTTCTTTTATTCAGCTTTTATTAAACTAACTTTTAAATTTGCACCTACTCTTTATTCTCATTCTTCCTGGTTGGTAATGTCTTTCCTATGTGATCAGTTTCTTTCTCAGCCACCACCAAATTATACCTATTGTTAGTATACTACAAAAGATCTCATTCAACAAATTGGTGATGATATTTCAAAATTGTGTACTCTTCACACACAGAGATGTTACCTTCAAGGAGTTCTTCATTAGCTGTTTTGCCTTTCAAGAGGATGCTCATCTTTAAGAAAAGCCCAGCTGGATTTAAATGTTCCTATTTTAAACAAAGAAATCACAATGATATTATAACTCTCGAATGTAAAAGACAATTTTGAAGTAATTACCTGCTTTATTCAACCACTGCATGATGACTCAGGATCAAAGGAGTTCAAATTATAAAAATCAAATAATAACATCTGGTCTATCCCTGAGGATATTTTCTGATATTTTATTCAATCTAAAGAAAATAACATGAGGAAACGAACATGTAAACATTTCCATGGAGTGACACATATTTAGTGGCAAGGTCAGTACTTAAACTGTGTGAATCATAGACAATATTCTTCATGAGCAAAACCTCAAACATTAGATTTATTTTCTTTTGAGACTTTAATAAGCGAAGTCCTTTGTAAACAATGTTAGAATGAAAAGAGGAAAATGTATTGTCTTTTCTATAAGATATGCCTGTGCTATTTACCATTAATAATGATTTTCTCTGAATGATGTTTCCAAGTCATTGTTAGCTGGCCCTAATCCATCTGTGATCTTTCTTGGTTCTACATTTATCTGACAGGGTAAATCTTTAAACAACAGGCTAAGATTAAAAGTGCAACTTAGGCCAATATAAAAGAACTTTCCTCTTTACAATGCCAATTAGCCTCTACATGAACATTGTACTCACTGAATCCATACTCTGCAAATAACTGCAGCTATTCACACATTAAGAATGAATAGGAGGGTTGGGGATATAGCTCAGTTGGTAGAGTGCTTGCCTCACAAGCACAAGGCCCTGGGTTCAATCCCCAGCACAATCAATCAATCAATCAATCAAACAAAAAAGAATGAATAGGAGGGACCAGGCATGGTGGCACACACCTGTAATCCCAGCAACTGGGGAGGCTGATGCAGTAGAATCACAAGTTCAAAGCCAGTCTCAGCAACTTAGCTGGCCCTGGGCAGCTTAGTGAGATCTTGTTTCAAATTTTAAAAAGGGTTGGGGATGGGGATATAGCTCAGTGGTTAATCACTCCTGGGTTCAATCCTTAGTGCCAAAAAAAAATTGTATGAATAGGAAGGTAGGGAAAGTAAGCACTGATAATAAAAGGGTTGGCAACTATAGATGACATCAATAAAGAGAATAAACTAAGGTTGACAATTTTAACTATAACATTACCATTTTATTGATGAGTTTTCTAATACTGCAACAAAATAATTGAAATAATCAACTTTAAAAGATGAAAGGTTTATTTTGGCTCACAGTCTTGGAGGTTTCATTAGATGGTTGGTTGACCTCATTGCTTTG
Organism: Sciurus vulgaris; assembly: GCF_902686455.1. Lineage (NCBI taxonomy): Eukaryota > Metazoa > Chordata > Mammalia > Rodentia > Sciuridae > Sciurus > Sciurus vulgaris. The sequence continues at coordinate 79,494,414 of NC_136471.1, read as the reverse complement.
GGCCTGTGGCAAGGCAGTACATCATGGTGGGAGCACATGGTAGAGGAAGTTTGTTCACCTCACTACCAGGATATGAAGAGAGAGAAAAAGGAGGGGAAAGAGACCAGGATTCCACCCTCCCCATTGAGGTCATACCACCAAAGACCTGAAACCTCCCACTAGGCCCCACCTCTTAAAGGTTCCACCATCTCTCAGTAGTGTCATAAACTAGGGATTAAGCTATTAACACATGAATATTTGGTGAACGTTCATCCTAAGAATATCAATAACTTTTCCTACAGGCACATCAGAATGTGTACTGTGTTCAAATTAATTTTACCTTAAGGGATGCATAAGTCTTATAGATTTGGCAGACTGTTTTCCTTAAGTATGCCATATGCACACAAGTTATTCTACTTTTCTCTGATTTATTACTAAAAATACTCCAGAAAATGGACACTATGCTTTTGTTGTATCATGTTTTTTATTTCTATAAACATCTGCACTGTGTTGTCCATACTTCCTATCTCCTTAAACTATACTTTTAGAAGTCATGAATGATTGTCAATTTCATCAGCTTTCTCCCTACTATCAATATCCTTGTCTTCTCTGTAACTTTTCTCACCAGTATTCTTGGTCCTCTTTCTTTGATTTTTGCTTGCTTTTACTAGTAGTTATTGAGAAACAGGCTCCAGGTACAACATACATACAGGGTTTTGCAAATGAGAACCTGAGGCCCAGATATACCTAAGTAACTTACCCATGGTCACATGGTAAGTGATAGAGCTGAAACTTGAATTTGGATCTGTTAAGAGTCTAAAGATCATAAGCTTTCCATTTAGTCTATCTTGGATCTGCATATTACTTGCAAGCTCCAAAAATAATATAATCTTTTTTAGTATAAAGCATATCATACACATGCACATATCCAAATATTAAAAAACACATATGTATAGTTTATAGAATACTATAGTTGAGATCTGAATTGTCCCCCAAAGGTCCATATGTTAAAAGGCTTGGTCTCCAGCAGATAGCTATTGGGAAGTTTTGGAACTTTGAAGAGATGGGACCTAGTTGGAGGAAGTTAGATCACTGGAGACATGCCCATGAAGGAGATAATGGGAACCTGGCTACTTCCTCTTTCTCTCTTTCTTTGTTTTCTAGGCAACATGATGTGAATAGACCTCCTTGTCACACATTCCTGCCATGATGTACTACCATTCCACAGGCCCAAAAACAACAGACCAATCAACCATGGATTGAAACCTCTAAAACTGTCAGCCAAAATAAATCTTTCATCTTTTTAAGTTGATATATCTCAGGTATTATTACAATAAAAGGAAGCTGACTGACAACAATTAGCATTATGAAAAGTTTCCATTTCAACATAAATTTCGTATCTGTCTAATGAGGTCATAAGTAAGCAAACTTGTTTTATTCATTCTACTATGTTAGTTATACATGACAGGTAAACACATTTTGACACATCGTACATAAATGGAGTATAACTTATCATTCTTCTGGTTGTACATGGGTAAACTGTTTTAATAGGAACTCTAAATACTACTTTTTACATACTAAAGTTTAAGGACAATTATTTTGTGGTTTTCTGCTGTATGAATATATCATGATTTATTTGCCCATTTTGCCTTGATCATTTGAATTATTACAAACCCAATTGATAACATGAAGTATCATGGTATGAGCATTCAGAACATTTCTCCACAAAGACTAGAGTTTCCTTCAAAATATATACCCAGGAGTAAAATTGCTGGCTAATTAGGTAGGACCATTCAGCTTTATCAAGTAATTTCAAACTGTTATTCAGAGTGGTTGTTCAATTCACAAAAAAAAAAAAAAAAAAAAAAAAAACAGGAATAAAGAGAATTTCCTCAACCTAATAAAGGACATCTATATAAAAAAAAACCCTACACCCTACATCTAACATGACACTTAGTAGTTAAATACTTAAAATTCTAACCCTGAGACTAGAAACCAGAAAAGTACATCGGCTCTTGCTACTTCTATTCAATAGTTTAACAGATGTTCTTGTCAGGGAAATTAAGAAAAAGAAGGAATAAAGATCAGAAAGAAAGAAGTGGGCTGGGGATGTAGCTCAGTTGGTAAAGTGCTTGCCTCACAAGCACAAGGCCCTGGGTTCAAATCCCCAGCACCGCAAAAAAAAAAGGAAGAAGTAAAATGATCTCTATTTGTAGATGATACAATCCTGTATATACAAAATCCTAAGAAATCCACTAAAAAACTATTAATGCTAAAAAAAGTTTAACAAAGTTGCAACAAATAACATCCATTTTTGAAAAGTCAGCTGTATGTACTAGCAATGAGCAATCCAAAAGTGAATTTAAGAAAATAAATTCATTTGATTTAAAAAAACATCAGAAAGAATAAAATAAATAGCAACAAAGAAGGGTAAAAATTATGCACTGAAAACTATAAGATATTGTTGAAAGAAATTAAGACTTTTGTAAATTTTCCTAGATTTGAAGAATTAATATTGTTATGATGGTAATAAACCCCAAATTGATCTTTGAGTTCAACAGAACCCCATTCCAAATCCCAGATGGCATCTTTACATAAATCAACAAGCTCACCTCAAAATACAAAAATGCAAGAGATCCAAAAGAGCTAGAACAATCCTGAAAAATAACAAAAGTCAGAGGGCCATACTTGGGGGTATGAAATTTTTTCTCATTATGCTTTTGATCGGCATTCCCTAATAATTAATGATGCTGAACATTATTACATGTGTTTATTGGTCATTGGTACATATTTTTTTGGAGAACTGTCTATTTGGAATCTTTACCCATTTCCAATTGAGTTGTTCTGTCTTCTTACTGAGTAGCAAGAATTCCTTATATATTCTGGATGACAGATGTTTATTAGATATATAATTTGCAAATATTTTCCAGTCCTGTTGGAAGAATCCCATTGATTATATTTTCACATTCCTAAGTTTCCTTTGAAGCAAAAAAAATGTAACTTTATTGAATTTATCTAACTCATATATTTTTGTTATGTATATTTTAATACAATAAAAACAATTATGAAAGCAATACTGAGTTGGCTTGGTGATGCACACCTCTAATCTCAGATACTCAGGAGACTAAGGTAGAAGGATTTGAAGTTCAATGCCAACCTTGGCAATTTAGCAAGACCCTGTTTCAAAATAAAAAATTTAAAATGATCTTGGGATATAGCTCAATGGTAGAGAGCCAGTAGGAAAGAAAGAAAGAAACAAGGAAGAAAAGAAAGATTGATTCACACCCAGGTGGTTGCACTAGAGAAACCAAAACCAGCCAAAGACCATAAAGGCATATCTCAGAGAGATTGCAGGTGTGGTTCCATACCTCTGCTATAAACTGAATATCATAATAAAGTGAGTCACACAGATTTTTTGTTTCTCAATGCATATGAAAAATGTGTTTATACCATATTGTAGTCTATTAAGTATTCAGTAGCATTATGCCTAAAAAACAATGTAAAAATATATAGTTGAGCTGGGATATAGCTCAGTGGTAGAATGCTTACTTAGCATGAGCAAAGTCCTGGGTTCCATCCCCAGCACTGCAAAAAAATAATGCTAAACACGCTAACAATAATCTGAGCTGTTGGGAAAAATGGCACTGATAGATCAGCTCAACACAGGGTTGCCACAAACATTTGATATGTTAAAAATGTAGCATATGTGAACTGTAACAAAGCAAAGCACAATAAAACAAGGTATGCCTACACACAAAGAGAAAAACCGCAGACCAATATCTCCCATTAATAGAGATGTAACAATCCTTAACAAAATATTAGCAAACAGAATTCAGCAAAATACAAAAGAGAATTAAACACTATGGCTGAGTGGACTTTACTTCAGGGATGTAATGCTAGCTCAATAGTTGATAATGCCACCGCATTAACAGGATAAAGAAGAAAAAAGTCACATGATCATACCTATTGATGTAGAAAAGGCAGCAGACAAAATAAAATATTCATTATAAAGATTCTTGCCACGTTAGGAATGGAAAGAGAATGTTCTCAACCTCATAAAGAATATCAACAAATGCTGGGGATGAAACTTGGTTGTCAAGCACTTGATTAGTGTACATGAGGCCTTGGGTTCAATCCCCAGCACCACAAAAAAAAATCAGCAAAAACTTGCAGTTAACAACATAGTTAATGATGAAAGACTAAAATCTTTCCCCTTTAGAGCACAAACAAAGCAAGGATTCCTACTCTTATGGTGATGTAGAAGTCCTGACCAGCACATTATGGCAATAAAAATAAACAAAAGGCATACAAATCAGAAAGGAATAGAATGTCCTTATTTATAGATGGCATAATCATTGACATAGAAAATTCTAACACATCTACAAAAGATTCATAAAGCTAATAAATGAGTATAGAAAAGTGACAGAAGACAAATATTCAAATATCAATTATATATCTATATACTAGCAAGGAATGCATGGAAACTGAAATTTAAATATTTACAATGACTAAAAAACACTTAGGTACAAAGAAAACAAAACATAGAGGACTTATCTGATTAAAACTACAAAATGCTCAAAAAAGCAATCAGAGAAGATTTAAATAAAAAGAGATATTAAATTTATGTACTGAAGATACACTACAATAAAGACATTAATTCTCCTGAAAATAATGCATAGGTTTAAAAAAAATCTGATGAAAACACATGAGTTTTCTTAGACAGAGACAAGATTTTCTAAAAATTTATATAGTAAGGCAAAGGAATCATATAAGTTAAACAATTTTGATAATGAAGAATAAAGTAGACATAATTACTCTATACTATTTCAAAATTCATTACATAACTACAGTAATCAAGATAGTTTGTTACTAGAAATGGGATAAGACATGTAGATCAATGGAACAGAAAACCCAGAGTTGACCAACTAAGCAGGGTTGGGTCAACTGATTTTTGACAAAGATGTATAAGCAATTCAGAGGTGAAATTTTACTTCTTAAAAATTAAATCAAAAGGATTATAGAAGTTTTTGCATTTTGATTCATTGTACACAAATGGGTTACAATTTTTTTATTTCTCTGGTTGTACACAATGTAGAGTTATACCATTTGTATAATCATACCTGAACATAGGGTAATGACGTTTATCTCATTACACTATCTTTCCTCCTCCCCACCCCCTCCTCTCTGTTCCTTTCCCTCTACACAATCCAATGTTTCCCCATTTCCTGCTCCCTCTTCTGTTATGTTTCACCATCCACTTATCAGAGAAAACATCCAGTCTTTGGTTTTTTGGGATTGGTTTATTTCACTTAGCATGGATATACTCCAACTCCATCCATTTACCTGCAAAGGCCATAATCTTATTCTTCTTTATGGCTGAATAATACTGCATCGTGTATATGTACCACAGTTTCTTTATCCATTCATCAGTTGAGGGGCATCTAGGTTGATTCCACAATCTAGCATTGTGAATTGAACTGCTATGAATATTGATGTGGCTGCATCACTGTAGTATGCTGATTTTAAGTCCTTTGGGTATAGGCCAAGGAGTGGGATAGCCAAGTCAAAAGGTGGTTCCATTCCAAGTTTTGTGAGGAATCTCCACACTGCTTTCCAGAGTGGCTGCACTAATTTGCAACCCCACCAGCAATGTATGAGTGTACCTTTTTCCCCACATCCTCGCCAACACCTATTGTTGCTTGTATTCTTGATAATAGCCATTCTAATTGAGGTGAGATGAAATCATAGGGTAGTTTTGATTTGCATTTCTCTAATTACTACAGATGTTGAACATTTCTTCATATATCTGTTGATCACTTGTATATAAATTGTCTTCTCAGTTCCTTAGCCCATTTATTGATTGGGTTATTTGTATTCTTGGTGTAAAGTATTTTGAGTTCTTTATAAATTCTGGAGATTAGTGCTCTATCTGAAGTGCGTGTGGTAAAGATTGTCTCCCACTCTGTACGCTCTCTCTTCACATTGTTGGTAGTTTTCTTTGCTGAGAAAAAACTTTTTAGTTTGAATCTATCCCATTTATTGATTCCTGCTTTTATTTCTTGCGCTTTGGGAGTCTGGTTCTAGGCCGACACGATGAAGATATGTGCCTACTTTTTCTTCTAGTTGGTGCAGGGTCTCTGGGTCTCAGTCCTAGATCCTTGACCCATTTTGAGTTGAATTTTGTGTGAGGTAAGAGGTAGGGGTTTAATTTCATTTTACTACATATGGATTTCCAGTTTTCCCAGCACCATTTGTTGAAGAGGCTGTCTTTTCTCCAGTGTATGTTTATGGCACCTTTGTCTAGTATGAGAAAACTGTATTTATGTGGTTTTGTCTCCGTGTCTTCTATTCTGTACCATTGGTCTATCTGTCTATTTTGATGCCAAGACCATGCCATTTTTGTTACTATTGCTCTGTAGTATAATTGAAGGTTTGGTATTGTGGCACCTCCTACTTCACTCTTCCTGGTAAGTATTGCTTTGGTTATTCTGGGTCTCTTATTCTTCCAAATGAATTTCATGATTGTTTTCTCCATTTCTATGAGACACATCATTGAGATTTTAATTGGAATTACACCAAATCTGTATAGCACTTTTGGTAGTAAGGCCATTTTGACAATATGAATTCTTCCTATCCAAGAACATGGGAGATCTTTCCATCTTCTAAGATTTTCTTTAATTTCTTTTTTGAGTGTTCTGTAGTTCTCATTGTAGAGGTCTTTCACCTCTTTTGGTAAATGAATTCCCAAGTGTTTTTTTTTTTTTTAGGCTATTGTGAATGGGGTAGTTTTTCTATTTTCTCTTTCAGAGGATTCATCACTTATGAATAGAAATGCATTAGATTTATGAGTGTCAATTTTATATATTGCTACTTTGCTGAATTCATTTATTAGTTATAGAAGTTTTCTGGTGTAATTTTTTGGATCCTCTAAATATAGAATCATGTCCTCAGCAAATAGTGATAGTTTAATAGGGAAAGAAGTCCCTATTAATATCCCTTTATTTTCTTTAGTCTAATTGCTGCGGCTAGAGTTTCAAGGACGACATTGAATAGAAGTGGTAAGAGGGCATCTCTGTCTTGTTCCAGTTTTTAGGGGGAATGCTTTTATTTTTTTCACCATTTAGAATGATGTTGGCCTTGGGCTTAGCATAGATAGCCTTTTCAATGTTGAGATATGTTCCTACTATCCCTATTTTTTCTAGTGTTTTTAGCATGAAGGAGTGCTGTATTTTATCAAATGCTTTTTGTGCATCTATTGAAATAATCATGTGATTCTTAACTTTAAGTCTACTGATATCATGAATTACGTTTATTGATTTCTGGATGTTGAACTAACCTTGCATCCCAGGGATGAAACCCAATTGATCGTGGTATACTATCTTTTTAATATGCTTTTGTATGCAATTTTCCAGAATTTTGTTAAGAATTTTTGCATCTATGTTCACCATGGATATTGGTCTAAAGTTTTCTTTCCTTGATGTGCCTTTGTCTACTTTTGGTATCAGGGTGATACTAGCTTCATAGAATGAGTTTAGAAGGGTTCCCTCCTTTTCAATTTCATGGAATACTTTAAGGAGTATAAGTTCTTCTTTGAAGGTCTTGTAGAACTTGGCCGAGAATGTGTCTGGTCCTGGGCTTTTCTTGGTTGGTAGGCTTTTGATGGTGTCTTCTGTTTCATTGCTTGTAATTGATCTGTTTAAATTGTATATGTCCTCCTGATTTAGTTTGGGTTGATCAAATATTTCACTAAAGATGATATACAAAAAGCAAGATGTCCATGAAAAAGTATTCAATATCACTAGCTTTTAGGAAAGTACAAATTAAAACCAAAGTCCATGGACAGTGCCATGTGCCTGTAGTCCCAGTTACTTAGGAGGTAGAAGAAAGAGAATTGCTTGAGCCCAGAACTTTGAAGCCAGAACAGTGAGACCCCCAACTCAAAAAAAAAAGTAAAGAGAAAGAAAGAAATATTACTACATTAGAAAAAGCAAATTTTTTAAAAATACTGACTTTCTAGCCCTAGCAAGAATGCAGAGAAACTGAAATCTCAAAAAATGTTGGTACAAATGCAAAATGACACAACTTCTCTGAAGACAGTTTTATATTTCTTAATACCTAAATGGTTCAACAACTGCATATCTGAGCATTTTACCTCAGGGAAATGAAACTTTATATCCAAGTCAGGTGTGGTGGTGCATGCCTATAATCTTGGTGACTTAGAAGGCTGAGGTAGGAGAATTGCAAGATCAAGACCATTCTTAGCAATGTAGCAAGGTCCTAAATAACCCAGTGAGACCCTATCTCAAAATAAAAATAAATAAATTAAAAAGGGTTTGGGATGTAACTCAGTGGTCAATCACTCCTAGGTTCAATCACTAGTACCAACAGAGAGAGAGAGAGAGAGAGGAAGGGAGGGAGGGAGGAAGGGGGGAAGAGAGAGAGAGAATTAGACAGAGAGAGAGAGAGAGAGAGAGAGAGAGAGAAATGTATGTCCATACAAAAATCCACAAAAAATGTTCATAGTAGCTATATTTCTAATAACCAAAACCCAGAAACACAATATTCTTTAATAGGTGTGGGTAAACAGTTAAACTGTGTTGCAATAAGTAACACTTATTAAGATAAGTGTTACTCAAGCAATAAAAAGGGATTAACTATTAATGTATTTGTATGTACTTGAAACCTTGAATGTAAAAAAAAGCCAATTTCAAAAGGTCACATAGCATATGATTTTGTTTATACAACATTGCAGGGTTTTTGTTTGTTTTTTCAGTACTGGGAATTAAACCCAGGGGCACTAAACCACTGAGCTACATCCCCAGCCATTTCTCATTTTTTATTTTGAGAGAGGTTCTCACTAAATTGCCCAGTCTGCCCTCCAATTTGCAATATTTTGCCTTAGCATCCTAAATTGATGGGCCACCAAGGCCAGCATTTTATATAACATCCTTGAAATAAAAAAGTTATAGATATGGAGAATAGAGCAGTGGCTTCTAGGGCTGAGGGGCAGTGGTGGGAGGGAACAAATATGTGTATAAATATAAAGAATAGCATAAGAGAGATGAGGGAGATCTTTGGAATGATGTAATAGTTTTGGATCTTGATTTCAGTGATAATTACACGAATCTACACACAGGATAAAATGACATAGAACTATACACACACATTGTACCAATGTCAACTTACTGTTTTTCATATAGTTATACAGCAAGCAACCATTAAAAGGAAATTTGGTGAAAGGTACATAGGACCTCTTTTAAAATTATTTAAATTATTTTTAAATTATTTTTATTGGATTGTTAAATTTATTTTCAGGAGCTGGGGAGATAGCTCAGTTGGTAGAGTTCTCGGCTCACAAGCACAAGGCCCTGGGTTCAATCCCCAGTACCACAAAAAAAAAAAAAAATATTTTCAGAACCTAACCATCATTGCTTTCATTTTATTTCCTTTTTTCTTGGTACTATTTGTGTAATATCCTGTGAATTTATAATTATTTCAAAGTAAAAATGCTTGCACTATTTTAACCAATCAATTAATTAATTTTGTGGTGTTGAAGATAGTACCCAGAGCTTCATGGATACTAGGCAAGCACTCTACTGCTCAACTATACCCCCATTCCCTAAAGGAGTTTTAAAAAGAATGCAACTTAAGGACCCTTTCAAACATACAAATGTTGAAAAAGCTCATCACCAGGAGACCAGCATTACAAGAAATATTATAAGGTATCTGTGATGGTTAATATTGTCAACTTGACTGGGCCACTGAGTACCCAGATATTTGGTCAAAAATTATTCTAGGCGTTTCTGGATTCCCTTTATAATATACATGGATCTTAGCTAATCAGTTAGAGAGCTGAGTAGAATAAAAGGGCTGACCCTCCCCAAAACAAGAGAGAACTCTCCCTGACGGATGACCTTCAAACTAAGATATCAGCTTTTTCCTACCTTCAGAGTTTAACTGAAACCTTGGCTTTTCCCAGGTCTTGAACTTGATAGCCTTCGGAGTGGAACCACACCAGCCACTCTCCTAGGTTTCCACCTTGCTGACTAACCTGTAGACTTGCCTCCAAAGTCACACCAGCCATTTCCATATAACAAATTTTCCCCTTTTCTCTCTTTCTCCCCCTTCCATCTCCCCCCACTGTCTACACACACAGACACACACACACACACACACACACACACACACACACACACACACACATATATACCATTGCTTCTGATTCTCTGAAGAACCCTGACTAATACAATGTTGTTCAAGTAAATGAAAAATAACATGAGATAGAATTTATATGTATAAAAAGGAATAAAAATCACTTGAGGGGCTGGGGAGATAGCTCAGTCGGTAGAGTGCTTGCCTTGTAAGCACAAGGCCCTGGGTTTGATCCCCAGCACCCCCCCAAAAAAAATCACTTGAAATGGCAACTATTTGTGGAAATAAATAAGATTTTTCCCTTATTATTTATATCTTGTTAAAAAGAACAAAATAAGATAGTATTATAGTTTTATAAAATAAAATGTAAAATACATGACAATAATAGCATAAAGGTTATGTTGGAAAAACTGTAAGTGTACTTTAGATAGGACAAATAAATTCAAGAAGTCTATCATACAACATGGTGGCTATAATTAAAAATATGTTGTATTCTTGAAAAATGTTGAGTGGATATAAAGTGTTTACACCATGAAAGTTATAACTATGTAAGATAATATGTGTTAATTAGCTAGATTTACTCATTCCACAATGCATAGATCTAAAACAATATGCCACACATAGTAAATACATACAACTTTTATCTGTCAATTGAAAATAAATAGGTAAATAATGAATATCATGATGTATAAAGGTAGACCAAGGTAAAATGCATATAAACCCTAAAGAAACAACTAAAATAGCAACTAATATAATTAATAAACCAATGAAAGAAATACAATAGATCCTCAAATAATCCCAAAAAGGTAAAAACAAAAGAAGAAGGGAAGGGAGAATTAAAAAAAAAAAAAGATGGGAAAAGAAGAAAATAAAGAAAATGAAATCATAGATTGAAACTTTAAAATATCCGTAATCACATTAAATCCATATATTCTGAACATCATAGTTAAAAAGTAGATATTGTCAGGTTGGGTAAAGAAGCAGGTTGCAACTACTTGTAGCTCCAAAGAAATGCAATTTAAATGAAAATAAAAAGGTCTGGGGATGAAGCTCAGTGTTAAGAGTGTTTTCCTAGCATGGTCTAGACCCTGTACTCATCCTGAGCATAGTAAAAAAGAAAAGAAAGCAAGCAATTAAATAAACAAAAAGTCATAAATAGGTAAATGATGGAATAAGATGTACCATATTATCACAAATCAAGAGGAAGTTGAAGTAGCTATATTAATAAAAAATAAAGCCTATGTAGAAACATAAGCTTGGATTTTATTCATCAATAAGGAAAAAACTTTGAATAAACACAATAATATGAATGAATCTCAGAATAATTTTGCTGAGTGAAAGAAACCATATAAAAAATGTGATTCCATTTGCATATGACTCTACAAAATGAAAGCATATCAGTGGTTAGGGAAGGATGAAAGCATATCATTTGGGGATGGATGTGAGAGAAAGGTAACAAAAGGGCACGAGAAAATTGTGGGAATGGTATATGTACAGCCATACTTCCATATCTACAGGTTCCAAATCTGCAGAATCAACCAACCATGGATAAAAATATTTGAAAAAAAAAACTGCATCTTTCCTGAATATGTAAAGACATTTTTATCATCATTATTCCCTAAATTATACAATATAACACCTATTTATATAGCATTTACATTTTATTCAGTATTTTAAGTAATCTAAAGATGATCTGAAGTATGTGGAGGATATACATAGATTTCATGCAAATACTATGCTATTTTTTACAATGGACTTGGGCATATACAGATTTTAGAATTTGTATGGAGTTCTGGGACTAATCCCCCAGGGATATTGAAGAATGACTACGTTCATCATCTTGATTGTGATGATTGCTTCACAAGTATGTACAAATGCCAAAACTCATCAAATTTTATTCCATAAATATGTACAGTTTATTGTATGTCAATTATCTTAATAAAACCATAAAAAGATGATTAAGAATATCATCAGTGAACTATATATCAGTGAAAAAGACAAAAATCCAAACTGATGATATATGAATAAGTAAATAATATGAAGTAAATAGGAGAAGGAAGAGGTCATGCTTATAGAATTCCGAGTGCAATGTGGAGGAAGTGCTGAAGTTAGAAAATAATCATTTGGCAACAATCATAATAAAGTCTGGTTCAAATAAGAATGCTAACTCTACGGGGAAATTTTAATAAAAAGTAAGATTTATGCATGATCTGTTTATTTCCCTAATTAACTGTTCATTATTTGCAAGGGAAAAATAGTAAGTATGCAGTGAGGAACCCGGACGACACCTTTGGCTAGGTGTTGATCAATATCAACATCACCAATGAGAAGCAGATGGACATCAGGAGGCTAGAGATGTGAAGCTCTGAGATGGGACACAGCATCACTTATGTAGTATTGCAGGCAGGAATGCATAATTTGAATTTAATCATGAGGAAACATCAGATAAACCACAAACAAACAACTTTTGGTTTACTGTATTTTTCTAAATGGTCAATGCACAACACTCAAAGAAAGGCTGTGGAAAGTTCCATATTACAGGAGCCTAAAGAGACATGACAGGTAAATGCAATACCTGCAATACCTGATCCTGATCTTCGTTTTTTGTTTGTTTGTGTGTTTGTTTGTTTGTTTCCTTTTTTGGTACTGGGGATTGAATCCAGGGGTGTTTTAGCACTGAGATACATCCCTGGTTCCTTTTTATTTTTTTGAGACAGGATCTCACTAAGTTGCTGAGGCTGGCCTTGAACTTGCAATCCTTGTGCCTCAGACTTCTGGGTTGCTGGGATTACAGGCATGCATCACCATACCTGGCTAGACTATTACTTCACCAGAGGAAAAATGAAAACTTCATCACTGAGGAAATAAAGAGTAAGAAGTTGGGGAGAGGAGAGGGAAAGAAGGAGAGAAGGAAAGGGAGGACAAGTACCTCACAAGCATGCAAAATATTTATAACAGGTGAACCTGGGCAAATACACACACATGCACACATATACACACAGATGTTATTTGAACTATTTTTATTCTTTCAAATTTTTTATGAATTTGAAATTATTTCCAAATAAAACTGTTTAAAGTGTATATTGCAATTGAAATCGTAATGTACTTTAGCTATGTCAGGTTCAATAAGTAGGCTATTATGTCATGTGATGTGTCATGAGCTATGCAAGTGAATGATCACTGCTATAAAACTGCAACTTCTGCATTTAGTAAACAAAATAAAGATGCTGGCAAAAAGACATATAGTTAGTATGCAACTTTTTAAGTCATCTTGTCCCTGTTTTTTATTAGGACTTGCATCTTAGCAAATAAAATAAATAAGTAAAAGGATGTAAGTCTTGAAAATGTTCCTTAATGTTTATACTTTTAAATATTAAAATATTTTAATATTAATGAAGGCTTTTCATCATTAAATAATCTATCCACATGACATAAATTTCAGGAAAATATAGTTCAAGTAAATGCTATTTGGGGAATTCAATATTCTGCTTAGTTGAACTAATTATCCATGCCTTCATTCTTGTTTTAAAAATATTTCTAAAATAAATTGGCACACTTAATTACCTTATTAAATAAAACCTATTGATCTTAATTGAAGGGTCATGAGCCTATCAATCTTCTTGTCAAGGACTGTATATCTGTTTATATGTATGCATGAGCTGAAACTGAATCACAGAAGTTGTTTTTTACATTAAATCCAATTGTCTGCCTATTTTATCATCATTTACTTCTTCATCCTAAAAACTCCAAGTGAAGAGAGTCTTTCCATCTTCACACAAAGGAAAATTTTCTCAAAAGTATCTGGCAATCAAGATATATTTGTTTTCGTTGGGCATGGTTGTGCACACCTGTAATCCCAGTGTCCTAGACAGGAGAATCACAAGTCAAGGCCAGTCTCAGCAACTTTCCAAGGTCCTAAACAACTTGGCAAGTCCATCTCAAAGTAAAAAATAAAAATAAAAAGAGAAGGGGAAATAGCTAAGTGGTAAAGCACCCCTGGTTCAATCCTAAACCAAGAGACAGAGAGAGAGAGAGAGAGAGACAGAGACAGAAAGACATATCTGTGTTTTGGGGTTTTTAAAAAAAAAAATTTGTAGTTGTAATGTGGACAGAATACCTTTATTTTATTTATTTATTTATATGTGGTGCTGAGGATCGAACCCAGTGCCTCACACATGCTAGGCAAGTGCTCTGCCACTGAGCTATAGCCCAAGATCTGACATATTAGTTTTATTCTTTTGGGGCTGCTGTAACAAGATACCATAAACCGTGTGACATATAAAAACATAAATTTATTTCTCACAGTTCTGGAAACTCCAAATTTAAAGTGCTAGCCAATTCAGCTTCTGGTAAGAGACTGCTTCCTCAGCGACTGCTCATTCTCACACCATGTATCCCCATATAGTAGAACATGCAACCAAGCACCCTTGGGCCTCTTTTTTAGGGTGATAATTCCATTCTTCAAGAGAGGTTCATTTTCATGACCTAATCATTTCCCAAAGTCCCAAACTAAAACTATAACCTTAAGGGTTAGGATTTCAACGTAAGTGTTCGGGGAGAACACAAATGTTCATATCATAGCAATGTATTTTTTTTCACCCTTCTGTTCTATAGAAGAGATTTGAATAATCTGTTGTTTAAAAAGAGGAATACTGAAACAAATGTCTAAACTGAATTTGAAAATGTGAATCAAAACTTTAAAAACGTATTAATATTCAAAAGTAAAAACCTCTTATACCTTGTTTGCTAGGATTATAGCGCTGAGGGCCTTATCATAATATTCTCTGTCATTCCAATCCAAATAAGCAGTGGCTAGTAACCGTAGAACTTTAGCCTGTAATTAAAAATGGGATAAAACATTTAGCTGAAGGTTAAACTGCAACACAGCATCTAACTAGCACTTACGTAGTGATAGGCATCTATTCAAATGTGTCACATGTATTAAATATCATTTCCTTAAGCAACCTCATAGTCTTGAGATACATGTTATCATTATGCTACCCCATATCAAATATTGTCTATGAATCTTATAGTAATGGCTATATTCCTGGCTTATTGAAATATAATAATTATATTGATGCAATTATTTTCTTGAAAATATCATCCCCAGGTTTTTTTTAAAAAAAAGGGAAGTAAGGCATGGCAAATTTTAGTTAATCAGCTTAAAACCTACTGTATAGGTAGCACTGTTATTAGGCCTACATCGAAAGAGAAAGTTATAATATGTTCCTCAAATGCTCTATAACCTAGTTAAAATCAATTTATTGGATCAGGGGCACACCTAACACCATTTTGGTATGAACAGATAGAACTTCCTATGGAGAGAATTTCTTCCAACTCAGCTACATTTTAAATTGCATAAAGCATCTCCTAATCAAGTCAGTTTCTCAAGCCAGGTCAGTGTTGATAAACCATGTAATTCTAGTCAGCATGGACATGTGTAATTATAAATTTACAATTTGAAAGAAGCAGCCTTACTTCAATGAAGTGTTTGTCTCTAAGTATAATGAGGATAGCAGGACCAAAGAAAGGTGATTTATTGATTTTTTAAAATATTAAATATATTAGTGTATGCAAATATAAAGAAATACCATTTAGGTTGTCATATTTCTCATTTTCTTAATTCAAAAACTATGATAGATCTAATAAGATATATATAAAGTACTTAATGTCATTATTATTGTGAAATGACTCTCTAAGAACTTATAAGCTCCCCAAAGAACTTTTATGGAATAAATATGGCATTTCTGAGGACTATTGTAGCTGAAGCCATTTCATAACAGTGAAAGGGTCAAATCATCAGAAAGACAAAAATGGATGAATCTCAAAATTTAGGTAAAGCAAATGAAAGTGGATACAAAACAGAATATACTGAATGATTCCATTTATACAAAGTTTGAGAACAACTCAAAACACTGAAAGAATTACACTGAAAGGATAGTGTTAATTTTTTCCTTGAAAGTAGAAATAGATATTGACTATGATAGGAAGGAAACTTTGGGGGGCTGATAGAAGTTTCTGTGTCTTTATCTCTATGATGATTATAAGACTATATATTATAATTCATTAAGTTGTATATTTAAGATTTGTACAGTTTATATAAATTAGACCTCAATAAAGTATTGTTGGGATAAAAGAAAAACTACTTCATAATGTTACCTCACCAAACTTCACAATATGAATACTCCATTTCAATCAGTTTTCTATGCTATCTTTCATCTTCATTTCCTCCTCAGACATTCTCTCATCTAGATCCCTTGCCTCCTGGAATCCTCTTCTTCCTCTCTTTTAAGTATATGGACCCCCAACTAAAAGACCTATTTTCTACTAAAAGCCTTCTTCAAATACAGTAGTTAACTTTGATGTACCCCTTCTACATACTTCAGGTCATTATCACAAAGTTTTATCACTTATTTACTCAAATTGTTTCACTTGTACTAGTGTTTTTTAAATCTATTTTTATAATTTCATTTGAAGCATATACATGAAAAAAGTTCAAAAATGTCAAGAGTACATTTCTTGAATTTTCACAAGTGAACACATGTTTAACAACAAAGGAATCAAGAAACATCATTGCTTAGGGGGCAGTGGAGCTGCCTACTTGGCATGTACAAGGTTCTGGGTTCAATTCCCAACACCAAAAACGAAAGGAAGGAAGGAAGAGGGGAAGGAAGGAAAGGAGGGAGGGAGGAAACAAGAAAAGAAACAGCATTAACAGCAACAACCTCACCTCATGCTTATTTTCAGATACTGTTCCAAATAAGGATAACTGATCCCTTGGTTTTCAACATCATGTATTAGTTTTGCCTGATTTTCACATTTATATTTTTGGAATCATATAGTATGTACTAATTTTTGTATCTTGCACATTTTTTGGAGACAGTGTCTTGCTATTGACCAGGCTGGTATCAAACTCCAAAGAGATCAGGGCTCAAGTGATCTTCCTGTCTCAGCCTCCCAAGAAACTGTAACTACAAGCACATGCCACCATGCCTAGCTTTTATTTTGCTCTTTATTCATCATCATAGGTGAAAACATGCCTATTGTTGCAATTACTGCAGTACATTGATTCTCATTGCTATATTCCATTAAGTGATAACACCACTATATATAATTATAATAGTATAGTTTTTAATTGTGGTAAAATACATCTTAGCCATTTTTAAACGTAAACTTCAGTAGTATTACATATATTCACACTGTTGTGCAACTACTACCCATCCACCATCCATCTCCAGAACTCTTTTCATCTTGCAAAGTTAAAACTCTGTATCCATTAAACAATAGCTTCCTATTACCCCACTCTTCCCAGCCCCTGCCACTACCATTTTACTGTCTCTAAATTTCATGACTACCGTAGGTACCTCATATAAGTAGAACCATATAGTATTTGTCATTTTGTAAATGGCTTATTTCACTTAACATAATGTCCATGTTTCGTCCACATTGTAAAATATATAAGAATTTCTTTTCTAAGACTGAATAATATTTTGCTGTATTAAACAGTCAAACACTGTTTAAAATGATTTACATATATTAACTCATGGGTTGACTGTGAGGCTATGGGTTATATTTATTATATTACCATTTACATCTTATGGAAGTTAATGCAGTAAGATGTTAAATGAGGTGTCCCACATATAATCTACTCACAAATGGGGGGTAAAGTACTATAACTTTGTATCACTAATATAAACTTTATTTCTTCAACTGATTTCTCCAATATTTATTTTTATGTGGTGCAGAGTATAAACTTTATTTAGTGATCCGAGTGCCTCACACATGCTAGGCAAGCACTCTACCATTGAGCCACAACTGCAGCCCCTGACTTCTCCAGTATTTAATATGATCCTTACCAGCATTTCAGGTCCAACAGAATTCGTATCCATCTTCCCAATATCATAGCTTTGGCTATCATTAAAAAAGAAAAATAAATGTGCACATACATAAAATATATATATATATATCAATGTACATATCATTTTAAAATTATATATTACTAAGAAGACATAATCATACTTTATTCTAACTTTTCTATTTTGTACTACAAGAGATGGTTAGCCAACATAAAAATCAATTTTATACAGCAATACTTCCTTGTGGTTACCCACCTGTCTTTCAGCCCTGCCCTAAATGATCCTGCCACCAAAACTCCTCCCATGGCCTGGCCCTGCTGCTTGCCCACCAAAAGTAACTAACTCCTCCCACGACTTGGCTCTGCTAAGCCTGTATATAAAGCCCAGAACCTTGTGGCCTGCAGCCATTTTTGTCCCTGAAAATAAGCCACATCAGGTGTTTGTCCGATTGACCCTGCCGCTGAATAAAGAAGAGCTTGCTGATCCGAGATCTGCTCCCTGCCGTCATCATTTGTGTGCCAGGTGCTTACATTCCTAACTACAGAAAAAACACAATTTCCTCAAGAGATAACCAACACATCAACACTGTAATTATATTAATGCTCTTTTTAATTTGCCTATAAATATATATACTGCACTAAAATAATTTACACATGTATGCAAGCATTTAGTTGATGGGCACATTTTAAAGTCTAAGAAATATAAATGTATTTTAAAAATAAATACAGCTCTTATCACAGAAAAAATGTTAAGCAATATTCATTATGCCTTATAATGCCCTTTTGAAGCACTATAGGTTCTATTTTGCTGCTGAGTGAATCAACAAAACTAGAGTGATTTCCAATATATTCTAGATTCGTATGTAAAATAAGGGCTGAAAAGAGGGGGAGCAGAGAAATTTGACTTTCAGTTCTCTGCTTTAATTACCAAGACACATTCTCTATTGGACATTCTGATAACCACACACAATACATTAATATGAGGCTCAAGATTTCAAAATCAAAAACTGAGAAAGTGAAATAAAGATCATTCACCATTGGTATCCCAAGGGAGTATTTCAATAAATCTGTGTGAATTAAACTAAGTTGAAGACAATACTTTGAAATACAAAATGTTCTTTAAAAAAAAAAAAAGAACCCAGAACTTAGAAAACAAGGTTTTAGCTTGTTAACAATGACATAATGTTAGCCTAGTCACTGTAAGTCTATTTAATGGAAGTTTGTTTGTAACATTAAACCTTCTACTACATGTCTTTAAAATAACCAATTATTAAGGAAACTTTGGCAATAGTGGTTTAAGGAGTTCTTCAGACCCTCCTCCACCTCAGTGAAGAACCATTCATTTGGAAAATTCATTAAGACAAACAACCACATAAAATTGGTAGCATGTCATGAGGGCATATAGAAAATGGAGAAACATTTATTCATGAAAATAGACTAAGTCTCATTATTAACAGTGAGAATCTGTATCATTTGAGCTACTTCTGTCCATATTGGCTCCATGTGGTGAGTATAGTCAAAAAGATGGAAATTCTCTCTCCCTCCTGCTCCTGAAATCCTAAGCTTTAGTTTCACCTGAGGAGGGGCTGGCTCCCAGTCCTTCTTACCATTCTCAGGCCTATGCTATGGAACTACTATTCAGGGCAAGCACAATTACAAACACTTGGCTTCTTCTGTCCACTCAGCACTCACTATTAGGCTAAGTACTCTACCATGGGAATTGCAGGTGAAGAATACTGAAACCCTGATCACCTTTACCCCAGTCGATTCATCAGGCAGAGCTTCCATGCCAGGAGGGCACAACTAAAAAGACCAGAGGCTAACATACTTCCAGCACCCACTCATAAAGCATGGGTATAATTCTCAGGCAAGCATGTCATGCTCCCAGCTCCCAGCTCTAGTCATTTGGCACAGAGGTTCTGCCTGGTGGGTGAGGGGAGGCAGGCTCAAAAATATTGTTGAAACAATGGAGATCTGGGTGGTGAGCAGTTAAAAGGGGAATGGCTAGTAGCTCCATGATAATCATTGCAACAAGTTAAAACAGCAGACAAGCCAGAAGGTTAACAGAGAAAACCAAGGAAAGAAAAAATGAACAACACCTCTGGGGTCACACTTATTCCCGAGGGCCCCAAAGGCTGTGTACCTGCACTAGGCTACACCCACTCAGGCACAATCAGAAGCAGTAGTGAGGCCAACTAGAAAGCACTACTCAAAGCAGAAACAAATCCATCAGCAAACAGCTTGAGCCTGAGTGGATCAAGGGGCTTAAGCACAACCTCTGACCAAACACCAACTGAAAATTATGCTAAGGTGAAGGCTGACTGTAAGGAAGCTAAATTTAAAAATCAAATCAAGCTCATACCTGGAGGTCTGAAACTGTGTATGCCCAAGACAGTGCTTTTTCAGTCACAAACAGAGAGAGAATCCAGGAATTACTGAATAAGAGTAGTGAATGATCAGCAATCAGAAATGATGGGCCCCAATTGAGATCTGGTTCAAATGCAGAACAACACCTGGAGGCTAACCCGTAGAGATGCTAAAGAGCATCAACAAGGTCTATTTCAAATGTAAAAGGCCTTGAGGCTCACCTGTGGTAACACCTCCAGTCAACTCCTTTGTCTCAGAGTTGGGAAAACAGAGGTGGGGGTGAACCCAGATGGAAATTATAGGAAGGGGATAACCTTGCAATGCCTGTTTAGCAGATTTTGTCCCTTGCTCTATCCAGAGCCATATGCAAGGTCCTAACTTAGCACAGCAAGTTGGGTTCTTCTGCATGGCAGGAGTTCTCTATTCTTTCTTAAATAAGTCCTACCACGTTTACACTTTCCTTCCGTGATTGTCCCTGAATTTTATTCTTCAAATTTGCAAGACAAGAACCCAGAAGGAAATTGGCGTAGCAGGGAATCTAGTCTCATCTCAAAACTCCGGTTTCATTAGCAGTCCTAGCCTGAATGCCAGGCAAAACAGTAAACTCCCTGAACTGTGAAAACAGCCTCTAAACAAACACACATTCAAGAGGAAAGGTTGAAAATCTAACCAAGTGGACTTAAGCACAACCTTTGACCAATAAGTGGATTATATGGATGCAGGGGTGACATCTCGGAGGCCATGATAAGAGAAAAAACAGGGAGGGGTACTGAACTGGGAATCAGAGGCCACATGCTGAGGAAATGAAATTTCACTCAATCAGTTCAGACAAATGACAGCAATATAAATAACAATAAGCTCCAAAGGGGGAGAAATGACACTTAGACTTTCTCTAATATATTGTTCAAAATGTCTAGAAAGTAAGACAGAAAACTGTGACCCATATAGAAGAAAAAGAGCAAGCAATAAAAACTTCCTCTGAGAATGCCCAAATGTTGCACTTAATAAAGGCTTTGAAGCCACTATCATAAATTCATTCAAAGAACTAAGGGTAACAAAGTTTAAAGAATTAGAAGAACATGTGATGGCAATGATTCATCGTGTAGAAAATCAAATTAAAATTATAAATTATTAAAAAAAATGAAAATTCTGGATTTAGAAGTAGAATAACAATGAAAAATTCCACAGAGGTGCAAAGCAAAGAATAAACAAAATTGAAGATACATCAACAGAGATTATAAAAACAGGGAAAAATACAAAAAACCAACAGAGACTCAGAGAAATGTGGGACACCACAAAGCACACCAACATATGTGAAACAGTAGTACCAGAAAGAAGAAAGGGACAAAAAATATTCAAAGAAGTAATGATAAACTGGGTGTGATGGTGTACACCTATAATTCCAGCAACTCAGGAAGCTTAGGCAAGAGGACCACAAGTTCAAGGTCAACCTCAGCAATTTAGCAAGTCCCTAAGCAACTTAATGAGACCTTGCCTAAAAATTTAAAATAAGAAAAGAAAAGGGCTGAGGATATAGCTCAGTGGTAAAGCACCCCAGGTTTTAATCCCTGCTACAAAAAAAATGATAAAACACTTCCCAAATTTGATGAAAAATAATATGCTACATATCCGAGAAGCTTAATGCCCTTCAATAGGATAAACATACAAAAAATCCACATAGGGCTGGGGTTTAGGTCACTCAGAGTATACACTTAGCATGTATGAGACCCTGGATTTGATTTCCTGTATATCCATCCCAACCCCCGCCCCCCACCCCTACCCCCACAACACCACACCCAATTATAACTATATGCACTAATAGAAACATTTTTAAAAATCCACTCCCGAATTCATGATGGGCAAATGACTAAAAGGCAATGATAAAAAGAAAAATCTTGAACGAAATAAGAGAAATGACTCATCAAGAAAAGGGAAATGACAATAAAATTAACACCTGACACCTCATCAGAGTTCACAAAGTCCAGAAGACTGATTGGTTAATGTATTCATAGTGTTTAAAGAAAAAAAAAACTGCCAAATATGAATCCTATATCTAGAAAAACTATCTTTCAACCTAGAGACTAAATAAATAGATTCCCTGATTTTTTTTTTCTAAAGAGAGAATTTCTTGCTAGCTAATCTGCTTTACAATAAATACAAAAGAAGGCTCTTCAGGAGGAAAGCAAATGATACCAGACAATAATATAAATCCCTATGGAATAACCAGAGTGATGGTCAGATAATTACAGAAGAAAGGTGGACTATGTATTTTTTCTATTTACTCTTCATCACTTATATAAAAAGCAAATGCATACAAATATGTAAAATTATGTTGTTGGATCTAACATATGTAATGTATTTAATAAAATAGCACAAAGGGGAAGTTATGAAAAAATTATAATTACAGTAATATAATGACACTAGATGATAACTCAAATCACAGGAAGTAGTAAACCAAAAGTGATAGAAAGGTTGAAATTAAAAACCACAAATATATTTGTACTCTCCTTTATCTCTAATCTTCTTTAAAATACATAAGATTATGTAATGATTTATAACCATGTACTGTTGAGTTTTTAACTATATGTAGACATAAGTATAATAATAATAAAAAAGAGGGTTGGGGATGTAACTCAGTTGGTAGAGTGCTTGCCTTGCAATCAGAAGGCCCTGGGTTCAATCCGAAGCACCACTAAAATAAATAAAAAATAAAAATAAAGAAAAAAGAAAAGTAGAACTATATAAGAGTAATTTTCTACATCTGACTGAAATAAAATTACTATAAATCTTAAGAGTTTACAAATTAAGGTATATCTTATAAACTGTAAACACAAGAAAAATAACTCAAAGAATACATAATTAAAATAATTATTAAACTATACTGTAAAATATTCACTTAAGACCAGCAATATCATTTATGATATATACTCAAACACCTGTAAGCAGGGATTCAAGCAGATATTTACACACCAATATTTATATAAGCATTATTCACTATAGCAAAAAAGGTAGAAACAACCCAAGTACCCATCAACAGCTGAATGGATAAATAAAACATGGTATGTTCATATAATGAACTAGTATTTATCCCATAAAATCGATGAGATTCTGATGCATGTTACAACATGAATGAACTTTGAAAACATCATGCTCAGTAAAATAAGCCAGATATTCAGGTGTGGTGGTGCAGGATTGTAATCCCAGTAGATCAGGAGGCTGAGGCATGAGGATTGTAGGTTCAAAGCCAGGCTCAGGAAAAGCCAGGTGCTAAGCAACTCAGTGAGACTCTGTCTCTAATAAAATACAAAATAGGGCTGGAAACACGGCTCAGTGGTTGAGTGACCCTGAGTTCAATCCCTGGTACCCTCACAAAAAAATCAATGGTTAAAAAAAAAGGAATAAAAATTTTATACATGTTACAATATGGATGAACCTTGTAAATATCATGCAAAGTGAAATAGGCCAGACATACTAAAACAAATGCTGAATGATTTCACTTACATGAAATATCTAGAATAGGCAAATCATGATAGAAAGTAGATTACAGATTACTAGTGGATGGGGAAGTAAAGGAAGGGGATTTAGTGCTCAAAGGCTACAGAGTTTCTGTTTCAGGCGATGAAAAGTTTTTTAAGAGATAGTGGTGATATGTGGCTCCACAATATTGTGAATATAATCAATACCACTGTATTGAACACTTAAAATGGTTAAAAGGGCAAATTTTGTTATAAGTATTTTACGAAAATTAAAAAATAAATTAATTACTTTTTCATTAAAAATCTATGTCAAAAGAGATAGTAGAGTAGGAAATTAGTCATGACACATACAAGAAACAAAAGGTAAAATATCAAACAAATATAACAATATTAACATTAAATATAAATGGATTAAATAATGTAATAAATAGATTTAAGACTAAATTTAAAAATCAAGATACAACTATATGCTGCCTATGAAAGACACATTTTGGATTCAAAGATGCAAAGAGGTTAAAAATAAAGGAATTGAACAAAACATACCATGTAAACAACAACGGTAAGAAGGCTAGACTATAAGAGAGTAGAGTGGGTATGCTAATTTCAGACAAAATAGACTTCACAACAAAAATGTCAGTAGAGATAAAGAGGAATGTTTTATAATGATAAAAGGGCAATTCATTAGGAAAATGTAACAGTTGTGTCTCTCCCAGCATACATGAAGCAAAAACTGACAAAACTTAAGTGAGATACATAATTCAACCATAATAGTTGGGGTCTTCAATTCCCATCTTTCAATAATGGATGGAACAACTAAGTAGAATCTTGACAAGTATACAGAGAAGTTGAGCAACACTTTAAACCTACTAGACCATATAAGAGTTACAGCACACTCTACCCAGTAATAGTGGACCACATATTGTTCTCAACTATACATAGAACATACTTCAGAACAGAATATATACACTGACCACACAAAGCTACATCAGATTGAACAGAATTGAAATCATGCAAAGTATGTTCTCTGTTCACAAGGAATTAAGTTAAAAATCAACAACAAAAAGAAATTTGAGAAATTAGTAAATATGGAAATTAAAAAGCACATACCTCAATAACCAATGAGTCAAAGTAAAAAACTCTAAGAGGAATTAGAAAATACCTTGAGGTGAATGAGAAGGAAAACACAAAATACCAAAACTTACAGAATATAGCTAAAGCAATGCTTAGAGGAAAACTCACAGCTATAAACTTCAACATTAAGAAAGAAGAAAGATTTCAAATCAATATCCAAACCTCCTACCTTAGTTAAGTAGAAAAGGAGAAGCAAACTAAACCTAAAGCAAGCACAGAAGAAATCACAAAGATTAGGGTGGAAATTAAATAATTGAAAAGCAATGGGAAAAAAAGGTGGTGCTTTCCAAAGATTAAAAAAAAAAAAAAAAAAAAGACAAACTTTTAACTACACTGACCAAGAAAAGTAGGGAGAAGATCAAATTATTAAAATTAGGAATGAAAAAGAGGACATCAATATTGATCTTTGAAGAAAGACCATTCCTAAAAGACTAGAGATCTAAAGCCCCAAGTACGTAACTTTGAATGAATCTCTTACTCTCACTCAATTTCTACTTCCTTCTCTTTACAAATTTAAAGTTGATCTACATCAGTCATTTTCAAACTTTTGAAAACAGGCTAATCATTTTTTCAAACAAAAACATTATAGATATATTAAATAAGAAACTGATTTAAAGCCTAAATTCTCTATTTAAAGCAATATAGGGATCTTAGAGAATTGTGTAAAAGACTCCTTTTCCTCCTAAAGGAAATCTTAATGTTCTTACAGAACCCAAGAGCACCATAGAAAATGGTTTCTAAATTCATGAACTAAAATGATCTGTAAGATTTCTTGCAGCTCTAAATTGTTATCTATATTAAATTATATTCTATATTGAAATTGCTATTATATGAGTCATTGTATTTCCACCAGATGGCACTAACATTTTCCATTTTCCATTAAAAATTGGCTTTGTATATGACCTTTTTTGAATTAATAATTTAACATCACTCATGATTACATAATACCCTTAACTTTTCAAAGCACAGTTATGTTACTTATGCTATTCTCACTACAGGCCTGTGACACAGATAATAATTGTGTTCAATCTTCTGGTGAAGACATTGTAGCATATAGCAGTAGTTCAGTGTCTTCAAGGTCACAGTTGATCAATAACAGATTTTCCACCACCTCTGAGATAGTCACCTAGATCACATGGCTATATATAATTCTCAATATCTCAGGTTAAGAAGGGAAAACAAAAGACTATCAGATAGCATTGAAACTGGTACAAATTTTCTTTGGGCTCACATAATGTCCCATTAATATTTGTACATTTAATTTTCTTCATTATTTCCTTTATTTCTTGTTATAAGACTTCTGGTGATATATTCATGTGTAACAGGCTAAATAATATTAAGTAAAAATATTGCACATTTAGATAATATACATATGGGAAATATAATAGTTATTTTTTAACTCAGGATGGAAATTTCATAATCCAGGGTCACTAAACCTAAGCACTATGAATTTAGAAAGCTAAGCACTATGGATTTAGAAAGCTATAGCATAAATATTGTTCTTTTGATTTTATGAGGCATACACAAAGTTTTACATATGTGAGAAGGAAACATACTTCTCTCTCCACTTGGAGATACTACATAAAGGATAACAACTACTTCTACTAATCAATTGGAACCAACTCATATTACCTACGAAGGGAAACAGGATTCAGATTAGTATTTAGAAAACATCAAATGGTAGTGTAGGAAAAGGATCTCAAAAATTACTCCTCCATCATACTGCCCATCCAATCATTTGCCTACATCCACAAAAAAAAAAAACTAACTGAAATAAGTTTAGCTATAAAAATAAAAGTGTAATATAAACTTGCAACCATGAAAGAAGGAGACTGTAGAAACCATGCTCTATTTCAATCATATTGGGAAAAAGGCAACAGAGCAACCACACAAGGGGTTGAAAAATACTCTTTGTAACCTACTAAGGATTCTCCTCATTGGGAATGTATAAACACCTACCTCTTAACCCACAGGTCAAAGTAAGGTTATTAAATTTTATTAATTAAAGTCAATGTTAGATTATTTTTACAGAATATCTTCAGGGTTTTATCCAATTCTCCTGAATGTTGTCCACTTCAAATATTTTCTGTTGTTTTCCTAATTTATCTATTTATCTCACAGACTCTAATATAACAAGGGATCACCAATTAGGAAATTTCCTATGTATAGTCTTTGACTTTATTTAATTCTATTAATATTTTTTATTCACAGTCCATTTTGGGAAAAAAATCCTCAAAAACTTCTGTAATCTGTCAATGATTTTGATGTTTTATACATCATTTAATATGTTAAAAGAGCTTTAAAAACTATTATATCAATGGTTATTACCCTCTCATTTTGACTATTCACCCCAAAATTAATTTATCATAATTAGAAAATCAGAGATCTCAGCCCCACCACTGTGGACTGAGACTTGAAGCCCACCTCATTATGAGGCTGTCTGTACTGTTCCAGACTGAAGGAATATTCCATTGCCAGATGTTCCAGTGCCACTCCCCTGTCCATGAGTTGAGTCCTTCCTCTGTGGTCCCAGGCACCAGGCATACTCTAGCACGAGACTGGCCCCTGCAGATTCAGATTCCTAGCCTGTCCAAGTGGCAGGTCAGCACCCATGTCATCAGGCTCTAAACTGGAAGGCAATGATCCAAGTTCTAGGTATACCTCAGGGCAAGGCTACAACAGCAACCTCAGATTTTAGTCCTTCCCCAACTCCAAGCTTGCCCATATGACCCAAGGCTCCAGTGAATCCAGGGTATAGTACCATTCCAGTGGAAACTAGCTCCAGATTGACCTTCAAAGACTCAAGCAACAGACTGGATCCTGCAGAAAAACACATAGGCCAGAAGCCAGCATAACTGAGGATTCCAGCAGTAAGCTCACACATGAACACTACCAAATGCTGTACCAAGAATGACTGCACAAGCTAACTGGTAAAGGGCTTTCCATACTGAAGCCAGCCTATAAAGAGTAGAAGAGGGGCTGGGGTTGTGGCTCAGTGGTAGAGAACTTGCCTAACATGGATGAGGCACTGGGTTCATTCCCCAGCACCACATAAAAAACTAAATAAACCAAATAAAGGTATTTTGTTCATTTGCAACTAAAAATATTTAAAAAAAACAAGAGTGGAAGAGCTGCCTACTTGTTCACGTGTTCTAACACCAACACAAGGACACAAGAATCAAGAATAATCAGGGAAACATGACACCAACAAAGGAACAAATTAAAGCACCAGTTACCTATTCCTAAGAAATGAAGATCTATGAGTGGCCTGACAAAAATTTCAAAGTAATTACCTTTTTAAAGTTCAATAAGTTAAAAGAGAACACAGAAAACTAAACAAAATGAAAAATAATGTATGAACAAAGTACAAAGAAGAAACTATAAAATATAACCAAACAAATTCTGGAGCTGAAGAACACAACAATGAAACTAAAAAGATTTCATAGCAGAACTGTTCAAGTTGAAAAAAGAATCAGCAAGTTCAAAGATAGGTCATTTAAAATCATCTGGTCAAAGGGACAAAAAGAAGAAAGAATGAAAAAGTGAGGAAAGCCTATGGGACCTATGAGAGCGCATAAAAGAACAACAAATATATATAAATAAATATAAATTTAAAAATATATAAATAAATATATATAAATTTAAATATACATAAATATATACATATATATAAAATGTGAATCCTAAAAGGAATCGCACAAAGGAGCATGGTAAAAGAAAGGTTTAGAAAGATTATTTAAGGTAATAATGAGAGAAAATCTCTGAAATCTATGGTGGGAAGAGAATTTTCAGATTCATGAAAGCCGAAGAATATCACATAGACTAAATATAAAAAGACCTTCACCATGACAGATTACAATTTCTTAAAAGTAATATAAAAAGGGAGACGTTTGAAAGCAGCAAGAGAAGAGTAATGTGGAACATAAAAGGCAACTTTTATAAGATGATCATGAGGTTTGTAATAGATAGCTTACAAGTCAAAAAGGGAGGGAGATGATATATTCAAAAGTACTGAGAGAAAAAATACTTCCAAAAATAATACTATACTCAGCAAAACTGTCTTTTGGAAACTAAGGCAAGGCAAAACACATTCCCAAACAGTAATTTATGGGAATTCATCCCCAACAGACTTGCATCACGAGAAATGACAAAGTTCTTCAAGTTGAAACAAAAGGATGCTAACTAACAATATGGAAATGTATAAAAGTATAAAACTGGGCTGGGGAGATAGCTCAGTTGGTAGAGTGCTTGCCTTGCAAGCACAAGGCCCTGGGTTCGATCCCCAGCACCAGAAAAAAAAAAGTATAAAACTCAGTCTTATATGCAAAGGTTTTAAATATGATAGAAGTTAAATTATTAGCTTTAAAAAGAACGATATAACAGTAAAATGTCTTATATAAGTCTCATGGTAACCCAAGAGCAAAAACATATATTGATACACAAATGATAAACAAGAATTAAAGCATACTACTATAAAAATCACAAATCATACAGGAAGAGAACAAAGGAAGAAAGGAACAAAAGAACTGAAAATGATTAACAAAATGGCAAACAGAAAATTCTTATTTGTCATTAATTAATTTAAATATAAATGGCTTAAACTTTCCAATCAAAAGATATATAGTGGAACATACCTATGAGCATAGCTACATGGGAAACTGAGGCAGGAAGATTTCAAGGACAACCTAGGCAACATAAGGTGACCTTCTCTCAAAAAAAAAAAAAAAAAGACTGACTGAATGGATAATTAAAGAAAGTTCTAACTATTTTCTTCCTATAAAAGACTCACTGTAGTCTTAAAAATATATGTTGGCTGAAAGTAAAGGGACAGAAAAATATATTCAATGTAAAATGTGTTGGCTGAAAGTGAAGGGATAGAAAAATATATTCAATGTAAAATGGTAAACAAAGGAGAGCAGGGGTGGCTGTCTTTTTAAAAAATGAATTTTAAGTAAAAAATTATCACAGGAGTCACAGAAATCCATTATATAATACTAAAGGGATCTATTCACCAAGAGGATATAACAATTGTAAAAGTATATGCACCCAATATTTTAGCATCTAAAATATAAAACAGGGGCTGGGGATATAGCTCAGTTGGTAGACTGCCTGCCTCGCAAGCACAAGGCCCTGGGTTCAATCCCCAGCACTGCAAAAAAATAAATAAATAAAAATAAAATAAAATATAAAACAAATATTAAAGGATCTGGGGGAAATTAATTGCAATATAATAATAGTAGCGGACTTCAATACCATACTTTCATCAACAGACAGATCATCCAGAGACAAAATTAATATGAAAACCCTGGATTTGATCAATAATTTACACCAAATGGACCTAAAATATATATATATAGTATATATTACATATTATATATATATATATATATTTATATACACACAAAAGAAATTGCATCCAGCAAAGAAAAACACATTCTTCTTAAGTACACATGGAATGTTCTCCAGACTAGATTATACATTAGGATACAAAACAAGTATTAGCAAATTCAAAATGGAAATCATACAAAGAATCTTTTCTGACCACATGGTATAAAATTAGAACTCACTAACAAAAGAAATTTTAGAACACTTATAAATACATGGAAATTAAACAACATGCTCCTGAATAACCAGTGGGATAATGAAGAAACTAAAAGAGAAATTTAAAGGTATCTTGAGACAAATGAATATGTAAATACAACATACCAAAACTTACAGGTTACAGCAAAAGCAGTTCTAAAAGGGATGTTTGTAGCAATGATTGCCTCCATTATAAAAGAACAAAGATAACAAATAATATTACTCCTCAAGGAACTACAAAAATTTCATAAGTCTAAAGTTAGCAGAAGGAAGGAAATATTAAAGAAATAAATGAAATAAATAGAGACTAGACAACAATTGAAAAGATCAACCGAATGAAGAATTGGTTGTTTTAAAGATAAAAATCAACCAATGTTTACCTAGACTAATACAAAAATAAAAAAGTCAAATGATAAAATAAGAAATTAAAGAGGAAGCATTACAAGAGATACCACAGACACGCAGTAGATCGTAAGAGATCTCTACAAACAATTATACACTAATGAACTGGATAATCTAGATAAACAGAATAAATTCTTAGACACACACAACTTACCAAAATTGAATCATGAAGAAATAGAAAGTATGGACATAGTCAAATTCTTGAATCAGTTTTAAAAAAGTCTCCCATTAACAAAACATCCAGAATATAATGGCTTCATTGCTTGCTCCTACCAAAAGTTTTAAAAGGAGTATCAATCCTGCTCAAATGATTCCAAAAAATATAAATGAATATAACACATCCAAACTCCTCATACAAGTCTGGTATTACCCTGACCCTAAAATCAAAACCAGAAAAGGACATTACAAAAAAACAGAGGAGAAGGAAGATGAGGAGGAGGAGGAAGAGGAGAGGGAGAGAAAAGAAAACTACAGGTCATTAATGTTAATGAATATGGAGGCAAAAATCCTCAACAAAATACCAGTGAACCAAATTTGGCAATACCTTAAAATGATCCCTCAGTATGATCAAGTGGATTCATCACTGGAATACAAAGATAGCACCACATATGCAACAAAATTAATGTGATACATCAAAATAATAGAATGAAGCACCAAAACCATATGATCATCTCTTTAGATGCAAAAAAGGCATTTGACAAAATTCAACATCCTTTCATGTTTTAAAAACTCTTGCCAAACTAGGTAAAGAAGAAATGTACTCCAACACATTAATGCTCATATATTAACATTATTCTCAACAGTGGAAAACTGAAAATCTTTCCTATAAAATCTTGACTAAGACAAGGATACCCACTCTCACCATTTTCATTCATCATAGTATTAGAAGTCCTTCCCAGAGAAAGTAAGCAAGAGAACAAAATAAAAAGCATCCAAGTAAGACAGGAAGAGTGAAATTTTCACTGTTTGCTGACAACAGATCTTCTGTATACAAAAATCTTACAGAGATATAATAATTAAAACAGCATGGGAATTACATAAAAATAGGCACAGGCATATAAACCCAATAACATAACAGAGAACCCAAAAATGAACCATGCATGCATCCACAGTCAATATTATATTGCTAGGAATGAAACCCAAGGCCTCATTAATTCTAGGCCAGCTCCAGCCCTCATCAATTGGATTTTCAACAAAGGTTCCAGGAATAAACAATGGAAAATGGACAGTCTCTTCACTAAATGGTACTGAGAAAACTGGATACTCACAAGTAGAAGAATAAAATTGGAACCTATCTCTCACCATATATAAAAAGTGAACTAAAAACTTAAATGGAAGACCAGAAAATGTGAAACTAATAGAAGAAAATGGGAAAAACTATGCAACATTGGTCTGGGCAATAATTATTTGGATTTGACCTTAAAAGCACAGGCAACAAAAGCAAAAATAGGGAAATGGAATGACATCAAACTAAAAAAAAATTTTTCATAATAAAGCATATATGTAACAGTATAAATTGACAACATCCAATAAAGGGTTAATATCTAAGACATATAAAGAATTTAATAACAAGAAAAGAGATAGTCTGTCAGGTACATTGGTACCTGCCTATACTCCCAGTGACTTGGGAAGCTGAAGCAGAAGTATTGCAATATCAAGGCCAACTTCGGCAACCGAGTAAAACAATGTATCAAAATGAAAAAAATAAAAATAAAAAGGATTGGGGCCATAGTTCAATGGTAGAATGCCTCTGGGCTCAATACCTAGTATAAAAAAATGGAAAGAGAGCAAAAGAGAGGAGTAGAGAAGAGCTAACCCAATTTAAAAATGGGTAGAGGACCTGAATATATACACATTTCTCAAAAGGAGACCATATAAATAATCAAGGATACACAAAGAAATGCTCAACATCATTATTCACTGGGGAAATACAAATTAAAAAGACAAAGAGATATCTCGTACTTGACATAATTGCTATTATATAAAAGATAAGTTCTGTTTCTCCTTTTTTTTTCGGTGCTTGGGATCAAACCAAGGGCCTTCTATTTACAAGGCAAGCACCTCTACCAACTGAACTATCCAATCAATCTCACAAAAGAGGTGAAAGACCTCTACAATGAGAACTACAGAACACTAAAGAAAAAATTAAAGAAAACCTTAGAAGATGGAAAGATCTCCCATGTTCTTGGATAGGCAGAATTAATATTGTCAAAATGGCCATACTACCTAAAGTGCTATACAGATTCAATGCAATTCCAATTAAAATCCCAATGATGTACCTTACAGAAATAGAGCAAGCAATTATGAAATTCATCTGGAAAAATAAAAAACCCAGAATAGCTAAAGCAATCCTCAGTAGAAAGAGCGAAGCAGGGGGGTATCGCAATACCAGATCTTCAACTCTATTACAAAGCAATAGTAACAAAAATGGCATGGTATTGGTACCAAAATAGACAGGCAGATCAATGGTACAGAATAGAGGACATGGAC
Organism: Sciurus vulgaris; assembly: GCF_902686455.1. Lineage (NCBI taxonomy): Eukaryota > Metazoa > Chordata > Mammalia > Rodentia > Sciuridae > Sciurus > Sciurus vulgaris. Next base: position 79,460,982 of record NC_136471.1, on the reverse strand, counting down.
ACAAACCCAAATAAATACAATTTTCTCATACTAGACAAAGGTGCCAAAAATATGCAATGGAGAAAAGAGAGCCTCTTCAACAAATGGTGCTGGGAAAACTGGAAAACCATATGCAACAGAATGAAATTAAACCCCTATCTCTCACCCTGCACAAAAATCAACTCAAAATGGATCAAGGACCTCGGAATCAGACCAGAGACCCTGCATTTATAGAAGAAAAAGTAGGTCCAAACCTTCAATTTGTTGGCTTCGGATCAGACTTCCTTAACAGGACTCCCATAGCACAAGAAATAAAAGCAAGAATCAATAACTGGGATAGATTCAAACTAAAAAGCTTTCTCTCAGCAAAGGAAACTATCAGTAATGTGAAGAGAGAGCATACAGAGTGGGAGAATATCTTTGCCACTCATACTTCAGATAGAGCGCTAATTTCCAGAATCTACAAAGAACTCAAAAAACTCTACACCAAGAATACAAATAATCCAATCAACAAATGGGCTAAGGAAATGAACAGACACTTCACAGAAGAAGATGTACAAGCAATCAACAGATATATGAAAAAATGTTCAACATCTCTAGTAATAAGAGAAATGCAAATCAAAACTACCCTAAGATTTCATCTCACCCCAATTAAAATGTCGATTACCAAGAACACAAGCAACAATAGGTGTTGGCGAGGATGTGGGGAAAAAGGTACACTCATACATTGTTGGTGGGGCTGCAAATTAGTGCAACCACTCTGGAAAGCAGTGTGGAGATTCCTCAGAAAGCTTGGAATGGAACCACCATTTGACCCAGCTATCCCACTCCTTGGCCTATACCCAAAGGACTTAAAATCAGCATACTACAGAGATATAGCCACATCAATGTTCATAGCTGCTCAATTCACCATAGCCAGATTGTGGAACCAACCTAGATGCCCTTCAGTTGATGAATGGATAAAGAAACTGTGGCATATATATACAATGGAATATTACTCCGCCATGAAGAAAGATAAAATTATGGCATTTGCAGGCAAATGTATGAAATTGGAGAATATCATGCTAAGTGAGATAATCCAATCTCAAAAAACTAAAGGACGAATGATCTCACTGATAAGCAGATGAGGACATATAATGGGGGGTAGGAGGTGTTAGCGTTAGGGTTAGGGTTAGGTTTAGGGTTAGGGATAAGGAGGGTGGTAAGAATGGAGGAAGGAAGGACTGTATAGAGGGAAAAGAGGGGTGGGAGGGGTGGGGGGAAGGGAAAAAATAACAGAATGAATCAAACATTGCCCTATGTAAATTTATGATTACACAAATGTACAAATAGAGAAACAACATGTATCCCATTTGTTTAAATAAAAAAAAAAGATAAGTTCTGGGAAGGATGTGGAGAATGGGAATGTACATTTATACAGTCATTATGGATAACAGTATAGGGACTGGAGATAAGGAAGAGAAGAGAAAAGAGAGGAGAGGAGAGGAGAGGAAAGGAGAGAAGAGAAACAAAAAAAGAGAAGAGGAAATGGGGAAGAAAGGAAAGAAATTATGGAGGTTCTTCAAAAACACAAAACAGAACTACCATATGATCCAGCAATACCAGTTCTAGCTATGTAGGCAAAGGAAATGAAATCAGTATAATGAAGTAGAAACTCCTATGGTCACTGCAGCATTATTCATACTAGCCAAGAATCCATGGACAGATGAATGGTTAAAGGGTGCGTGTGTGTGTGTGTGTGTGTGTGTGAGAGAGAGAGAGAGAGAGAGAGAGAGAGAGAGAGAGAGAGACAGAGAGAGAATTTTTCAAACCAAAAAGAAGGAAATTATCTCATTTGCAACAATATCAATGAACATGGAAGACATTTTATTAAGTTAAATAAGCCAGACACAGAAAGACAAATACTGCAAGATCTCATTTATATATGGATCCTAAAAAACTTGAACTCATAGAAGCCAAGGATAGAATGCTGTTTATCAGGGGATGGGATGAGGGAAATGGGGAGAAAATTGTCAGAGTGTAAAAACTTTCAGCTATCCTGGATAACTAAGTTCTGGAGATCAAATGCAGAGCTCAGTGAATACAGTTAATAACACTGCATTATATACTTTAAATTTGCTGATAAAGGATCTTAAATGTTCTTACCCAATAAAGAATGGTAATTTTGTCAAATGAGGGATATTAACTATCTAGATTGTGGTGATAATTTCATAATGTGCATGCACATCAGAATATCACATTGTATATTATAATACATATAATTTTGTCAATTATACCTCAATAAAGCTTGAGAGGGGGAAAGAAATTAGAAGTGTTTACCAGTCATGGAAATGTCTGATGTTGCTACAGTCTAATAGCACTAAGGACCACAGTTAGGTGAATAAGTAACTACTATGACAAATAAAGAAAAAAAAATCACCCAGAATTAAGAATATGACTAAGGGGAATAAGGAGCCTTAGAGCTCAGTGACAGAGTACTTACTTAGCATGCATGAGGCCCTGGGTTCAATTCCTATCATATGGGCATGAGTGCTCTCTCTCTCTCTCTCCTCTCTCTCTATCTGTATCTATATCTATGTATCTCTATATATCTATATAGATATAAAGATATAGATATATGGATATATGGTTTGAGGATTAGAGCATTTTTCTCCCAGTGGGCAAAAACCTACAAATTCTTTGTGGTAGATCAACATCACTCCAAAGGCTTTTTAGTTGGACTTATTTGTATTTTAGCATCCAACACTTCTTTGTAGACTATTAAAATTTTCATAGTAAAATTTTTGTATACCTCTTTTAAAAATCCAAGTTCAGCATAATATAAGTCCAAATAATTAGATAGGATTTTAAAATATAAAACAATTTAAATTCCATCAAGGAAACTGAAAGGTCAATAACAAATACTCTGGACTGTGGAGGAAAGTTCTTTATCAATACTTTCTTTCCATCTACTTATTTCCTTATGATCAAAGAATAGACACAGAAGCACAATACAGGTGGTTATGGTATAGCTCAGCAGTAGAGTACTTGACTAGCCTGTCTGTGCCCCTCGGTTTAATCTTAAGTACCACAAACATGCATGCACACATAAACACGCACACAAAGATAGAAAAGAAGCACAAACTTCTTTGGGTGCAGAAGCTGGGTGCAGTGGTGCACACCTATAATCCCAGTGGCTCAGAAGAATGAGACAGGAGGATTGTGAGTTCAAAGCCAGCCTCAGAAACTCAGCAAGACCCTATACAACTCAGCAAGAACCTATCTCTAAATAAAATACAGAAAAGGGCTAAGGATGTGGCTAAGTGGTTAAGCACTCCACAGTTCAATCACTGGTACCAACAAACAAACAAACAAACAAAAAATAAGAAAGAAAAAGAAACCTACACTCAAATATGTTTTAAAGGGGGGGGGCAGTGGAAATGAGCCTTCTTAACAATACTACAATTCTTTTTGCTATTGGGATTGAACCAGGGGCATTTTACTACTACAATAATTTCCTAGCCCCCTTTTCACTTTTTTATTTTGAGATAGGGTCTCACTAAGTTGTCCAGAATAGAAAAATAAAATAAAATGCCATAGAAGGTATCAACAGCAGAACACATCAAACAGAAGAAAGATTTAATGAACTCAAAAACAAGCTATTTGAAAATGCACAGGAGGAAAAAAAAAAGAATAAATGGGAGTGAAGAAAGCCTATAGGAACTTTGGGACAGTATTTAAAAAGCAAACATTCAGGTTTTGGGAGTTCAAGGGGAACTTGAGACTGCCACAAAGGTATGGAAAGTTTATTGAAAGATATAACAGAAAACATTCCAAACCTAGAGAAAGATAAGGCCTAGATAAAGATATCCAGGTCCAAAAAGATCAAAGGTCACCTGTCAGACTTAACCCTACCATTCTACCTCAAAACATATTATAATCAAGCTCTCAAAGGTTAAATACAAAGAGAATATTCTTAAGGTACTAAGAGAAAAGAAATAACAGAAGGGTGTCTCAATTTACCTGAGAGCGGACCTCTCAGAAGAATGTTTTTAGGACAGAAAAGAGTGGTTTGAGATTTTCACAGTACTGAAGGAAAAAAATCTGCCAACCAAAAATACTGTACCCACCAAAGCTGTCTTGTAGCAATGAAGGAGGGATAAAGAACTTTCCATACAAACAAAACTAAGAGAACATATCTCTATCACACCTGTCCTACAAGAAACACTGAAAGGATTTCCTCAGAGCCACAAATAAGTAAGAAAAAATATACTGAAAGGTATAAAATTCATTAGTAAAAATAACTATACAAGGGCTGGGGATATAGCTCAGTTGGTAGAGTGTTTGCTTCACAAGCACAAAGCCCTGGGTTCAATCCCCTTTGGGCTGGGATTGTAGCTCAGAGGTAGAGCACTTGCCTTGCAAGTATAGGGCACTGGGTGCGATCCTCAGCACCACATAAAAATACATAAAAAATAAAAGTAACTATACACACAATTTCAGAATGCTCTAATATTATAAACATAGTATGTAATCATTCATATATTTTATGAAGACTAAAATACAAAATATTTTAAAGTAATAAGTACATTAATATGTTAAGATATATAATGGAGGGGCTGGGGATATAGCTCAGTTGGTATAGTGCTTGCCTTGCAAGCACAAAGCCCTGGGTTCAATCCCCAGCACCATAAAAAAAAGATATATAATAGAGAAAGATAAAATGAGACATCAAAAATTCTTAAGCAGGAGAGCAATGGAGTGTAAGTATAGAATTTTAATTTGTATATTTTGCTTCTTCATTTTTTGTCTTTAAAGTTATATTAAGTTGAAATTATTTCAAAATAGCTTATTATAATAAATTATGATTTTTGTAAGCCTCATGGTAACTACAAAGCAAAAATCTATAAGTGAAAAACCAAAAATAAGCAAGGAATCAAAACACACTGCTAGAGGAAATCACTGAGCCACAAAGGAAGACTGTAAGAGAGTAAGAAAAAAAGGAACTTCAAAAAAGTTAGAAAAGAAAATACAATAGTAAGACCTTACCTATCAATAATTACCTTGGATGTAAATGGATTAGATTTTCCAATTAAGAGATACAGAGTAAATGGATGGATTTTTTTAAAGAAACAAGAATCAACTGCATGTTGCTTACACAAAACTCACTTCACCTCTAAAGACACACTTAAATCAAAAGTGAAAAGATGGAATAAAATATCCCAAGCAGGGCTGAGCACTGTGGCACACACCTCTAATTCCAGCTACTCAGGTGGATGTCAGGCAAGGAGATCATGAGTGTAAGGCCAACTTGGGCAACATAGCAAGACTCTGTCTAAAACAAACAAACAAAAAAAGATATTCCATGCAAACAGAAACAAAAACAACAAAAAAGCAAGAGTAGCCATACTTAGATAAAATGGACTTTAAATAAAAAACAGTAAAGGAGAAAAGAAAATCATTATATAATAATAAAGGGATCAATTCAGTAAAGAAAATGACAATTCTAAATATATATATGCACCCAACACTGGCATATCTAAATATATAAAGCAGGTATTAATAGACCTAAAGAGAAAGAAAGATTCCAATTCAGTAATAGTAGGGAACATAAACACCTCACCTTCAGCATCAGATAGATCATGCAAACATAATATCAACAAGGAAACAGCAAAATTAAATGTCTCCCTAGACCAAATGAACTTAATGGACATACACAGAACATTCCACCTTGCAGCTACAGAATACACATTTTTCTTTTCAGCACATGGAATATTCTCCAAGATAGATATCATAGGCCACAAAACAAATCTTGACAAACTTTAAAGTATTGAAATAATATCAAGCATCTCTTCTGACCATAATGCAATGAAACTAGAAACCATAACAAGAAAACGTTGGAAAGTACACAAATATATGGTAATTAAACAACTTACTCTTGAACAGCTAATGGATCAAGGAAAAAAATCAAGTGAAAATGCAAAAATTTCTTGATAAAAACGAAAATGAAGGGCTGGGGTTGTGGTTCAGTGGTACAGCACTTGCATAGTATGTATGAATCACTGGGTTTGATCCTCAGCACCACATAAAGATAAATAAATAAAATAAGGGTATTTGTCGACCTACAACTAAAAATATTTTAAAAGATGAAAATGGAGATACAGTAGACCAAAACCTATGGTGTATAGCAACGTCAGTACTAAGAAGAAAATTTATAGCAGTCAACACCTCCATTAAAAAAGAGGAAAGATCTAAATAATTGATTGCTGCATCTCAAGGAAAAAAAAAGACACCCAAAAGTAGTAGAAAGAAAAAAATAATAAATAACAAAGCAGAAATAAATGAAATAGAGACTAAAACAACAATGCAAAACATCAATGAAATGAAGAGCTGGTTCTTCAAAAATATAAAATAGACAAAACTTTACCTAGAAGAAGAAAAAGACAGAAGATTTGAATAAAAATAGGGATGAAGAGGAAAATAATACAATTGAAACCAAAGAAATACAAAGAATTAGAGAGTATTATGAACAACTATATGCCAAAAAATTTGATAACCTATAAGAAATGGATAAATATATCTTACCAAGATTGAATCATGAAGAAACAGAAAACTTAAACAGAATAAGAAATAATAAGATTAAATCAGTAATAAGATGTCTCCCATCAAATAAAAACCCAGAACCAGAAAGCTTCACTGTTGAATTCTACCAAATATTTAAAGGAGAACTGAAAGGTTTTCAAGATGGCGGACTAGAGGGTGGCTGCATTTCATGTTGCTCCAGGACTCAGGATTCAAAAGAGGAGATATTGAGAGACTTGGGACCAACTCAAAGCAGCCAGGTGAGTCTCTCCTGTTGGGGAGGCGTCCCGGATGGGGCGGTTGTCCCGGAATGCAGGGAACTTTGTGAAGTAGAGCTGCCCGGCGAAACACCCCTCCCCCCGCTGGAACAGTGAACGCGGACAACTGGGAGCGTCGGAGAGGAGGCCGCTCAGCACAGCGCTGGGACTCGGAGCAACCACTGGGGCTCCGGTGGCTGCCCAGGGGAGGAGCGGCGAGGAGAGGTGTGTGGACTCAGAACACCGGGGCCTGCCCTGAGGAGGAGGAGGAGGAGCGTGGCTGCTTGGATTCGGAGTGGCTATACCAGAGCTACAGGCGGTTGCCAGAGGAGGAGCTGCGTGGCGAGCTGTTTGGACTCAGACCACTTCTGAACACCGGGGCCTGCCCTGAGGAGGAGGAGGAGGAGAAGGAGCACGGCGGGTCGTTTGGACTCGCAGTGACTGCATTAGAGCTCCAGGTGGCTGCTCAGAGGAGGAGGTGATTGGTGAGTTGTTTGGACTTAAAGCGACCGCTCCTGAACACAGGGGGGCTGCCTGGAGCAGAAGCACGGTGGGTCGCTTGGTCTCGAGTGGCCGCACCAGAGCTCCGGGCGGCCGTCCAGAGGAGGCGTGCAGCGGGTCACGTGGATTCAGAGCCACTCAGAGCGACCACTCCTGAATACCTGGGGGGTTACCTGGAGGAGGAGGAGGAACGGGGCGGGTCACTTCGACTCGGAGTGATTGCCCAGGGCTACGGGCGGTTGGTGGGAGGAGGAGGCATGCAGTGAGTTGCTTGCACTCCTAGTGACCGCACCGGAACACCGGGCAGCTGTCTGGAGGAAGAGACGTGCAGCGGGTCTCTGGGACTCAGAGCGATTGTACAGGGCCCCAGGTGGCTGCTCAGAGGAGGGGCCACATAGCCAGGCGATTAGGTGCAGAGCAGGGTCCCAGGATCTAGGAGGCTTCTTGGTGGAAGAGCTGCACAGAGACACGTTTAGGGGAGAAGCGAAGGTTCCAGGACTGCGGGCAGATTCTCTGAGGAGAGGCAGCCTAAGGAGACTCGTCTGCGAAGGGTGAGGCTCCCAGGCCCAGGAGGTAGGTCCGGGCTGCTGGGAACATTGCAGAGGAAGGCAGCCCAGCCCAGGCAGTAGCTGTAAATTGAGGGGAACCTCTAGGAGGGGAACTGACCAGTGAGACCTCCCCACCGGGTGAGTCTTCCCTGCCGGGTGAGGTTTCCCCACAAGGACGGTAAAACCAGAGACACAGGCCCAAACAGGCCTTGCCTTAGCCCGCAGCCTAGTTCCCCTTTGGATGACCATTGGTCAACAAGTGGAGGCACCTCTGCCCACTAGCAGGGATTATACCCCACCTGAAGGCCACCACTCCTAGAGAGGCAGCTTCCTTGTGGAGGACCGCATTATCAACTTCCTCCAAGACTTCAGCCTACTGAAGGCTAAGAGGGGATATATATAGAAATCTTCAGGGACATTGTAAGTCAATAGAGGAAATCTGCAATATCTCTGCTGTCCACTGATACCTGAACAATATGACAAAACAAGGAAAAGAAAATGCTGCAAACAAATCTAGATGTTACATCAATAAAACCCAATGACAGCATGGCAGAAGAAATGACAGGAGTTCAGAATGTACATAATTAAAATGATCAGGGAAGCAAACGATGAGATGAAAGAGCAAATGCATGCACTGAATGATGAGATGAAAGAGCAAATGCAGGCATTGAATGATCGCACCAATCGACAGTTAAAAGAGCAAATACAGGAAGCAAAAGATCATTTCAATAAAGAGTTAGAGATATTGAAAAAAATCCAAACAGAAATCCTTGAAATGAAGGAAACAATAAACCAAATTAAGAACTCCATAGAAAGCATATCCAGTAGGATAGAACACCTGGAAGACAGAACCTCAGACATTGAAGACAAAATATTTAACCTTGAAAACAAAGTTGAACAAACAGAGAAGATGGTAAGAAATCATGAACAGAATCTACAAGAACGATGGGATATCATGAAAAGGCCAAATTTAAGAATTATTGGGATTGAGGAAGGCTTAGAGAAACAAACCAAAGGAATGAACAATCTATTCAATGAAATAATATCAGAAAATTTCCCAAATCTGAAGAATGAAATGGAAAATCAAGTTCAAGAGGCTTATAGGACTCCAAATACACAAAATTACAACAGACCCACACCAAGGCACATTATAATGAAAATACCTAACATACAAAATAAAGACAGAATTTTAAGGCCATGAGAGAAAAGAATCAAATTACATTCAGGGGGAAACCAATACGAATATCAACAGATTTTTCAATCCAGACCCTAAAAGCTAGAAGGGCCTGGAACAACATTTTTCAAGCCCTGAAAGAAAATGGATGCCAACCAAGAATCTTATACCCAGCAAAACTTACCTTCAAATTTGACAATGAAATAAAATCCTTCAATGATAAACAAAAGCTAAAAGAATTTACAAAACGAAAGCCAGCATTACAGAACATTCTCAGCAAAATATTCCATGAGGAAGAGATGAAAAACAAAGAAGCAAATCAGCAAAGGGAGGAATTATCTTAAAGGAATTGTCAAATAAAGGAGGAACCAAGTTGTGTCAAATAAATAAATAAATAAAATTTAAAAAATGAACAAAATGACCGGAAACCAAATCATATCTCAATAATAACCCTGAATGTTAACGACCTGAATTCATCAATCAAAAGACATAGACTGGCAGATTGGATTAAAAAGAAAGATCCAACAATATGTTGCCTACAAGAGACTCACCTCATAGAAAAAGATACCCATAGACTAAAAGTGAAAGGATGGGGAAAAACATACCATGCACATGGACTCAGCAAAAAAGCTGGAGTATCCATCCTCATTTCAGATAATGTGGACTTCAAGCCAAAGTTAGTCAGAAGGGATAAAGAACATCATTTCATACTCCTTAAGGGAACCATAAATCAGCAAGATATAACAATCATAAACATCTATGCCCCAAACAGTGGCTCATCCATGTATGTCAAACAAATCCTTCTCAATTTCAGAAACCAAATAGACCATAACACAATAATACTAGGTGATTTTAACACGCCTCTCTCACCACTGGACAGATCTTCCAAACAAAAATTGAACAAAGAAACCATAGATCTCAATAACGCAATCAGTAATTTAGACTTAATGGACATTTATAGAATATAACATCCAACCAAGAGCAAATACACTTTCTTCTCAGCAGCACATGGATCCTTCTCTAAAATAGACCATATATTATGCCACAAAGCTAATGTTAGCAAATACAAGAAGATAGAGACACTACCTTGTATTCTATCAGATCATAATGGATTGAAGTTAGAAATAAATGAAAGAGTAAAACACAGAAACTATTCCAACATCTGGAGATTAAACAATATGCTATTATATGATAAATGGATAACAGAAGATATTAGGAAGGAAATTAAAAAATTCTTAGAGGTAAATGAGAACAAAGAAACATCATATCAAAATCTCTGGGACACTATGAAAGCAGTACTTAGAGGGAAATTTATTTCATGGAGCGCATTTAATAAAAGAAGTAAAACTCAACAAATAAACGACCTAACACTACAGCTCAAAGCCCTAGAAAAAGAAGAACAGACCAGCACCAAAAGAAGACAGGAAATAGTTAAATTCAGAGCTGAAATCAATGAAATTGAAACAAAAGAAACAGTACAAAAAATTGACAAAATAAATAGTTGGTTCTTCGAAAACATAAACAAAATTGATAAACCTTTAGCCACACTAACAAAGAGAAGATGAGAGAAAACCCAAATCAATAAAATTCGGAATGAACAAGGAAATATCACAACAGACACGATTGAAATACAAAACATAATTAGAAGCTATTTTGAAAATCTATACTCCAACAAAATAGAAAATTTCGAAGACATCAACAGGTTTCTAGAGACATGAATTGCCTAAACTGAACGAGGAGGACATAAACAATTTAAATAGACCAATTTCAAGTACTGAAATCGAAGAAGTCATCAAAAGCCTACCAACAAAGAAAAGTCCGGGACCAGATGAGTTCTCAGCCGAGTTCTACAAAACCTTTAAAGAAGAGCTCATTCCAATACTTCTCAAAGTATTCCATAAAATAGAAGAGGAGGGAACCCTCCCAAACTCATTCTATGAAGCCAATATCACACTGATACCTAAACCAGACAGAGACTCAGCCATAAAGAATGATAAAATTATGGCATTTGCAGGCAAATGGATGAAATTGGAGAATATCATGCTAAGTGAGATAAGCCAATCTCAAAAAACCAAAGGACGAATGATATCGCTAATAAGTGGAGGATGACACATAATGGGGGGGAGGGAAGGGTTAGTGTTAGGGTTAGAGTTAGGGTTAGGGAGGGGGGCAAGTATGGAGGAAGGAAGTACTGTATAGAGGGTAAAGAGGGGTGGGAGGGGTGGGGGGAAGGGAAAAAATAACAATGAATCAAACAACATTACTCTATGTAAATTTATGATTACACAAATGGTATGCCTTTACGCCATGTACAAACAGAGAAACAACATGTATCCCATTTGTTTACAATAAAAAATAAATTAAAAAAAAAGGCTGAATAAATTAAGTGTAGCAGGAATGTACCTTAACATGATAAATGAACTTTCTAATTAGCCAATAGCTAATACTACTGAATGAGGAAAAGCTGGAAACTTTCTCATTAGAACAAGACAAGAATGCCCACAGTCACTACTTTTATTCAACATAATGGTGAAAGTCCTAGCCAGAGCCATCAAGCAAGAGAAAGAGCACCCAAATTGAAAAAGGGGAAGGCAAATTGTCATCATTCACAGAAGATATGATCTTATATATAGAAAACCCCAAAGACTCCACCAAAAATTTATTAGAAGTAATAAATTAATTTAGTAAAGTTGCCGGATACAAAATCCACATACAAAAATAAGTAGCATTGCTGTATGCCAATATTGAATTATTTGTAATAAAAATCAGGACAGCCAGTCCCATTTACAATAGATATAAAATCTAGGAGTAAATTTTATCATAGAAGTTTTGAAAGAGCTCTAAAATGAAAGATATAATACCCTAGTGAATGAAATTAAAGAGGACAAAACATAGAAAGACATTCCTTGCTTAATGAACGAAAGAATCAATGTTGTTAAAATATCCATACTACCAAAGCAATATTCAGATTCAATGTAATCTCTTTCAAAATACCAATGACATTCTTCACAGAACTAGAAAAAACAACCCTAAAATTTATATGGAACCACAAATAGGACCCTAAATATATATTTCTCAAAAGAAGACATACAAATGGCCAACAGGTAGATGAAATAATGTTCAACATCACTAATCATCACTGAAATACAAATGAGATATCATCTCATTCCAGGAAAAACAGGTATTATCAAAAAGTGGAAGAATAACAAGGATTGGCAAAGATGTGGAAAAAAGGCAATCCTTTCACACTGTTGTGAATGTAAATTAGTATATCTGTTATAGAATACAGTGTGGGAGTTCCTCAAAAAATAAAAAATAGAACTACCATATGATCCAGAAATTCTTCTACTAGCTATATATCCAAAGGAAATGGACTCAGTTATGTCAAAGAGACATCTGTACTCCTATGTTTATCACAATACTATTCACAATAGCAAAAAGACAGAAATAGGCAAAGTTTCCAGTAGCTGATGAAAGGATAAAGAAACTGTGGTATATATGCACAATGGAATAATATTCAGCATTCAAAAGGAATGAAATCCCATCATTTGTAACATAGACAGATACCTATATCATTATTTTAAGTGAAATAAGTCAAACACAGAAAGTCAAACGCTGCAATGATCTCACTCATGTGTGCAATCTAAAAAAGTTAATCTCATAGAAGTTCAGAGTGAAATGGTAGTTACCAGAGGCTGGGGAGAGGGTGGAGGGAAGGATGGGGAAAGGTTGATCAATGGGTACTAAGTTACAATTAAAGACTAAAAATTTGTGGTGTACTAGTAGACAGTAGGGTAACTATAGATAAGAATTACAAACTGTATATTTTAGAGGGCTACAGTTGTAGCTCACTGCTAGAGCACTTGCCTGACATGTACAAAGTCCTTGATTTGATTCCCAGAACTACCTACATAGATGATAGACAGAGATAGATAGACAGATGTAAATTAAACTACTCTCAGCACAATATTAAAAACTATAATACATAAAAAGCTGGAAGGATTTTGAATGTTTTCACCATAAAAAATGATGAATGTTTGAGGAGGTAGATATGTTTAATCTGATATAAACAGTCTATAATGTATACATGTATTAAAACATCATATGGCATCCCAATAATATCAACTTTATGTTTTTATGTATCAGTTAAAAAACAAATTTAATTGATAAAAATGAAGTTTTTACTTTTAGATTGAGTGGGTATCTACAAATTGTATATAACCTATAGTCTAACAAATTTACTGTTCTCAAAGAATTAAGCCTGTAGCTGGGCATAATCGCACATACCTGCAATCCCAGCAACTCAGAAGTCTGGGGCAGGATGATCACAAATTCAAGACCGTTCTAAGCAACTTAGCGAGAGCCTGTCTCAAAAATTTAAAAAATAATTTAAAAAGGGGCTGGGGATGTAGCTCAGTAGTAAAGTGCCTCTGGGTTCAATCCCCAGTACCATCCCTTGACCCAATTAAGCCTGTAGAAAGTATGCTCCTTTTCCACAGCCTCCTTCTAATATAAAATGTACAGAAGGTACTTATTAGCAGCTATTAATTTCTGCTTGTAACAATAACTGCTCTCAACAGTTTTCTTAACACATGAATGTAATTAAAGCACAAAAAATTGTTCAAGATTGACAGTATATGATAGAAATGTGAATGTTTGTTTTCATATTTTACCTCAAAGTCAACAAGTAATCCATGCTGATTTGACTGTGATAAAATTTAGAATAAACTTGTAGAGTGGCCACAGTAGTTTTCATTGGCAGTAAATAGCAAATACATCACCTAAAGACAGCAGCAGCCACCACATTTTGGACAGTTTCTATTTCCCAGGCATGTTACACTCTATAATATATGCATCATTGCATCTAAACCCCACCACAGTTCTAAAAAGTAAGGATCATAATAGTAACAATTTTGCAACAACATCATATACGACAACATACTTTTCCTGAGTTGGCTTGTTAACTAGAAAAATAGTCAATGTGCTAAAATTCTTATTGTTAATAATATTGATAGTTACTTTGGCCTTCTTGTAAACATTAAAATATGATAATTTTTCTTCAAGGGAAAATCACTTTTCACCAAATCACTTTTTAAGATTTGTTTTCAAATGTTTTATTTGAGTATTATAATTATACACAACAGTAGACTAAATCACTTTTATATCACCAAAAATGTGAGAAAAATACTCAGATTTAAATTATACATAATAACTAGGGCTAGAATTTATATTCTTCCTGTTTTCTCCAATATCAATCTAGTGATGAGAACACAAAAGCTTCATACTATGTTGGTACTCTACAAATTTGTTATTATACATATTTTATGAGAATATGACTGCTGATCAAATTATCTCTATTAAAATACACTACAAATTTCATACACATAGTTAGCTTATGGTGTGGATGTCAGTCATGACCATTATTACATTTTCCTTTCATAAGATTTTTTAAAAATGATAACAGTTGTGGAAGCTAACCCACAATAAGTGGGGATTAAAAAAAGAATGGAAGCTCAGTGGAGTAGATAAAGGGGAATGAAGGGAAGGGAGGAAGGATGAGAAGAGGAAAGACAGTGGAATGAATTTGCTACAATTTTCCTATGAACATACGTGAATATACCACAGTGAATCTCACCATCAAGTACATGCACAAGAAATTAATTTAAAAAAATAACTATGGGTAAATGGCAGAAAGATCACTAGAGGGAATGGAGCAGGGGATTGGGGGAGAGAAGGGAAGAAGAAGTACTGGGGACTGAACTAAAATAAGACATAGTGCATGCTTTTATAATTATGTCAAAATGGATTCTACTGTCATGTATAACTAAAAAGACCCAAAACAAGTGTACCCATGGCATATATGAAAATAAGCTACATGTCATGCCACTTCAAGTGTCGGCCAATTCTTATGACCAGTTCTTAGAGAACATTTAATATGATTCCTAATGTAGTCTCATTCTTGACATAAACTTTATATTCTTTTTTTTTATTTTATTGTAAACAAATGGGATACATGTTGCCTCTCTGTTTGTACATGGCGTAAAGGCATACCATTTGTGTATTCATAAATTTACATAAAGTAATGTTGTTTGATTCATTGTTATTTTTTCCCTTCCCCCCACCCCTCCCACACCTCTTTACCCTCTATACAGTACTTTCTTCCTCCATACTTGCCCCCCTCCCTAACCCTAACTCTAACCCTAACATTAACCCTTCCCTCCCCCCCTTTATGTGTCATCCTCCACTTATTAGCGATATCATTTGTCCTTTGGCTTTTTGAGATTGGCTTATCTCACTTAGCATGATATTCTCCAATTTCATCCATTTGCCTGCAAATGCCATAATTTTGTCATTCTTTATGGCTGAGTAATATTCCACAGTTTCTTTATCCACTCATCAATTGAAGGGCATCTAGGTTGGTTCCATAGTCTGGCTATTGTGAATTGAGCAGCTATGAACATTGATGTGGCTGTATCTCTGTAGTATGCTGATTTTAAGTCCTTTGGGTATAGGCCAAGGAGTGGGATAGCTGGGTCAAATGGAGGGTCCATTACAAGTTTTATAAGGAATCTCCACACTGCTTTCCAGAGTGGCTGCACTAATTTGCAGTCCCACCAGCAGTGTATGAGTGTACCTTTCTCCCCACATCCTCGCCAACACCTGTTGCTTGTATTTTTGATAATCGCCATTCTAATTGGGGTGAGATGGAATCTTAGGGTGGTTTTGATTTGCATTTCTCTTATTACTAGAGATGGTGAACACTTTTCTATATGTTTATTGATTGCTTGTACATCTTCTTCTGTGAAGTGTCTGTTCATTTCCTTAGCCCATTTGTCGATTGGATTATTTGTATTGTTGGTGTAGAGTTTTTTGAGTTCTTTATAGATTCTGGAGATTAGTGCTCTATCTGAAGTATGATTGGCAAAGATATTCTCCCACTCTGTAGGCTCTTTCTTCACATTACTGATAGTTTCCTTTGCTGAGAGAAAGCTTTTTAGTTTGAATCTATCCCAGTTATTGATTCTTGCTTTTATTTCTTGTGCTATGGGAGTCCTGTTGAGGAAGTCTGGTCCTAGGCCGACATGTTGAAGATCGGGACCTACTTTTTCTTCTATAATCTGCAGAGTCTCTGGTCTGATTCCAAGGTCCTTAATCCATTTTGAGTTGAGTTTTGTGCAGGGTGAGAGATATGGGTTTAGTTTCATTCTGTTGCATATGGATTTCCAATTCTCCCAGCACCATTTGTTGAAGAGGCTATCTTTTCTCCATTGCATATTTTTGGCGCCTTTATCTAGTAATAGAAAGTTGTATTTATTTGGGTTTGTGTCCGTGTCCTCTATTCTGTACCATTGATCTACCTGTCTATTTTGGTACCAGTACCATGCCGTCTTTGTTACTATTGCTTTGTAATAAAGTTGAAGTTCGGGTATTGCTATACCCCCTGCTTCATTTTTCCTGCGAAGGATTGCTTTAGCTATTCTGGGTTTCTTATTCTTCCAGATGAATTTCATGATTGCTTGCTCTATTTCTGTAAGGTACGTCATTGGGATTTTAATTGGGATTGCATTGAATCTGTATAGCACTTTTGGTAGTATGGCCATTTTGACAATATTTATTCGGCCTATCCAGGAACATGGGAGATCTTTCCATCTTCTAAGGTTTTCTTCGATTTCTTTCTTTAGTGTTCTGTAGTTCTCATTGTAGAGGTCTTTTACCTCTTTTGTGAGATTGATTCCCAAGTATTTTATTTTTTTCGATGCTATGGTGAATGGGGTAGTTTTCATAATTTCTCTTTCTGAGGATTCCTCACTTATGTATAAAAATGCATTGGATTTCTGAGCATTGATCTTGTAACCTGCCACTTTACTGAATTCACTTATGAGATCTAACAGTTTTCTGGTGGAATTTCCTGGTTCCTCTAAGTATATAATCATATCATCCGCAAATAGGGATAGTTTGAGTTCTTCTTTTCCTATTCGTATTCCTTTAATTTCCTTGGTCTGTCTAATTGCTCTGGCTAGAGTCTCAAGAACGATATTGAATAGGAGTGGTGAAAGAGGGCATCCCTGTCTTGTTCCAGTTTTTAGGGGGAATGCTTTCAGTTTTTCACCGTTTAGAATGATATTAGCCATGGGCTTAGCATAGATGGCCTTTACAATGTTAAGGAATGTTCCCACTATCCCTATTTTTTCTAGTGTTTTGAGCATGAAGGGGTGTTGTATTTTATCAAATGCTTTTTCTGCATCTATTGAAATAATCATGTGATTCTTGACTTTAAGTCTGTTGATATGGTGAATTACATTTATTGATTTCCGGATGTTGAACCAACCTTGCATCCCTGGGATAAAACCCACTTGATCGTGGTGCACTATCTTTTTAATATATTTTTGTATGCGATTTGCTAAAATTTTATTGAGAATTTTTGCATCAATGTTCATTAATGATATCGGTCTGAAATTTTCTTTCCTCGATTTATCTCTGTCTGGCTTGGGTATCAGGGTAATATTGGTTTCATAGAATGAGTTTGGGAGGGTACCCTCCTCTTCTATTTCATGGAATACTTTGAGAAGTATTGGAATGAGCTCTTCTTTAAAGATTTTGTAGAACTCGGCTGAGAACCCATCTGGTCCTGGACTTTTCTTTGTTGGTAGGCTTTTGATGACCTCTTCTACTTCATTACTTGAAATTGTTCTATTTAAATTGTGTATGTCCTCCTCGTTCAATTTAGGCAATTCATATGTCTCTAGAAACCTGTTGATGTCTTCAAAATTTTCTATTTGGTTAGAATATAGATTTTCAAAATAGCTTCTAATTATGTTTTGTATTTCAATCGTGTCTGTTGTGATATTTCCTTGTTCATTCCGAATTTTGGTGATTTGGGTTTTCTCTCATCTTCTCTTTGTCAGAGTGGCTAAGGGTTTATCAATTTTGTTTATTTTTTCAAAGAATCAACTATTTATTTTGTCAATTTTTTGTATTGTTTCTTTTGTTTCAATTTCGTTGATTTCAGCTCTGAGTTTAACTATTTCCTGTCTTCTACTACTTTTGGTGTTGGTCTGTTCTTCTTTTTCTAGGGCTTTGAGCTGAAGTGTTAGGTTGTTTATTTGTTGATTTTTACTTCTTTTATTGAATGCGCTCCATGAAATAAATTTTCCTCTAAGTACTGCTTTCATAGTGTCCCAAAGATTTTGATATGATGTTTCTTTGTTCTCATTTACCTCTAAGAATTTTTTAATTTCCTTCCTAATATCTTCTGTTATCCATTCATCATGTAATAGCATATTGTTTAATCTCCAGGTGTTGGAGTAGCTTCTGTTTTTTACTCTTTCATTTATTTCTAACTTCAATCCATTATGATCTGATAGAATACAAGGTAGTGTCTCTATCTTCTTGTATTTGCTTACATTAGCTTTGTGGCATAATATATGGTCTATTTTAGAGAAGGATCCATGTGCTGCTGAGAAGAAAGTGTATTTGCTCTTGGTTGGATGGTATATTCTATAAATGTCCGTTAAGTCTAAATTATTGATTGTGTTATTGAGATCTATGGTTTCTTTGTTCAATTTTTGTTTGGAAGATCTGTCCAGTGGTGAGAGAGGCTTGTTAAAATCACCTAGTATTATTGTGTTATGGTCTATTTGGTTTCTGAAATTGAGAAGGATTTGTTTGACATACATGGATGAGCCACTGTTTGGGGCATAGATGTTTATGATTGTTATGTCTTGCTGATTTATGGTTCCCTTAAGCAGTATGTAATGTCCTTCTGTATCCCTTCTGACTAGTTTTGACTTGAAGTCCACATTATCTGAAATGAGGATGGATACCCCAGGTTTTTTGCTGAGTCCATGTGCATGATATGTTTTCCCCCATCCTTTCACCTTTAGTCTATGGGTATCTCTTTCTACGAGGTGAGTCTCTTGCAGGCAACATATTGTTGGATCTTTCTTTTTGATCCAATCTGCCAGTCTATGTCTTTTGATTGATGAGTTCAGGCCATTAATATTCAGGGTTATTATTGAGATATGATTAGTATTCCCAGTCATTTGGTTCATTTTATGTATTTATTTATTTATTTATTTATTTTGAGACGACTTGGTTCTTCCTTTATTTGACAATTCCTTTAGGATAGTTCCTCCCATTGCTGATTTGTTTCTTTGTTTTTCATCTCTTCCTCATGGAATATTTTGCTGAGAATGTTCTGTAATGCTGGCTTTCTTTTTGTAAATTCTTTTAGCTTTTGTTTATCATGGAAGGATTTTATTTCATTGTCAAATTTGAAGGTAAGTTTTGCTGGGTATAAGATTCTTGGTTGGCATCCATTTTCTTTCAGGGCTTGAAAAATGTTGTTCCAGGCCCTTCTAGCTTTTAGGGTCTGGATTGAAAAATCTGCTGATATCCGTATTGGTTTCCCCCGAATGTAATTTGATTCCTCTCTCTTGCGGCCTTTAAAATTCTGTCTTTATTTTGTATGTTGGGCATTTTCATTATAATGTGCCTTGGTGTGGGTCTGTTGTAATTTTGTATATTTGGAGTCCTATAAGCCTCTTGTACTTGATCTTCCATTTCATTCTTCAGATTTGGGAAATTTTCTGATAGTATTTCATTGAATAGATTGTTCATTCCTTTGGTCTGTTTCTCTAAGCCTTCCTCAATTCCAATAATTCTCAAATTTGGCCTCTTCATGATATCCCATAGTTCTTGGAGATTCTGTTCATGATTTCTTACCATCTTCTCTGTTTGTTCAACTTTGTTTTCAAGGTTAAATATTTTATCTTCAATGTCTGATGTTCTGTCTTCCAGGTGTTCTATTCTATTGGTTATGCTTTCTATGGAGTTCTTAATTTGGTTTATTGTTTCCTTCATGTCAAGGATTTCTGTTTGGTTTTATTTCAATATCTCTAACTCTTTATTGAAGTGATCTTTTGCTTCCTGTATTTGCTCTTTTAACTGTCGATTGGTGCGATCATTCAGTGCCTGCATTTGCTCTTGCATCTCGTCATTTGCTTCCCTGAGCATTTTAATTATGTACATTCTGAACTCCCTTTCTGTCATTTCTTCTGCCATGCTGTCGTTGGGTTTCATTGATGTAACATCTAGATTTGTTTGCAGCATTTTCTTTCCTTGTTTTCTCATATTGTTCAGGTATCAGTTGACCGCTGTGATATTGCAGATTTCCTCTATTGTCTTATAATATCCCTGAAGATTTCTATTATATCCCCTCTTAGTCTTCAGTAGCCTGAAATCTTGGAGGAAGTTGATAATGCAGTGCTCCACAAGGGAGCTGACTCCCTAGGTGTGGTGGCCTTCCGGTGGGGTATATTCCCTGCTAGTGGGCAGAGGTACCTTCACTTGCTGATGAATGGTCATCCAGAAGGGAAGTAGGATGTGGGGTGATGCAAGACCAGTTTGGCCTGTGTCTCTGATTTTACAGTCCTTTTGGGAGAACCTCACCCAACAGGGAGGAGTCACCCGGTGGGGAGGTCTCCCTGGTCGGTTTTCCTCCCAGAGGTTCCGTTCAATTCACAACTACCGCCTGGGCTGGGCAGCCTTCTTCTGCAATGTTCCCAGGGACCCGGACCTACCTCCTGGGCCTGGAAGCCTCACCCTTCGCAAACGAATCTCCTTAGGCTGCCTCTCCTCAGAGAAGCTGCCCGCAGTCCTGGAGCCTTCGCTCCGCCCCTCAGTTTGTCTGTGGGGCCCTTCCACCAAGAAGCCGTCTAGGACCCTGCTCTGCACTTTGCGCCTGGCTATGCGGCCCCTCCTCTGAGCAGCCACCTGGAGCCCCTTACAATCGCTCCGAGTCCCAGTGACCCGCCACACACCTTTTCCTCTGGCAGCCACCTGTTGTTCCGTGCGGTCGCTCTAAGACCAAGTGACCCACCACGCACCTCTTTCTCCACCAGGCAGTCACCCAGAGATCTGGTGCGTCACGAGTCCCAAGAACTCACTGTGCACCTTCTTGTCCCGACTGCCTCCCGTAGCCCTGGTGCAGTCACTTCGAGCCCAAGCACCCCGCCGCGCTCCTCCTCCTTCTCCAGACAACCCCCTGTGTTCAGGAGCGGATGCTCTGGGACCAAACCACTCACCACGCTGTCCCACCGGATAGCCGCCCAGAGCCCTGGCGCAGCTGCTCCAATTCCAAGCGACGTGCCGAGCCTGTATTTCTCCTTCTCCTCTGGGCAGCCCCCTGTGTTCAGGGGTGGTCACGTTCAGTCCAAACAGCTCACCAAGCACCTTCTCCTTTGGGCAGCCTCCCAGAGCCCGGGTCGGTTGCGCCGAGTCCAAGCGCTGTGGTGAACAGCCACCTCTCCAATACTCCCAGTTGTCTGCGATCACTGCTCCGGCGGGGGGAGGGGCATCTCGCCGGCAGCTTTACTTCACAAAAGTTCCCTGCTTTCGGGGCTACTGCCCCTTCCGGGACGCCTGCCCCGTCCGGGACACCTGCCCAGTGGGAAACACTCACCCGGCTGCTTTGAGTTGGTCCCAAGTCTCTCAATATTTCCTTTTCTTGAGTCCTGAGTCCACGCTGCTCCTCCGGATAGCCGCCCGGAGCCCTGGCGCAGCTGCTCCAAGTCCAAGCGACGTGCCAAGCCCGTATTTCTCCTTCTCCTCTGGGCAGCCCCCTGTGTTCAGGGGTGGTCGCTTTCAGTCCAAACAACTCACCAAGCACCTTCTCCTTTGGGCAGCCTCCCAGAGCCCGGGTGGGTTGCGCCGAGTCCAAGCGCTGTGGTGAACAGCCACCTCTCCAATGCTCCCAGCTGTCTGCGATCACTGCTCCGGCAGGGGGAGGGCAGCTCTACTTTGCAAAGATCCCTGCTTTCGGGGCTACTGCCCCTTCCGGGACGCCTGCCCCGTCCGGGACGCCTGCCCAGTGGGAGACTCTCGCCTGGCTGCTTTGAGTTGGTCCCAAGGCTCTCAATATTTCCTCTTCTTGAGTCCTGAGTCCTGGAGCAACACGAAACGCAGCCACCCTCTAGTCCGCCATCTTAAATCCCCCCAAACTTTATATTCTTAACTCTAGTCTCAAGTCTCCAGAAGCCATCCATATCACCAGCATTTTTTAACCTTTCCATTCCTACCTCCTTACCATTCCATTTTTTTGATAAGTCAATGACATAAACTTTGTGAGTGCTGTACTCCCCAGTGCTGTTAAATGCTGGAATAGAGCTCAGTATCATGCATTTTATGTAAGGTTCAGTTACAAGAAACCTGTGGTAAAACCTATGCTGAATTAGTTAAATTCTTCAGTGTATTTCAAAGAATTAAATTTATTAAAAAATGTGATTCATGGGCTGGGGATATAGCTCAGTTGGTAGAGTGCTTGCCTCACAAGCACAAGGCCCTGGGTTCAAATCCCCAGCACCGTAAAAAAAAAATGTGATTCATAATAAAAATTTCAGGTATGTTCCAGTCGTGTAAAGCAGTCTAAATTGAGACAAGTATACATTTTATAACTGCATAGAACCACTCAGTCAGGCACAGTTCTTTATACAGAGTTTGATCAACCTTTGAACAAATATTTTGATAGAGATATATAGGCCTATAAGTACTATAATCTCAATGATTGAACATGTATTTATCTCCTAAGATGACAAGTTTAATTTCCTTGTTCTTTTTTTGTTTCTTCTTTTTTTCCCCTTTTTAAATTTTTATTTTGACAGACTGCATTTTGATTCATTGTACACAAATGGGGTACAACTTTTCATTTCTATGGTTGTACACAATGTAGATTCACACCATTCATGTAATTATACATGTACATAGGGTAATAATGTCTGTCTCAGTCCACTGTCTTTCCTTCCCCGACCCCCTCCAGCCCCATTTCCCTCTACACAATTCAAAGTTCCTCTATTCTTCTCTTGCCCATACCAAATGCAATTTTCACAATCATTAAGACTATGGTTAAAATAATCATGGGAGTATCTCCAAATAACTAGAACTAACCCTTTATAGGTTAATACTTAGTGAACTGACTGGATTTTTTTTACTCCATAAGTGTCTGATATTCAAAGGACCTTATATGATAACGCCAGAAAAACACATTTTTCATACAAATTCATTTAACTAACAATTAATGAATAACTTATATTTTGGAATCTGTGCTGGACCTACATTTTCAGTGAAAGACAGGATTCTTAAATGTGATTACTATATTTTTATATTATTCTCTTGATACTTGATGTAGCATGGCAGTACAAATCTTAGTACAATACTCAGCATACACTAAGTGCTAAATATATACTTATTTGACAAATACCAAAATACCAAAATTCATCTAAGACTAGAAATTTTAGCTGTTCCTACTCCTGCCCATCCCTTTCCCCACCTTCTACTCAGGAGCAGTCAGACATCAATAAAGCGCTAGGCGTGGTGATGCACACATATAATCCTAGGGGCTTGGCAGGCTGAGACAGGAGGATCACAAGTTCAAAACCAGCCTCAGCAATTTAGCAAGGCCCTCAGTGACTCAGTGAGACCCTGTCTTTAAATAAAATACAAAAAAGAACTGGGGATGTGGCTCAGTGGTTAAGCATCCCTGGCTTCAATCCCTGGCACTCAGAAAAAAAAGTAGAAAAGCAAAAATCAACAAATCAACACAAAATTTCATACTCCTGATAGAGATACAAAGGATGAATTAATGCTCTTACAATATATTAAGAAGGGAATACATTTTTATATCAACTGGAAACATGTAAGAATAAAAAAAAATCCATGTTAAAGGAGTAAATTAATTAACATGTTGGCTTTTGAAGTCAGAGAAGGTTTAAACTTCCAAAATACCCTACAGTAAATACTAGCAGATCTCTCTGATAATTTCCCAAATTTACATTCATTTTTTGTTTATATTACCTAAGCCAGAAAGAACTTTCTTCATATTTATTACGCTTGTGGGTTTCTACTCCAAAGTTGTAACAGAGAACATGAAGATATCCTGTCTGTAAAAAAACAAAAAAGAGTAATGTGTCAGATTCATGATTTCCTTAAAGTTAAAAAGTAAGGATCAATAGTTGTGTGGAGTCTTTAAAACATACCCATAATGCATTCTGTACGTCAAAATAAATTTCCTTATCAGAACCTCTCAATTTATATAAAGCAAACTATAAAACATTCAAGATAAACATTACAATAGATTAGTAGTAGAAAGTGAAACATGCTGTGTAAGTTCAATGGAGAAATCCAATCACTGCCCAGCAAAACAATAGGCTAAAACATTGATTTGAGTTGCCAGATCTAGTAGGAGATGTTAAAGTAGGAAGTAGACTCAAAGACAAAAGTTACTATTGAGGAGAGAAAAATGATTGATTTTTTTTCAAAGTTAAGACAACCTTTTAAAATTCTAAATTCTGAAATATGTCCAAAGAACTATCCAGTTATAAGGTTTATTTAGAAATAATTGTTTTAATGGACCCTCTTGAACAACAACAAAAATTTCCTTTTTATAAATTACCATTAAGATAAAAGTAGAAGAAACAAATATGTGAATGGTGAGTGCCACAGGAAAGTACTCTTTTGTGGGTTAATCAGCATCTCAGTCCCTCCATTAATGCCATGTTTTACAGAAATTTCAAAATTCTAAGAAATGGAAGAAGAGAATTTTTTTTAAATTTTAATAATTTATCAAAATACCCCCTTCACCTATCCAGAATTAAAGAAATCACATATACAGAATTTGATTATACCCATATAAAAGAGTCCTTTATAAATTTTACCTGAGCAAGACTACAGAAGCTGATACTCAATTGAGAATCTGAGATCTGAGGCAAGTTATTCATAAGTAATGTGTAAAGACTTGTCTTTCTTCAAAAAAAACTTTCCCTTTGAAATACAGTACATTCAATAAGCAGAAATTCAATATGCATGCCTGAGCACATCAGACCTACTATATATTTGAATTTAAAATAAAGAATACTCTTGTTAATGTGTGTCTGGCATGAATCCATTGGTATTTAAATGCATTCTTGACACTTGAACAAAAACAGTTTAACTCATTACATGCCCCAGATCCCAAAGGTTCACACAGGGCCATCCAACTACATAGCTATACTGGAATAATGTAGCTCACACCCACTCACAGAGGCCTACAACTCAACTAAACTTGAACAGAGGAAAAGAAAAATAAATTTCTTGATGAACATTTATGTGTACTGAGCCTTTATTCAACTTCCTCAGTATTTGCCTCTACTCTCACAATATCTCCAAGTGTACTCATATGAAATGCTACTTCCTAGAGGAGAAAAGAATACAAAATAATTACAACCTTATAACAACAAAACTATAAAAGACAAAGTGTTATGGTTTAGATTTGAGGTGCTCCTTGAAAGCTCATGTGCGATAATTCAAGAAAGAAGTGAAATGATTGGGTTATGAGATCCTTAACCTAATCATTGACCTAATCCTTCACTTAACTGGATGGTAACTATAGGCAGGTAGGGTGTGGCTGGAGGAGGTAGGTCTTTGGGTAGATGCCTTGGGGTATATATTCTTTTTTTATTTTTCATTTTTTGGGGGGGTTATATATTCTGTCAGTGGTGAGGGTAGTATCCCTCTCTGCTTCTGAGTGTCATGTTCCCAACTGCTTTCCTCCACCACATCTTTCTGCCATGGGATGTTCTGCCATACTTTGTGCCCAGAGCAATGGAGTTGGCCATGAATGGACTGAGAAGTCTGAAATCAAGAGCCTCCAAATAAACTTTTCCTCTCCCAATTGTTCTTGTCAGGTCTTTTGGGGGCAGCAGCAAAATAGTTGACTAAAACAAAAAAAAATCTCTCAAAAGACCTGTACCAATTTTTTAATACAATGACCGAAAGAAAATGCTTTTACTACTAATACAGCTCCATTCATTTATTCTTTCAGTAACAACTATTTATCAAGCATCTCCTACCTAGTAAGCATTATTCTAGGAATTACAGATAGATCAGGGAACAAAAAGGACAAAAATCTGTCCTTCAGAAATATTTTAATGGGATTTTGAAGTAAAAAGATTCATAAAAACATTTGATAAAAGAAATATATTGCCCATGCAGTAGGCCCTGGGTTCAATTCCCAGCACTGCAAAAATAAAGTAGAAGAAAGGAAGGAAGGAAAGTCAGCCTAGTCTTCCACGGAACGCTAACATCTTACTTGTCAGAAAACGCACAACAAAACATCACTAAGAAAGCAGATCCATAAGTCTAATGCATACTCGTCTTATACAAATGGACCTATGGGAGCTCCAGGACACATGGTATATCCAGAAACTCCAGTCATTGCTACATCAACTGGACCAGAAATGACAGCTCCAACTTATGACAGCTCCTTTTTACTTTAAAATGCCAAGATGAGACTTATAGATGAAAAACAGAACTAAATTTGCTATTGCCAATATAAATGAGTTTGATAGCCAAACTTTCAGTTCAATACAAGATTTTTTATTTTTAATTTTTAATTAAAATGAAATTATTATATTTTTTTTTCCGGTTGGGGAAGAGCAGGTTGTAAGGTTTATTTTTTTTATTTTTTTTTATTTTATTGTAAACAAATGGGATACATGTTGTTTCTCTGTTTGTACATGGCATAAAGGCATACCATTTGTGTAATCATAAATTTACATAGAATTTATAACTTCATTTTCTGAAACTTATTTTGTAAATTAGGTTTTCAAAATCCAGAAAAAGCAAACCTATTATTTTTCAGTCCCAAGTTTCCAAGCTATTTTCCTTTCTGATTTTGTTGTCTTTTAAACATTTATAGATAATGTATTTTTATATTTTATTCAATTATAATGGTGGAGAAATAATCAAGTGATACTTGTATAGGTTTAAAATGTTTGCCTTTCAACCCCTCCCTTATTCATTTTTCTCTAATCTTCAGATATCTAAATAATAATCCACATAGCTTCTTAGTTATTTCTCATGGTGCTCTAAGATACAAACATATATCTAATTTCCATATATTTTTCTCTCTGCCTCTGATTAATAAAAGAGCATCACCTTCTGCCTAAATACCAACACTATACAATGATTTCTAATCTAGTTTTGGGATACGGGAAGAATGTCCCAGGGAAAAAAAGTTGGTTTATTTAATTCATTAATTCCTTTTAAGTGAATAACACTCTATCAGCTCCTCTTCAACTTTTATCCTATTGTTTCCTCTCAATATAAGATTTCCTGCTCTAAATTGTCAGGTCCCTTGTCTAACCCTTAAACCTCTCAAAAACATACAATCTAAATAATTGCATTGACCTTTAGAATTAAAAGCATGACTTTCACAATAGTATAGTTCTATCATCCACCTTCCAAATAAGATACAAACTCTTAATTCTCAATGTATAATAACCCTTCATTGGTAGTCCCATCCTGACAAAGGCATAATTTTGTTACACATCGTCCTGAATCCTCTAATTCAGCCCTTTCCTCTCTCTACATTTGGTTTTCCCTTTACCACCTCTAACACTGCACAAGATAGTTTTCTTTCCCTTAATACTATTCAAGTGTCTCTTTTCATGTTGTTTGATATACAATTCAATGTCCATGTACTTTAAAAAGATATTAAAGGTCTCTGTCCTCTAGTAATAAGTAATAAATAAATTATAAATAATCTGAAAGAAATAGCAACAGAGCCAATGCAAAAGGGACAGTAAAAACAAATAAATGTAAACAACCCAAGAAACTCTATAAAGTTATTACAAGTAATAAGAGGGCTGGGGTTGTGGTTCAGTGGTAGAGCACTTGCCTAGCTCATGTGAGGCATGGGGTTCGATCCTCAGTACCACATGAAAATAAATAAAAGATATTGTATCCACCTACAACTAAAAAAAAAATTAAAGTAATAAAGCTGAGAAACATTGTTAGGTATTAAATAAACATTTTAAAGAGACTGCATTCTTTTTTAAGACATAGACAGAGGTTTATTTAGGAAGGTAGATACACATTCAAGGGAGAATGTGGGCTGAGTGAGAAGCAGCCCTGATTTGGGCTGGGAGTTCAATATTTATAGAAGGGCTCTATCATGGCCTGGACTGGAGGTGGATTCTGGGTGGACCTGAATAATTTCAGACCAGTTTTCCTATGCTTATGTATTTACCTCCTTTTACAAGGGCAGGGGCCAAGGGTGTGGGCCAAGGTTTGCAACTGTTTTCTGCATCTCAATAGCCTGATTCTGCATTTCAATGGCCTGAAAGTGTTTCTCCATATTTCTCTCTCCTTATCCTAAATCCCTATCTCATGGAGGGGGCAGACTTTGATCCCTTAATCTTTAAGGATTGATTAGGGGTGAAGATCTGTATTC
Source organism: Sciurus vulgaris (assembly GCF_902686455.1). Lineage (NCBI taxonomy): Eukaryota > Metazoa > Chordata > Mammalia > Rodentia > Sciuridae > Sciurus > Sciurus vulgaris. The sequence goes on along the minus strand of NC_136471.1, from coordinate 79,432,695 downwards.
TGTGACTACTACAAGCTAACTAGGAAAGATGACGCTGCCTAACCAGGGATCAAAAGTTTCATTCTGACTATTCTAAAGAAGATAGACACTGATCTCAGTTGCAGGGACGGGTTGATATTCCTGTTACCATTCTCTTAACATGGGATTGTTGTACTCTGAAAGAAACAAGCTTTATTAGATTAAAAAGACCAGGGCTGAGCAATAGGAGCAGAAGTATAGTTACCAGAGGTTCTAAAGGTGGAAACAGTGAAGTGAGGTTAAGTAAGTAAGTGTTAATAGAGACTGCATTCTTTATACACCAGTGATATTTTAAAATTATAATCCTTAAAATGTTTATAATGGCAATTGAATGTAAAGTATTTTTGTAAAGAAAACTACAAAACTATATTGAAGGACATTTAACATTTTATATGAATTAGGGTATATCACATTCATGGATATGAAGTTTTAATATTATAAAGATAGTGAATCTGAATCTCCACATCATGTACAACCACAAGAATTGGATCCTAATTAGAATAAGATATACTCTATGTATGCATAATGTCAAAATATACTGTCATGTATTTCTAAAAAGAACAAATAAAATAAATAAATAAAAAGAAAGTGAATCTATAAATTAAATGCCATTTGAATCCATATCCCAATTGAGTTTTTCACCATTCATGACAAGCTATATCTAAAATGAGTATGGAAAAGGAAAAGGCCAAGAATTGCTAACATAATGCTGAAGAACAAGGAAATGGAAAGACATCCTATTTAGAATGCATTAAGGGACTGCAGTTGTAGTTCAGTGGTAGAGTGCTTGCCTAGCATGTATATGGCACTTAGTTTGATGCTCAGCACCACATAAAATAAATAAATTAATTAAATAAAGATATAAAAGTATAATAACATTGTAAAAAATAGAACGCATTGAATTGTATAATCTCCCCTGAAAATTCATGTCTACCTGGACCAATGAATGGACCTTATTTGGATATAAGATCTTTTCAATGTAATCAAGAAAAGGTTAAAGTGGATTAGGGTGGGACCTAAATTCAACGTGACTACTGTCCTTACAAGAAAAGTACCCCAAAATAATATGGATACATTAAAATATAATTCTAAAAATGTTCATCTCACTTATAGGAAGGTGGTAAAAACTGAACACAGAAACAACAAGCAGAGGGAAGGAAGAGAAAACCAAACCAAACAAACCCTGCATCATTGGTGATTTTTTTTTAACAAGAACTGTAGAATTATTTTTTCTCGTTAAACTATGTACATAAATACACTGATAAAAAATTAAAACTACATGCAACAAGTAGGGATAAAAAGTAAATCACACACATTTAAAAATAATGATGATAGCCTGAGCTAAAATTAAACATTGATATTTGTTAGAAGCATTAATGTTCTAATGGCTACACAGCTTCATAGCAGCCAAGAACACAAGTCTGGCCAAGCTTTCTATACAGTGTAGGTATTTAGTTTAAAATTATATAGCTCACTTAAAATTTAATGGAACATGCCATTACAAAGATTCTAATGAGTCGTTTTTAAGGCTCAAATGAATTTGAGTTTGGAATGAAATAGATAATCAAAAGTGAGTTGTGCTCTCCCAGATATGCAAAGCAATGGATAAAAAGGGTCAGAAAAAAGCAATTATGTGCCTGCTAGCCATAACAAGCTGAAAACTGTATTTTACTTCCAGAAGAGTAATTCATTCATGTGCCATGGAATTGGATTTTACTACATAAAGAAAAGTATAAAATCTTACATATTATTTTTCAAATATTTGACTACAAAAGGGTAAATTTATGTAGATAAAAGAATTAAAGAATTGTAATTCAAATTAGGCAGAATAGACCTCATTTAGAAGCTTTCCACCCCTACACGGCAGCAACTAAATCTAGCTGAACCTTGAATGAATTTCTTCAGGGGGTTTCAGAAACTAACTGGCCATTTTCATTGGGTCAATAAAAGTTTCACAATGAAATAAAACTCTGCACTGAAGATAAATTCTACAGGAAATAAAAGATTAAAATGAGGCATAAAAGCAAGTCAAAGCACACAACCCAACCAATCAAAATAAAACTAACGCTCCAAACTTTGAAGGGAAAGGTAAAACATTTAAGTAAACACACTACTAACAGAGATCATTGCTATAAAAAAAATACACATATAGGCACACAACCTCTGGGCTATGGACCAGGGATTCTCTAAATTGAGAGCTAGACATTTTTGTTCTGAAAGGACCTTTGAGATCATGTTGTCATACACTCATTTTACAGATCAGGACACTAATTTTTCAGAGCAGTGAAGTGTCACAGCTTGCCATACTAAGTGACTAGCTTCTACTACAATGCTGTACACAGATCACAAACACCGTCTTAGTACTTATATGAGTTTCAAATATCAAAGGAAGTCTCTGTGTTCTCCTTATATATGCCAAAAATTTTATATAAATACTCAAAATGTTTGAATTCTCTAACTCTTGTGTAACAAGAAAAGTCCATTCAATAAAACTTTGCTATGTCACAGTTATCCTGGATAATTTATTTATGCCACATACTTACAGAAGCTGGACACTGAACCATTATTTCTAACCATTTCATTGTTTGACTTCACAGCACCTCCATCAAGCCTGAAGGAGTGTTCTATGGCATACATTTACTTTAAAATAGAAACTAATTGAGTTTAACTTGCTTTAAAATCTGGTTTCTTGTTCTTTAGAACTTTATAAAATCATCTTTAAAGATTTAAGGACATCTTAATGTCAAATCGCCTATATCTGGTATCCAGTTTTTGTATACTTTCTCTTCCCATGGCAGTTGCCCCTTGAATTGTAAGTATTTTATAAGTTTCTTTTTATAGTTCTATAATCTTCCAGAAAGAGAGAGACTCTGAGGAGTGAGTGGTCTCTCTGGTGCAATTCCATGCTATTATTATAGCATAAGAAAGTATTATTCATCCATCCAGTACACAAGAATGTAGAGTCATCAGAGTAAGAGAATGTTGACATGGAGCAATGATCTTGCTTGGGAATTCAGAGCAGGGTGAGGAAGGTGACCACCTGGTGAGAGAGGCCTAAAATGAAGAGCCAGAGCATAATCAGGGAGAAGAGAGCATCCTCGCAGTGCTGAGGGTGTCAGATAAGATATGACATTAATAATATACATGAGGAATGATTATATACACAAAACTATATTAAGAATAATTGGAACAAGGCTTTTTGTTATTCAAAAAGAGAATTGGAAGTATGGAAAAGGAGAAACAACTAGAATGAATACTTCTTTGTTGGTCCAAAATAAAAGGTATCATGACTTTCAGTACAGGGGACTAGGGATGTAGGTCAGTAGTAAAGCATATGCCTAGCATACACAGGCTCTAGGTTCAATTCCCAGCACCAAAAAAGTAGTATTGTTGGTAATAATTTTCAGTATATTGGATAAAGATAGAGATGTATGATAGATGTTATAGGTAAACATGATGAAAGCATGTGAATGTGTGCATATCTATGTATGCATATGTTCTTTCTACTGAGAGACCCCAAGAGCAGTAACACACTAAAAGCAATAAGCATACCTAATGCCTAGATTCTGGCTTCCCCATAAAGATTTTCCTCTGAAAGGAGTAAGAGGTCCTGAGAAAAATAGCTAATTCCATGGCTTGAGCAGGAAAGTATGAAACGATTCTGGACTAGTTAATTGTACCAGAAAAGAAAGAAGTGCTCAAAAGTAATGGTAACATGTGAAAACTAAACATAGAAGTCAGGTGACACCAGAAAGCTGACTAGGAGATTCTAATCCTCACTCCTCCAAAAGCAATAACTTAACCACTATCCACAGACAAAACAAAAACAAAAACAAAACAAACAACACTCTAAGTGAGCTCCTGAGCCCAATTAATAAGTGAAATAACATACTGGATAACAAAAATTGAGGATAATTGCACACAAAATGGTAGAAAGAATAGTTTCATTTTACCTGCAGCTCCCCATCCTCCAAGTCAAGACAGCTCAATACCTAAAGGTATTCCCTGAGGTGCAATTTCCAAAGTAGAAGGAAAGCCCCTTACCACTGAGGAAAACTGCAGTCTTCACAGCAGAGGATCCTCTGTGGCCTTTTGCAAGATGAACCTCAGCTATTAGAGAAATCCAAAGCCCACACACCACTGTATTTTAAACTACAAGAGAACACAGCTCAAGGAAATCTGAAAAACAATACATGAACAAATCTTGAAGTTCAACAAAGAAATAGAAATCACTAAGAACCAAATTAGGGGCCTGGGGTTGTAGCTCAGTGATAGAGCACTTGCCTAGCACATGTGAAGCAATGGGTTTGAGCCTCAGCACCACATTAAAATAGATAAATAAAGTTATTGTGTCCATCTACAACTAAAAAATATTTTTAAAAAGAACCAAATTAGGATGGCTGGTCATGTGTATGGTCCTGGGTTCAAACCCAAGCACCACACAGGCACACACACAAAAAATAACGATTTCTGGAGCTGAAGAACACAATGGATAAACTGGAATATGAAACAGAGACTAGGTCAAGAAGAAAGTATCAGAGAATATGAAGACATGTCATTTGATATATTCAGTCAGCGGGAAAAAAAAAGAAACAGAATGAAGAAAGCCTACATGGTTGAAAGGACACAATTAAGCAAACTGGTATATGTTTTATAGAAGTCTCAGAAGGAAAAAAGAAAGAGACAGATAACTTACTTAAAGAAATATTGACTAAAAACTTCCCAAATCTGAAAAAGTAATTATACATCCAAATTCAAAACACCCAAAGGACACAAAATGGGTTGAACATAAATAGGTCAACATGACATAGAAATTTAGGATACAAAGAAAAAACTTAGTCTCTAAAGGAGAATTGTCCCAGTTTGAATGTGCAACAAGTGACTTGTGAACAACTCATTACCCAGAAAAAGAAGTCTAAGGAACAAAAAGGGATCAAAATATATGAGTACATTAAACAACACGTTAAATACATGTTAACTTTTCAATTCTCTATAAGTTTTCTGGAAAGGAGCAAAGCAGGAACAAATCCTTAATATGAAGAAACCATTAGTGTAATATAGCTAGGGGATAACCTTTGATTGAACCATGACCCTCTGGCCCAATCATCAGATTAACTGCTAAACCACCAGAGATATTGATAGAAACCTAAATCCACATGGCAGACCAGACCTTCTAATGGGGAAACATGATCTTGTTCGATATTTTCCAATCCTGAGGGAAGTCCAGCCCCTTTGGATCATATATATTCTTCCTACTTATGCATCCTACTAAAACTTGTAAGCCTTGGAAGCATGTCTCTCTTGAGATAGATTGCATTCTGCCCTTTCACTTTCTGATAAAATTCTTCAGTTTGCTAAAACCTGACACACATTTAAGTTCTTTTCTGTGATTTGGTCAGGAGACTGGAAGGTTCAAGTAGAGGTCTCCTCTGCTTCTGTGGAGACCTGCTTGGACCTCCTTGTGGTAACACACACCGAGACACATTGTAATTAAATCATCAAAAGTCAAAGACAGGAAAATTTTGAAAGAACCAAGAAAAAACTGCTGGACATAAACACTTTTAGAGAGGAAAATCTTACTCTCCATTCAGTGCAGTAGCACTTCCATGACGATGGGAAAAACCCTTGCCTTTTGCCCTCTGTCGCTTGTCTTACCATTGCTTGGTCCCAAGTGCAACTGCAGATATGCATGGTTACTGGATAGAAGACTGAAAGGGGTATATCGAGGAGCCTAGAAACTACCAAGAAGATCAAAGAAAGAAGGTATCTCAGAAAAGCAATACCATAAAGTTGATTATAAAGTCCTGAGATAATCCCATAACCTATGCAACTACAGAGCTGATCCAATTTGCATTATCAAAGTGTTTCATAACTGAGCTAGGTACCAGGTACCAGACTGACCAATGATTATTGCATATTCTAAAGGACACTGTAGGGGCTGGGGGTGTAGTTCATTTGTAGAGTGCTTGCCTAGCACATGTGAAACCCTGGGCTTAATCCTTAGCACCAAAGGAAAATAAAAAGAGCACGGCAAAACTGTTCCACAGAAGACGAGCAAATGTGGTTTGAATCTGACTGGGCTGATTGCCTGCTGAAATAAAAATATTCACATTTCCATAAAATTTAAACTAAGCCCAGAAATGAAAAACATAAAATTAAAAATATCTAGAATACAGCCAGGTGCAGTAGCACACACCTATAATCACAGTGGCTTAGGAGGCTGAGGCAAGAGGATTGCAAGTTCAAAGACAGCCTCTGCAACTTAGCGAGGCCCTAAGCAAATTAGGAAGACCTTGTCTCAAAATAAAACATAAAAAGGGCTTGGGATGTGGCTCAGTAGTTAAGTGCCCCTGGGTTCAATCCTCAGTACCAAAAAAATTTTAAGAAACTAGGATTCAAAAATTATTACTGAGTGTATAAAAACCTTTGAAAATCTCTATTTACATAAGAAAAGACAATCAGCAGAAGTCAATGATGATATAACACAAGGTTTGGATTATCTGGTAAGGACTTTGAAGCACCCATTTTATTTTTATTTTTTATTTAAAAAAATTTTTTAAACTATTTTTTTTTGTGGTGCTGGGAATTGAACCCAGGGCCTTGTGCTTGCAAGGCAAGCACTCTACCGACTGAGCTATCTCCCCAGCCCAAACTATTTTAATTTTTAAAAATGTGTTCTAATTAGTTATACATGACAGTAGAATGCATTTTGACATATTGTACACAAATGGAGCATAACTTCTCATTCCTCTGGCTGTACAAGCTATAGAGTCACACCAGTCATGTAATCACACATGTATATAGGGTAATAATGCCTATCTCATTTTACTGTCCTTCCCATCCCCACCACACCAACCCTCCCCTCACTCCCTTCTACACAAACCAAAGTTCCTTCATTCTTCTATACCCCACCCCCCAATATGGCACCTATACCCCACTTTGAAGCACCTATTTTAAAACTAAATGTATGAACAGTCATGAAATAAATAAAAATATAAAGTCTCAGCAAAGAAATAAAATAAGGGTGAGCAAACTAAGACCTGTGAGCCTATAAAGACAGTGAGATGTTATTTTTACATTTAAAAACATATTTTTAAAAGATTATGCAGCAGCCTACAAAAATTGAGGAATTTATTTTTCCTCAATAGACCTTCCTTGCAAAAATGTTAAAAGAAGTTCTTCAGACAGCATGAAAATTATATGTAAGTAAGAAACTCAGATCTATATAAACAAAGGAAGAACATCAGAGAAAAAAAGAAGGTAAAATAAAAATACTTCTCTTATTCTTAGTTGATATAATAGATGTTTGTTCAAAATAATAAAAATATATATGTAATTATATATACTTGTATACAAGTGAAATGAATGTCAGCAATGATACAAAGAATAGGAAGAAGGAATTCAGATTTGTTTTTTGCAGTGCTGGGGATCAAACCCAGAGCCTCATACATGCTAACGAGTGCTCTACCCCCCTTAGCCACACCCTCAACTCCAGAGTTATTTTGTGACTATAAAGTTCTCATACTACTTGTCAAGTAGTATAGTGTTACTTGAAAGTTAACTTGGATTGGTTGCAAATGTATATTGCAAATTCTAGGGAAACCACTAAAATTTAAGAAAGGAATATAACTGAACCAGGCCTAGCTCACATGGAGCTGAGGCAAGAGGATTGCAAATTCAAGGCCAGCCTTGACAAGTAAACAAGACCCTGTCTCAAAATAAAAAATAAAAACAATACTGCAGAGGTAACTCAGTCGTAGAGCACTTACCTAGCAAGCACAAAGCAGCCCTGGGTTCATTCCCCAGTGACTAACACACACACACACACACACACACACACACACACACACACACACACACAAACAACTGATATGCTGAGAAGAGATGATAAAGTGAAATCATACAAAAGGTGAACCACAAAACGCAGAAAAAGAGTTGACAAAAATAGAAATAAGGAACCAGGCAACAAACACAAAATAGTAACAAATGTGGCAGATATTAACCAACTATATCAATAATCACCTTAAATGACAACGGTGTAAGTGCTCCAACTGCAACTGAACACAATGGGTTTGCATCTCTATGAGTGCAAAGCCAGAAAGCACAAGCAGGAGATAAAAGAATGGAGAAAGATTTGTTACCTGCAGCATGTAAGGAAAACATTAGATTATTTTCAAGGCAATAATCTCCCTGAAGAAAGAGATTTTATGGAGATTTTATTTGGGAAACCTATACATCTTCATATAGGAAAGCACATTAGAAATGAACACATTTCAGAGCATACTTAGTTTAACATGTACATTTCTGAGTATGCTCAATTTGAAGTTATAATTAAAAAGGAAGGATGTCACACATATCTGGGCACACTCAGCTCAAGGTCATAGAGCACATGTATAAAAAAGGAAGAGTATTATCAATCTTGTTTATCTTTTCAAATAACTCATTCTGTTTCACTGATATTTTGCATTTTTATTCTCTATTAATTTCATTTCTGATCTTAATTATTCTCTCTCTTCTATTGGTTTTGGAGTTAGTTTCTTCCTGCTTTTCTAGACCCTTGTGATGCAGCATTATCAGAATCTTGCTATATTTTTAATGTGAGCACTCAAAGCTATAAACTTTCCCCTTAGTGCCACCTTCATAGTTTCTCAGAGATTTTAGTATGTATCATTGTTCTTATTTGATTCCAGGATTTTTAAAAAATTTGCCTCTCATTTCTTTAGCAATCCATTCCTCATTTAAAAGAGTATTATTCAATCTTCATGTGATTATGTGGTTTTTATAAGTTTTCTTGTGATGGACTTATAATTATAATCCATTATATCTGATAAGATGCACAGATAATATCTTTATCTTTTTATATTTGCTAAGACTTGTTTCATTTGTTTGTTATTTCAACAATCTCAGAGTGCTGGGGATTCGAACCCGGGCCTCCCGCATGAGAGGCAGGCACTCTACGAGATGGGCTATTCGGTCTGCACTAAGACTTGTTTTGTGTCCTAAAACCTGGTCTACATTGGAGGAGGTTCCTTGAACTACTGAGAAAAAAGTATATTCAGCCATTGTCAGGTGATATAGTCTATAGATATCTGTTAGGTCCATTTGACTTATAGTGTTATTTAGGTCAGAAGTGTCTTTATTTTGTGTCTGGATGACCTGACCCTCTTTAAGAGGGGGCATATTTAAATGACCAAAAATTGTACTGGGTGTATCTAGGACTTAAAGTCAATAGTGTTTGTTTTATGTAATAAGGTGCAACATTTGGGGCATAAATATTTACTATCTTTATATCTTCTTGGATGGTTTCCTTTCACAATATCTAGTGACCTTCTTTGTCACTTCTGATTACTTTTTGCTTGAAATCTCCTTTGCTAGAAATGAGAATAGCTACTTCTGCTTGCTTTCGAACTCCATTTGCATGGAAGATCTTTTTCCATACTTTTACTTTCAGTCTGTGGATATCTTTGCTTGTGAGTCTCTTGCAAGCAGCACAGGGCTGGGTCTTGTTTTTTTATTCAATTCTGTGAATTTGTAGCTTTTAATTGGAGATGAGACCATTTTCATTCACAGTTACTATGGAGAGATGTTTATTTCCAGTCATTTTGGTTTGTTTCATGGATTTAATATTTTTAAGTTTCATTTGCTTAATTTTTATTTTAGAGAGCTTCACCAATTTGAAAACTGTGGGGTTTGTTTTTTAGTTCTTCTTTCTGTAGTTATCTCTTTGTATTTTCTATAGTGTAGGTTTAGTGTTCATGAATTCTTTTAGTTTATTCTTATCATGGAAAGTTTTTATTTTTGCTTCAATTCTGAATGAGAGATTTTCTGTATATAGCAACCTTATCTGGCAATTGTTTTCTTTCAGAGCTTGAATAATCTCATTCCAAGCCCTTCTGGTGTGTAGAGTCTATGTTGAGAAGTCTGAAGTTAACCTTATTTGTCTACCTCTATATGTGATCTGATATATTTCTCTTGTGACTTCTAAAATTTTATTCATACTCTGTCATTTTGATTATGATATGTCTTGAAGAAGAAGCTCTTTTCTGATCTAGTCTATTTGGAGTTCTACATGTATCCTGTATAAGGATGTCCATATTGTACCTAAGGTTTGAAAATTTTTTTATTATTATTTCACTGAAAAGGTTATTGATGTCATTACTCTGTATTTGAAAGCCTTCTTCTATCCCAATGACTCCCAAGTTTGCTTTTGTAATGTTGTCACAGAGTATTTGTATTCTAATCATGTTTTTTTTTACTTTATTTTCTACTGAGTGTTCCAGCTTAAGTACCCTATTTTCGAGTCTTGGGGTTGTGTTTCCTACATAACCTAGTCTGTTGATACTTTCAAGTGATTTTTAAATTTTGATTTATATATCTTTCATCTCCAGTAGTTGTTTGATTTATTTACAGAATCTCTGTTTCATTATTGAAATGGTCTTTCACCTTCTGTACTTATTTCTTAGTTCATTTCTTAATTTATTTCTTATAGATTCTTTCAGCTCATTAATCATTTTAATAATCAAGTTTTTAAAGTCTTTCTCTAGAAGTTCATTCCTTTCCATGTCTGTTTATTCCTTTGTTAGGCAATAGTAACTTTTTGGGGGGAGATTTGTTTCCCTGTTTCCTCATGTTTTCAGAGATATTAGACTTGCACATCTGTTGAGATAAATTCTTCTTCCTCTTTTATGAGGATGTCCTTTGGCATATAGTTGTCTCTTTTGTAATAAGTCCTGTGTTGTTGGTATCTATTAGCTTCAACACATAGGTTCAGTGCAAGCCAAGTGTTAGCTTCTACCACCAATGCCTCTCAGTCAACCACTGCAGAAAATGCTGAATAATTAACTTTTGTAGAGCTGCTGTGACCCTGTGCATTTTTTATGCATTAGTTTTTTGGGGCTTTTGTTTTTGTTTTTGTTTTTGGTACCGGGAATTGAACTCTGGGGCACTCAACCACTGAGCCACTTCCCAGCCCTATTTTGTATTTTATTTAGAGACAGCATCTCACTGAGTTGCTTAGCTCCTTGCTTTTGCTGAGGCTGGCTTTGAACTTGCGATCCTCCTGCCTCAGCCTCTGAGTCGCTGGAATTATAGGCATGTGCCACCTCACCTATCTATACCTTAGTTTTAGGATCCTTTTCTGATTTTGCTATAGGAGTAGATGCCCAAGAGTGGGTCTTGATGTCCCTCTCTAGTTATTCCTACTTGAGGCTTAGTTGTTGATTTGGGGTTTTTGTCTCACTTAACCTATGTGTTAAAGTGTTATTGAAGCTTGAGTAGGGTTGGTCTGAATATGGAAGAAAATGATCTGTCACTTTACTGAGTTATGAATGTATTTCAGTTACAGAGTCTCTACCCTGTTAATTCATAGTGTTCCTACAAGTAGATTCCCAGGCAATCTGAGAAAAAGATGAAAACAAACAACAGCTAAAATGTAGTGATCAATATACAGCATTAGAATAAGCATCCAGTGCCTATTATGGCATGTATACCCTTAATTACTGCAAGAATAGGAATAGTGGGATCAGCACTTAACAAGAGGAACAAGAACAGTCACGAACTAGATCTAGTATTTAACAGAGGGTGTCAAATATATCCTCCCCAGTACTAATAAGTGCAACAACACGAATGACAGGGGCAGTAATCATAGTTCATTTAGAGAAAAGAGAAGGAGTAATAATAACGAGAGCTGAAATAAAGAAAAATCAAGCCAAAACATATTAAAAATACTCTTCTAAGGTCAAAACAAGGGAAATTGAAAATCAGCTAAGGAAAGAAAAAATTTTTTTAAATAGGAAGTAAAAAGAGGGGGAAAAATCAACACAACTAGAACATACATACCCCCCACACATTTATTTATATGCTTAATGGAAAAAGGAGAAAAGAAAGAAAGGGAGGAAGAAAGGAGCAGGGAGAGGGTGAGGGAAAGGGAGAGAGAAAGAGAGAGAGAGAGAAAGAGGAAGAAAATATTTCCAATTCTTCTTGGGCCATGCACCCCTTAGAGAGCAAGGGCTTAGGGTTGTTAAGTTCATCCTCACTAAGCTGTCAGCTGGAGTGGCCTGGAACCAAAGCTGTTTGGAGTTTTGTCTATTCTAAATATAAAAATGCCTTCCCAGGGCAGGGCTGATGCAGAATTCTAAATGTGAAGTTCAAGTAGCTGGTGTTTCATTCTGATCCAACATTTCCAGTTTTGTAGCGAAGTATCTGCTCTAGAAAGAATAGCTCCAACCAACCTATTGACTGGCAGATGCCAGTCTCTGCTGTGTGGGGGCAGTGTCCTGAGGATTCTACTCTTAAGGCAAAGAGACCGATTTCCCATTCTTCTCATATACCCAACTACCCACAAATGTGGTCTCTTTCAAGTACCAGATCCTGAGCATGAATGTCCACCTGTCCAGGTTCTGGGATATTTCCAGCTAATCCCACAAGCTGCCAAACCCAAAAGAAAAGTGAAAAACACTCGGCTCTGTATCCCTAGCCTAAGATACCACCCCACTCCTGCACATTCTCATGTCTGCTTCAGTTGTGCCCCGCCAGGAAGACTCCAGATCTCATGGCAGGAGCTTGCAAGAAGAGTTAACTAATGCTTATTATGAACCCCTTGGCTCCTACCACATAAAGCCAAAGCAGAAATCCACTCTGCCTCAAGATAGCATCCCACATCAGCTCTCTGCTCTCCAAAAAAGAAGTGTGGGGCACCCTTCATATACAAGCTCACTGCATGGCCTCTAGGTCACTCAAGTTATGATTTCTCCTCTACTCTACAGGTTTGATAGTACCAAATTTTATTCAAAAATTCAGTATTTTTGTTTGGACTGCCTCTCCCCTCCATGGCAGGGGACATCAAGGACAAAAATCACATGAATGTCTCAATAGATGGAGAAAAAGGCTTTGACAAAATTTAGCACCCATTCACTCTGAAAACACTGAAGAAATTAGGAATGGAAGGAACTTATGTCAATACCACAAAGGCAATATATGACAAACCCAAAGCCAACATCAAACTGAATAGAGAAAAAGTAAAATCATTGCCTCTAAAATCAGGAAAAACACAAGGACGTCCATTTTTACAACTCCTATTCAATAGAGTTTTTGAAACTCTAGGCAGAGCAATCAGGCACGAGATTGTATGAAAGAGCCCTTTGGTATCTATTATATATTCATATGTGAATACACAAATAGTGAAACTCCATATCATGTGTAACCACACAAATGGGAAGTTATACTCCATGTATGTATGATATGTCAAAATATATTCTGTCATGTATAACTAAAAAGAAGAAAAAAACCCTAGTGACACACTCAAATATATGTATGAATCTCAGAATTGTACCAAGTACAAGAATCCAGACCACAAAGCATTTACCATAAGATTCCATTTATATAAAAATGACCAACAAATCATTTACCATGTGATTCCATTTATATAAAAATTCTAGAAAAGGCAAATCAACCTATAATGAAAGGAAACCAAGTAGTGGTTGTCTGGGTATAAAGAATAGAGAAGTGGGAAGAAAGAGAAAGAAAAAATGAGAGAACAGTATGGAAAAGTTCATAATCTTCATTGTAATGATGGTTTCATGAGTATATGCATATGTTGAAATTCACTAAATAATACGATTTAAGTGTATATGGTTTACAACCTCAATAAAACAGTTTTGGTTTTTTTTTTTTTTAGTCTGGGGATTGAACCCAGGGGCACTCAACCACTGAGCTACATCCCCAACCCTTTTTGTATTTTATTTAAAGACAGTGTCTTGCTGAATTCTTAGGGCCTTGCTAAACAGCTACTGTGAAGTAAATTATTGGTACACTTGATAAAATTAGAATATGGGTTGTAGATTAATATACTTGTTGATGTTAAATTTCCTTGAACTTGATGATCATATTTCATATATAAAAAAGAATATCCTATTCTTAAGAAATACACTCTGGGGTTGGGGTTGTAGCTCAGTGGTTCAGCACTGGCCTAGCATGTGTGAAGCACTGGGTTGATTCTCAGCATCGTATATAAAAAAGATCCATCAACAACAAAGAAAAGAAAAGAAATATATCCTGGCCAAGAATAGTGGCAGACACCTGTAACCACAGCTACTCAGGAAGCTAAGGCAGGAAGATTGCAAGTTCAAGGCCAGCCTCAGAAATTTAGCAACACCCGGAGCAACTTAACAAGAACCTGTCTCAATGTAAACAATAAAAAAAGAACTGGGAATTGGGTGTGGTGGTACAGGTCTATAATCCCAGCTGCTGGGAGACTGAGGCAAGAGGATCATGAGTTCAAAGGCAGCCTCAGCAATTTAGTGAGGCCCTAAGCAACTCAGTGAAACCCTGTCTACAAAAATATATATAAAGGGTCTGGGGATATGGATCACTGGTTAATCCCTGAACAAAAACAACAATAACAAAAAATGACTAGGGATATAGCTCATGGTAAAGCACAACTGGGTTCAATCCCCAATACCAAAAATAAAAGAAAGTAAAAAATTTTAAAAGGAATGAGAATGTAGCTCAGTGGGACAGTGTACGTCTCACATGTGCAAGGTCCTGGATTCAATTCCTAGTATTGAGGGGAAAAGAAAGAGAGAAATACACCCTAATGATTAAGCAGTAAAGGTCCATGATGCATTCATTCTTTTTTCAAAATGTTCATAAAATTAATGAAATTGTGATATATTAGCTGGGCACAGTAGTACATGCCTGTAATCGCAGCAATTTGGAAGGCTGAGGCAGGAGGATTACAAACTCAAAGCCAGCTTTGGCAAATTAGCAATATCCTGTCCCAAAAAAGAATAAAAATAAAAAGGGCTCAGGAAGAGCCTTGGTCATTAAGCACTCTCAGGTTCCACCCCCAGTACAAAAAATTATATACATATACATATTTAAATATGTATACATATTATATATATATACATATTAAAAATGATAGAGTTGGGTGTGTTGGTATATGCCTATAATCCAGTGACTCAGGTAGCTAAGGCAGGAGGATTCCAAGTTCCAGGACAGCCTCAGCAATTTAGCAAGACTCTTGGCAATTTATCAAGACCCTGTCTCAAAATTAAAAAGGACTTGGAATATAGCTTAGTGGTAAAGCATCTGGGGGTACAATTTCTAGTACCCTCCAAATAATACATTGTACTAGTCAGATTATTTTCATTGGATAGATTAAAACTAAAAAGCTTTTTCTCAGCAATGGAAACAATTGACAATGTGAAGAGAGAGCCTACAGAGTGGGAGAAAATCTTTGCCACACACTTCAGATAAAGCACTTATCTCCAGAATTCAGAACTCAAAAACTACACCAAGAATATAAATAACCCAATCAATAAATTGGCTAAGGAACTGAGCAGACACTTCACAGAAGATCTATGAACAATCAACAGATATATGAAAACATGTTCAACATCTCTAGTAATAAGAGAAATACAAATCAAAACTACCCTAAGATTCCATCTCACCCCAAGTAGAATGGCTATTATCAAGAATATAAGCAACAATAGGTGTTGGTGAGGATGTGGGGGAAAAGGTATTCTCATACATTGCTGGTGGGGTTGCATATTAGTGCAGCCACTCTGGAAAGCAGTGTGGAGATTCCTCACAAAACTTGGAATGGAACCACCATTTGACCCGCCCATCCCACTCCTTGGCCTATACCCAAAGGACTTAAAATCAGCATACTACAGTGACACAGTCACATCAATGTTTATAGGAGCTCAATTCACAATAGCTAGATTGTGGAACCAACCTAGATGCCCTTCAATTGATGAATGGATAAAGAAACTGTGGTATATATACACAATGGAATATTACTCAGACATAAAGAATAATAAAATTATGGCATTTGCAGGTAAATGGATGGAATTGGAGAATATCATGCTTAGTGAAATAAGGCAATCCCAAGAAACAAAGGCCAAATGATTTCTCTGATACGTGGATGATGATACCTAATGGGGGAGAGGGGGAAGCAAGAAGGGAGAAAGAATGGATTGTGTAGAGGAAAATGAGGGGGTGGGGAGGGGGCAGGGAAGGAAAGGTAAAAGAATGAGACAAACATCATTACCCTATGTACATGTATGATTACACAAATGGTGTGACTCTACTTCATGTATAACCAGAGAAATGAAAGTTGTACCCCCTTTGTGTACAATGTATCAGAATTTTAAAAAATTAAAAAATTTTAAAAAGATTACCTTCATTGTAATCAAAACACTTGACAAAAACAACTAAGAAGCCAGGCATGGTGGCACATGCCAGTATTCCCAGTGGCTCAAGAGGCTGAGGCTAGAAGATCGCAAGTTCAATGCTGGCCTCAGCAATATAGGGAGGCCCTAAGTAACTTAGCAAGACCCTGTCTCTAAATAAAATATAAAAAGGGCTTGAGATTTGGTACCCCTGGTACCAAAAAAACAAGAACCACTAAGAAGAGAAAGTATTTTGGGCCTACAGTTTCAGAGGCTCCATTCATGTTTGGCCACCTCCATTACTCTGGGCCAAAGGTGAGACAGAATATCATGGAAGAAGACCATGGTGGAGGAAAACTTCTCAGGTCATGGCAGCCAGGAAGCAGAGAGAAAGAGAGAGAGATGGAGGTACAACAGACAAAAGAAAAACCCCAAAGACATGCTACTGATGATCTACTTCCTCCAGCCATGCCCCATCTGCCAACAGTTACCATGTAGTAGAGTAGCCATTTCAAATTATTAACCCATCAAATGAATTAATCCACTAATTAAGAAATATTTTTCACAATCTAATCATTTTACCTCTGAATACTGTTCCATTCCTTACCATGAGTTTTTTTGGGGGGATACCTTATATCCAAACCATAACATACATGAAAATCTCAATTCATTCGGAAGCAGCATTTGACAAAGTCCAACAATCATGCATGATAAAAAATTAAACTAAGAGCCTGGCACAGTGGCACTTGCTTTCAATCACAGCAACTCCAGAGGTTGAGGCAGGGTGATCACAATCAAAGACCCTGTCTCAAAATTAAAAAAAAATAAACGAAAAGGGTTTGGATGGGTCTCAGTGGTGAGGTGCCCCTGGTTTCAATCCCCAATACCAAAAATAGTCAAACTAAGAATACACAGAAATTTCATCAATATAATAAAGGCCATAGATGAAAAACTCATAGCTAACATTATACTCAATGATTCAGTGGTGAATGAGTGAAGATTTTTCCTCTAAGATCAATGATTTACTACTTGAACATGGTTCTGGAAGTTCTAGTTGAAGCCATGAAAAAGAAATAAAAGTCAACCAAAGGGTCATCAGAGATGGAAATGTCCCTGATGATTCCAAGAGAAGCCATGTATGGTCAGCAAGACTCTTACGCATTCTGGCACATGGCACCACTGGTAGAGGAAAGCTAAAGCAGTAAGGAGGCTTCACACATGTCCCCAAGTGTGATCTCTGAAGAATCTCAGCTGATTCAAGAGTAGCAGGAACAAGGTCAGTTTTGACCAACTTGGTATTAAACATCTGTCAGGAAGAGTATAGCCAAAGCACAGTTCTACATGGACATTTAAAAGAAAAAAATAATAGTTTTTTTTTTATGTAACTTAAGATGTATACTTGTGTCAGCCCTACCAAAAGTAAGTATAGCTGGAAACTATAAAGGAAGGGTTCTTGTGGGACTGCCTAATATTTAACTATCACAAGGGACTCTAGAGATACAAGTTTGTCCTGAGTTATTTTGAGCCTGGTCTCATAGATCTTCAAAAATCTTCCTAACATCCTACATTGATAAACTCAATCTGTTTTTCACTGATATGATTATGAGTTATTGTCTTCATTTGCAGAGAATGGCTGAAATACTAATTGCTTTTGTGTTAATTGTTTACAAGAAAGTAATGCTTTGCTGTCTTGTTTATTGTTTACATGATCCCTGCCCTATGTATACCTTGTCCAGCCAGCTGCCATCTGCCACTGTGGACCTCTGGACTGCTCTGATGCTGAATGCCCTTAACTGTCCATGTCCACCCCCCAGATATGAAACAAGGACTCTGGGTTACATCCTCCAGCTTCACCTTCTTTCAGCAGGAAGTAGCTTGGAGATATTGTCACCAATTTTTTCATAGAAATGGAACATAGAATTTGACAGTGGGGAAATGGAACACCTACCATGGGAACAAAGTAATCCAGGCTTTGGGGATGGTACAGAAGATCTCAGAAATGACTATCTCCCAAATTAACAAGTGAATTACAAGTCCAACAGAGAACACATGGAATATAGCCTTTGAATCACCTCTTTAAAAGCCACCTGTTCCTGATGATGGGTAGAGTCACAGTCTCTGGGGTAGGAGTTCCCTGTGTTTCTCCTTTGCTAGCAAAGCAATAAAACTTCTTTTTCCTTTTTGTCAAAAAAATGTCAACCAAAGTAGAAAGGAGGAAGTAAAATTACCTCTTTTAGCAGGTGATATGATCTTATATGTATAATATTCAAAAGAATCCTCACCAAACAAAAAACAAAAACAATGTGAGAATAAATGAATTCAGTAAAGTTACAGGACCCAAAACTAACACACAAAAATTAGTTGTCATTTTATACAATAGCATTGGAAAGTGAAAAGAAAAATTAAGAAAACAATTCCATTTATATCATCATAAAGAAATAACATATTTAGGAATAAATTTAATCATGGAGGTAAATATTTACACACCGAAAACTGCACAACATTGATAAAAGAAATTAAAGACCTAAACAAAGATATATACAGATTTAATTCAAACTCTATAAACACCCCAATAGCTTTTACAGAAGTGGAAGAAACCTCCTAAAATTGAAATGTAAATTTCAAGGGACTAATAATAGCCAAAATTAACTTTGAAAGGACATGTTGGAAGTCTCATGTTTCTCTTTCAAAAGTGCAGTGCTACAAAGCAACAAAACAAAACAGTGTGGTACTGATATGAAGATGGACATATAAACCAAAGTAGTATAAATAAGAATGTTATGTAGTATTTAGTAATAAGCAATGGAATGCAAACTAATAACATGGAAGAGTCACGGGTTTTCTTTCAATTGATTTTAAGGCAAATGAATAATCGAGTAACTTATAGAAAAATAAGCACATAAATCCTGAGAATAAACAGAGAAACAAAGGGAGGGACTTAAGAAATGCATCAAGAAAGAAAGATCAATGGGGTTAATTCCTGACAGGGTCTATTGGGATCACTGTAAAGTTAGGATTTATGGCCATAGGTTTCTCAGTGTATTTCAGAAGATAAATTTCTTTAGTAGTGCAGGCACACAAAGGTAAAGTTTGTCTGATTACTGAACCCCAATACCCACATTAACATAGGATTGACTTATAGATGAAGTACCACTGAATTGAATGGCCACCACGACAGTCAAAAACTCCTCCACCCAAGATGAAGGAAGAGTTGAACATCTAGTTGGCAGAGTGTACAAGGTGAACCCCAGCTCTCAAGGCATCCATAAAACAACAATAAATTTGAAAACAGCACTATTCCCTTTGTTGTTCTATATTGGAGAGAACCTATTCTCTTTCCATTGAGAGTGCTTTCTGCTTGAACCTTATTATACTTTCACTCATAATAAAATTATCTTGCTTGGCTTTTCACATCTGACATTAAATTTGCTTTTGTCACAATACAAGAACTAAGGTTTGGAGCTACAGCTTCCCACTCTCCTGTAACAAGAACACAAAAATAAATCCTCATACATATGGTCAAATAATTTTTGACAAGGGTATGAAGACCATTCAGTGGAGAATAAACTAGTTTTGTTTTTGTTGTTCATGTGCTACGGGTGGGTTGGACCCAGGGCCTAGTACATGTTAGGAAAGCATACTACCCCTGATCTACATCCCCATATCTTATAATTTTTGTTTTGTTTTTTGGTAGCCAGGATAGAATACAGGAGTGTTTTGCCAAGGAGCCCTTTTTATTTATTTATTTTTTAAATTTTGAGACAGAGTCCCACTAAGTTGCTTAGGCTGGACTTGAACCTGCAATATTCCTGTCTCAGCCTCAGGAGTCTCTGGGATTACAGGTATGCATCAACACACCATACCATCCCCGAATCTTTTAATTTTGAGTCAGGGTACCGGTACGTTGCCCAGGATGGCCTTGAATTTGTGTTCCTCCTGCCTCAGCCTTCCAAGTAATTGAGATTATAGGTGTGTGCCACCATAGCTGGTGGAACAGTCTTTTTAACAAATGGGACGAGTGGATGTCTACATACACAAGAATGAGGTTGCACCCTTACCTTATACTATACAAAAAATTAACTTGAAATGGATCTAAGGCCTGAATTTAAAAAGCTAAAATTATAAAACCCTGAGAGGAAAACAGAAAAATCTTCATAGTTTTGGATTTGGAACTCTTGCCAGGCATGGTAGTACACACTAGTAATTCCAGCAGCTTGGGAGACTGAGGTAGGAGGATCACAAGTTCAAAGCAGCTTCAGCAACTTAGTGAGGCCCTAAACAACGTAGGAAAACCCTGTCTCAAAATAAAAACATAATAAAGGGGGGGCCTAAGGATGTGACTTAGTGGTTAAGCACTCCTGGGTTCAATCCCCTACACCAAAAAAAAAAAACCTCTTACAATGCAATAATCAAAAGATAAACAACTCAATTAAAAATGACCTTACTTATATGTGGATTCTGACAAAGCTGAACTTATAGAAACTGACTGTAGAATGGTGGTTGCTAGGAGCTAGTGGTATGGGGGACTGAAGGCAAGAATTGGTCAAAGGGTACAGTTTCAGATATTAAGTATAAATAAATTCTAGAGATCTATTATATAGCATGGTGACTATAGTTAATAATAATGTATACTTTAAAATTGCTAAGTGGATCTGAAATGTTTCTCCATGAAAAGTAATAACTAAGTGAGGTGATAAGTATTAACTTCAATATGGTAATTTTTCACACTGTATACATGTATCAAAACATTACATTGGGATGGGGATGTAGCTCAGTGGTATAGTTTGTCTAGCCACAAAACAGGTTTGCCTAGCAGGTGTGAGGCCATAAGTTCAATCCCTAGTGCTGCAAAAACTTGCATTATACATTGTACATATATAAAATTTTGTCAATTATACCTCAATAAATTTGGAAAAATAGGAGAAAGAATATAGGCATTGAAAGTGGAATGAGATATTAGATTTCCAAAGTATCAATATAACACCCATAAAAATCCTTACAAATAACCAAGGGAGAAATGCTCAAGGTTGTGGTGCAAACACCTGGAAGTTTACAGTACAAAAACCGGAAGACAGCATTTTAATCAAGAGATCAAAATGAGGACGATCAATAATAGGATAAATCAATCCTGTATATCACCAAATAGGAAGGTGTGAAGAGAACATACAATTTCTTGTGTGATTATCTGGCATCAAATTTCATAACCTATTCTAATTATAAGGAAATTGAATAAACCCAATTTAAGTCACATTCTATAAACTCTCAAGGTTAGGAATGTCAAGGCAAGAATGAAGGAATATTCTAGATTGGAGAAGACTAGAGACGTGTAGTCCTAAACTGAATTCATTTTTATATAGGTCATTACTGGAAAACTTCGAATCTAGAGTCTCTGGCAAAGGATATATGGGAGCTCTTTGTAGTATTCTTGTGATTTTTCTATAAATATTAAATTGTTTTTAAATATTTTAAAGTCTGGAAGAATGCCTAGAACATAATAGGCAATATATAAGTATTTACTGAATTAAGTTCTACATTATAAAGCAGAATTTGGGGAAAAAAATCTCACAAGTAGGTACAATTTTTTGGAACCCTGGGAACAGTCTCCCTAACATCCAACTATCTATGTGAATTCTCTCTTTAAGAATAAAGACTGAAGTAAACATAAACACCGAAAAAAAAAGAAAGAATGGAAAAGGGAGATGAAGAAGCAAAGCAAAAAACTATACATTTAGAAATTTTGATGAGAACCAGTTCAGGAAACAAGTTTTATCCTATCAAATCTCATACCTTCAAATCTCAGTATAAAAAAATAATATGGCAGTGACCTAATTAACTGCTTTCAATCCTGTTAGCAGAAAAATCAGTTCATTTTTTCTTTCTTTCATTGTGTAGCATGAAAATGGAGGAAATAGTTTCAAGATGATTCGGCAATGAAAGGAAAAGCAAAGAAATATTAAGAAATAACCCATACCACTTTTTCAAATGCCCTTTCTGATAAAGACAAAGGAAGCAAGATATTTCAAAGATCAGCTAAATCAGTGGAACTGATCTCAAAATAGAAACTCCAAAAGGTTTCACGCGGTAGTGATGATTCTTTGTGGAACTTGAGAGAACATATTTTCAAACTCTTGGAGAATAAATGCAGAAATTTTACTCACCATTTTGGGAAGCCTCATCAACATATCTTTACAACGCAATGCACATGTAGATGCTCTTTGAAAATCCCCTTGAGCAACTGCCTGAGAAAAAGAATGTCAGTAATTTGTTAAAATGAAATGACAAGGAATTTGTCTCTAAGTCAGTTTTATCATATTTTTTACTACTATCATAAAGTCTTACTTTGTTCTCTAATCTTTCCCACAATGCTTGTTGTTCTAACTAAACATAAAAATCAGCTCAAAATACAGAGGAATAAGTGATAAGAATCTTTGGTAACTGTGGATAATGAATGAATGGCAGTCACTGACTCTAAATGCAGAAACTGGTGTATACTACCTTATGTTATCACATTATGATATAAAGCCATGGCTAACAAGATGATACTGTGATTTACATAGCTCTTTTATTTATCTCCAAATTAGAGGAATTAGGTTAACAGAAGTATTTTGTCCTAAAACAAGTTTACAATAACCTTGCAGTCTGAACACCTGTGAATATTCTACTATCAAAGTGAGTTTAGTGTAATGCCACCTTGAAGTCAAAGAATCATTCTGCTTTCATTCATTCATTCATTCATTCATTCATTCATTCATTCAATTATTTTGGTACTGGGGATTGAACCCACAGACGCTTAATTCTTAGCTACATCACTAGCCCTTCTTTTATTTTTTATTTTGAGACAGAGTCTCACTAAATTGCTTAGGACCTCTCTAAATTGCAGAGGCTGGTCTCAAATTTGTGATCCTTCTGCCTCAGCCTCCCAAAGCACCAGAATTTGCCATTTATTAGCTGTAACCTTGAGCTGCTAACTTTCCTAGCTTCTGTTTCCTTATCTAAAAACTGAAGAGACTATTCTAGATATCTCTATGATTCCTTTCAGGTCTACTAATATATGACCGAATAACCCCAAATGAACAAAAAGATCAATCACAAATTGTTTAAGCACTTGTAGAAGAGGCTTGTTTCAGTCATTTATGAATTTAGCTGACAAAATATTTTTAAAAAACATGGACACAAACAAGAAAATAATTTTATAAAGTGCTTTCCAAGGAGGGAAAATGCTCCATTTGCTATTTTCTTCCCTTTTTTTATATGGTGTCAAATATTATCACGCTTTGAATAAGAAAAGGATTGATGGGCTAGGGATGTAGCTCTGCAGTTGAGTGCTTGCCTAGCATGCTGGAGGTCCTGGATTTGATTCCCAGTACAAACCAAAACAAATGGATTTAGTAGAGAGAAGAAAATACAAAGATTATAAAATGCTGGAGCTTCGAATATAGCTCAGTGATAAAGAGCCTGCTTAGCATGTACATGCCCAGCGCGAGGAAAAAAAAAAGGAGAAATGTCAATTTCTTTTTAGTTTTCTCCTCTATCAACCTGATGAATATTAACCTTGACATCTTGCTAATTAGATACATTCCTCTAAAGGTTTAATTCTAGTTCTTGTCAAAAGGGAAACAAATGGCTAACAAAAGAACCTCATAAGCCAAACTTCTATCTATAGATATTACAAAATAATATTCCCATTCACACAATAAATATTCAACAAATACTTGCTGATTGATGCATTATTTGAGGTCCATGAAATCTTATTATTAAAAAGAAATGCTGAGTGACAAACTCCATATCAGAGGATGTTACTTTCTGTTCTTATATTAAAAAATATGAGACTTCAGTGCTCAAAAAAACTGATAAAATGTTTATTGTTACTCAGAATTTATTCTAGATAACTCAAAGCTCTAGGGTTGGGGTTGTAGCTCAGTGGTGGAGTGCACGTGTGAGGAACTGGGTTCGATCCTCAGCACCACATAAAAATAAAAAAAATAAAGGTCCATGGACACTAAAAATTTTAGAAAAAAACAAAGCTCTAAGACTACAAGTTATTTTTGAAAATGTAGTCATTTTCTTAAGCCCAAAGGATAGAGAACTCAAGCAAAAGAATACTTAAAGATGAGGCAAGGGCTGCAGGTGTAGCTCCGTAATAGAACACTTACTTAGCATGGCAAGGCCCCAGCATGACAACAACAAAGACAAAAAAGAAAAAGAAGCATGATGTAGTACTGTAGCAAATTTTGGTGAGCATCTGAAAACCACAAGTCCTGGTATCACCACTTAGTGACTGTGATTCATTAGATCATGTATGATGCCCTATCTATATTGATGTAGTGAAAGAATGTGTGCTTTGGATTCCCAGATTTTCCATTTCTCTGCTCAGTGAACTTAGGCAAGTCACAACTTCCTTGAGTCAAAATTTTCCTTCCTTCCTTCCTTCCTTCCTTCCTTCTTTCCTTCCTTCCTTCCTTCCCTTCCTTCCCTTCCTTCCCTTCCTTCCCTTCCTTTCTCTCTCTCTCTCAACAGCATCTTGCTAAATTGCTCCAGGCTGACCTCAAACCTCCAATCCTTCTGCCTCAGCCTCCCAAATACCTACAATTACAGACATGTGCCACTCAATTTTCTTAGCTGTAAAACAGGGATATTAATTTCTAGTACACAGATTGGTTTTTGAGGACCAAATGAGAACATATGTGAAAGCATTTCATAAACTGTAACACAGTGTACAAAAATGTGAACATTGGGGCTGGGGTAGAGTTCAGTGGTAGAGTGCTTGCCTAGCAAGCACAAGGCCCAACACTGCAAAAAAGTGAACATTTTTGTCAGTTTACCATCAGAGTTAATAATTAAAATGAAGACGTTTACCTGGTCCTATGTGGTACCTATTTCTGGAGAAGTGAGGAAACCTTTCTGAAATCACATCCTAGTAGAGCTAAAAAGTGTTAGAGTTTATCTTGATGTTTCGAGAATAGTTGGTTTGCTAGGTGCAGTGGTGCATACTTGTAATCCCAGCTATCCAGGAGGACCTCAGTTTGAGGTCAGCCTCAGCAATTTAGTCAGACCCTATATTTCCAGTGCCACCAAAAAATGTGGGAGAAGAGACTGGGGATGTTACTCAGTGGTAGAGCATTCCTGGGTTAAATCTGAAGAAGAAGGAGGGGAAGTGAGGAGGAGGAGGGAGAGAAAGAAGAAAATGAGCCCTGTGCCCCCAAAAAATGAATCTAAAAAATTCTAGAACAATGGTATGCCTCTACTTCATGTACAAACAGAGAAACAAGATGTATCCCATTTGTTTACAATAAAAATAAATTTTAAAAAATTCTAGAACCAGGAAAGTGAGTTCAGCAAAGATATAGTATTACCATTCAAAAATCAATTTTAAAAGAATCACTCCTGGAATGGCAGAGTGAAAATCTACTCCTCCATAAAATCATAAAGAAAACTGTTATAAATTGTCAAAATCAACATTTTTCAGAATTTTGGAAATTAAACAATGGTTTGCAACTATCTGAGAAGTGTTTACTCAAAAAAAATCCACTGGTTTTCTTGAATTAAAAAGAATCTCAACAATAACAGTGAGTTTTGTAGCATTTTAACTTGCCCACTTTTATCCTCCTACCCCAGTTCTACAAAAGCCTTGAAAACCACAAGACTGGGAATGACATTAACTATGCAGCCTAGCAGCCACTGGAGGGGACAAAACAGGTTTAGAGTAACCTAAAAAGCTCTATTCTCAGAGAGCTGTCACTGTTTGACCAGTCTGATGGCTCCACAGAAAAGCATGATTCACAGGGATTTTTTTTCTTTTTTGAAATATAATTCATATATCATAGAAGTCATCTTTTTAAAGTGCAATTCAATGATATATTCGCAAGATTGTACAACCATCATTACTACCTACTTTCATAATGTTTTCATCACCCCAAAATAAAGTCCTGCACTCCCTAGCAGCCATTACCTACTACTTTTTCCTCTCAGCCTCTGGCAATCAATAATCCACTTTCTATCTATATAAATTTGCCTGTTCCAGAAATTTAATATAAATGCATGTAATATGTGACTTTTTGTATCTGGTTTCTTTTATCAAGCAAAGTGTTCTCAAAGTTCATCCATGTTGTAGCATGTAGGAATACTTTATCGCTTTCATAGTTCAATAACATTCCATTTAAGGATAAGTCACATTTTGTGTATTCATTCATCAGTTGATGAATATTTGGTTTGTTTCTAATTTGGAGCTAATAATGAATAACTGCAATGAATATCTGTGCACAAGCATTTCTGTGAACATGTACTTTCAATTATCTTGGGTGCAATTGTTGGGTCATATGAAAACTTTGTTTAACTTTTTGAAGAACTTCCAAACTGCTGCATGATTTTATGTTCCCACTCACAGTGTATGAGAGTTCCAATTTCTCCAAATTAATCAATGCTTAATATTTTCCATTTTAATTATAGATAACTGAGTGGGTGTGAAGCACTATCTCATTGTGGTTTTGATTTGTATTACACTAATGACTAATAATATAGAGCATCTTTTCATGTGCTTACTGGTTATTTGAGTATCTTCTTTGTAGTAAAATCTTTAAATTCTTTTTCAGTTTTAAATTTGGGTTATTTGTCTTATTATTCAGTTCTAAGAGTTCTTAGAAGAATACCTAAATGAATGAAAAGACTTCCCATAGTCATGGATCAGAAGACAATATTATTGATATCCTCCAAATATTGTTATAATATATAATATTGATATAATTCAATTTCCATTAAAATTACAGCTGGCTTCTTTGCAGAAACTAACATGCTGATCTTAAAATTTACATGGAAATTTAAGGGACCTAGAAATGGGTGAAAAGTTCTGAGACATAACACCAAAAGCATAATCCATAAAAAATATGAATATATTGGACTTCATCGAACTTTTGTTACAGGACACTAATACGAAGACAAAAAGACAAATTACACATAGAAGAAAATATTTTAAGTTTTATCTGACAACAAAATCATATCTAGAATACATAAATAATTCTGCAAATTTGCCAGCAAAAAAATTAAAAATCACCTGGGTGTACTGGCACAAACCTGTAATCTCACCTACTCAGAAGCTGAGGCAGGAGGATGGCAAATTCGAAATAAGCATCAGCAATTTAGCAAGGCCCTCAGGAACTTAGTGAGAATGTGTCTCAAAATAAAAAAGTTTTTTAAAAGGGCTAGGGATGTAGCTCAGTGGTAATACACCACTGGGTATCCAAATCCTCCCCCCTCCAAAATAATAAAATCAGGGACTGGAGTTGTGGCTCAGTGGTAGAGCACTTGTCTGGAATGTGTGAGTCCCTGGTTCAATACTCAGCATGGCATATAAATAAATAAAATAAAAGATCCATTGACAACTAAAAAAAATTTTTAAATAATAATAAAATCAAACAATCCTATTAGAAAATAAACAAGAGATATGAGGAAACATTCACATAAAGGGATATATGACTGGGAAATAAGTACACAAAAATATGTTCAACATTAAGGAAATACAACTTAAACCATAGATAGTACAATAAATCTACCAGAACAGCTCCAATAAAAAAAAATTACTCAAATACCAAATCCGGACAAAGGTGCAAAAAAATGGGATGGGATCTCTTGTACATTAATAGTAAGAATTATAATGGTGTGGTTACTCTAGAAAACAGTTTGAAGTTTCTTTTTTAAAACAACTAAACATACCCTTAGCACTCAATCACACAATTGCGCTGTTTGTCACTTATCCCATGGAAACGATTTTTTTTTGTGGCACTAGAGTGCAAACCCAGGGTCTTGCACATGCTAGGCAAACACTCTACCACTGAGCTATATATCAGCTCTGAAACAAACACTTATATCAACACAAAACCATGCTCAAAAATAAACCTGTCAACTTTATTTGCAATAGTTAAAAATTGGAAAACACCAAATACCTTCAATAGTGAAGGAGCAAACAAACTGATAAATCCATACTATAGAATTCTACTTGGCAATAAAACAGGACATACTATTAATACACAGAAACAAAACTTGGATGAATCTCAAAGGAATTATACTGTGTGAAAAGAGCCAATATCAAAAGGTTACATATTGTGTGATTCCATTTATGTAGCATTCTCAAAATGACAAAATTATAGAGATGGAGAACAGGTTATTGGTTCCCTGGGGTTAGGGGGGATATTTGTGATGATGGAATTGTTCTGTATCTTGATGGGGGGGTGCAATTAACACAAACACATACATGTCATAAAATTGTACAGAACTATAAACACACACAAAAATGAATTCATGTAAAACTGGAGAAACTTGAATAAGTTTTGTGAACTGTACCCATGTCTATTTCCTGGTTTTATATTGCACTAAACACACACTCAAAATGTTTCCATTGGGGAAAAATTGGGTGAAGATTACACCAGACTTCTCTTTATTATTTTTGCAACTTCCTGTGAGTCTAGAATTATTTCAAAGTAAATTTTAAAAACCACATTTGTTAATATCACCACCAATTTCATGAGGAAAAGTCTAAGTACTGGGGGATTTTGTTTTGTTCCTTATTTTTTCACCAAGTCAACAAAGTTTATTACTGATTATTACACAGACTATTTCAAGGAGTTGAAACAAGTAGAGGGGGTGAGGGGAGTGACAGGTGCCCTTTAGGAGCCAGGGACTCCTCAGGAGCCAGAATCCCAGGTGTGGCTTCCCCCAGGCCAGGACAAGGGAGGGAACATTAGGCCATCAATCTCTAGTACCAGCTCTCCACGTTCATGTGCACAGCAAACCAGCAGCTCCTCAAATAATTCATGCTTAATAAAAAGAGCATATCATCTTCGCAGGGAATGAAAACTAATCTCAGATATAAATGACAAAGGGCCCCAGGTGGCCAGCTGGGTTGTGTCTCCCATGATATGAGAGGCCAAGAGCAGAACAGAAGAGAGAGGTAAGACTGAAGATGTCCAAATGAGCTCACCCTGACCTTGGCAGCCCAGCTACTCAGAATAGACAGGGGTGGGGCACTTGCCTGGCTGGGCAGAACAGACCCCTCCATTCAATCAAATCCTACCTTGTACACCAGGTACTCCTTCCTACCCTTCTTGCCTGAGGTAGGAAAGACCTCAGGGATTCTATACCTGTTCCTGATAGCTCGTCTTTACCAATGGGCTAAGGCCCCTGAACCTCTGGATCCCATGGACCCCACAAGTAACAGTCCAGGGCAAAGATACCACAGGCTTATCTCCTTGCAGGAAGTGAGGAAGCTGAAGTCATAAACAGTTCTCGGGTACATGTCTTGGGCCCAGCTGGTCCATTAGTCATGGTACATTTCCTGCAGCTATAGCCTCCTCCCTCCTGGGTGTGACTGTCCTCTAGCCAGGGGCCTCTGGAACATTCAAAGTCTAAGTATTTGGAATCTAGCATGCTCTTGGTGGAGGTACAGGTTTCTGAACATTCCAATTTTTAACTCAAAGCTAAAACTTTATCACTGGTAAAACAAAATTCTGTCCATTGATTTCCTTGAAGTCATATACTGCATTTTTATGAAAATATCTGCTAAATACCCAAGTCTAAATGAACAAAGTCTGCATCAGTTATTCTTTCAAGTAAAAATAGTGTAATACTATTCAGCCATAAAGAAGAATAATATTATGGCACTTGCAAATAAATGGATGGAATTGGAGAATATCATGCTAAGTGAAATAATCCAAGCCCAAAAAACCAAAGGCCAAACGTTTCCCTGATAAGTTGAGAATGATATATAATGGCGGGATGGGGAATGAAAGAATAATTGGGGAACTTTAGAATATGTAGAGGAAAATGAGAGGGAGGAAGGTATGAAAAATGGTGGAATGAGACAGACATCATTGCCCTATGTACATGTATGATTACATGAATGGTATGAATCTGCATCGTGTACAACCATAGAAACAAAATGATGTTCCCCATTTGTGTACAATGAATCAAACTGCAGTCTGTAAAAAATTACAAGCTAAATAAAAATAATTTTAAAAAATAGAGTAAGCTTCTAATTCAGCTCACAAGTTAAACCATCACCTAAGGAAGGGCATTTCCTCAAGATAACCATCACATATTAATGTGTAGCAGAAGTACGCTAAGTATACTTCTTTTTAATCACATAGAATATTAAAATAATACATATCTGCTGGCTACACACCTGTAATTTCAGCAAGTAGGGAGGTTGAGGCAGGAGGACTGCAAGTTCAAGGCCAGCCTCAGAAACATAGTGAGGCCCTAAGCAAATTAGTGAGACTCTGTCTCAAAAAAAAAAAAAAAAAAAACAACCTGGGGATGTGGCTCAGTGATAAGTGCCCCTAGATTCAATCCCCAGTACCAAAAAACTAAAAAATAAATAAATAAAAACCATATGTACTCCAAGTTCAAAAATAAAATTGATCATTTTTACTGTCTCACCAAGGATTTTTTTAGTTTTTTTTTTGTTTTAATTAGTTATACATGACAGTAAAATGCACTTTGATACATCACATATAATGGAGTATAATTTTCTCATTCTTCTGGGTATACATGATGTAGAATACCACTGGTCATATAGTTATATATGTACATGGGGTAATAATGTCTGACTCATTCTACTATCCTTCCTACCCCTATACCCCTCTCCTCTCTTCGCTCCCCTTTAACTAATCTAAAGTAACTATTCTTCCATAGCCCTGTCCCATTGTGAGTTAGCATACACATATCAGAGAAAATATTTGGCTTTTGGTTTTTTGGGATTGGCTTATTTCACTTAGTATGATATTCTCCAGCTCTATCCATTTACCAGAAAATGCCATGATTTCATTCTTCTACGTTCACTGCATTGAGCTCATTCATTAAAAGAAAAAAAAAGTCAGCAAATAAATGACCTAACATTGCATCTCAAAGCCCTAGAAAAAGAAGAAGAAATCAACACCAAAAACAGTAGAAGACAGGAAACAATTAAAATCAGAGCTGAAATCAGTGAAACTGAGACAAAAGAAATAATTGAAAAAATTCACCAAGAATATTTTAAAGTAAAACTGACATTCTTTTAAAATGTGTACTAGAGAAGTGCACAATATTGTCTTCATTCACATCCAAGTGTCAGCCGCTTTAACCATTGTTGCTTTTGAGCCACCAATACAAATACTAACATAACAAAAAAAGGAAAATAATATTTTAGAATTAGTTTTGACCTCTCAGAATGCTAACCCAACTTCCACTGCCTCACCCCATTCAGTTCTTAAATCCCTGCACTTTGTTTTCTACTTTTACTCTGCTACTGAAAACTCCTTTCTATAGTCACTATCACCTTCCTGAAGGTCATATCTAAACACCTTCACTACAACCTCATTTTCCTTTATTTCTCTGAAGCATTGGCTACAACTGATCATCTAAGTTTTCTTTTCATACACGACTCACTGTACTAATCTTTCATTTCTTATATGCCCCCTGTCTTTTCTGCATATTATACTTTTGACTACATGTCCCCAAAACACACCTCCTGGCAACAAGTAAATGCAGAATGAATAAACTTTCTTATCATCCACTCTTTCCTTTCTCCAAGGATTAAGCAGTTCAAGTCCTCACTGAGCATAAATGCTTGCTTCCATTTTAATGTCTCTTGTATCTGCCACGTCTTACCAAAAACAAATAATAAAAGAATATAAATGGATAATCTGTGACACAAGGGTAAACAGAAAACTAATACTTTACAGGTAGATATAGGGAGTGAGAAAAAGTGAATTTTAGCAATTTTTATGAAGGTCATGTGAACACATTAGACAGTCTGTCTCACCTAATCTATGACATTCATCACTTAATATTTTCCTTTTTCCATTTAAAATTGTGTTCATGGCCTAACTTCCAACTATATATATGGGTGTGTGTATATGTGTGTGTGTGCGTGTGTATACATATATGTGTGTTTTATATATATATATATATGAGAGTGTGTGTGTGTGTGTGTGTGTGTATTGTACAAATATTTGTTTTTGAGAGGGGGTTACACTATCTTGCTTCAAACTTCTGTACATAGTGTTCCTCCTGCCTCAGTATCCTCCTGAGTAGCTGGGACTACAAGTGCATGCCACTTTGCCCACCTTTAATTTTCTTGAGGAAAGTGACAGTGCCTTATACCTCCATTCATATACAGTATTGAACACTGCACACAGATCATTTACATGCACTATTCTTATGGTACTTAATTCTTTTTACAGTTTTTTTATTTATTATTTTTAGATATACATGACAGTAGAGTGTATTTGGACATATTATACATACATGGAGTATAACTTATTCTATTCAAGATTCCATTCTTGTAGTTGAACATTATGTGAGTTTCACTGGTTGTGTATTCATATATGAACATAGGAGAATTATGTCAGATTCATTTTATAATACTTCACTTAATTCTATCTTGCATATGCACCTTTTATCCCACCAACTAAATTATTATCTCCTTGAGAGCAGGATATGTGCTTATTTGCATTTCCCCACAAAGCCGAGCATAGTACTCTGTTCAAAGCAGATACTCCTTGTCTGTTGAAAAACACAATAAATAAGGAAAGCAATTATCTAATTGGTTCAATGGCAAGTGCCTAGAGAACAATAAATCCTACATGATCTTTAAGAAATATCTCAGGGGCTGGGGTTGTGGCTCAGTGGTGAAGCATTTGCCTAGCATGTGTAAGGCACTGGTTTCAATTCTCAGTACCACGTGTAAATAAATGAATAAAATAAAGGTCCATCAACAACTAAAAAAATACATATAAAAAAGATATCTCGGAAGCTTTACAATGACAGATAACTCATTAGCAAACAACATTGTTAACAAAGGTTTTTAGAGATATCTTCTGCCAAACAATTGTCAACAAAACCTATAGCCCTAGTGATGAAAATGTCACAGAGGTAGAAATCAACTTACAGCAAAAAGAATTAACCTTCAAATCACATACAAAAACACATTAAAAAGATAGTGCACTATGATCAAGCAGGTTTCATCCCAGAGATGCAAAATTAGTTCAACTTATGGCAATCAGTAAATGTAATTCACCACATCAATAGACTTAAAGACAAGAATCACATGATTATCTCAATAGATGCAGAAAAAGCATTTGACAAAATTCAGCATCCATTCACGTTCAAAACACTAGAAAAACCATGGATAATAGGAACATTCCTCAACACTGTCAAAGATATATATATATATATATATATATATATATATATATATATATATATGTTAAACCCAAGGCCAACATCATTCTAAATGGAGAAAAATTAAAATTAAAAGCATTCCCTCTAAAAACTGGAGTAATACAGGGATGCCCTCTTTCATCACTTCTATTCAATATAGTCCTTGAAACTCTAGCCAGAGCAATTAAGCAAAAGAAAAAAATTAAGGGGATACAAATAGGAAAAGAAAGCTCAAACTATCCCTCTTTGCCCATGACATGATCCTACACTTAGAAGATCAAACATTCCACTAGAAAACTTCTAGAACTCATAAATGAATTCAGCAAAGTAGCAGAATATAAAATTAACACCCATAAATCAATTGCATTCCTGTACAACAATGATGAGTCAGCTGAAAGAGAAATTAAGAGGACAATCCCATTCACAATAGCTTCAAAAATACTTGGGAATTAATCTAAAAAAAAAATAGGTGGAAGACCGCTACAATGAAAACTACAGAACACTAAAGAAAGAAATTAAAGAAAACCTTTGATGATGGACAGATCTCCCATTTTCTTGGATAGGCAGAATTAATATTGTCAAAATGGCTATACTACCAAAGGCACTATACAGATTTAATGCAGTTTGTTTGTTTGTTTGTTTGTTTTTTGGTACAGGGGATGGAACCCTGGGGCATTCAACCACTGAGTCACATCCCCAGCCCTTTTTGTATATTACTTAGAGACAGGGACTCACTGAGTTGTTAGGGCCTCACTAAGTTGCTAAGGCTGACTTTCAACTTGCAGTCCTCCTGTCTCAGCCTCCCAAACCCCTGAGATTACAGGTGTGCATCACTGCATTCACAGAAATAGAAAAATCAGTCATGAAATTCAACTGGAAAAACAAAAGGCCCAGAATAGCCAAAGCAATCCTCAGCAAGAAAAGTGAAGCAGGAGGCATCACAATACCAGACCTTCAATTTTACTACAGAGCTATAGTAACAAAAATGGCATGGTATTGACACCAGAACATAAATGAACACCAATGGAACAAAGTAGAAGACAGACAGACAAGGACACATAAACACAGTTATCTCATACTAGACAAAGGTGGCAAAAACATGCATTGGAGTAGATAGTCTCTTCAACACATGGTGCTGGGAAAACTGGAAATCCATTTGTAGAAGAATGAAATTGAATCCCTATCTCTCACCCTGCACAAAACTCAACTCAAAGTGGATTAAAGACCTCAGTATTAGACCAGACACTCTGCACCTACTAGAAGAAAATGTAGGCTCACTACTCCAACATGTCAGCTTAGGAACTGACTTCCTTGACAAGACTTCTAAAGCATAAGAAGTAAAATCAAGAATCAATTAATCAATAAGCAATAAGCAATAAATCAATAAATCAATAATCAATGTGATGGTATCAAACTAAAAAGTTTCTTCATGGCAAAGGAAACAATCAAGAGTGTGAAGAGAGAGCCCACAGAATGGGAGAAAATCTTTGCCACCTGCACCTCAGAACACTAAAACCCAAGATATATATATATATATAAAAAGTAAACTAAAAAACCTTAACACAAAAACAAATAACCCAATCAATAAATGGGCAAAGGAACTGAAGAGACACTTCACAGAAGAAATATGAATGGTCAGCAAATATATGAAAAAAATGTTCAACTTCTCTGCCATTGGAGAAATGCAAATTAAAACTACATTGAGATTTCATCTCACTCCAGTCAGAATGGCAATTTTCCAGTGTTTCAGTCAGCTTGTCTTGCTGCTGCAATGAGAAGACCTGACCAGCACAACTATAGAAGAGGAAAGGCTTATTTGGGGGGTTCATGATTCCAGTTCCATTCCTTTGGGCAGGAGGTAAGGCAGGACATCATGGCATAAGAGTGTGGCAGAGGAAAACAGCTTACATGATGATCAGAAAGCACAGAGAGACTCCACTCTCCAGATACAAATATATATACCCCAAAGCCACGCCCCAATTCCCACCTCCTCCAGCCACACGCTACCACTTCAGTTACCACTCAGTTAATTCCATCATGGGGATTAAATCACTGATTGGGTTAAGGCTCATAAGCTAGTCGTTTTTCCTCTGAACTTTCTTGCATTGTTTCATATTGTGAGCTTTTGGGGGACATTTCACATTTAAACCATAACATCAAGAATACAAAAAAAAAAAAAAAGGGTAGGGAGGAAGAATACAAACAACAAGAAATGTTGGCAAGGATATAGGGGAAAAAGGTACACTCGTGCATTGGTGGTGGGACTGCAAATTGGTGCAACCACTCTGAAAAGCAGTATAGAGATTCCTCAAAAAAATAGGAATGGAATCACCATTTGACCTGGTTATACCATTCTTAGGTATATATCCAAGGGAGTTAAAATCAGCATACTAAAGTGACATGACCACATCAGTGTTTATAGCATCTCAATTCACAATAGCTAGGCTATGGAACCAACCTAGGTAACATTCTTCAGGTGAGTGGAAAAAGAAAATGTGGTATATATACACAATGGAATATTACTCAGTCATAAAAAGGAATGGCTATGATATTTGCCAGTAAATAGATGGATCTGGAGACTATCATACTAAGTGAAATAAGCTAATCCCCCAAAACTGAAGGTCTAATGTTCTCTCTGATATGTAGATTCTAACACACAACAAGGTGGGCAAGGGAAGAATAGAAGTTCAGCCATTTAGAAAAAGAGGATTGAAGGGAAGGGAGCAGAGATAAGAATACGAAAGACAATAGAATAAATCTAACAAGACTTCCTATGTACATATATAAATACACCACAGTGAATCTCCACATCATGTACATCCACAAGACTGGGATCCTAATTAGAATAAGACATACTTCTTGTTTGCATAAATATGTCAAACTATATTCTACTGTCATGTACAACTATAAAGAACAAATTAAAAAAGAATTAGTTTCCACGCCTACTTTTAGTGATGTCATCTCCTAAAGTTAAGAATTATATAGTTCTCATTATTGGTCATAGCTATTCAAAGTTTCAGGCAGCCAAAGATGATATGATTTACATATCAACATATACAATATTGAAAAAATGCTGTAAGACTTTCTATAATCATACAATTTTAGTGTTAATAAGGAACTTGTGTCATAGAAGCCTAGTTTCTTAACTAATGGAAGAGTCCCATCTACAATACAAATTCACACATTTCACACATTTACTTGTAGTCTTTAAGTGACAAAAGACTTATGATCCTGCAACAAAGTTGTTCAATTATAGGATTACTATCACTAACAAAAGGTTACTCTTCACATTAATTTGAAATTTATCTTCCCATAAATAAATATTCCCATAAATAAATATCAAACCATTGTTCTTCATTCTATCTTATGGAATTTAATTTCTCATTAATATGACTAATTAATATTTAAAGAGGGGCTGGGAATAGAGCTCAGTTGGTAAAGTGTGTACCTTGCATGCACAAGGCCCTGGGTTCAATTCCCAGCACCACAAAAACAAAACAAAACAAATATATAAAGAGAATTATCATTCCTACTGTCTTCTTTTTTCCAAGGCAGACATCACTACATTTCCCAAATATTTTTTCACCTATTTTTTCCATACTATACCAGTGATTTTAAAGCATGATGTCTACCAGGCTAGGGTGTAACTCAGTGGTAGAGCACTTACCTGGCATGTGCAAGACCTTGGGCTTAATCCTCAGCATCACAAAAATAATAATAAAGTGTGACGTCCAGAACTGACCACAATACTCAAAATGTGAATTAACTAATAAGAAATGCCTATCTAGATTTGGATACTATTAACATAGCTTTAAGATTGTGCTAGTGACTTTTTTACAGTTAAATCACATCACTAATCTAATCTTGAGCTGTGGACAATTAAAACACGTAGGTCCTGGGAGTTGGGGTTGTGGCTCAGTGGTAGAGTGCTTGCCTAGTGTGTGTGAGTTACCGGGTTCAATTCTCAGCACCACGTATAAATAAATGAATAAAATATAAAAGGTCTATCAACATTTAAAAAATATTTTTAAAAACACATAGGTCTCTAGAACTCATAAATGAATTCAGTAAAGTATATGAAATCAGGATATAAAATCAATGCTCATAAATCTAATGCATTTTTATTCATAAGTGATGAATCCTCTGAAAGAGAAATTAGAAAAACTACCCCATTCACAATAGCCTCCAAAAAAATATATTTGGGAACCAATCTAACAAAAAAGGTGAAAGACCTCTACGATGAGAACTATAGTGCTGGCGATATAGCCAATCACGTAGAGTGCCTGCCTCGCATGCTCGAGGCCCTGGTTCAAGTCCCCAGCACTGTTAGATTGTGGAATTAACAAACAATGAGAACTACGGAACACTAAAGAAAGAAATTAAAGAAACCCTCAGATGATGGACAGATCTCCCATGTTCTTGGATAGATAGAATTAATATTGTCAAAATGGCCATACTACCAAAAGTGGTATACAAATTCAATGCAATTCCAATTAAAATCCCAATCATGTACCTCATATAAATAGAGCAAACAACCATGAAATTCATTTAAAGAATAAGAGATCCAGAATAGCTAAAGCAATCCTTAGCAGGAAAAGTAAAGCAGCGGGTATCACAATACCAGACCTTCAACTATACTACAGAGCAATAGTTACAAAATGGCACGGTAAGAGGTTTCAAGATGGCGGCCTAGAGGGTGGCTGCATTTCATG
The DNA here is from genome assembly GCF_902686455.1 of Sciurus vulgaris. NCBI lineage: Eukaryota > Metazoa > Chordata > Mammalia > Rodentia > Sciuridae > Sciurus > Sciurus vulgaris. Next base: position 79,394,600 of record NC_136471.1, on the reverse strand, counting down.
TTGCTCCAGGACTCAGGATTCAAAAGAGGAGATATTGAGACACTTGGGACCAACTCAAAGCAGCCGGGTGACTCTCACCCGTTGGGAAGGCATCCCGGATGGGACGGTGGTCCCGGAACGCAGGAAATTTTGTGAAGTAGAGCTGCCGGCAAGACGCCCCTCCCCCCGCTGGAGCAGTGAACTCGGACAACTGGGAGCGCCGTGAAGGAGGCAGCTCGGCACAGCGCTGGGACTCGGAGCAACCACTGGGGCTCCGGCGGCTGCCCAGGGGAGGAGTGGCGAGGAGAGCTGTGTGGACTCAGAACACCGGGGCCTGCCCTGAGGAGGAGGAGGAGGAACGTGGCCGCTTGGATTCGGAGTGACTGCACCAGAGCTACAGGCGGTTGCCAGAGGACAAGCCGCGCGGTGAGCTGTTTGGAATCAGAACGACGCTTCTGAACCCCGGGGCCTGCCCTGAGGACGAGGAGGAGGAAGAGGAGCGCGGCCACGTGGATTTGGAGTGACTACACCAGAGCTACAGGTGGTTGCCAGAGGAGGGGTTGCGTGGCGAGCTGTTTGGACTCAGACCGCTTCTGAACCCCGGGGCCTGCCCGGAGGAGGAGGAGGAGGAGGAGGAGGAGGAGCGCAGCGGGTCGTTTGGACTCGCAGTGACTGCATTAGCGCTCCAGTCGGCTGCTCAGAGGAGAAGGCAAGTGGTGAGTTGTTTGGACTTAAAGTGACAGCTCCTGAACACAGTGGGGCTGCCTGCAGGAGAAGCGTGGTGGGTCGCTTGGTCTTGAGTGGCCGCACCAGAGCTCCGGGCGGTTGCCCAGAGGACCCGTGCAGCGGGTCACGTGGATTCAGAGCCACGCAGAGCGACCGCTCCTGAACACCCCGGGGGTTATCTGGAGAAGGAGGAGGAACGGGGAGGGTCACTTCGACTCGGAGTGATTGATTGCCCAGGGTTACGGGTGGTTGGTGGGAGGTGGAGGCACACAGTGAGTTTCTTGGACTCCTAGTGACCGCACCGGAATACTGGGCGGCTGTCTGGAGGAAGAGGCGTGTGGTGGGTCTCTGGGTCTCAGAGCGATTGTACGGGGCCCCAGGTGGCTGCTCAGAGGAGGGGCCGCATAGCCAGGCGATTAGGTACAGAGCAGGGTCCCAGGATCTAGGAGGCTTCTTGGTGGAAGAGCCGCACAGAGACAGGCTTAGGGCGGAGCGAAGGTTCCAGGCCTGCGGGCAGATTCTATGAGGAGGGGCAGTCTAAGGAGATTCATCTGCGAAGGGTGAGGCTCCCAGGCCCAGGAGGTAGGGCCGGGCTCCTGGGAACTTTGCAGAGGAAGGCAGCCCAGCCCAGGCGGTAGCTGTAAATTGAGGGGAACCTCTAGGAGGGAACTGACCAGCGAGACCTCCCCACCAGGTGAGTCTTTCCTGCCGGGTGAGGTTTCCCCACAAGGACGGTAAAACCAGAGACTCAGGCCCAAACAGGCCTTGCCTCAGCCCGCAGCCTAGGTCCCCTTTGGATGACCATTGGTCAACAAGTGGAGGCACTTCTGCCCACTAGCAGGGATTATACCCCACCTGAAGGCCACCACTCCTAGAGAGGCAGCTTCCTTGTGGAGCACCGCATTATCAACTTCCTCCAAGACTTCAGCATACTGAAGGCTAAGGGGGGATATATATAGAAATCATCAGGGACATTGTAAGACAATAAAGGAAATCTGCAATATCTCAGCGGTCCACTGATACCTGAACAATATGAGAAAACAAGGAAAGAAAATGCTGCAAACAAATCTAGATGTTACATCAATAAAACCCAATGACAGCATGGCAGAAGAAATGACAGAAAAGGAGCTCAGAATGTACATAATTAAAATGATCAGAGAAGCAAACAATGAGATGAAAGAGCAAATGCAAGCATTGAATGATCGCACCAATCGACAGTTAAAAGAGCAAATACAGGAAGCAAAAGATCATTTCAATAAAGAGTTAGAGATATTGAAAAAAAACCAAACAAAAATCCTTGACATGAAGGAAACAATAAACCAAATTAAGAACTCCATAGAAAGCATATCCAATAGGATAGAACACCTGGAAGACAGAACCTCAGACATTGAAGACAAAATATTTAACCTTGAAAACAAAGTTGAACAAACAGAGAAGATGGTAAGAAATCATGAACAGAATCTACAAGAACTATGGGATATCATGAAAAGGCCAAATTTAAGAATTATTGGGATTGAGGAAGGCCTAGAGAAACAAGCCAAAGGAATGAACAATTTATTCAATGAAATAATATCAGAAAATTTCCCAAATCTGAAGAATGAAATGGAAAATCAAGTTCAAGAGGCTTATAGGACTCCAAATACACAAAATTACAACAGACCCACACCAAGGCACATTATAATGAAAATAACTAACATACAAAATAAAGACAGAATTTTAAAGGCTGTGAGAGAAAAGAACCAAATTACATACAGGGGGAAACCAATACAGATATCAGCAGATTTTTCAATCCAGACCCTAAAAGCTAGAAGGGCCTGGAACAACATTTTTCAAGCCCTGAAAGAAAATGGATGCCAACCAAGAATCTTATACCCAGCAAAACTTACCTTCAAATTTGACAATGAAATAAAATCCTTCCATGATAAACAAAAGCTAAAAGAATTTACAAAAAGAAAGCCAGCATTACAGAACATTCTCAGCAAAATATTCCATGAGGAAGAGATGAAAAACCAAGAAGCAAATCAGCAAAGGGAGGAATTATCCTAAAGGAATTGTCAAATAAAGGAGGAAACAAGTTGTGTCAAACAAATAAATAAATAAAATTTTAAAAATGAACCAAATGACTGGGAAACCAACTCATATCTCTATAATAACCCTGAATGTTAATGGCCTGAATTCATCAATCAAAAGACATAGACTGGCAGATTGGATCAAAAAGAAAGATCCAACAATATGTTGCCTGCAAGAGACTCACCTCATAGAAAAAGATACCCATAGACTAAAGGTGAAAGGATGGGGAAAAACATACCATGCACATGGACTCAGCAAAAAAGCTGGAGTATCCATCCTCATTTCAGATAATGTGGACTTCAAGCCAAAGTTAGTCAGAAGGGATAAAGAAGGTCATTTCATACTGCTTAAGGGAAGCATAAATCAGCAAGATATAACAATCATAAACATCTATGCCCCAAACAGTGGCTCATCCATGTATGCCAAACAAATCCTTCTCAATTTCAGAAACCAAATAGACCATAACACAATAATACTAGGTGATTTTAATACGCCTCTCTCACCACTGGACAGATCTTCCAGACAAAAATTGAACAAGACCATAGATCTCAATAACACAATCAATAATTTAGACTTAACGGACATTTATAGAATATACCATCCAACCAAGAGCAAATACACTTTCTTCTCAGCAGCACATGGATCCTTCTCTAAAATAGACCATATATTATGCCACAAAGCTAATGTTAGCAAATACAAGAAGATAGAGACACTACCATGTATTCTATCAGATAATAATGGATTGAAGTTAGAAATAAATGAAAGAGTAAAACACAGAAACTATTCCAACATCTGGAGATTAAACAATATGCTATTATATGATGAATGGATAACAGAAGATACTAGGAAGGAAATTAAAAAATTCTTAGAGGTAAATGAGAACAAAGAAACATCATATCAAAATCTCTGCGATACTATGAAAGCAGTACTTAGAGGGAAATTTATTTCATGGAGCGCATTTAATAAAAGAAGTAAAACTCAACAAATAAACGACCTAACACTACAGCTCAAAGCCCTAGAAAAAGAAGAATAGAACAGCCTCAAAAGTAGTAGAAGACAAGAAATAGTTAAACTCAGAGCTGAAATCAATGAAATTGAAACAAAAGAAACAATACAAAAAATTGACAAAATAAATAGTTGGTTCTTTGAAAAAATAAACAAAACTGATAAACCTTTAGCCACACTAACAAAGAGATGAGAGAAAACCCAAATCACTAAAATTCGGAATGAACAAGGAAATATCACAACAGACAGGACTGAAATACAAAACATAATTAGAAGCTATTTTGAAAATCTATACTCCAACAAAATAAAAAATTTCAAAGACATCAACAGGTTTCTAGAGACATATGAATTGCCTAAACTGAACAAGGAGGACATAAACAACTTAAATAGACCAATTTCAAGTACTGAAATAGAAGAAGTCATCAAAAGCCTACCAACAAAGAAAAGTCCGGGACCAGATGGGTTCTCAGCCGAGTTCTACAAAACCTTTAAAGAAGAGCTCATTCCAATACTTCTCAAAGTATTCCATAAAATAGAAGAGGAGGGAACCTTCCCAAACTCATTCTATGAAGCCAATATCACACTGATACCTAAACCAGACAGAGACTCATCAAGGAAAGAAAATTTCAGACCAATATCCTTAATGAACATCGACGCAAAAATTCTCAACAAAATTTTAGCAAATCGCATACAAAAACATATTAAAATGATAGTGCAACATGATCAAGTGGGTTTCATCCCAGGGATGCAAGGTTGGTTCAACATCAGGAAATCAATAAACGTAATTCACCATATCAACAGACTTAAAGTCAAGAATCACATGATTATTTCAATAGATGCAGAAAAAGCATTTGATAAAATACAGCACCCCTTCATGCTCAAAACACTAGAAAAAATTGGGATAGTGGGAACATTCCTTAACATTGTAAAGGCCATTTATGCTAAGCCCATGGCTAATATCATTCTAAATGGTGAAAAACTGAAAGCATTCCCCCTAAAAACTGGAACAAGGCAGGGATGCCCTCTTTCACCACTTCTATTCAACATCGTTCCTGAGACTCTGGCCAGAGCAATTAGACAAACCAAAGAAATTAAAGGGATACGAATTGGAAAAGAAGAAATCAAACTATCCCTGTTCGCTGATGACATGATTATATATTTAGAGGAACCTGGAAATTCCACCAGAAAACTCTTAGAACTCATAAGTGAATTCAGTAAAGTAGCAGGTTACAAGATCAATGCCCATAAATCCAATGCATTTTTATACATAAGTGATGAATCTTCAGAAAGAGAAATTAGGAAAAATACCCCATTCACAATAGCCTCAAAAAAAATAAAATACTTGGGAATCAATCTCACAAAAGAGGTGAAAGACCTCTACAATGAGAACTATACAACACTAAAGAAAAAAATTAAAGAACACCTTAGAAGATGGAAAGATCTTCCATGTTCTTGGATAGGAAGAATTAATATTGTCAAAATGGCCATACTACCTAAAGTGCTATACAAATTCAATGCAATTCCAATTAAAATCCCAATGACGTACCTTACAGAAATAGAGCAAGCAATTATGAAATTCATCTGGAAGAATAAGAAACCCAGAATAGCTAAAGCAATCCTTAGCAGGAAGAGTGAAACAGGGGGTATGGCAATACCAGATCTTCAACTCTACTACAAAGCAATAGTAACAAAAACGGCATGGTATTGGTACCAAAATAGAAAGGTAGATCAATGGTACATGGACATGTACCATTGATACATGGACACAAACCCAAATAAATACAATTTTCTCATACTAGACAAAGGTGCCAAAAATATGCAATGGAGAAAAGATAGCCTCTTCAACAAATGGTGCTGGGAGAATTGGAAATCCATATGCAACAGAATGAAACTAAACCCATATCTCTCACCATGCACGAAACTAAACTCAAAATGGATTAAGGACCTCGGAATCAGACCAGAGACCCTGCAGATTATAGAAGAAAAAGTAGGTCCAAATCTTCACCTTGTTGGTCTAGGATCAGACTTCCTTAACAAGACTCCCATAGCACAAGAAATAAAAACTAGAATCAACCACTGGGATAGATTGAAACTAAAAAGCTTTCTCTCAGCAAAGGAAACTATCAGCAATGCGAAGAAAGAGCCTACAGAGTGGGAGAATATCTTTGCCAATCATACTTCAGATAGAGCACTAATCTCCAGAATCTATAAAGAACTCAAAAAACTCTACTCCAAGAATTCAAATAATCCAGTCGACAAATGGGCTAAGGAAATGAATAGACACTTCACAGAAGAAGATCTACAAGCAATCAACAAACATATGGAAAAGTGTTCACCATCTCTAGTAATAAGAGAAATGCAAATCAAAACCACCCTAAGATTCCATCTCACCCCAATTAGAATGGCGATTATCAAGAATACGAGCAACAACAGATGTTGGCGAGGATGTGGGGAGAAAGGTACACTCATACATTGCTGGTGGGACTGCAAATTAGTGCAACCACTCTGGAAAGCAGTGTGGAGATTCCTTAGAAAACTTGGAATGGACCCTCCATTTGACCCAGCTATCCCACTCCTTGGCCTATACCCAAAGGACTTAAAATCAGCATACTACAGAGATACAGCCACATCAATGTTCATAGCTGCTCAATTCACAATAGCCAGACTATGGAACCAACCTAGATGCCCTTCAATTGATGAGTGGATAAAGAAACTGTGGTATATATATATACAATGGAATATTACTCAGCCATAAAGAATGATAAAATTATGGCATTTGCAGGCAAATGGATGAAATTGGAGAATATCATGCTAAGTGAGATAAGCCAATCTCAAAAAGCCAAAGGACGAATGATATCGCTAATAAGTGGAGGATGACACATAATGGGGGGGAGGGAAGGGTTAGTGTTAGGGTTAGAGTTAGGGTTAGGGAGGGGGGCAAGTATGGAGGAAGGAAGTACTGTATAGAGGGTAAAGAGGGGTGGGAGGGGTGGGGGGAAGGGAAAAAATAACAGAATGAATCAAACAACATTACTCTATGTAAATTTATGATTACACAAATGGAATGCCTCTACGCCATGTACAAACAGAGAAACAACATGTATCCCATTTGTTTACAATGAAAAAAAAAAAAGAAAAAAAAAAACAAATTGGCATGGTATTGGCACCAAAATATATAGGTAGATCAATGATACAGAGTAGAGTACACAGAGACAAACCCCTTTGTCATACTAGACAAAGGTGCCAAAAACATACAATGGAGAAAAGATAGCCTCTTCAACAAATGGTACTGGGAAAACTGGAAATCCATACACAGCAGAATGAAACTAAACCCCTATCTCTCACCCTGCACAAAACTCAACTCAAAATGGATCAAGGACCTTGGAATCAGACCAGAGACCCTGCACCTTATAGAAGAAAAAGTAAGTCCAATTCTTCATCATGTTGGCTTAGGACAAGACTTCCTTAACAGGACTTCCAAAGCACAAGAAATAAAAGCAGGAATCAATAATTGGGATAGATTTAGACTAAAAAGCTTTTTCTCAGCAAAAGCAACTATCAGCAATGTGAAGAGAGAGCCTACAGAGTGGGAGAAAATCTTTGCCACACACACTTCAGGTAGAGCACTAATCTCCAGAATCTATAAAGAACTCAAAAAACTTTACACCAAGAATACGAATAACCCAATCAATAAATGGGCTAAGGAAATGAGCAGACACTTCACAGAAGATGTACAAGCAATCAACAAACATATGAAAAATGTTCAACATCTCTAGTAATAAGAGAAATACAAATCAAAACTACCCTAAGATTCCATCTCACCCCAAGTAGAATGGCTATTATCAAGAATACAAGCAACAATAGGTGTTGGTGAGGATGTGGGGAAAAAGGTATTCTCATACATTGCTGGTGGGGTTGCATATTAGTGCAGCCACTCTGGAAAGCAGTGTGGAGATTCCTCACAAAACTTGGAATGGAACCACCATTTGACCTGGCTATCCCACTCCTTGGCCTATACCCAAAGGACTTAAAATCAGCATACTACAGTGACACAGCCACATCAATGTTTATAGCAGCTCAATTCACAATAGCTAGATTGTGGAACCAACCTAGATGCCCTTCAATTGATGAATGGATAAAGAAACTGTGGTATATATACACAATAGAATATTACTCAGACATAAAGAATAATAAAATTATGGCATTTGCAGGTAACTGGATGGAATTGGAGAATATCATGCTTAGTGAAATAAGGCAATCCCAAAAAATCAAAGGCCTAATGATTTCTCTGATACGTGGATGATGATACCTAATGGGGGAGGGAGGGAAGGCAAGAAGGGAGAAAGAATGGATTGTGTAGAGGAAAACGGGGGAAGGAAAGATAATAGAATGAGACAAACATCATTACCCTATGTACATGTATGTACATAGGTGTGACTCTACATCATGTACAACCAGAGAAATGAAAGTTGTACCCCATTTGTGTACAATGAGTCAAAATAAATTTTAAAAAATACTAAAAAAAACCCACATAGGTCTTGGATAGGCACAGTAGCACATGCCTATAAGCCCAGCATCTCAGGAGGCTGAGGCAGGAGGATCACAAGTTCGAGGCCAGTCTCAGCAAATTAGTGAGGCCTGCAGCAACTTAGAACAACCCTGCCTCAAAATAAAAATAAATAAATAAAAAGGACTGGGGATATAGTTCCATGGTAAAGCAACACTGGGTTCAATCCCTGGTACCAAAAAGGAAAAATACACACACACACACACACACACACACACACACACACACACACACACGCACCTTTTTTTTTTTTTTTTTTTTTTAGATGGGGTTTCACTTAAGATTTCTTTGAGGCTGGTCTCAAACTCCTAGGCTCATGCAATCCTCCTACCTCAGTGTCCCAAATAGCTGGTGCTATAGGCATATATCATCACACTTAGATATAGGTCTTTTTCCCATGATCTAATGTAAAGCCAACCAAATGCACCTCTGTCATAATCTAGTATACAGACAGTTGATGATCTGGTATATATACAGTTGAGTTCTTAACTGAAATACTGGCTTTCATAGGCTCACAGACATTAAGAGAGAGCCCAAAGTCATAGAGCAAGTCATTAAAAGAGTTGAGATGTAAGACCAGTTGTACAGTGGCACACACCTGTAATCCCAGCAGCTTGGGAGGCTGAGGCAGGAGAATCTTGAGGTCAAAGCCAGCCTCAGCAAAAGCAAGGTGCTAAGGAGCTCAGTGAGATACTGTCTCTAAATAAAATACTAATTAGGGCTGGAGATGTAGCTCAGCGATTGCACCCTGAGTTCAATCCTTGGTACCACCCCACAAAATAAGATATAAGACCAAAGCCTTCTAGATGTCATGCCCATTATTTAATAGATTCCTTAAAGTAGCCCATAAAGGATATTAACATTAAAAGGCAAGACAAAATTAAGAAAATAAGATTCACTTATACATTTAATCTCATTTACAGTGTAGACTGAAAATTTTAAAATTCTTAGTTCTGGTTTTGGATCTTCAACTAAACTATGTTCCATTTCTCAACCTGTTTCATCATTTAAAATATTTTAAAAAACCCTAATTTGAAAATTACATAATGTACACACCAAAATATCATATTGTATCCAAGAAATAGGTGAGATTTTGATGTCAATTTTTAAAAATTAAATATAAGGAAAATTAAACAAAACCTAAATAAACAGGAAGACATTCCATTTTCATGAATCAGATCACTTAATATTATTAAAACAGCAATACTCCTCAAATTGATTGACAGATTCAACCCTATACCTATCAGAATTCCAGGTGACTTCTTTGCACAATTAACAAATTGATCCTAAAATCCATATAGAAATGCAAGAGACCCAGAGTAGTCAAAACAATCTTCAAAAGAACTAAATTGGAAAACTTGTACTTCCCAATTTTAAAATGTACTACATAGCTACAGTAATCAAGACAGTGTGGTACTGCATAAACAAAGACATATAGATTAAAGGAACTGAGTGAAGAGTTCAAAAATAAACCCTCATATTACAATCAGTTCACTTTTGACAAGGGTGAGAAGACTGCTCTATAGGAAAGAATAGACATCTCAACAAATGGTACTGGGACAACCAGATAGCCACAGGTCAAAGAATGAAGTTAAGATTCCTGCCTCATATCACACCAGAAAATGAACTCAAAATGGATCATAGATCTAAATATAAGTACTATAAAACTCTTAGATAAGAGAAATTGGAGCCCTCCTACACTAGTATTGGGAATATAACATGATGTAGACACTGTAGAAGATATTTTGGCAATTTCTCAAAAACTTATTAAACACAGAATTAGAATTACCATGCTACCCAGAAATTCCACTCCTAGGTATATACCCAAAAGAAATAAAAACATATGCACCCAAAAATCTGTATATGAATATTTATAGAATTATTCATAATAATCAAATACTGGGAAAAACTCAAATGCCTATCAGTAGATGAATGGATAAACAAAACTTGGCATATCCAAAGAGTGGAATATTCTACAACATGGATGAACCTTGAAAACAGTTAAGCTAAATGAAAAAAGCTAATCACAAAAGATCATTTATTATATAATTATATTTTTATGAAATGTCCAAAATAGGCAACTTTAGAGAGCCAGAAAGAGTTTATTGGGATTAAGGTCAGGAAAAATGGGGAGTGACTGCTACTAATTAGGATGTTCCTTTTTGGGGTGACAAAAATGTCCTAAACTTAGACTATGGTGGATATTGCACAATTAGGTGAATAAACTAAGGCTCTTTTCAGGCAAATATTGTAGGCAGGCCATAAATTTAAGAGTCACAAACAGAAACAGGTATTTCAGGTCAAGGATGCTGCCATACATAAGTGGCAGATGTGACTTGCAGTGGTTGAAAATGATATTTAGCTACATATCAGTCTTTTCACCCTCATCCACCTCCACACATATTCCAATCACCATGAGTAATATCACCATCAGATATAAGACAGAGATAAAAAGTCAAATATAATATCCTGTGAAAGGACAGTGACACCTGACTTTCTGTTAACAAGTTACAGCTCATCACTTTTGCTTTTATATATACAAAATACCCCATCATAAGGCCCTAGTGCCTATGACACCTACTGATTCTGCTTGGTAAGAAAGCACTTGGAAGAGGTCCTTCTCCACAGCAGTCTTCTGCATGATCAAGTGGTCCTCAGAGTAGCTCCTCTGCATTAATTTGACATACAATTGCTCCAGACCCTGGAAAATAAAATGACAACACAATGTAACAGATGTTACTAATAATTGCCACAGCTAAAAATCAATGGTAACTTACAGCCATGGCAACTTGAAAAAATTCATCAGCAATCAAAGTATTTCCAACATCCACCCACGCTTTTCCTGTTCTCATATTCATCTAGAAGAAAAAAGTTAGAAAATAGGTTTAAAACTTCATACCTCCCTCAAACTGGCTGGACAGTACTGGAGAAAATAATTAATCCTGTCAGTATATACAGTCACATAGTCCACAGGGGGAAAAAGTCAGTATTTATTAGAGTTGGGTGTTCTGCTTTGAATTCTCACAATTCAAGAGAAATAAACTTAAGAAAAGCAATAATAACAAAAAATTAATAGTCCTGATAACACATCTGCTAAAATATTAACAGAAAACATTGGGATAATTTATACAGGAAAAGGATGTCCTGAAAACTTGATGCATCATATAATTGAGGAAGTTATATAATAAGCATTAGACTATGATTCAACAGAACTGAGTTCTAATTTTTAATTCCACCTCTAATACAATTTTGATTAATTCAACAAATGTTGGGTTAATACTAATTATTCTTTACATGCCATGCACCCTGAAAAAGCTAACAGTACTATAATTGATAGATATCTAAATAAATAGTTGATAAGTAATATACACAAATACTGTGGAAGCAAAGAAGGGCTGGATCAAGATGGAGGATAGAGCACATACTACAGTCACACCTTCTACCATAAATCCCTACAAATTATAATATATAGAGATATAAGAGAAAGTATACATTTTTCTTATTCAATAAGAGTTCTGGAAAATAAGGAGCATTTTCAATGAACCTAAAATTATGAAGAGCCTCTAAAAACAGATATCAAATGGGATGAAGCAGACACTCACAGTCCCAACATGCACAAAAATACAGTGAGGAAATAGCTCTAGGTATGAACAGTAGGGGCATCAGGCAGCTGGACTTCCTCTAAAAGGTATCTTTCTCCCTTCTTTATAGAAAGGAATAAGAAAAGGGCTAAAGAAAACTGGGCTTCCAGGAAGTTAACAACACAAGTCAATGCAAAACATAGTTCAATTTCATCATTAGTCATCGGATTCAAGTTGTTTTAGTCAGCTTTTTGGCTGCTGTGACTACAAGATCTGACCAGAAGAATTTTAGGGAAGAAAAGTTTATTTGAGGGCTCACAATTTCAGAGGTCTTAGTCTATAGGAGGCTTGCTCCATTCCTCAGGGCTCAAGGTGAGGTAGAACATCATGGTGGAAGAGTGTGGCGAAAGGAAGCAGCTCACATAATGATCAGAAAGGAGAGAGAGGTCTCTACTTGCCAGATACAAATATATACCCCAAAGCCACGCCCCCAATTTCCACCTCCTTCAGTCACACCCTACAACTTCAGTTACCACTCAGTTAATCCCTATCAGGGGATTAATTCACTGTTTGGGTTAAGACTCTCATAACCCAATCATTTCTTCTCTCAATCTTCTTGCACTGTCTCACATGTGAGCTTTTGGGGGACACCTCACATCCAACCCATAAAACACAGGTTATAGTAAATAGTGTGACAGAGAATTCACAAAAGACTATCAAGGAATATCAAACCAAATATAAGCAAGAACTACCAATAAATGAGGAAAAACAATACCATGAAATGACAACACATTCAACAGATACCTGAGGAAGTAGAATTAAGGGAGCAAGGAAATGAAAACAGAAAGAGAAATAAAATCATTATCCACAGAGTTAAATAACAGTCACAGTCAATGACATTTTTTTTTTTTTTTTTAGTTTTCATTCTTTGGGATTATCAAAGTTCAAAACGTAAATTCTATGGTGAAAGAATTTGGAGGGTTAAAAGTTAGAGAGATAAAGAGAATGGTAAAGTCACTAATATCCCCACAAAGTGGAAAGTAAAAATAAAATCTCCAAAACTGATGAAAAAAATTAAAGTTTAAATATATTATTTAAGGTTTTAAAACCATTAGATAAATTTAAAATAGTGTAATAAAAATTAAGAAGAGTTGGGGCAGTAACATAACATAATATAGGATAAATCTTCATCTATTATAAAAGCAAACAAATGGATTATATATAAAACTGAGAGATAAAGAATTAGATACTGTTTTAGGGCTGGGGAGATAGCTCAGTCGGTAGAATGCTTGCCTTGCAAACACAAAGACCTGGGTTCGATCCCCAGCACCGCAAAAAAAAAAAAAAAAAAAAAAAAATCAGTCCTGAAAGAATTAGATACTGTTTTAAGGGATTTTTGGTTGGTTTTGTTTTGCTGTGTATGTGTGTGTGTGCTTGGAATTGGACCCAGGGCCTTGTACATGCTAAGTGAGCACTCTACCACTGAGTTATACCCCCAGCCCAATAATTAGTTACTGTTATGGACACAATTATGCCCCTCCCCCTAAAAATCTATGTTAAAGCACTAACCTCAAGTACCTCTGAATGTGACATATTTAGAGATAGAGCCTTTGCCTTTAAGAGGTGATTCAGTTAAAATGAAGCCTTCAGAATAAGCCCTAGTCAAATCTTACTGGAAATTTGACTATAAGAAGGGATACAAGGAATGATCACACAGAGGAAAGGCCACATGAGGACACAACAAGAAAGAAGATAACTGCAAGCCAGGGAGAGGGTATTTAGAAGAAACCAAATTGGCTGACACATATCTTTTTTGGCGGGGACAGTACTGGGGATTGAATCCAAGGGCATTCTGTCAGTGAGCTATATATCCAGCCTTTTTTTTTTTTTTTCTTTTGGAGGCAGAGTCTCCCTAAGTTGTCAAGTCTGGCCTTGAATTTGCCATCCTCTTGCCTCAGCCTCTCGAGTCACTAGGATTGCAGACTTGTGCCATCACGCCTGGCAGACACCTTGATCTTGAACTTATAACCTCCAGAACTGTAGGAAAATGAATTTCAGTTGATTAAGCAACCCTCTGTGATATTTTGTTGTAGCATCCGTAAAAACCTAATATAGTGATATAAGCATATGATTAAGAGACATGGAATTACGGTTGGGGTTGTAGCTCAGTGGTAGAGTGCTTGCCTGGCATGCGTGGGGCACTGGGTTCCATCCTCAGCACCACATAAATAAATAAAGACATTGTGTCCATCTGCAACTAAAAAACTTTTTTTAAAAAACACATGGAATTAGACCCAGGACCTTGCACATGCAAAGCATGTACTCTACCATTGGAGGTAGCAATGAAAATGAAAACAGAAATGGTTACAAGTAATTGTCTTTTAATTGTACAAGGCAATTCACTGTAGCATCCAAATATTCATCAAGGGGAGTTCCAGTTGAATATAATAAAGTACATGCATCAATTGAATACTACATAGCTATTTAAAGTAAGAAGTGTCAGGTGTGGTGGCACATGCCTGAAATCCTAGAGACTCAAGTTTGAGGAAGGAGGATCACAAGTTCAAGGCCAACCCAACTTAGGGAGACCCTGTCTCAAAAATTTTTTAAAAATTTTAAAAAGACTGGAAATATAGTTCTGTGGTACAGGACCCATGGGTTCAATCCCAAGTACTGCAATAAAAAGTGAGAAATATCTATATACTGCTACAGAGTAATCCTAGGAAGTAGCATTCAATTGTTAAGTGGGGGAAAAAGGTGGAGAAGAATACACATGAATGCTACAATTTAGCTAAGAAACTAGAGGTGGTTAGATATGAGTTATGCACTGGGACTGGAGCTCCAGGTCAGTGGTAGAGCTTTTTGTCTGGCTCTGGGTTCAATCCCCAGCACTGAAAAAAAGAATATTAATATATACCTGTTTGATTACATTTTAAAATGACAACAAAATAAAATGATTATCTACAAAGAGAAAGAGCAAACAGAGTGGAGGGGACAGACAAATAAGCTCAAATATTTAAATAAACTTTATTAAGTAGATTATCTTTGGAATCATGTTAATCTTTCAAAATTATAAAAAAAATTAATCAAACTGGAAAAAATAATCAGTAAAACTAATCAGTAAAAATCAGTAAATTGAAACAAATTGACCTAATTATCAAGTTGAAGACACAATCATAAAGAAATGAATTATTTCAAATAATTCTTTTTTTGGTTTTTGAGGAGGGGGGGTCTCATTATATTGCCCAGACCAGTCTCAAACTCTTGAACTCAGGTGAAAAACCTTCTGCCTCAGCCTCCTGAGTCAATACATTTAAAAAGAGTATTTTAATAATATTAAAACCACATTTTGACTGATGGAATATATTCTGAAAATAAAAGAAATGTGAAAAATTCTAGGGCTAGGGGTGTAGATTAGTGGTAGAGTGTCTGCTTAGCCAAGTATGAGGCCCTGGGTTCAACCCCCATCACAAAAAAGAAAAATAATCATTAAATTGTTTTCAGAAATCACATTATTTGATAACGTTGATATTGCTATATTCTGAAACTATTATAAATATATATTTTATGATGAAATAAATTGTTCATTATATTAAGGTTATAAGGCATTAAAAGATATACAAACAAAAAAATCAAGGAAGCTAAGTAAACTGCTATAATATTAAATAGCATTTGAATATTTAAGTATGAACTCATGTATTTTCTTTTTTCAAAAATATGGACAGGTACAGTGGTGCATGCTTGCAATCCCAGCTACTTGGGAAGCTGTGGCAGAAAGACTGAAAATTGGAGGCCAATCTGGGCAACTTAGTGAGATTCTGTCTCAAAATAAAAAATAAAAAGGGCTGGGGATGTAGCTCAGTGGTAGAGCACCCTGGGTTCAATCCCCAGTACTGAATGAATATATATATGTATATGGCTTGGTGGTACAGTGCTCCTGTGTTCAATTCATATATATATTGGCATTACTGGGAATTGAACACAGGAGCATTGTATCACTGAACTTCATCCTTGGCCCTTTTTAGCTTCTATCTTGAGGCTAGCCTCAAGCTTATGATTTTCCTGTCTCAGTTTCTTGAGTTACCAGAATCATAGAAATGTACCACCATGCCCAATTAAGAATTTCTATTGAGGAAAGAATGCTATTTGGAGGAATGACTGATTCCAGGTCCAGAAAGGAATTATATCAGATGAGGCTGGAATCTGGTCATATTAGAAATTTCAAAAAACTATTGAACTACTGGGGTCATATCAGAAGGATTGAAAACCACTTCAAGTGGTTCCTATCAGTAGGTCAAAGAGCAATATGCATCAATAAAAATAACTACAAATGAATGAAATTCATTAGATACATTAAAATCTACAGATTCATAATGACCATTTGGGGGGTAGGAGTGCTGGATATTGAACCCAGGGTCGCATGCAGACCATAATGATATATTTTTTTAAAAAACTTACTTGGGGCTAGAAGTGTATCTCAGTGGTAAAGTGCATGTTAAGCATACACAAAGCCCTGGGTTCAATTCCCAACACAAAATTTAAATATATATATTGAATATATTTAATTATTATTTAAAATATATATTGCTACTGTTTAAGATGTTAGAAAACCACCTCATTATTCTGAAAACTACTAAAGAGCAAGAGTTAAGCCTTTAGTCTTTCTATACAAACTACACTTCACCCCAATAGAATTAACTATTTCAGTTAATGAACAAAGAATAAACACAGAATTAGAATTAGAATATCTAAATCCCTACAGAAATATCAAATCTGGGACAATAATCATCAAAAGGCTCTAAGAGAACAAAAAAAAGAGAAATAGGTGGGCATTAGTGCTTCCTGATGAAAGTATACCATACCACATATAAATTATTATGACAAAATTCAAATATGAATCAAAACTAGTTTTTTGATCTAACTACCAGTTCACAGGAAACAGGGGACAGACTGGACAGAGGACTATATTTCAAATGATACCAGGATGATGCACTCATCAGAATCCAGAATTTTAAAAATTTTACAAGACAAACACCCTGGCTTCTTCAACAAATAAATTTGTTCTTCAATATATTTTTTTATTTAAAAACAGAGGAAATGTGAAGATTGAAAGAGACATATTAATAAAATACAAGGTGAGGATCTTCTTTGATTCTGATTCTAAGAAACCAACTTAAGGGTTTGGATATTCTAATTCTACATTCTTTCTTTGTTCAATAACTAGAATAGAGAGAAACGCCCTCATTAACTTAGTTATCCTGAAATATGGTTTGTACAAAAAAGACAAACTAAATGCTTGATTACTGCTCTTCATTTAATAGTTTTCAGAATAATGAGTTGGTTCTCTAACCTGCTCAGGGCAGGGGGTCGTGGATTTGGATATTTAATGATTTTAGGAAAACTTTGTTAAATTTTTTAAGGTATAATAGGTATTGGATCTGTTGAATAAAAAGATATCTTTTTGAGTCACATACTGACATATTTATGGGCAAAATTATACATTTTGGACTTGCTTTAATATAACCCAGTGGGGCCAAGAGGTTGTTGTTGGAGAATATAGAAGAAATGAATGGCCATGAGTAGAGGATTATTCTAGTTGAGTGAATGAGGGAATCACTATAATTATCTTAACTGAGTTTTGTGTATGTTTGAGCTTCTCCATAATAAAAATACTGTTTTATGGCTGAGGGTGTAGTTTAGTGGTAGAGTACTTGCCAAGCATGCAAAAGGCCCTGGGTTACATCCCCAGGACCACGAAAAAAATGTATGCATGCATACAGTTTTAAAACACTGGGAAACGGGCACAGTGGCACATGCCTGTAATCCCAGCGGCTTGGAGGCTAAGACAGGAGGATCACGAGTTCAAAGCCAGCCTCAGCAATGGTGAGGTGCTAAGCAACTCAGTGAGACCCTGTCTTTAAATAAAATACAAAATGGGGCTGGTGATGTGGCTCAGTGGTAAAGTGCCCCTGAGTTCAATCCCCAGTATCACCCCCCCAAAAAAACACTGGGAAAAATATTTTTCCACTGAAAAAATGTTATTGCCTCCAGGGAACAAGGCAGGAGACAGAGAGGGATTGAGCAGAAAACTGCTGTTTTTTATTACTCTTGTTACTTTTCTGAAAAATTAATTTCACATAAATATACATATGTATTATTGGTGGGAAAATATTTACTTTTGTGATGCTAAAGATCCAAGCCAAGACCTTCAGTATGCTAGTCAAGCACTCTCACTGAGCTATACCCCCAGCCCTTAGTTAATTTTTAAAATAGAAATACAAGAGGAGAAAACATAATAGAATAGTTTGATTCAGACTGACCCTCCCACTGAAAAAAAAAAATTTAGAAAAGTTGAACAAAATATAACTGTTTAGGGACATTACAGTGACTACATTTTGACAAAACATGGAAACACAAGATGAACCCCATATTCAACCCAGCTTTATTCTACGACATACTATATGGATTTTTCACGTGGTTGTCATTGTACCCACATGGGCAAATATACGGTCTGTCTATTGTATATTTACCTGCCCGTTTTAGTTTATCCAGCACTTACCTCCCCCCCCAAAAAAACATAATTTTAACCCTATAACATTCTTACTACCAGTTCACAGGAAACAGAGAACAGACTGCACAGAGGACTATATTTCAAATGTTACCAGGAGGATGCAGTCCTCAGAATCCAGAATTTAAGGAATTCACATTACAAGTGAGAAAACTAAGTAGTCTTCCAATGTCACATAGCTAGTAAGTGACAGAACTGGAATTCAAATCTAGGTCTCGAGACTTCTAATCCTGCACTCTTGTTGGGTGCAATGAGGCACACTTGTAGTCCCAGCTCCTTGGACGCTAAGACAGGAGGATCATTTGTGTTCAGGGGTTTTAGGCCAGACTGATCAAAATAATGTGACTCCATCTCAAAAAAGAAAAAATGTGGAAAAGCAAAATCATATAATATTTTCTTTACTTATTTAGTAGTTCAAAATTTGCATTAGGAAAACTCTTCTAAGCCTAAATAATACCATTTCCTTGGATGGAGAAACTGACACTCTATCAAGTTAGACGTAATAGGCCAGGCACAGTGGCACAGGTCTATACTCTCAACTACTGGGAAGGCTGAGGCTAGAGGATCATAAATTCAAGGAGAGCCTCACCAATTTAGTGGGATCCTGTCTCACAGAAAATAAAAATAAAAAGGGCTGGGAGCCAGGCACAGTAGTGCATGCCTGTAATCCCAGCGACTCAGGAGGTTGAATCAGGAGGATCACAAGTTTAAAGACAGCCTCAGCAACAGCAAAGTGCTAAGCAACTCAGTGAGACCCTGTCTCTAAATAAAATACAAAACACAAAACAGGGCCGGGGATGTGGCTCAGTGGTTGAATGCCTCTGAGTTCAATCCCTGGTACTCCACTCCCCAAAAAAAGGTTGGAAATGCAGCACAGTGGTAGAGCACACTGGGATCAATCCAATCCCCAGTACACCTCACTACCATCAAAAAAGAAAGGAAGAAAAGAAAAAGTTAGAGGTCATAAAAGCAAAAAGTAATTCATAAATCCAGATTTGCAAATCAATATTTAGTTTACTGAATCACTGTAATAACAAATATAGAACTGCTCAGATTTTAACTGTAATAGATATACTGATGACAGAAGGAACATCATTAGCAATAAAGGTTTCAACCCCCTCCAGTTTTACATAAACTTCAACCATTTTCATAGGAGTAACAATTACCTCATTTCATCTACACTTTCTCCTCAATTAATTAGGACTTACCAAAATCTGTCTTTGAATAGCTTCTTCTGAAGCAACTGAGACTTCACACATACATGCCAACTTGCAAGCAACATGACATACTGCAAAACAGTAATTAGATACCCATTAAAAACAAAACATTCATTCTCCTTTTATATACATCTATGAAGAAGAAAGATGATTGAAGTGAAGCCAATTTTGTTGTTTTTAAAAAAGTCTGCACCTGGGCATGGTAACACATGCCTGTAATCCCAGTGATTTGGGAGGCTAGAGGACTGCAAGGTCGATGCCAGCCTCAGTAATTTAGGGAAACCCTGCCTTAAAGCACATTTTCAAAAAACATGTTGAGGATGTAGCTCATGAGTAGAACGCTTCTAGTTTCAAATCCCAGTACCACCAAAATATATATTCGTTCGTTGGTGTTTATTGTTGTTGCTGTTTTTTGCAGTGTCAGGGATTAAACAGTGGGCACCATGCATGCTAAATTCTCTACCACTGAGCTAGACCTCCGGCCCCAAAATCAGAAGTTTAAAGGACTTCTTAAATAATCAATTTCAAAACCAAATGATCTGATACTTACCCAATGAATCATTTGCTTAATGCTCCAGAAACATATTTAATTCTCAAATTTTAATTTCAGTTCATTTTAAGTCCTAAACACACTGAAGATACTGATTCCATAAGATACTCTTGTACATACCATGCTGACAAAAGAATAATTCTAAGTATAACTAGAATCTAGACTTATTCAACATTTGACAAAATCTCTTGATATCAGGATACTTTTAGATTTTTCTCCTAAAACGAGACACTTTCTAAGTATGCATTTTCTCAGATGACACTAAAGTTCTTGAAGCATAATTTAGAAAATAGAGATGGCTTCATTATACAGATCATTTTCCCTGAAAATAGGTAAACAGTCAAGTCTGAATAATTTTAACTTTTTTTTCTCAGTGCTGGGGATTGAACCTAGTGGCACTTTACCACTAAGCTACATCCCCAGCCCTTTTTATTTTTTATAATGAGACAGGGTCTCACTAAGCTGACCAGGTTGGTCTCATACTTGCAATACTTCTACCTTAGTTTCCCAAGTAGCTGGGATAACAGGTATAACCTCTTTATTTCTGTAGTTTACTTCATTATAAATCATCTTTAAGTTTTTAAAAATGACTTCACCTACAATTGAACTAATCACCTTTATGTAAGATCCTGGTAGTCATTTTTCCTATGCTAATAACCTTTCTACATTCCATCATAAAAGAGATTATCTGCCCAGCTGAAATTACAGGGCAATTGAAGTAGTCAGATTTTAACTGCCCATCATGAGTTTTAAAAGCTATTCATCTCTTAATCCCATTATTTTGTTCTAAAAACACTTTTGATAAAATTATGTCTAATCAGATATTTACACTGACTTGAATTTCCAGTTTTGAAAATAGTTCATTTTTTTAAATATTTTTTTTTAGTCATTGATGAGCCTTCATTTTATTTGTTTATTCAGATGTGGTGCTAAGGATTGTACCCAGTGCCTCAACACATGCTAGGCAAGCGCTCTACCACTGAGCTACAACCCCAGTTCAATATTTTCTTTCTTTTCATCGAAGTGTACTAATTGTTCAATATTCTCCAGGTCCTGAACTCTCAATTATTTCCCCTCTCTAAAGGTATCTTCAGTTACTACCCTCTCAATTTACTTCTTCCCCTCTATCTTCAATTATACCCATCTCTTCCCACTCCCACATTGAAAAAATAAATAAATTGACCCCATTTGTTTCAAGATTGCATCCCATTTCTCCTCTTCTTCATTGCCAAACTTATTGAGTTGAATTGTCTATCCAATATCTTTATTTTCTTGCTACTCAATGTGTTTTGCATCTGTATCACTTCACTGAACCTGTATTTCCAAAAACCACCTTCCCTGATTTCACAGCAACATCTCACAATGACCATGACCTTTTTGAAAAATACTACCCTCTTGCCCTGAGCCATCCTAGTTCAGCATTAAGCAATATTCCTGTGCAGGATATTGCTTCGTCTAAGAACTTTGGTCCTATCCTCACATTCAAGATCCAGGTGTTTATAGTGATTGCAAATATGCCTTCAAACCAAAGACAGCTGAGGCTGAACAAAATGCTACTTTAGAATAAAGATGTTTTCTTTGTTGTTGTTGCTCTATTCTTGTCTTCTCACCAATATGTTCTTTGACCTTTTGTTATTATAAACATGTTGGTTAGGTGTTTCCTGATGACTACTTCAAACATCTGTCTTACTCTGTTCTGCCAATATCCACAGCCTGACATTTGAATTGACTTTAGACAAACAGTGTTATACTCTCTGGGATTCATTAATGTTTTATTTTTGTCAGTGTTCAGATATGAGGTGTCCCCCAAAATCTTTTCTTAATGCAAGAATATTCAGAGGCAAAATAATTGGATTATGAGAGCTATGAACTGATCAGTCCATCCTAGTTTGAATGAATTGACTGGGTGATAATTGTAGGCACGTGGGGTTGACTGGAGGCGGTTGGTGACTAGGGGTGTGCTCTGGAGGGTGCATCTTCTTTGTGGCCCCTTTCCACCTTCAGCTCTCTGCTTCCTTGCTGCCATGAAGGGAGAAGCTTCCCTCCACTGCATCCTTTCCCCATGATGTTCTTTCTGCTTCACCCTAGGCCCAGAGCAATGGAGTCACCCATCCATAGACTGAGACCTCTGAAATTTTGAATCCCAAATAAACTTTTCCTTCTCTAAGTTGTTTCTGTCAGCTGTTTTGGTCACAGTGATGAAAAAGCAAACTAAAAGAAGTATTGTTTGTTTAGTGTTAACCCATTACTTCCTAGATCCTCAAACATAATTTTTTCCATAGTTTTTCTGTTCTGGAGTCTTACCTTGTTCCTTTCACCTAGTACCTCTCATAACATGGTATGATGACCCAAAAAGGAATAAATGGGTAACAAGTCTCTAGGAATTTTTTTTAATCATTCCTTTTGGTCTTCTATCCTTGTTTGTTTGTTTGTTTTTTGCAGTGCTGGGGATCAAACCCAGGGCTTTGTGCTTGCAAGGCAAGCACTCTACCGACTGAGCTTTCTCCCCAGCCCTATCCTTGTTCTTTTTATTCTCAGTGCTTAACTGGAAGATTCAAATTTTAAAATCTCACTAATCACTGGGCTTGGCAGAGCACACTTGAAATCTCAGCTACTCAGGAATCTGAAGCAGAAGGATCAAAAGTTCGGGGACAGCCTGGGTAATTTAGCAAAAAACCTGTCTGAAAATAAATCAAAAGTGCTAGGGATGCAGCTCAATGGTAGAGCACTTGCCTCATATGCATGAGGCTCTGTGTTCAAAAGTACCCAGTACCAAAGGAAAATAAAACTCACTGCTCTGTTTTTTCCTCAATAGTACTGGTTCTTAAAATTTGGTGGGCATGGCAATGCATGAGAATTTTTTTCATATTATAGACATGCCCAGATTTCATCCTGAACCCATGTGAATCAAAATCACCAATGGTAGGGACTGGGCATCTGTATTTCTAAGAGGCTTTGCAGATAATTTCAGGTTATACCAATATTTAAGAACCACTGCTATTTATTTTACCCCACAGAGAACCAATTACTCCTGTAGCTTCAACTATCGCCTTCATATAAATAATTGCCAAAGCTACAGCCTCAGTTCAGATGTTTCTCATAAGGTAAAGTTTCACATTTCCCCTGTTGCTGCAAATGCAACAGGTCTAAAACTAGAATTTACAAGTCATTCTTCTACTTCAGGTTTTCCTATGTCTGTTAATGATTCCATGTCAGAATTCCATAATTCTTCCACATAATAAAAAAGTAGTTGAATGTTGATGAATTATTTAATCACAGGCACACTGAATTTATTTTTGAGACAAAGTAATATTTATATATATATATTCTAAATTGATTATATATATATAATATTTATTTATATATTCTAAATTGATTTTATATATATATATATATATATATAATCTAAATTGAAGGTTTGTTGCACTATATACTATTACTCCACTGTATTAAAAAAGCACTTGCCAGGCGAGGTGCTGCACACCTATAATCCCAACACCTTGGGAGACTGAGGTAGTAGGATCACAAGTTCAAAGACAGCCTCACAAAAGCGAGGCACTAAGCAACTTGAAGATACCCTGTCTCTAAATGAAATACAAAATAGAGCTAGGGATGTGGCTCAGTGGCCGAGTGGCCCTAAGTTCAATCTGTTATCCACTCCCCCAAAAAAGCACTATACATATAACAAGCACCCAAATATCTGAGGAAGAACTGACACATGAAGATGGGTGCAGTGCACATGCCTTCAGTCTCAGTGACTTGGAAGACTGAGGCAGGAGGATAACAAGTTTGAGGCCAGCCTGGGCAACTTAGTGAGATCATGTCTCAAAATAAAAAGGACTTGGGGTTGGGGTTATAGCTCGGTGGTAGAGCACTTGCCTAGCATGTGTGAGGCACTGGGTTTGATCCTCAGTATCATATAAAAATAAAATAAATAGAAGTATTTTTTTAAAAGGGCTTGGGATGTAGCTCAGTAGAAGAGCACCCTTGGGTTCAATACCCAGTACCAAGAAAAAAAAAGAGGAACTGATATATGAAGTGGGACAATACATTGAGGAAGATCTTAGGGTTAAAGTGCAGCACCCACTTTATCTACCATATCCCTGATATCTGAGTCAAGAATTAATGTATTTTGCTGGCCATGGTGGCATAGGCCTATAATACCAGCAGCTCAGGAGGCGAAGGCAAGAGGATTGCAAGTTCAACCCAGCCTCAGCAATTTAGTGAGGCTCTAAGAAACTTAAGAGAGACCCTGGCTCATAGTTAAAAAATTAGAAGGGCTGGGGATGTGGCTCAGAGGTTAAGTGCCCCTGGGTTCAATCTCTGGTACAAAAAAAACCAAAAGAATATATTTAATATCACACTATTCACCTATGTACTAACTTTTTCCTACAGATAAATCCTAACTCTTCCCTCCCCATAGCTCAGAATCCAAGAATTGCTGGGAGCGATGATATTGACATATATCTTAAAGAGAGAGAATTGTTCTTTAAATATCCTAATAGAGGAGTAAGTCATGAGTAAGCATATTATCAATTCTATTAACCACCAATTACTCTACAACTACAACAAAATTATATACAGCTTTGTTTATATTCACAAAGATAAATATTTCATAATAAATTCTATTCATTGCATACAAACAAGTCATTTGTTTTCACAAAGTCAAGAAGTAGAGATCCATCCTTTGATTCATTGCCTCATGTATCCTGTATATTGGGACAATATACTTTCATAAATCCATTTGCTGTCACTATCCTTGTTGAAAAAACAATAACTGTCAGCACACTAGACCTTGCTCATTTAGCCAAAGCACTAGAACTTTATCAGAGAGTGAACTACATTCAAATCATCCAAGAAGATGAATCTGGTTTGGGATTTTGGTTTTGTAGTTATTGTTCTTGTTTTTTACCTGTGGAGGTACAAAGAATCTTCAGGTTCTTTCAGTAATTTGTTCCAATGTTTAACAACCTACCTCTTGAGGAAAGTATTCTTTATAGTGTTAAAAATTTAAATCCCTCACACTGCAACACTTTTCAATCTTTTATTAATGGAGAGGGGAAACTATTCAATGGTCCTTCAGTATCCTGAAGATTTTGATAATTTATTTTCCAATGGGAAATAATCTGTGTCCTTTCACATTCCCTCCAGTTTTCCTTTTCCCATGCTTTAATCATTCTTATTGTTCCCCTCTAGACTATCTTGTCATGATACCCACAAACTCATAAAGAGCTAACCTCTGAAAAATCATAAAACTGAGTGAAGCTATTTGCTTAAAAAATGCTTATGCATTATTTTGTTTGGTTGTCTTTTAACAAATCTCCTAGAAGTGGTCGAAACATTATTCAAATCATGGGAACACTACCTAATGTATAGTAAGAATACTCTTGAAAATGAGTCACAAAATGTATACATACGTACATTTAGCTGTCTGCTCTTCACTCATAAACGAACTTACTCTCCTGGTAACTGCCCAGTTCCACAGGTTTACTGCCATTTCTTCAATCTGGACAAAGAGAAAGATTTCTTTAGCCAGTTAAGATACCATCCACATTCAACATTATTTTTTTCTTGTATGTTTTATGCTTATGTAGTTATTGTGAGTTATTTCCAGGCCCTATATAATCTAATCTCATTCTACCTCTTCCCCACCAAAATTTACCTATTATTTAGAGGAATTATTTTACTGTCCCACAAACACAATCTGTCCATTCCTATCAATGTATCTTTATTCATACTGTTGGCTTTACCTGATACACTTCCTCCCTACATGTAACTGAAATCCATTTCAGTTTCACCAGCAACATCCATGAAGCTTTCAACAATGCTATAGTTTACATCGATCTCTACCTTTTTTTATTTTTGGCACTACTAGGGGTTGAACCCAGGATCTTGAGAATGACAGGCAAGTGTTCTACCACTGAGCTACACCCCCATTCCTCACCCTAACATTCTTCTTTGTTTCTTATACTCATTAAGAGTCATACAATTTAGCAGTAAATTTGCTATTTTCTTGCAGGGGGGAGTACTGGGAATTGAACTCAGGAGCACTCAACCACTGAGCCATATCCCCAGCCATATTTTGCATTTTATTTAGAGGCAGGGTCTCATTGAGTTGCTTAGCACCTGGATTTTGCTGAGGCTGGCTTTGAACTGGCAATCCTTCTGCCTCAACCTCCCAACAAGCTGCTGGGATTACAGGCATGAGTCCCCATGCCCTGCAAATTTGCTACTTTTTATCATTAATGCTTTGTGGGGTTTTTTCCCCCTGGATTGAATCCAGGGTCTCATGCATGCTAAACAAGTGCTCCACTACTGAGTTACAGCCCCAGTCCTATTCTTTACTTCAGTTTTTATTCTTATTTCCAACTAGGCTCCTTAATAGCAAATATCATGTCTTATATAAATTATATAGACAGTATAATATTTACCAAAATGCTAAACAATGACTCCACATTCAAAAAATAGAATTTGTTGTTTTGTTATGTTTTATTCTGGGGACAAAGTTTCTAAAAGTTTCTTTGGGAGGTTATTTTTTTCTATCAGGTAGAATCTAGTCAACTGGATACAAACTAAATCACACTCCCAGTGTTTCAGGAAAAATTCAAGACACAAAACATATGTAATCGGTGATAGGATGGTTTCTGACAAAGACTTCTGAAAACACTAATTGGTCCTGGATGAAACTACTACCTGAAATCAAAAAGGCATACAAAAACTTGGCTTAAATCACACAAGGTGCTATGGTGACTATGACAGAAGCTATACATCATTACCTTATAATAAATGTATTGGTAGTAATATGACATTGATAAATAAACAAAACAAAACAATTTATTTACAACAATGATGCAATGATTTTTCTGTACTAAGGATCAAACCCAGGGCCTTGTGCATGCTAGACAATCACTATACCACACAGCTACATCCATAGCCTATATTTTAAGTCTTTACTCCAGCACCACAGTTTCACATTTTTCTGATGAGTTCCATTTAAAAAATTTGTTTGGCAGGGGCAGTACTGGGAATCAAACCCAGGGCCTCATGCATGTCAGGCAAGTGCTCAACCACTAAACAGACGATTTCTTTAGCATGGTTGTCATTTCACTTACTATTCTGGGGCTAATTTTCATGCCCATCCTCATCCCTTTCACATGGTATCCTATGCCATATTGATCTAATGACTTTTACATGAAGCATTATTTCATTTATATCACTAAATACATGGAATTATTTGACTCCAAATTTCCCAGAGGAACAAGTGGTTTGAGGTATTTAGGAGGGAAAAATGAATATTCAAACTAAAATATCTTAAAGAAGGTAACTTTTTGGCATTTTGGAAAGCAATTTGGCAATATATAAAGAGAGACAAAAAAATTTCTTATCTTTTGTCCTAGCAATTGCTTTTCTGAGTTGCTAAGAAAATAGTTCAAAATGTGTAGTGATAATCTTTGCACTTAACAATGTTCCTCACATCATTATTTATAAGTGAAAAATTAAGAACACTATAAATATCCCATAATAAATATGTAAATGAAATATAATAAATCCCCTTCATGAAATATTATCCAGCTATTTAAAATAGTGGTCACAGAAACTATGTTTTTTTTTTTTTTTTTTTTTTTTTTTTTTTTGCGGTGCTGGGGATTGAACCCAGGGCCTTGTGCTTGCAAGACAAGCACTAAACCAACTGAGCTATCTCCCCAGCCCCGAAACTATGTTTTTAACATGATTGTTTAGTATGTGTCTAGTGAAAAAGCAAGGCACAAAATTGTATGTACAAAAATATGCATATGTAAATTTTACCGCAAACAATAAAATATTGGATTTTATTTAATGATATGTATGCCAAAGCATTAGTGGGTAGGGAATTGTATTGATGTTAGCAACTAACTTTGAAATGCATCCAAAAAATTAAGATGAGTTGATAGATAAATGGCCATGTGATGAACCAAATATAGTAAAATGTTTACAAACTATAACACCTTAGTGGCAGAACTCCTGTCTAGTATTCATGAGACCCCAAGTTCAATCTCCAGTACTACAAAAAGGAGAAGAAATACAATATTTACAACTGTAGAATCTAAGTGGTTATTACATAGGTGTCCACTATAAAATTCTTTCTTTTATTTTGTTCATTTTATTTTATTTTTTGAGGTTCTCGTGATCAAACCCAGGGCCTCATAAAATGCTCCCACTGAGATACATCCTTAGCCCTCAGTTTTTCTTTTTGAAAAATTTTATAATAAAATGTTGGGGAAAGAAAAAACTTTCCTTTTGGGATGCCAAAAAATATTACATATATAATGTCATTATAGTGACATAAATTTTAATTATAGAAGTTATTAAACAAAATACATTAAAATTATGGTAGCTATATTATAGTGGTGTGATTATAGATGATTTTTCTCCATTTTTCAAACTTTCTATAAGTTATTACTTTATGACTTTAAATAATTTGATATTTTTCCATATTTTATTAGAAAAGACATGGTGAATTATGATTATAAATATTTCATAGTTACAAAATGCATAATTTGTCCAACAAATATGTATTAAGCACTTACATTGCAGGTTTTGTGTTGTTTACATAAATGTATAATGATAAACACAGCAAGTACATGAAACAATCACAAGTAAATTATGTAACAATTAGGCTTTTTACAAAGAAAATTAATGCAAGGCATTTCCAAAACCAAATAGATTTTGTATGAAATAAAATAGACTCTTGGCATTCAATCTTTTGGGGGGGGGGATACAGGAGATTGAATTCAGGGGCACTCGACCACTGACTGAGCCACATCCCCAGCCCTATTTTGCATATTTAAAGACAGGGTTTCACTGAGTTGCTTAGCAGTTCACTTTTGCTGAGGCTGACTTTGAACTCACGATCTTCCTGTCTCAGCCTCCGGAGCCACTGGGTTTAAGGGCATGTGCCACCATGCCTGGCTTGGCACTGAATCTTATAATATCTTTTCATTAACAACTAAGCACAAGAAGAGAGATTACAATTTAAAGAGATTTACATACTAAGAAATCCATTAAAAGAAATTAAAACCAACAAACAAAGTGAGCAAAGTTTTAGAATACAAATCAATATACAAAAATCAATTGTACCCAGGCACCATGGTGCATGCCTGTAATCCCAGAGACTTGGGAAGCTGAGATAGGAGGATTTCAAGTTCAAGGCGAGCCTCAGAAATTTAGTGAGGTCCTAAGCAATGCAGCAAGAACCTGTCTCAAAAAAATGAAGGACTAGGGATGTAGCTCCGTGGTAAAGTGCCCCTGGGTTAAATCACCAGTACCAAAAAAAAAAAAAAGAAAAAAAAAGAAAAGAAAATCAATTGTAGATGGACATGGGGTCCATGCCTATAATCCCAGCTACTCAGGAGTATGAGCAAGAAGGATTGTAAATTCAAGGTCAGCCTCAGAAATTTAGTGAGGCCCTAAGCAACTTAGCAAGAACCTGTCTCAAACAAAAAAAAAACCTGGGAATGTGTCTCAGTGATTAAGTGCCCCGGGAGTTAGGAAAAATCTTCTTAGACATGACATCAAAGGCACAAACAATGAAAGAGAAATAGATAAATTAGACTTCATCAAAACTAAAACTTGGGCTGGGGAGATAGCTTAGTTGGTAGAATACTTGCCGTGCAAGCACAAGGCCCTGGGTTCAATCCCCAGCACTTCCAGCTTCAGAGGACAATACCATCAAGAAAGTGAAAAGACACCACAGAACAGGAGAAAATATTTGCAATATGTCTTTAAAATACATAAGGATGCTGCTACCCATAGCTACTCACGCTAAAAAGAAAAATAGCCCAATTTAAAAACTGGAAAACAATCTTAACAGATATTTCTACAAAAAAGATAAGCACATGAAAATATGTTCGAAGACATCATTAACCATCAGGGAAATACAAATCAATCTCATCAAAATACCACCTCATATCTACTAAGATGTCTACTGTAATTGCAACAGCTCGGGAAGCTGAGGCAGGAGGATCTCAAGTTCAAAGCCAGCCTCAGCAATGGTGAGGTACTAAGCAACTCGGTGAGACCCTGTCTCTAAATAAAATAAAAAATAGGTCTGGGGATGTGGCTCAGTGGTTGAATGCTCCTGAGTTCAATCCCCAGTAACCCCCCCCAAAAAGTCAGACCTTCATTAAAATTAGCTGCTCCCACACACAAAAGCATACCCAAAGGCATATATTTAACTGAGTTCTCCACTACTGGGGGGTTTCCTACTTTGTTGCAAAGGGCAAGAAAAAAAAACTAATATTTGGTGATTATTATGTGTGTACAACTTCATATATGATATTTTGTTTATTATTTACAACAACAGTGGGAGGTAGGCATTATTATTAGCCTTTATAAGATGAGAAAACTAAAGCCTAAAGAGTTTAAATAATAAATATTAAAATTAAGCACATATTTCCCTTGGTTCCTAAAACTCTATTATCCCTATGCTTTAGGCTTTAAAATCCAAATATAGACTTCTCTATGTTCAGCAATGGTTAAACATGAAAACTATTTTTACTTGTAACTTAGTTAAAATAATGAATCAACAAAAATTATCATAGTTCACTCCCAGGATCATAAGAACTTATTGTAAACAAAATTATTTTTATACCAACCTGAGCATCCTCTATTTCAGCCATAGACTCCCTGTTGATATTTTCTATGTCCTTGAAGAGTCTGTCAATTACCTCAGGTATGGTAGGTGAATTAGCTGTTATGATCAAGTTTTCAACAATTTCTGAAATAACAATGAATGATAAATGTTATGAAATGGTTATGAAATGGTTATGAAATGATCATTGGCTAAAAGTAACATCATTTTAAAATTTGTTCCTAGATCTTTGGCCAAACGAATTCAGCATGAAGGAACTTAAAATTATCCTTAGAGTAAAAACTGGAGATAAGGTGTCTTTTAGCTAAAGGTCCAAACAAAATTTGTATTCCCTGGGAGTCACTTGGAAAACTTAATCATCATCATTCACTCTCAAAAAAGTAAAATGCATTGACTTCACAAAAGTAATCTTATTATAGGTAATTTCAAAACCACAAAACAAGTTAACAATGTCTTCAAAATAGAAAAAGAAGAAATTCTAAAGGGAGACCCTGTAAAAATGAAAACACTTATTAATATTTTCAAGCATTAGACAGACATTAATTTATGCTGGCTTTGAAATCTTGACCTTACTTCATGAGAAAAAAATGACATGCCCAATTAGAGACAACATGAACCAGTTATTGAATCTGTACAAATGATGTCACCATTTTTTAAACAGTCTGAGCTCCAGATCCTCGGTACAGCTGAATCTTACTAGGCCATGGAATTCCTTAAAAAACAAGGATTAAGTAGAATCATAACTGATGCCTTACATATTATCAAAAATGAGGGGTTTTTTTCAAACAAATAAAACAAGTTTCTATAAGCTACATGTCTCTAATTTCTTGCAACTTTTCTAAGCATCAAACAAAAAAGAATACTATTAACATTCATAAAAATACTATAAAAGCACCTTCCAAAATATTTTTTTTGGGGGGGTACCAGGGATTGAACTCAGGGGCACTCGGCCATAGAGCCACATCCCAGCCCTATTTTGTATTTTATTTAGAGACAGAGTCTCACTGAGTTGCTTAGCACCTCTTTTGCTGAGGCTGGCTTTGAACTTGCAATTCTCCTGTCTCAGCCTCCTGAGCAGCTGGGATTACATGTGTGTGCCACTGTTCCAGGCCAAAAGATTTTTTAAAGTTGCCAAAACAGATTTTTTTTGTTTGTAGGAAGCTAGGGATTGAACCCAGGGCCTTGCACATATAAGACTAGTACTGTACCACTGAGCTATATCTCCAAACCCAACAAACAGATATTTTTTCATTACTGAGGATTGAACCCAGGAGTGTTCTACCACTGAGCTACATCCCAGTCAGTTTTATTTTTATTTTGAGACAGTTTTGCACTGAATTGCTCAGGCCAGCCTTGACCTTGTGACCTGCAGCATCCCCAAGTAGCTGGGATTACAGGCATACACCATACCTGGCAAAAAACAGAATTTTTAACCTGCTATACTAGACAATAAATCAACCACAAAATTTTTTCCCACTGGACACAGTGGTGCACACCTGGGAGCAACTTGGGAGGCAGGAGAATCACAAATTCAAGGCCAGCCTCCACAACTTAGCAAGGCCCTAAGCAACTTAGTGAGGCCATGTCTCAAAATAAAGATAAAAAAAATTGAGGAGGGGTTAGGATATAGCTCAGTGGTGAAGTGCACATGCATGAAGGCCTAGGTTTGATCCTCAGTTCCAAAAGAGAAAAGACAACAAATAACAAACCAAAAACAAAACAAAACAAAACAAAAAAGGATTGATGGGGATGGGGGTATAGCTCAGTGGTAGAGTGCCTGCCTCGCATGCATGAGATCCTGGGTTCAATTTCCAGTACCTGCCCCAAAATAGGGGAGGCTATGGATAGTGCTCATTGATTAAGCATCCCTGGGTTCAATCCCCAGTACTAAAAAAATTGTTTTTCAATTAAATGTCAGAAAATAGATTCAACTAGTCTGGTGTAGTGGCATAGCCTATAATCCCAACAACTCAGTAAACTGAAGCAGGAGGATTGCAAGTTTGAGGTCAGCCTTGGCAACTTAGGGAGATCCTATTTCAAAATTAAAAGGGCTAGGGATGTAGCTCAGTGATAGAACACCCTGGGTTTAATCCCCCGTATCAAAAAAGAAAAGAAAACAGATTCAACTAAAGACTTCACAAAGTAAAGTATGTTCAAATATACTAAAAAAATTTTTTGAAGTACGTGGGTGCTTCAATACCCACTGAATGAGCAAAGATATTCGGGAAAATATACCACAAAAGGTAAAATGATATGTATGAAAAGAAAAGCCCCTATCTTCCCTTTTTCCATAAATTACTTAGTGGAAAGACTCATATAAAATATCTTGGGTTGGAGTGGTAGAGCACTTCCTACCATTTTCAAGGCCATGGGTCTGATTGCCAGCACTGAAAAAAATATCTTAAATCTTCCAGGATCAGGTAAGCTTACATTGAGCTGAGGGGCATATATTATAGACCTTGCTCAAAATGTTGATAACAGGATCAGGGTGACATTTTAAAAAATCCAAATGTTGTTTTAAAACAGAGTTTTTGGGAAAAAAATTTCACTGTTGGGATCAAACCCAAGGCCTTGAGCACATTAGGCAAGCACTCTGCCCTTGAACTAAATTCCAGCTCCATATCACACATACTATGCAAGTGCTTTACCACTGAGCTACGTCCCCAGTCTCAACCCAATATGAATTTTTAACTTGAGTTCCTTTTCTAAAAAATCCTAAGATGTTATTGTAGAATACCAATTATAGTTCCTTGTTAGAGTATATATGACTATAAAGACATTTTTATTTGTGAATGTTCTCTTAAGTGGTTAATGTTTTATACAACTCAATTTTGTTGAAATAATTCTGGTCCTTTCAAAATACATTTTCAATGTCATTCAGTCGAGCAACTTGATTGACACCAGCTGAGGCAATAACAGCATAGCAGTCTTTTAAGATAAAATGGAGTCAGAAAAGCTAGGTAGATAATAGAGATCACATAGATGAATGAGAGTTGCACTACGAAGGAGCAATTTGCTTTTGGGAGAAGCTCAGAAAAGAGATTCTATAAATGCAGTCAACTCCCGAGATATGAAGACAACATGCTGTATTAAGATTATATCAAGCAAAATCATACATTTTGGGCAAAATGATTAAATTATCTTCCTGACTATTGAAATAAATTCTGATTTATAGCATGATTTAGTCTATTAAGTTTAAATGAAATTTAGCCTAGTTAAAACTATGGAGTCGCTCCATTGAGGCAGCCAATCAGTACCAATTAATTCTGATTAGGTAGACAGCATTCTAGGTAAAATAAAATAGAAAATAAACATTTTCCCTGTCCTTGAGGAAGGGAGCTTCTGTTACAACATGGAAAAATCTATCAACAGCCCTGCCATGTCTCTCCCTGTGACCTCCTTCAGCTCAACCAGTCATTCAAAAGTCAAAGCAGCTCAAAGACCTGCCAGGGTCAATTTGAGATTCTACTCCAAGTCACAATGATTATATGCAACTTCTTTAGTGAGGAAAAAAAACAAAACAAAAAATAAAATAAAAATTTGCATAGTTTTTACAGTCTCAAAGCTTTTCCAGATATATTCTTATTTAATCTTCAATCTGCTCTGTAAGGAAGACATTTTTATTTTTATAAGATGTGGAAGCATGCACAAGGCTATGAGTTCCATCACCATCACCACAAAAAAAAAAAAAAAAAACCAGTGGAAACTGACACTTGACAAAATGAAGTTACTTCTGAAATGTGATACACAGAGAAGAGAAAGCAGTAAGCTAGGACTTGAACTCAGTCGGGCTTTCTGATTTGAAATCCTAGACTTTTTACTACACTGGTTATTTTGAGAAGGGCATGGAACAAGTCACAAGTCAATAATCTGAGGCAACTAAAAAGGAGTAGAGAGAGAAAATACACCAAGACCATTCAAAATGCTAAGCCATGGCTCTGATCATAAGCAAAAATATTCTGACTGCAGAAGCTTGTTTGAATGACATCAGCCAAAATATCTAAAACAGTGTCTAAAGGGCATAGCAAACTCAACCAAACACATTTAGACACAGACTAAAATCACACTATAAATCAAAGTCTCTATCTATGATCAGAAAGATAATCTTTTTTCTATACAATGTCCCAGGCAATCTCAAATGACAAACTGGGTGTGGTACAAGAGAATCCAAGCAGAAATTCATAATGCAAAGTCATATGGAACCGCCTGCACCACAGTTTTAAGAGACCTAGTCACAGCAATGTGTTGTGGTTCCGAGAAGTGTCCTTATCCTTGAGGGCAACTAGGGAAGGATGCAGGGAAGGCTAACCTATGAGATGATGACAAACAAGCAGAAATTATACAATTCCACAAATGAAAAATCCTAGCTCAGTCGGGTGTGGTGGTCCATGCCTGTAACCACAGCTACTCAGGAGGCTGGGGCAGGAGGATTCAAAGTTCAATTCCAGCCCAGGGAACTTAGCAAGACCCTGTCTCAAAATTTGAAATAAAAATAAAAAATCCTGGGGATATAGCTCAGTGGTAGAGTGCCCCTTGGTTCAGTCCCCAGTATTGCAACAACAACAACAATTTGTTTTAAAAAAGAAAAGAAAAAGAAAACAGAAAGAAAAGGATCCAATGGCCTAACTTCTCTAGGACTAATCAAATAAAATTAGCATCTGTCTCTCTAGTCTGAAGGTCTGGTGAGTCCAGCATGCTCAAGTCTCTCAAGAGACAGGGGCTTGCACTGGTAGGTGCCATACCTCAATCTACTCTGGCTTAGCACAGAACAAACAGACAAAATCCACAGCTGTCTGCTTCTCTCTGGGGAGGGAAAACGGTGGTAGAGGCCATCAGAATCTCTGGTGGGACTGGTTGGTGGGTCTTCTCATGGAAAAAGCAAGTCAAGGTAGACTGAGTTTCTTTCTTTGTCTAATACATAAACACAAACACAAACACAGTGAATTAAGGAAAATAAAGAACCAGACAAAGATGTTCTAAACAAAGGAACAAGCTGGTCACTCATGAATGGGTAAGCAGGAAAGGACTATGAAGGGCAACTGAAAACCACAGGGAGCTTTATCTGACAGATAAATGGCAGGAAGATGGGGGCTTGGTGTGTTAAAATCTCCCCAGACACAATTATATCCCCTTAAGGAAAACTTGTTTTCCTGAAACTACTGTTTCAAGATCTTATAATACCCTACCAGGTGTCTGGACCCTCCTTTATCACTGAAACTATCACAACTCCCTGTCACAATAACAAGTAAAACATCAAGACCCTCACAAAGAAAACTTGCTGAGAGCTATTCAAAGGATAACCGATTAAGGGGACAGGAAATTGAGGCAAAAACAGGGAGACTCGACTTCCTTAAAAACTCCATCTCAGGGCTGGGATTGTAGCTCAGTAGTAGAGCCCTTGACTAGCACATGTGAGGCACTGGGTTAGATCCTCAACACCACATAAAAATAAATAAAGGTATTATGTCCATCTACAACTAAAAAATATTTTTAAAAAACTCCATCTCTGTGAGCACCACACCAACCTCTCATTGAGGCAGTTTGTGCAATTCCTATGCTGTCAGTCGAAAGTCAAACAGTGGTCCTGGGTAGGTCTCTCTGGAAACTTCGCTGGGACTTGCAATAAAACTGGAGGGCAGGAGGGGCACACCATCTTTCTCCTCTCTGAGAGAACTGACTCTCACCCTTGAGAGTGTCCCCATTTCTATTTTTCTACTCCTTCAATAAACTCGTGTGTGTTACTCTGAGCAACATGTCTGAAATCTTTTTGTCATAATTTCAAGAATCATGGTGAAGGGGGAGCCTCCATGGCTGTCTCAGTTCATGGTGGACCTCTACCCTGTAACATCTCCAAACCATGCAGTGCTGCATGCCTATAATCCCAGTGACTCGAGAGACTGAGGCAGGAGGATTGCAAGTTCAAGACCAGCCTCAGCAATTTGGCAAGACCTTCTCTCAAGATAAAAACTTAAAAGGGCTAGAGGTATGGCTCAGCGGTAAGAGCACCACTGGGTTAAATTCCCAGTACCACTAAAAACCAAATAAATCTCCATACCAAATAAGTATAAGAGTTACATGATTTACCTGAAAGAATTTAAAATATCTGTCATGAAGATGTTCACTGAAGTCAAAAGAATGAAGCATGAACAAAATGAGAATTCTGACAGAGAAAATATTTAAAAGTAGCAAATATTGCCAGTCATGGTGGCACACACCTGTAGTCCCAGCAACCAGGGAGGCTGAGGCAGGAGAATCACAAGTTCAAGGCCAGCCTGGGCAATCTAGCAAGACCTTATCTCAAAATAAAAATTTTAAAAAGGGCTAAGGATGTAGATGAAAAGTAGAACACTCCTGAATTCAATACTTAGTACGGCAAAAGAAAAGTATCAAATATTTCTCCAAAGATGACAAACGTGACCGATAGGTATATGAAAAAATACTCTAAATCACTAATCAGCATGGAATACAAATCAAAACCACAATGACATACACCTCATACCTGTCTAAAAAATAAAAGACAAGTGTTGGTAAGGATGTGGATAAATTAAGTCCCTACAAACTAGTAGTGAGAACACAAAATGATACAACTGCTGTGGAATACAGTAGAGAGCTCCTCAAAAAATTAAAAATAGCCAAGTGTTTTGGTGCACACCTGTAATCCCATCAACTCCAGAGGCTGAGGCAGGAGGATCACAAGTTCAAGGTTAGCCTGGCAACTTAGTGAGACCTTGTCTTAAAACTAAAATAAAAAGTGCTGGGGGTGTAGCTCAGTGGCAAAGTGCCACTGGGTTCAATCTCCAGTACCTCCCCTGCAACACACACACGAATTAAAAATAG
The DNA here is from genome assembly GCF_902686455.1 of Sciurus vulgaris. NCBI lineage: Eukaryota > Metazoa > Chordata > Mammalia > Rodentia > Sciuridae > Sciurus > Sciurus vulgaris. The sequence goes on along the minus strand of NC_136471.1, from coordinate 79,356,870 downwards.
ATGAGTATGGTAGTGCATGCTCATAGTCCCAGCTACTTAGGAGGCTGAGGCAGGAGGATAACTTGAGCCCATAAATTCAAGACCAGTCTTCACAACATAGAGAGCACCATCTTAAACCTTCAATGTATATATGTGAATACCCCACAGTGATGTGTGTACATCCACAAGAAATTAATTAAAAAAATAAAAATTAAATTACCATATGATCCAGTAATCCTACCTCTGAGTATATATCTAAAAGAACTGAAATCAGGATCTTGAAGAGATATTTATTAACATTCCTACATTCATTACAGTGCTACTCATAATAGCCAAGATATGGAAACAACCATCCACAGAAGAATGGAAAAAGAAAATGTGGTATAATATCCTGGCACAGTAAAGGATACCTATATTCTCAAGCTGTTCAGAAGACTGAGGCAGGAAGATCACTGGAGCCCAGGATTTCAGGGCCAGTCTGGGCAACATAGAGAGACCCTATCTCTAAGAAAAAAAGAAAAGAAAATGTGGCATATATCACATGGAATCCTATTCAGCCTTACAAAAAAAGGACGGATATTCTGAAGTATGTGCCAACATGGATGTTGAAGACATTATGCTAAGTGAAATAAGTCAATCACAGAAAGACAATATGCATTATTCCACTTACATGATATATGTAAAATAGTCAAGTTCATAGAACCAAAGAGTAGAATGGTGGTTTTCAGGTACTGGGAAAGAGAAAGAAATGGGGCGTTACTAACCAACAGGCATAAAATTTCAGTCAAAGGGAATAAATAAGCTCTAGGGACCAGATTTACAACATTGTACTTATAGCCAATAACAATATTACAATGTTCACTTAAATTTTTGTTAAGAGGGTTGGGGTTGTAGCTCAGTAGTAGAGCACTTATCTAACATGCTCAAGGCTCTGAGTTCAATTCCCAGCACCACAAATAAAAAATCTGTTAAGACAGCAGATATCACACTAAGTGTTCTTACCAAAATAAATGATACAGCTCCAAAGCTAAACAGGAGCCTAGAGTACACCCCCTAATATGTTAAATCTCAAATCTGATGGCCAGTATAACTCAGTCCAAACCAACCCCTTCCTTACTCCACAATGCTGGTACTCCTTTCTTGCCCTTTGACGTAATTGGCTCAGAGACTGGAACAAACCTAATCCTACAAACAGCATTCATCAGGAGATAAAGTTATGTAAAGTTGTGGAGGGCAACTGGCTGGGGAGCAGGGAAGCAAAAGGTTACAATATCATGTTAATCAAAAAGAAATTTCCAACTTAATTCACAACATCAAGTCACATTTAAGGCATTACATTTTACTTAAAGACTAAAGAACAGAATTATTTGACAAGGAACAAACAGAGAAACATCTCAGAAAATAAAAACAAAGAGGCACAATTCAATACTCTCAACCAAATACACATTGTATGAATGTTACAAAAAATATAGGCATATGACATCTTTCACACTACTCTAAATGGAAGACCCATAGCCAAACTCAACTAGTCAAAGCAATCCTATCCCTAAATATCTACTTCACAAAAGACCTTTGTACATGGTACTCTTTTATTCTCATTACATCATGTTACCTTTTCTTATCCTTTGTAGATAAGCCCTGCTGCTCTTGACTGAGAATCTTCTATTCAGCTCAGATCTGGTTGTTTTGGTCACTGTGGTTACCAAACACCATTTCTATCTATTTGAAAAACCTTATTTCATTGTTAAATGAATTTCTTTTTGTTGAATGCTAATAATGTACTAGGCACTGAAGCAAAAAAGAACTGCCTAAGACACTTGCCCAATAGATTCTTATCTTAATCAGATCAGAAACAACACAATGAAAGACTGAAAATGCAGTAGGTCAACTTTGACAAAACCGAAGCGTACTAGTAGGGCTGAGTACATTTTAGCCACTCTAACCAAAGAGGTCTTTAAAGAAGTCTAAGTTGGGGCTGGGGAGATAGCTCAGTTGGTAGAGGCAAGCACAAAGCCCTGGATTCTAATCCCCAGCACCACAAAAAAAAAAAAAAAAAAAAAGAGTCTAAGTTGATTCGACTATGCTTGTAGTTTCTCATATCTATGCAATAGTGTGTACTTTAGTATAGAACAGAGATGTGGTTTCCACATATGTGGATTCAAGCAACTAAGGATTGAATATGTTTTTTTTTTTTGATTGTAAACTTTGGTTTATTTTTATTTGAGTTCTCATTGTACAGCAAGCATGAAAAAAGGGAGAGTGGAGTCCATGAGGAGATGAACTGTCAGTCTGTCTTTAATCTGGCATGATGAGACACCTGGTCAGTCAGGCCTGCTTTGATAGAGTTTGTTACAGACTGCCTTATGTTTTCCTCCATCAAATTATCACCCAGGGGCTTCAATACCTGTTCCCATAGTGTTTCAGCAATCTGATCAATCATTGTTCCAATTTCTCTGAACTCCCCAGAGTATTTAACATATGCCCAAGTACAAAGGGATGTCAGTGCTAACCCCATGACAAGGTTACACAAGACAGCTATAGAGTTTAGGCCAATGAAGCCAGTCAGTCCTGAGATTATATACATAGCAAACATGACTGCAAACAGTGTGGCAGGAGTACGAGCAGCATAGAAGATATTTTTGCCATCATTGTGCTTTATAAAATTTGCATAGGTTTCTTCAATTTCAGCTTCAAGCTGGTCCTGATAACGACGGCAGAACTCATCTCCACCCATTTTTTTCACAGAACGAAATTGTTTAAGTGCTACTTCCTTGAGATCCAAGTGTTTTCGCTCCAGATCTGAAGGTGCAATGTAAGGCTTGTCACCACCACATACCTGTTCCCTGCTTTTGCAATAGAGATCTCTTGCTCCTGCTACAGCAGCAGGATTATTAGCTTCAGCTGTTGCCTGAAGCATGGACTTTGGATGTGGAAGTTCCTCTCCTTGATAAATTTTAATGTAAGCCTTAAAATATTCTACAAGATCTCTACAAGTGACTTTAGATCCACTTATCTCTTTTTCCACCAAATTTTCAGGGGCAAGCAGCAATGGAACCAGATTTTGAAGCTCTCGTTTAAAGTCTTCATCAATATCTTTCAATCTCCCATCAAAACTAGGATTAGTTGCAACTTTAAGACCAGGATGTGGCAAAAGGAAACAATCCAGATTTGAGAAACAATTGTGAATGTGCTTCCTTACATTCTGTAGCTCTTCATGTTGATTTTGTTTTACCTGCAATCTCTTTTCAAGGAATTGTTTTCCACCTTCCAAGCCATATGAATGTTCATAAGGATAACTCCAATCTCGAATCAAAAACATTAATGTCTGAAATGGTTTCTGGTAGATTTCTTCCATTGCAAGTCTTCCATACTCTGTGAATAATTGCAAGTGTTGAAGATCATCTTCTTGAATATTCTGAGATAAATTATATACCTGCACAGAGCTGGTCATAGTGCTCAGAGCAAATACGGTTGCACAGTCTTTAATAGTTGACTGGCTATCAAAGGCACCCTGGGTATCCATTAGCAGCACAGCCACTTTTGTTCCATTAGGTCTGTCAATCACAAATACTTCATTCCACACTTGTATGCCTGTTGTTTCTCTTTCACAACCACCTCGCCAAGTAAAGCCAGTCAATGGTTCATTGTTTCCACCAATCCAACTTTGAGAATCCTTGTTATACATATATCTAAGCATGAAGTCCAGTAGAAATGATTTCCCTTTACGAAAAGCTCCTGCCACAGACACCACAACTATGTTAAGATCTCGTATGTGCTCCTGTAGCAGTATCTGCTCCAAAGCTTCTTCATCAAGCTCAAAGTTATGGTCATCTTCATGAGCAAGGACAATCTGTACTGGACAAGGTTTCTTCATAACCTCATCAGAATTTACTAGGTCATCATCTTCATAATCCTCCCCTAGGGAGGTCGTGGACGAGACGTGGTTAACCTCCGCGGTAGGGTCGCTGGTCCGCCGCCGGTGCCTCAGCCCCTGGTGCGGCTGCTGCCTTCGCGCTGCCTCGTCCCTCTCCGCCATCTTGTACCGATTTAAAATTAACTCCCCCTGAATATGTTTTTTAAAAAAAGCAGGCAGTGGGCTGGGGTTGTAGCTCCGTAGTACAGCACACTCAGCTACCAAGCATGAGGCACTGGGTTTGATCCTCAGCACTATATAAAAATAAAAATAAAATAAAAGTATCATGTCCACCTACAACTAAAAATATATACATATGAAAAAAGCCAGGTAAGTTGTACATGCCTTTAATCCCAGCACTTGAGATGCTGAGGTGGGAGAATTGCATGAGCACAGGAATTTGAGACCAGATTGAGCAACACATTAGGACCCCCATTTCAAAAACTACAAAAAAAAATTTTTAAATAAAGTGTATGGATATGGGTAGATTAAATACTACATCATTTTATATAAGCATTCAAGAATTCGGGGGTCCTAGAACCAATCTTCCATGTATATCTTGGCAAATACATATAAAATAAAATAAAACTTGCTTTCAAAAGAATTCAATAGCTTAATAAAATCTAAAGAAGAGACAGGTGTGATGCACACAGTTGTAATGCCAACTACTTGGGAGCTGAGGCAGGAGGATCATAATTCAAGGATAGCCTGGGCAAGTTAATGAGACCCTGTCTCAAAAAGGGCTGGGAATGTATCTCAGTGGCAGAATGTATCTCTTGCCTAACATGTGTAAGGTACTGGGTTCAATCCCTAGCACTGCAAAAGAAAGAGAAAAAAGAAAGATGGCTCATTTTCCACACAAGGTATCTTTAGTCTGTCCATTCCTAATAGAATATACTAGTTATTTAGAAAATTGCTAAGCAAAATATCATAGACAATCAGGCACCCTGTGGTTTTTGTTGTGTGTGTAGTACTGGGGATTGAACCCAGGCAATGCTAGGCAAGCAAACTCTAACCCTGAGCTACATCCCCAGGTCCCCCTTTCTTGGTACTAGGGATTGAACTCAGGGGTGCTTTACTGCTGAGCTACATCCCCAGTCCTTTTTTTCTTTTTCTTAATTGATTCTTTTTAGTTATACATGACAATAGAATCAATTTTAACATAATTATAAAAGCATGGGCTATCTTGTTCTAATTCAGACCCCTTTCCCTGCACTATCACCCCTTGCTCCCTCTTCCCTGCCCCCATTTTTGAGATAGGGGCTTGTGAAATTGTCCAGGATGGCCTTGAACTTGTGGTCTTCCTGCCTCAGCGTTCCAAATAGCTCCTGTGGATTATTTTTTATAGTGATGAAAACACATAAGAGAAGTTTATTTAAGCCTGTTTACATTTCCAAATAATTGTTTAAAAAATGTCCAAATCACCAGGCATGGTGGTACACACTCATAATCCTAGGCATTCAGGAGGCTAAATCAGTAGTATCACAAAGTTTGAGGCCAGCCTGGGCAACTTAGTGAGAACTTGTCTCAAAATAAAATAAAGTGTTGGGCGGGCTAAATAAAATCCTCTAGCTTGACTTGTTATTAATTGACTTTAAAAGTTACTACTTCTAAAGGTCACACTAACAATACATTAGTCTCCCTCTAGTTTTGCTGGAGATAACACCTCTGACATATGGGTTATGATGATAATGGATGCCTAGGTTACCCTTGAGTGACCTGAAGGCGACTTTTGCTGAAAACACTGACTCTTCACTTGGGCCTACAGATGTCTGATGGATATGGAAAGGCCTGGCATCACTGATAATACGAATATTGTGTCTGTCTCCTTTGTTACCTTAAACTCTGAGTCAGAGTCTACTAAATTCTGCATGTAGACATTTGATCATTTGAGAAATGTTTTGTCCCAAGCTGTAATATAGTGTTTAATTGACTTGGACATGCCTAGTCTCTCTCTACCCTTTTCAAATTTAAAGACATCCACCAAGTATCATTACCAGAAACATCAGACCATGAAATGAGTGAAAAGAGAAGGCACCCAAATTCCTGGAAAATCTCTTCCTATTCCTAGAAAATACATGCATATTCCCCTTCATTAGTCTATCCCTCTCCCTCATTATTGTTATTCCCATATCTACAACCCCACAATCCCCTGGAATACGAGGTTGATTTTCTAGCATGGATTCCCACTTCTCCATTCTTTTGCCACTGAATAAAGCCTTTCTCCCCAGCACTCATCTCTCAGATGTTGGTTTTTCTGTGGGATTTGCTTCCAAACCTGGGTTTAGTAACAATGTACTGGTGATACAGTTCAGTGGTATTGTTTGTCTAGCATGTACAAGGCCCTGGGCTCAATCTTCACCACATCCCACCAAAAAATTTCCAAATCATCATTAATTAAAAAGGACAGAGTCCCTCTACATGGTGGCACACACTGGTAATCCCAGCAACTTAGGAGGTTGAGGTAAGAGAATCAACGTTCGAGGCCAGCCTCAGCAATTTAGCAAGGTCCTAACCGTATCTCAAAATTTAAAAAAAGAGAGAGAAAGGGCTGGGGATATAGTTCAGTGTTTTATAAAGTGTCCCTGTGTTCAATCCCTAGTACCACAAACAATCATTTAAAAACAAAAAACAGTCATTCCTGGTGACCTGGTGACCATATTAATATGAATGAAACAAACAAGAGTTACTTTACTCATTCATTTAATAAACATTTGATAAGCCAGTTTCTTTGATATAACCAAAGATATAAAAAGAATAAGAAAGACATAGTCCCCTCCCCTGAGGAGCTTAAAGTCATTTCTACAAGCCATATATATATATATATGGATACGCACATCAGTCAATCACATTTTTTGGAGTTTTAAGTAACCTTAAAATGCTAGTAACACACTCCAATTTTACAATAGACTAAAATGGGGCTGGGTATGTATCTCAGTGATCATTGGTACAGTGTTGTCTAGTATGTGCAAGGCCCCAGGTTTAATCCCAGCACTGAAAAAAAAAAAGCAGAGAAAATCAAAACTACACTGAGATTTCATCTCAGTCCAATTAGAAAGGCAATCATCAAGAATACAAGTAATGGGGCTGGAGAGATAGCTCAGTCGGTAGAGTGCTTGCCTTGTAAGCACAAGGCCCTGGGTTCAAATCCCCAGCACCCCCCCCCAAAAAAAAAAAAGAAAAGAAAACAAGTAACAATAAATGCTGGCAAGTTACCAGAGAGGAATTCTTTTGTTGGTGAGAATATAAATTAGTACAATCAATACAGACAGCAATAAGGAGGCTCCTCAAAAGATTATGAAAGGAACCACCATATGAGCCACTTCTCTCCTAAGTATTTATACAAAATAATGAAAGTCATCATTCTATACAGATATATGCATCCCCATATTTATGGCAGCACAATTTACAGTAGCCAAGTTATGGAACCAGCCTAGGTGTCTACCAATAAACGAATGCATAAAGTGGTATCTGTACACAATAGAGTTCTGTTCATCCATAAAGAAAATGAAATTATGTCATCTTCAGGAAAATGGATGGAACTGGAGAGCATTTTGTTAAAAATAAGCCAGACTGAAGAAGTAAAGGTTCATATGTTTTCTCTCACATGTTAAAGCCAAAGAGAATAAGGGGGAAAAGAGATCTCATGAAAACAGAAGGGAGACAAGTTAAGATAATGGAAGGGGATGAGGGGGAGCAAGGAGGGGAGGTAAAGGGGAAGTAATGGGGAATTAAATTGATCAAATTATCTTATGTGAATATACCAGTATGTCACAAAAAATCCCACTATTACTAATAAAAAATGTTTAATAAAATTAAGCATAGAGAAGTCAACTAATTTACCCAAGATCAAAGCTATTAATAGCATAGCACTGAAAAGAATACAGGGCAAGTCAGGCGTGGTGTCACATGCCTGTAATCCCAGTGCAGGAGGATTGCAAGTTCTAACCCAGCCTTAGCAAAAGTGAAGTGCTAAGCAACTCAGTGAGACCCTGTCTATAAATAAAATACAAAATAAGGTTGGGGACGTGGCTCAGTGGTTGAGTGCCCCTGAATTCAATCCTCTGTAACCCTCCCCAACGAAAAAAAGAATCCAAAGCAAATACATTCTTCTGCTTTGGCTGGCACTACATTTCTCCTTGTAAAACTTAATTCAACAAACATTTATTAGATGTCTGGTATCAGGCAGATACTGGACATCTTTCTAGGAATATAAAAATAAATGAGGCAATCTATGCCATTAAGAGGATCACACTATCAAGAGAAAATGAAACAAATTACATAATAATATAAGTGGTGTGAATACAAATGATTGAGTAACTCTGCCCATTTGAGGGATAGGATTAGGAATGGCAGGATAGGCTTCACTGAGACATGATTTGAGATGGGTCTTACAGAATAGGTTAAAACGATTCCCAGGCAGATATTAAAGGAAATAACACACTGGAGGGAGAAACACAGATGTGGAAAAGCACAGCAGGTTCAAAAAACCATAAGTACTTGCGCATGACTGAAGAAAAGGGTAAAGGACAGTTACAGAAAACACTATTAGAAAGGTATATAGAAACCAAGCGTAGTGGCACACACCTATAATCCCAGCAACGTGGGAGGTTAATGCAGAAGGATTGCAAATTCAAGGCCAGTGCTAGCAATTAAGCTGTCTCAAAAGAAAAGGGCTGGAGATGTAGCACAGTGGTGAAGCACCCTTGGGTTCAATCCCCAGTAAGGAAAAAAAAAAAAAAAAAAAAGAGGGAAAAAGAAAAGAAAGACGTGTAGAGGCCAAAGCTTGAAAGACACTATGCCACACTAAGAAAGTTTAATTACGTTGTTCATTCAATCTCTTTATTTTAAAAACTGTATTATTTCTATCTGATTGGTGCATACCAGGTGACCCCAATGAATATCTCAATGAGAATTCTGCAACAGGCTATACAACAGACATACTCATGGATCTATAAACTATGTTGCCTTCTCTTGGAATATTTTTTTTTTTTTTTTTTGGTGGTGCTAGGGATGGAACCCAAGGCCCTGTGCCTGCAAGGCAGGCACTTTACCAACTGAGCTCTCTCCCCAGCCAGGATATTTCTTAATGATTCTGCCATTCCTAATGTGAGGATCCCACTGTGGCATTTCAAGGAATGAGAAAAAATAGCTCATAGACAGCTTCCAAATAAACAAAGTCCTTGAGATTCAATGAAAGACAATTATCTTAGGTGAGTTTCTCTACTACACTTTTTAGTCTAGACCTGTGTGGTCTAATATGGTAGCAACACTGAGCACTTGAAATGTGGGTAATCTAAATTGCAACATATGAGGCTGGAGGATAGTAGGAGAGCACCTGCCTACTGTGAGGCCCTGGTTTCAATCCCAGCACTAGAAAAAATTGAGAAGTACTCTAATTATAAAATACACACCAGATTTCAAGGACTTAGTATGAAAAAAAAAAAAAAAAAAACAATGTAGCCAGTCATGGTGGCACATGCCTACAATCCCATCCAGAGACTTAGGGGGCCTGAGACAGAGGATTGCAGGTTTGAGGCCAGCCTCAGCAACTTAGTGAGATCATGTCTCAAAAGCAGGGGCACTGTGGATCCGGCTTTGTCACAGAGCACCCCTGGGTTTGATCCCTAGTACCAAAAAAAGGATATAAAATATCTCAGTAATTGTGTATATCGATTACATGCTGATACAATAATATTTTGGATATGCTGGGCTAAAAGACAATATTATATTTATTATTAAAAATTAATTTTACCTATTCTTTTTACTTTTTCAATATGGCTACTAGAAAATTTAAAATTACCCTTGTAATACACCTTATATTTCTATTGGACAGGACTAGTGTTGAGTATACATATATTTTTTTCTGAAGTTTTTTGTTGTGGTGATGGTGGTGGCACTGGGGATTGAACTAAGGGGCATCTTACCACTGAGCTACAACCTCATTCATTTTTATTCCTTTTATTTTAAGATAGGGTCACACTAAGTTGCCCAGGCTGGCCTCAAACTTGTGATCCTTCTGCCTCAGTCTCCCAAGTAGCTGGGATTATAGGCATGTACCATCACACCTGGCTATTTGCTGAAGATTTGACAAACCAAATTAACTAATATCTATCTTCCCAAAAATTATCATAAATAAAACAGAAAAAGAAAATATAAACAAATATTGTAATAGATCACAAGGGTATTTGTATAACAAAAAAGGGAAAGAAGTTAGAAATTTAGAGAAAGGAAAATAAAAATTTGTCTCCAAACTAATCACAGGAAAAAAGGAGCTACAACACTGGATAAACAGTTGCCATTTTTTAAGAATTAAACATATTATTGAGAAGGAAAACTGGACTAAATTACCTCATTAAAAATATTTTCTCAACACCATTCAACTTCTTTTTGCTATTTCCCATATTACATCACCTTCAATTTTGGATGGTCTTGATGCTTGCCAAGAGAAGGGAATTTTTCTGAATTAGGAAGGAAAGCTTAGGAAACTCCCCAGCCCACCTGCTATTATTTCTTAAATTAAGAGTTTGAGGGGCTGGGATGTGGCTCAGTGGTTAAGCATCCCTGGGATCAATCCCAGGGACCAAAAAAAAAAAAGAAAAAAAGGAATTTAGAGCCTTTTAAAAACATGTCCTCCATAAAGGAAATACTCTAGACAATGTGTTGAAACCTGGCTGTAAAAGTACTTTGCATACCAGCAATTCCACTCCTAGGAATTTCCCCTAAACAAATGAAAACCTAAATCCACTCTTAAAACTTACACATGAACATTCATAGCAACTTTTTTCATAACAGCCAAGAGTATCCATCAAGTGACCAACTGATAAACAAATTGCAATGTACTCATTCAGAGGAATACTACTAGGCAATGAAAGGAATTAAGTACTCATATATACAACAATAAGGGTGAATCACAAAAAAATTATGCTTAGAGAAAAATACAATAGAAAATACTGAATGATTTTATTTATGAATGAAACTAAAGCAACAGAAATCACAACAGTGGTTGCAGTAGAGAGTGGGGATGGGGGTGGAGACTAACTGCAAAAGGGAATAACAAACTTTTCTAAGGAGATAAGAATGTTCCATTTCTTTAACATTTGCTGCCAGGTATAATGACAAAGATTGTAACCCCAGCTACTCAGAGGTTGAAGCAAGAGGATTGCCAAGTTTGAAGCTAGCCTGGAAAACTAAGCAAGACCTTGTCTCAAAATAAAATAAAGGTGTGGTGACGTAGCTCAATGGTAGGGCATTTATCTAGGATACACAAGGGCCTAGTTTCAATACCTAGTACTGCAAGGAAAAAAAATTAAAATGAGTCATTACATCATTATATAAAGAGAAAGATGATCATCCCTACATCTAAAAAGAAACGTTATTTTGTGCTGATCATATCAAACCTAGAGAACTGTATTCTGTTCTAGGTTCCACACTTAAGGAATAACATAAAAAGTATAGAGCAGTTCAGAAGACAGTATACAAAATTAAGAGAAGACTGACTAGAAAACATGTAACATGAGGAATACTGAACAGAGATGCTCCATCTGCAGAAGGGACTTCCCACAGGACAAGGTAAGTATATTTAGGTAGTTGAAGAACTGGCATGCAGAAAAGGAGGTATCTTCATTTGGTTTAGCTTACACCAGAAATCATTTGGAATTGGTGATACAAAAATATTGGTGTTACATCAATTTGTCCTCAGAAGGAAATGAACTAGAGTCATCACGTGGCCTTTTGTGGTTCATTTTGTTTTGTTTTAACTGTTGTTTGTTTGGCTTACAGCTTTGGGAATTGAAAGCAGGGCTTAGCAGTAGGAAAGTGCTTTATCAATGAACTACAACCCTTGTGGTTCATTTTTATAAAACTTGATTAAAAGGATTCTGTGTACAGAAGAGAAAACTCAAATTGCCAATAAATCTATGAAAATAAACTCAACTTTGCTAATTGTCGGGATGTGTAAATCAAAACAAAACCCATGTAGATGGTAACATTAAGGAAGATGAAACTGGCTAAGAGATATATGAAAACTCTCTGCAGTATCTTTGCAACTTTTCTGTAAATCTAAAGTTATTTCTAGGTTTGTGGTAGAATATTTGCTTAGCATGTGAGTGGCCCTAGGTTCAATCCTCAGCATCAAAAAAAAAAAAAAAAAAACAAAGTTATTCAAAAATGTTAATTAAAAAATTTAAATGTTAATAAACACAAGAATACCCTTCACCCTTGCAAAGTTCTAAGTCTGACAATATCAAATATTAACAAGGAAATGGGGGAAAGTGAAAGGTAAAACATAGTATAAATTGTTACATCTATTTTGCACAGCCATTTGGCAACATTTATGAAGTTAAAGATGCTCATACCTTTTGATCCAGCATACATACACTGCACTGTCCAGTAGGGTAACCACTAGCTACATGTAACTGACTACTAAGCACTTGAAGTGTGGCTAGTATAAAATGAGATATGATTTAAGTATAAAATACACACTAATGCTGGGGGTGTAGCTCAGTAATAAAGCACATGTTTAACATATATGAGTCCCTGGGTTTGATCCCTAGCACAAAAAAAAACCATACATATCAAACTCAAAGACTTTGTATCAAAAAACAATGTAAAATATCTCATAAATAATTTTATATTGATTATATGCTTAAATAATAACCTTTTGGACTGGGGATATAGCTCAGTTGGTAGAGTGCTTGCCAAGGCCTTGGGTTCAATCCCCAACACCGCAAAAAAAAAAAAAAAAAAAAAAAAAAAAAAAAAAAACTTTTGGAAATGCTAAGCTAAACAGTGTACCATTAAAATTCATTTCATCTGTGTAACCCTTTTTATTTTTTGTACTAGAGATTGAACATGGGGGCGCTTAACCACTGATCCATATCCCCAACCCTTTTTATTTTTCATTTTGAAACAGGGTCTCATTAAGCTGCTTAGGGTCTCACTAAGTTGCTGAGACTAGCCTTGAATTTGTGATTCTCCTGCCTCAGCTTCCAGCACCTTTTATTTTTTATTTTGAGTCAGAATCTCACTAAGTTGCTTAGGTCCTCCCTAAGTTGTTGAAGCTGGCCTCGAAATTGTGATCCTCCTGCCTCAGTTTCCTGAGTCTCTAGGATTACAGTTGTGCACCATCACACACTGCTCTGGCTGATATTATCTATTTCTTTTTTTTTTCATATAGAAAATGCTGATTAGCTGGGTACAGTGGTACATGCCTATAATCTCAGGGCTTCAGGAGACTGAGGCAAGAGGATCACAAATTCAAAGTCAGCCTCAGCAACTTAGTGAGGCACTAAGCAACATAGTGAGACCTTGTCTGAAAATAAAAAATAAAAAGGATGGGGATATATTTCAGTGGTAAAGCACCTCTAGTTTCAATCCCCAGTACCAAAAAAATAAAGGTAAAAATAGTTTCATTCAACTTATGATATAGTATGTGTGTACTGGGATATGGTATAGAACATGTTTTATTGCCATGGGTGGTAGCAAAATATGTTTGAACATCCTTGCAAAATACTCAAAAATGCAATGTTCATTGTAGTATTGTTAGTAACAGCTAATACATGTCCAAAAAAGGGGACTGAATAAATAAACTGTATATTTACATTCAGTGCAGTGGAAACAAATAATCTAGAATTGAAATATACACATGAGTAAATATTCAAAACACACCCCAGAAATGAAAAATAAAACAAAAACCCCACAATGCTGGGGGACAGGGAGCAGACAGACACATATAAGTTGCAAAGAAAACACATAAAATAATATTAATTATGTAAATTTAAAAAGAGCAGGACACAGTGGTGCCTGTAATCCCAGCTACTTGAGAGGTTCAGGTAGGAGGATTCCAAGTTTCAAGTTGGCCTAGGCAATTTAGTAAGATCTTGTTTAAAAATAAAAAAAATAAATACCAATGGGGATGTAGCTCAGTGGTAAAGCTCTCCTGGGTTCAATCCCCAGTAGCACAAAAAAAGTTACATGTAATATTTTAGTTCTTTGAAATAATGAAATATCAGAAGCATATGGCAAACTTAAGAAATGACAAGTCAGTGGTAGGTATACAGGTTTTGTTATCTTACTCTCTAAATTTTACTGTGTGCTTCAAATGTTTATGTAAATACAAGGTCTCAAATACCATATACTTAAGTTATAATCCCTATTCCACACTTATACCGTTTAGATAATATATCGTAAGTTAAAACTGAAGGTACGAGTAGTGGGCTTTGTCATTTTTTAAAGAATGATTTTAATTGCAGTGTTGGAGATGGAACCAGAGCCTTGGCATGCCTGCCAAGCACTCTATCCCTGAGCTACCTGCTTCCCCCTGTCCCATCATCATTTAAAATGACAAACCTTAGCAAAATACTGACCTGAACTTTTTTAAGTCATAGATTTACAGCCACCTTACTTTCAATATATTTATCATTATGTAATTGTGAATGTACCACATGTCTAATCATTTCCTTAGAAACAAAGGAAAGTACTGTAAAAACTCCCAAAATGGCATGGTTGTGGAACCTGGTGTTCTGGTCAATCAAACTGCTTTCTATTATGAAGAGTTCCCATAAATACCATACATGGATTACCAATTTTTAAACGAGTAAAGACACAATAAAACTCACTTAAACCTAAAACTACACACTTAAATAAAATCTATTTTTCAGGGCTGGGGATGTAGCTCAGTGATAGAGCACTTATCTAGCATATGCAAGGCTTTGAATTCAATCCCTAGTACTGCCAAAAAATTATTTCACTGATGACTATGGAAAGGCACTTCAGGATCTTGCAGTAATTCTCTTAAAATGTACTTTTAATGCTGTAGATTCCTATTTCATATTAAACCAGTGTTATTTTGCATGTCATAAAAATCCTGAAAAGATAAATTATAAATTATGACTACTGTTTCCCTAGACTACCTGATAAAAATTTCCCAGTGTCTTTATTCTATATTGTTTCTGGTACATATAAGAGAAAAGCTGGAGTTATGGATACTCCAAAGAGTCAAAATTCAGAAACAAAATACATTTAGAATGTACTAAATAATGCAACAGTTTGATTATTTTCTTTACTACCACAAAGCTAGATACCTTTAAAGTCCATGAAACGAAAGTCGATACCATCCATTTTTAAATCTCTTGCTCCAGCCTACAAAACAAGCAAATAGTTTAATACTCTGTCCTTTATCCCCAGTTTCTGGATAATTTTTTTCCAAACATTTTTTTCCTGTTACTTGTTATCCAAACGGTGCGGGGGTTGGGGGGGCTTGAGGAAATTGAAAACAAAAATTAGTGAAGATGGAGTCAGATTAATGCAAATAGGGCCGTGCTTTCTTACAATATAAAAGGGGCCTGGAAAATTTCATCCCAAGACTTTTCTTACCATAATTCGGCCCAGCAACACGAGAAACAGGGCTGAGAGGTACCCTGTGATTGGTTGGTTGGTACTTGCTGCTTCCTCCTAATTGGTTCAAAATCCCCCCGCCCTGTCAGAGCATCCAATCACTCACTATCTTCTTTCCCGATCTCGAAGACAGTTAGCACCTACATCACCCCACCCCTAACGGTCACCAACCGTCTCCAACTACCCCATTTTGATGGAAGTAGGTCCGTCACATATATAAACTACAGTAACTACTCATTCGCCCTTTCATTGACCAGGAACTGCTCCTCAGCCTCCTCCAATCTCAGCAAAAAATACTGCCTTTCACCTTGAGAGTTAGCCACCAGAGGCTTGCTAGTCTAAAGCCATTGCCTCCAATTAAATCTAAAACTTGTTGGGCACGCCTTATTGCTAGTTATAAACCACTCAACTGGGCTGGAATTTAGTTCTCTGGTAGAGCATTTTCCCATCATGCAACACATCCTCGGTGAACCGCAAAATAGGAAAGAAATAAATCACCCAATTATCCCATGCCTGAAGCCACCTCTAACCCTTCCTGCCCATTAAATCACTCACCCTGGCTGGGAGGCCAATGCTGCAGCCATCCACAATGTGCTCTACACAAATCCCTTGTACAGCGCCTCTGGACACTCGGGAAACTCCTCCCCCTGTGACTACGTCATCAAAGGCCACTCCCAACTGGCCTTTCCCCTGTATCTCAGAGCCTAAGCCTTGGGGCCCATCTGGATGTTTGAACCTAGGAATGCATCTAGGAGAATCACTGGATGAAACCAAGATGAGGCTCACTGGGAGGAAGCAAATATGATGTAAAACTGGAAGCATAATACAAATAATTGAGGGAAAAGTGTAAATGGCCAGGATTAAAGGAAAGAGGACAGCAGGATTTCACATGGTAGGGGGAGGGGGATAAAGTACATAATACTACCAAATAGGTATTCAAGATTGGCAAAGAATCCAGACTCACCTATAGTCTCAAAACTTGGAGACAAAGTCTGGAAGATCTTTTGAGTTCAGGAGTTTGAGACCAGCCTCAGTGAGGCAGTGGCATACAGAACCCCATCTCAAAAAAAAAAAAAAATGTAGTGACAAAGGTCAGAAATATCAGAAGTAAGGGAAAAACTCTAGTTCCCAAATATGTTTTGCTGCCCTGCCCCCCCCCCTTTTTTTGTCATATTTAAAGGAAACTACCTAATGATTCTCCTTTAGGCTCACAGAAAATTCATGTATTCCACCTATTTTTTAACAAATGGTTTTAGGGGTGGGTGGAACATATAAGTAAATATATTTGATTTACCTAACCTGTGCAAGATACTTGCAACTAAGGAGTTGGCCTCTAAAGAAATCGCCACTGAGAGACAGCAGTGACCCCAGATTTGGAGATAAAGCCAATATCAAAACATTAAAAAGAGGGCTGGGGATGTAGCTCCGGTAAAGCACTTGCTTGGCATGTGGCAAGTCCCCTGAGTTTGATCCCCAGGACTAGGAAAAAAAAAATAAGATTCCAACTTCTCCTTTCACACATCCTTTTTTAAAACTTCGTGCACCACAGTCTGCCCAGATGTGAAGCTGGCTAACAGAATGATGAAGAAAATAGACTATGGCTCCCATTCTGGGAACATTAACAGAGTTCCCTCCTGACCCTGAAAGTCTGAAGATCAATCATTATGTATCATGGGAAAAATGGCATTTCTAAAAATATTTTTTTCCTCTCCAAAGTTTTCTGCATCTAGATCACATAGTACTATGAAGAAAAGAGAAAAGAAAAGACAAAAAATACAGTAGTACTCTCCCTCATCTGCAGTGTAGCTTTCTGAAATTTAAGTTACTTGTGGTCATTTGTAATCTCAAAATATTAAATGGAAAATGGCAGAAATAAATAATTTATAAGTTTTAAATTATGTTTATTAAAGTTGTTTACAACAATTATCATAATTATTCTATTTTTATTATTAGTTATTATTAATCTATTACTGTTTCTAAATTTAAATTAAACCTTATCATAGGTATTATGCACAGGGGAAAATAGTACCTATAGGATTCGCACTATCCACAGCTTTGGTCATCTTCCAGGAGGCTTGTAATGTATCCCCTGTGGTTAAGTAGGACTACTGCACTGCTATTAACTCCTCTTCTTTTGCGTCCTGCAATTTGATGTATCTTCATAATCCTACATTGCCAAATTAGGAAATAGAAGCCTGGTTTTAAAAAAAAAAGTATCACAGAGTTGACTGAATCTCAATTCATCACACACTGTGTGACCTTATGCTACCTCTTAGAATCTTAGACCCCGATTTACTCCTCTATAAAATGGGAACGAAAGTAGTGAGGTCAGGAAGAAGAGATAAGGCTAGACAGATAGGGAAATGAGCCCCTAGGCAACTTCTTCAGTAGCTGAGCACAAACAACAGCTGCAGGTTTTTTGCTAAGAAACTGGCAAAAAGGTTATTTTTAAATCAGGACATACATGAAGTGAAAACCAAGGCCTCTCCAAAGAGGGAAAAAAATGCCTGATCAATATTTTGATTGTACTAAAATCTTCATATATACCTCATGGACACTGAGTGCCTTACCCTAGATTGGACAGGGGACTGACTTCCTTAAACCTACAGATCTACATAAATCCCTGGACAATAGCCATTCACTGGCAACTCTCTTGGGTCTCCTCCCAGCCACAGGAGCATTGCTTTGCTTCACTTTAAAAAAACTTCTTATACTTTGCTTTCACTGACTGTTGTCCATGAATCTAGTTTTTTGAATTTGTAAGACAAAGAACACACCCAACTCCACACTCGGTGTTACAGTAATTCTAGGCTTCTATTTCAATAGAATAATGTACATAACACATCTAGAACAGTGGGTGGTTGGCACATAGTAAGCACTTAACAAATACTAGTTCTCATTATTATTCACCATTTCCTGGTTGGAAAATTAAGTGCTTTCCAATTCCATCATCCCACCTAGGTCCCTGGCTCTACCATAACTTCTTTGTTCTCATATGAACAGATGAATGAACGAGATGATAATTAGAACTCAACACGAAAGCCTACAGCAACATTTTCACATGCAACTTAGAGGGTTTTTTTGTTTTTTGTTTTTGTTTTTGTGTTTTGCTACCGGGGATTGAACTCAGTGTCACTCAGTCACTGAGCCAAATCGCCAGTCCTATTTTGTATTTTATTTAGAGACAGGGTCTCACTGAGTGACTTAGTGCCTCACTTTTGCTGAAACTGGCTTTGAATTCGTGATTCAGCCTCCTGAGCTGCTAGGATTACAGGCATGTGCCACGACACCCCACTGTCTTAGAGCTCTTAATGATTAGTAATGTCTGTAGTAGAATGGATATTATATTATCCAATATTAAATTAGGTATACAGTAATCATATGACTCTATTGATTAATACTGATTGTATGTATGAATATAAATCAAAGCTACTGAGTTGCTGAGACCACTGCACTGAAACTTCCAGTAAGTTCGGAATATACACAGAAAGAGTTAAAAACCTTATGTTGTATGACTATCTCCAGTTTCTTTTGTTTTGGATCTAGATAGCCTCCCCAGATGTTAAAAGTAAGTGAGAATTAAACGGAAAAAAAGGAAAAAAAAGAGAAAGGAGAGGAGATAAAAAGAAGCAGGGACACACTGAGGAGGATATGCAAAAGTGAGGAGTAAAATGACATTATTTATGACACCCAACACGCTGTGGATTATCTTCCCTTACCCTAGCATAAGCTATAAGTTATCTGTCCCACCCTTTAACATAATGTTAAAGAGACAGTAAAACACATAGTACAAAAGATGAGTCAACAGCTTGGACTCTGATGAGAGCCTATGAAGACTCTTGTTAACAGAGTGGATTAAAAGAGAATAAGCAACCAAGAATGCAAATCAGCTGACAAGGTAGCATTACAACTTATTAAAAGCAGAGAAATATTTTCTGAATAAACCTGCAACTATAGTCAGGAAAATTCTATAAACAAAAGTATTAATGGAGTGAGGAAGAGGAGTTTGTTCTGCCTGATATTTAAACTATTGTGAACAAAAGTGTATGGTAATAGTGCAGATAAATGAACAGAATAGAGTCCAGAAACAGATCTAAATATATGCAGTACAGGAACTATTCAAATCAGAGAGGAAAAGAATTATTCAAGAAAAAAAATGTCGTAACAACTGAAAACCAAGCTCTTAACTCCTTTCATATGCCAGAAGAAATTCTAGATTAATAAAAGATTAAATTCAATCATAAAATTCCTATAAGAAAATAAGGGGCCAATATTTTAAAAACACAATGGCTAGATATAAGCATGATCTGAAAGCCAAAATCAAAAAGAGAAAAATAATAACAAGTTTCAATACAGAAAAAATGTGAATGGCACTATAAGGTTAGAAGAAAAAAACACGGACTACAAAAAAAGATATTTTCAATATACGTAACAGATAGAGTTACCATATCTAACATAAAAAGAGCTCTTCAAATTAGAAAGAAAGGGCTGGGGATATAGCTTAGTTGGTAGAGTGCTTGAAGCATAAGGCCCTGGATTCAATCCCCAGTGCCACAATAAATAAATAAAAAGAAAAATGAAGATACTCTTAGTAAATAAATGATTAAAGGACATAATCAGACAATTTACACAGGGAGAAATATAACCAATAAATACATGAAAAGATTTTTCAACCCCACCAGTAATCATAGAAATGCAAATTAAAGCAAGGTAAATTTTTCATGTATCAGATTGGCAAAGGTTTAAAAGATTAACAAAACCTCAGATTTCTCAGGCTGTACAAAACAGGCACTCTTGCACACTGTTGGTAAGAGCACTAACATTGTAAGAGCACATGTTATTGCAACTTCTCTGGAAAGAAGGCAGTTTGGTAACGTATCAAAATTGTGTGTGTGTGTGTGTGTGTGTGTGTGTGTGTGTGTGTGTGTGTGTGTGCGAGAGAGAGAGAGAGAGAGAGAGAGAGAGAGAGAGAGAGAGAGAGAGAGAGAGAGAGAGAGAGAGAGTCAAGGGAGCACACACTGGGCATCCAACCTAGGCCCAGGATGCAAGGCCTGAGCTATCCCACTGGCCTCTGTATCACAATTTTAAATAAGTGAGCTGGGGATGTAGCTCAGTGGTAGAGAATTTGTTTAGCATGCTCAAGGGCTGGGTTCAATCCCCAGGGTCACACAAAAAAATCTCACCCAACAATTCTCCCTCTCGGAATTTTTCAAAAGGCAAAATTGGAAAAAATTTGCAAATAAAGTATGTTATTCAGCTTTTTATAGCTGTGACAAAATGCCAGAAAAAAACAACTTATAGGATGAAAGATTTATGTGGTTCAGGTTTCAAAAGTTTGAGTCCATGGTCAGCTGGCTCCATTGTTTCTGTGCATGTGGTGAGGCAGAACATCATGGCACAAGGGTGTAGCAAAGTTGCTCACCTCATGTCAACTGGAAGGAAAGAGGGAATGGCCTGTGGCAAGATATAACATTTAAGGCCATGCCCCCAGTATCCTACTTCCTCCAAAAGTTTCCATTATCTCCCAATAAATGTCATTAGATTATGACTCCATCAATGGATGAATCCACTGATTTAGGTTAAAGCACTCATGATCCAATCAATTCCCAAAAGTCCCACCTCTGAAGATTGATTGCTGTATTGCAGACCAAGCCTTTAACACATGAAACTTTGGGGGACATTCCAGATCCGAACCATAATAGAAAGATTAACAGAAGTGTTCACTGAAGCATTGTAAGACACCTAAATGGTCACCAATAGTGGACTAGTTACACAATTTATGATACATTAAATATAGTGGAATACTTACACAGTCAGTAAACACTTTTTTTGTAAAAACAATCCATAGTTAATTAGGAAAATACCTACATCCTACTATTCAGTTTTAAAAAAGAAAGCTTACAGAGAGTATACATTACAAATGTGCATACATATTTGAACAAAAATGTCTGGAAGCCTATTTACCAAAATGTCAAAAATGTTTACCTTTGAGTGGTAGGATTTGGGAGATTTATTACTTTTTATTGTAGTGGTAGGGATCAAACCCAGGGCCTCATGCATGCAAGGCAAGTGCTCTGACACTGAGCTATAGCCTTAGCCTACATTTTTCTTCATATTTTTCAATGTTTAAAATTTTTATAAATGAACATATATTTTTATCATTGGGGAAAAAGAAAAGTTGTGTTCATAAAAGAAAAAATCCGCACAAAGATGAAGGGGATTTTATCTGATGGGCATGTACTTTCCTCAATAAAGTATGAAGCAGTCAACAACAGAGAGTAGGAGGGAATGATTTGAAGAATGTGAATAAGGTAAGAAAGACTTGTTTTAGAGAGCAGGGGAATTAAAAGAAAAGGAAATTTTTTCAGTCATGCGGAGGGCCTAGTCAAGGTTGATTATCATTAACCTGCCCAGTCATGTGATTGCAAAAATCCTGAGTTGCACAGGTTAAAATATGAAGAATATGTATGTTTGGATTCCTCTGAGGATGAAAGGGAATTCTGGAGTCTTGACTAGGGAGTTGGAGATATTTGGAAAATAGTGCTTATGATAACAAATTCAGGAATTTAGGTGGGTAAAGGAGCAAGCAAAGACTGGAGGAGAATGATAAAAAGAGCAAAAGTGTGTGTGGGAAGTGGGGGTCAGTGAATTGGAGGTTTCATGAGGTCACAGAATTCTTGTAGTGGTGTTACTTGAGTGAGTGAGCTGGGGAAACTTGGCAAATTGTAGACAGAGAATTTGTTTGAATTAATTATTCCTGAAGTCTACATTATGGTAATATTTTGGGTTTGACTATGTGATTAGATAGCTGACATGGAATTCTTTGAACCAAACCACAAACCCTCTCATTCCTTCACATATTTGAACACTGTCATCTACACACGCCTATTTTTTTTTATTGACACTCAATAATTGTACACATTCACGGGCACAGTGTGATAATTCAATGACTGTATACAATGTATAATGTCAGTCCTGTGGATAGGACCCAGGGCCTCACTAATGCTAGACAAGTGCTTTACTACTGAACTACACCCCAGCTCAGCATTTCTTTTGTATTTTTTTTTAGTTGTAGATGGACAAAATGCCTTTATTTTATTTTATTTTATTTATTTATATGTGGTGCTAGGAAGCAAACCCAGTGCATCACATGTGCTAGGCAAATGCTCTACCACTGAGCCACAACCCCAGCCCTTATTATTTATTTTTAACTGATACATAAAAACAAACATTTCTGGGTGTGGTGGCTCATGCCTACAATACCAGTGACTCAGGAGGCAGGTCAAAGGATCACAAGCACAAGGCCTGCCTCAGCAACTTAGAGAGACCCTGTCTCAAAATATAAAAAGAACTGGGGACATAGCTCAGCGGTAAAGCACCCTTGAATTTCATCCCTTGTAGCCTTGCCCCATACCCACATATGAATGGAGGAACCAAGTGATGTTTTAACACACACATATATATTGTGTGTGATTTTTGGAATTCAAAACCAGTTATGCTTTACCACTGAGCTACAACTCCAGACCTTTTTGATTTTTTTTATTTTGAGACAGGCTCTCACTAACAGCCATACAAACTTGTAATCCTCCTGTCTCAGTCTCTACAGTTACTGGTACTACAGGTGTGCGCCACCAAACCTGACTATATTATATGTTTAATCGCCATAATCATACCTATCTCCTCAAACATTCATCATTCCTTTATGGTGAAAACATTCAAATTCCTTTCTTTTAGGTTTTTGAAATATATAGTGCATTATCATTATGTATAGTCACCCTACTGTGCAATAGCTCATTTATCATTTCTATGAATTAGAAACCTTTGAATTCCTCTCTACTGGTTCTTTATAAAATGATAATTGTTGTAATCTATATTTTCCCTATTGTGCTATAGAATACCAGGACTTATTCTTCCTATCTAACTGCATTTTTATACCCATTATCCAACCTTCTCTATCGCCCCTCCCTTCCACACACTTCTTGGGTTCAGTAGGAGGACTTGGAATTAATGACTTTCAAGAGTTTCACTGAAGCACATGGTGGCACACACCTGTAATTCCAGCTACTCCAGAGGCTGAGGCAGGATTTTAAGTTCGAGACCAGGCTCAGCGATTTAGTGAGGCCCCATCTCAAGATAAAATAAAATAAAATAAAGAGGGTATAACTCATTAGTAGAGTTCCTCTGGGGTCAATCCCCAGAACCAGAAAAAAAAGTTTCACAGGAAACTACCTTTTCTATCTTATTTTTCTACTTTACTCCTCCAAAATCTCAGACACTGGACAAAATTGATTATAAGCTTTCCCATCTTCTTGCTTTTGTGCACAAATATCCCTCCTCCTGGAATGCTCTCCCCCCAATTTTTGAATTGACACATTTCACTTATCCCTTAAGCCTCAGTTTAAAAGCTGTGGCATCCATGAAGACTTCCCAGAACTCCTTTTAAGGACACCTTTGTGTGAATTCCTATGGTACTTCATGCATACCTCTCTGAGGACACTTATTATTTCCTATTTTGTGTCTTTTCGCTTATTTGGGTCAATTTTATCTCTGTCTCCTCGAGGAGATCAAGATTAGACCATGCCTAAAGCAATTTTCTACTCCAGCTTCAAGTCTGATGCCTGACCGATTATTCACTGTTAATGTTAACTGCAGGTTTCCAAAGTGAGATATGTGTGATTATTTTAGGTGTTGCAGTCATTTTTAATAGTTGGATAAGTAATTTAATGTGTACTATATAAATTTTCCATTTATGATAGTGGTGAAATATTTTATTTTAAAAATAATTCCAGCAGCTCGTGAGGCTAAGGCAGTAGGATCCTGGGTTCAAAGCCAGCCGCAGCAATTCAGCTAGGCACTAAGCAACTCAGTAACACTCTGTCTCTAAATAAAATATAAAAAGGACTGGGAATGTGGCTCATTGGTTAAGTGTCCGTGGGTTCAATACCTGGTACCAAAATAAATAAATAAATAATAAATCTAAGGGATCCAGGCACACTTGTAATTCCAGTGACTTTGGGAGGCTGAGACAGGAGGATCACAAATTCAAGGCCAGCCTCAGCAACTCAGCAAGACAACAACTTAAAATAAAAAAAATAAATAAAAGGGCTGAGGGTGTAGCTCAGTGGTAGAGCACCCCTGGATTCAATTCCCAGTGTCTCAAAAAAGCAAAAACAAAACCAAAAAAACAACCCTCCCTCAACTCCCTCTAGCTACTGCCTGAAATACTAGCCTATAGCTGTAGTCTACTTCCTCATGCTCCATCACTCAACCCACTATGGTTTCCACCTCCACCACTCAGCTCTTGAAATGATCAATTATATCCTAATTTATACAACCAATGAATCACACTCTGTCCTTATCTTATTTTACCTGGCTCTCTAGGCAGCATTTGGCATTGTGTACTGTTCCTGAAAAGTTCTTTCCTCCCTAGACTTCTGCCCCACTCCTATTGCTTTAGTCACTCTTTTTCCATCTCCTTTGCTAAATTCTCTTCCTCTGTTAGTGTTTCCCTAATTTAATATACTCTATATTAATTTCCTAATATGATGATAATTATAAAAGAATGAAAAAATAATTTTTATACCTGTTACAAAATGGAAAATTTACAGAAGGAAAATCAGAGGTTAATAACTTATATATTTTTCCAGGAAAAAATTATGTATAAATACATCCTCTTTTGTTCTCTCACACGTATTCCACACCTCACTGTTTTGTTTTGTTTTTACTTAACAGATTATCTTGAAAATATTTACTTATTTATTAGTATTAGAAATTGAACCCAGAGGCACTTTACCACTAAGCCACATTCCCAGTGTGTTTTATTTTGAGACAAGATTGAGATTAAGTTGCTAAGCATCTTGCTGAATTGCTGAGACTGGCCTCAAATTTACAATAATTCTGACTCAGTCTCTTGAGTCACTAGGATTACAGGTGTGCACAGTCACGTCCTGCTTGGAGATCTTTTTATACCACCTATTGACACATACAATTTTTTTTTTTTTTCTTTTTGGTACTGGGGATTGAACCCAGGGCATTGCCATGCTAGGCAAGTGCTTTGTCACTGAGCTACACTCCCAGCCCTGAATTAATGTATTTTAACTTACTAACTAGCTGTTTACTGATCCACATTAGGTAACTTCCAAGTTTTACGCTGTTATTAATAATGTCTCAGTCAGGCATGGTGGATTACACCTGTAATCCCAGTGACTTGGGATGCTGAGGTAGGAGGATCTCAAGTTTGAGGCCAGACTTGGCAACTTAGGTGAGACTCTCAGCAACTTCGTGAAACCCTGCCTCAAAATAAAGACTAAAAAGAACTGGGAATGTAGCTCAGTGGAAAAGTGCCCTGGGTTCAATCCCCAGTACTACTACTACTACTACTACTACTACTACTAATTATAATAATAAGGTCTTGGTAGGGGTTGGGTGTGTAGCTCATAAGTAAAGCACATGATTTGCAGGCATGAAACCCTGGGTTCCATCCCCTGGCACCAAGAAAATCGCTCAGTAAATATAGATATGTAATTTTTAAAATTCTTGTAAGTAGAATTTCAGATCAAAAGGATATTGTTGCTAATTCTTATATCAAATTGCCCTCCACAACAGCTACAAGCATATCTAATCATATCATGCATGAAACTGTTTACCATCAATTTTGACAATGCCTAGTCCTTAATTTGTTCTGCCAGTCTGTAAAGTATGGACTGAGGTCTCATGGCTGTTTTGATTTAGAATTCTTTAATCTGTGAGTTGAATATCTTTTCTTGTATTTGCTTTACATTTTTTTCTGAAAACTATTTATATCCTTTAATCATTTTTCTATTGGTTGTTCCTTTCTTTTTTCTTTTCTTCTTTTTTTTTTTTTTGGTACTGTGAATTGAATCTAGGGACACATTAGCATGGAGCTACAGCACTAACACATTTTATATTTTGAGAAAGGGTCCTGCTAAGTTGCTGAAACTGGCTTTGAACTCATGATCCTCCTGCCTCAGCCTCCCCAGTCACTGGGACTACAGACTCACACCACTGTGCCAGGCTTCCTATCTTATTGATTTGTAAGGTCTCTTTGTGTACAAAGGAAAATATGCAATTTGTGCTGCAAGTGTTTTTCTTTTTGCTTATGGGTTTTTTGTTTTTTGTTTTGTTTTGGTTAGGTACTGGGGATTAACCCATGAACACTTATCACTGAGTCACATCCCCAGCACTTTTTATTCTTATTCTGAGACAGGGTCTCCCTAAGTTGCCCAGGCTGGCCTCAAACTTACAATCCTGTCACAGTCTCATGAGTAGCTGCGACTACAGAGGTGCCCCACTGCACCTGGCTTTTTCTTTTTTACTTTATCCCAAGACAGTCTTTGCTCTTACACAGCTTGCATCACATATTATATGTCCTCCCATGATGACTGCTAAACCTGTAACTGTAGCCCAGTCTTCTATGTTAGCTCCAAGTCCCAGTAGTTGACTATGTATCTTTACCCATATGAAGCTAAATGCATACATATGTTTATCAACTCAGTGCACCTGGAACTTAATTCATTTCCCCCAAATATTCTTTCTTTTATGCTCCCTATCCTAGTTAATGATTTGATTACTTGCCCAGGAATTTCTCCAGAAATCTGTCACACACTTTTTTCTTACCTCCTACATCCAAGCTGCCAAAAATTCTGAAGTATTTTGCCCAGGTGACCATAATGTCCTCCTAAGTACTAGTTATGTTACACAATGGTTAAAGAGCATAGGCTGCAGTCAGACAAAACAGGGTTGATTATTTTTGTTTTATTTCTTTATTTTTTTGTTTTGTTTTGCAGTGCTGGGGTCAGAACCCAGAACCTCCCACTCTACAACAAACACTCTACAACTGAGCTCTACCTTCAGCCCCAAAACTTGATTTCTAAACAGGTCCTGATCTTTCAAAGTTATGTGATTGAGTATATTTCTTACCTAAAACTTGCTCCCTCACCTATAAAAAAATTATAACAGTTACTTCATAGGAAAGGACAAAATGAGATTGTACACATAATAACTAGCATAAAAGAGTCAGTAAATGGTAGCTGTTATCTCCCTTTTCTAGCTTCCCTCAACTTCTTCCAAGCCACCCTCCTTGCTGTGGTTCAGACTAACAAATTCAACTGTCACTCTGCTTGGAATTTTTATGGTTCCCTACCCCTTCCCTCCACACACACACACACACACACACACACCATTTACAAGATAACATGTGAACACCCCTCAGGAAAGTACACAAGGTTATTCAATTGATCTGTTAATTTTCACAACATCATACATCTTAACCTCCAGCTACATGAAAAATGTATGCCATACCCCAAGGATAATAATCTTTTCCATACCTCTATGGTTTCCTGCATTGCATTCACTGACAGTCAAGCTCTCCCCAACCCAACCACTTTTTAAGGACTGTGTGGCAGTACTGGGGATTGAACTTGGTGACTCTCTACCACTGAGCTGCATTTCAGCCTTTTTTATTTTGGTTTTGGTACCAGGGATTAAACCCAAGGGTGCTTAACCACTGAGCCACATGCCAAGCCTGTTTTACTTTTTGAGATGGAGTCTCACTAAGTTGCTGAGGCTTGCCTTGAACTTGTGATTCTCCTGCCTGCCTCCCAATCACTGGGATTACAGGCGTGCACCACCCTGCCCAACTCTGGTCCTTTATTTTGTTTTGAGACAAGTTCTTGTTAAATTGACCAGGCTGGCCTCAAACTTGTGATCCTTCTGCCTTAGCCTGGATTACAGGAATGTACTTGGCTCCCTGTGCTTTCTCAATACTAAACACTTACCCCTGCCCCAGGTCAAATAATTATTTTGTAGTTATGTATACCTGCTTGTCTCCCCCACTAGATTATTATTTCCTTGAAGGCAGAGATGTTTTATTCATGTCTGTATCACCAGTTCCCAGCATAGAGTCTAACATTTTATATATTTGTTGGATAAATGAATTAATGAATAGTCCATGGTTTAAGCAGAGCTGACCTCTATCCCCCTATGACTTCTTTAGCAATTAGTACCCTTGTATATATACAGTCCTTTACCAAAACCCTTTCTGTCCACCCCTCCTCCCAGCAGTGCCAAGCACCCAGCCAAAATTTCTGTTGCCCAGGCAGTCACAGGAATCTGGGACCGGTCCAACTAGAAGTGGTGGAACAGAAGACAATGGACTCAGTGTAGGCCCTAACCAATGCCAGTGTTGAGATCAGAGTCCACCCCCAAATCCCAGCAACAAGTATTGCTATCTACTTATCCAGAGCATAATCTTTAGTGTAGCAAGGGGGAAAACATATCTTAAGTGTGACTAGACTGGGGTGCTGCTTATACTATACCCACTCAAACCCCAGTCTACAAGAAGCATACCTAGGCATAGCAGATAATTTTGTAGTGATTCAAGAAAAGACAGGGACATTTCTCTGAAGTACTCCAACCTTAAAGTCAAGCTCTATGTCATGTCTAGCAAGGAAAGAACAACACCATTTTTTTTCAATATTCAACAATTCTTTTAATAATATTTTTAAAGCCAGTAAGCAACTACAGAGACCATTTAAAAGTAGACAAGTAAAAAAAATATAGATGAGAAACGGCAAAGACACATCCTTCACTCCACAATAAATACAGAGTTCTATTAGTAACCCCCACCAATATTATATGGGAGGGCTAGCTCTCCATGGGATCAAGAGTACTCTCCATTATTGTGCAGGGGGACCAGCCAGCACTTGGTTGTAATTATGTCAAATTGAGTGGACACATGGATTGCTGAGATCAAGGTCTACAGTTTTGGCCCTTGACTTGGGTAGGGGTTGGTCACGCTTAACTTCTTCCAGGCTGTGCTGGATCCCATAGCTGAAGTAGATAGCAAACCCTAGTGGGTAAAGGTAGTTGTGAGATGGGGTACCAGTGACCTATAAAGGTTTAATAGTTCTCCTACAGGAGAAAAGAGAGGGAAAGGAGTTGGGATCAGACACCCAAGAGGCTTACTCTCCCCAAGCGGATACTTACCAATCAGCATCCAGACCCCAAATCGGGCCCAGGTACCAGCTGTCATCTGCATCATAAGGTAAACATTCACAAAGATGCTCACTAGTGGAAGGAAAGGCACAGCAGGCACCTAAAAAGAAGGAAACTTTTCCTTTTCACATGTGATGGTGTAAACTAAAAAGAGACCCCTATTGTACTCAGGGCAGAAAAGGCAGAGTTCAGCCCTAACTCAAGCACTGTATTTCAATGGCTTCTCATTGATCATACCTTATGTGGGACTCCCAGAATATATAGCATTTGGAGAAATGGAACTGGAAAGGAACTAAAGAAGATAAGCAAAAAAAAGTCTTTGCCCTAGGTACCTCCTGTATCTTCCCTTTCATGTCCAATTTAAGTATATCTAGAAACCTTAAGTATATCATAGGCATCTGAAGCTTATTCACCTAAGATGGGTTGGTGGGTACCAAGGGAGAGGTAATTTACCTTAAAGTGAAGGGGACTGGAGTTCTGTGGCTGTCTCCAGATGACCACAGTCGTTCCAATAATAAGCATCAGGAGCAGTGCAACCACTGTCACCCACACTGGGTCTTCAGAAAGCAGTGGAAATGGCACCAGGCAAAGGACAGTCAGCAGTAGAGCTTCAAAGGTCAAGTTGAGAGACATCAAAACCAATTCTTGAGACCAATATGCCAAGATATCAGCACCCCATTCCAAGGAGGATCACCCTCTTTCTACCACCAAATGTTACCACATATTGTCCACCCCATCAAAGTCCCCCCAAAAAGAAATTTACTGCTCACCAAGCAATGAGGAGCAAACATAGACAATTTGGCCAGAGAGTGGAGTAGGGACAGAGTTGAGTGGGCAAAATAGTCCCTGGAGGGTTAGCTTCTCTGCTTCAGGAATCTTTTCCTCCTGCAACTCCACTTCCTCTTCCCCAGACTTCATTTCCTGGTCAGGCTGATACCTGAGGCAAAATTAAGAAGGCAGTTTTAAAACAACTCTTAGCCACTTCACCATCTTCTCCCAGGCAACTCCACCTTCCTCATCACCATTAAGAAGAGAAGCTCTTTTTTACAGAGTAGGATACCCAAATTCCCCAAGGAAAGTCAGGATGTCCAAGGTGGAAGAAAGAAGTGTAGATCCCCATCATTCCTTATCTTAAGAATAAAATCCTAAATCACAATATGCAGAGAAAGGGAGTCCTACCTGAGAATGAGAACACAAATGGACACCAGAGAGTAAGCAAGCAGGGTCCCAATTGACATGAGGTCCACAAGATCAGTGAGTTCAAAGAGGAATGCCATGAATGCTAAAATTAATGGGCAGAAGACGAAGAAATGAGAGACGGGAATAGTGAAGTTAAAGGAACTGGTGAAATAGCTAATGATTTTTTTTTTTACCAGCAACAATGCCAGAGACCACAGTGGCCATGATGGGGGTATGTGTGCTGGTGTGGATCTTAGCCAGGACACGGAACAGGAGACCATCCTCTGCCATCGCATAGATCACCCGAGGCATGGGGAACATAGAGCCCAAGAGGCTGGAGAAAAGAATGGTCAGAATGACATGAGTAGATTTGAGATGTTTAATATGTTCCCACCTTTCTTTTGTAGCACTTCTAATGGGGTTTTAATGGCTATTCTCTGGTACTAAATACCATGACCTGAGACTTTGATCACAGAGGAAAACAAGCAATTGGGTGTTAGGTTTTTGGTTGTTTCATTTTTTAATTTATTTTTTATTTATTTTATTTATTTATTTTTTGCGTTACTGGGGATTGAACCCAGGGCCTTGTGCTTGTGAGGCAAGCACTCCATCAACTGAGCTATACCTCCAGCCTTATTTTTTTTTGACTGGGGATTGAACCTGGAGGTACTATACTGAGGCACATACATGCCTAGCCTCTTTAACTTTTTATTTTGAGATAGGGTCTTACTATGTTTCCAAGGCTGGCCTCAAACATGGGATGATCTTGCCTCAACCTTGCAAATCACTGGGATTTCAGGTGTACACCATTGTGCCCAGAAGAAAACAAACATTTGATACTAACCTAGTAGAAAGAGCACAGAGTGAGCCAACAGCCACAACATAGCGGGCAGGATCCCATCCAACATGGAGAAAAGCGTTAGGCAACGGGCTCTCAGGCTGGAGTTGGTAGTAAGGCATCATGAGGGTAAGTGCCGAAGAGACACCAAAGTATGCCAAAAAGCAGACAAACAGTGAGATCACAATGCTCATGGGGATGGAACGCTGTGGATTCTGGGCCTCTTCCCCTGCAGCAAAGGGCACAGCACAAAAGTTTTGAGCCCAGGAAGCAGGTTCACTCACTCCTCTACCACCCTCATTATGCATGCAGTTTGAGCACACACTGTACCCAAGCCCCAGCTAGAATGCAGTGATCATGTTACCAGTGGTTGCAATACAGTCAAAACCAACAAATGCATAGAAACAGGTAGCAGCTCCTCGGAGAATCCCCTGGATGCCAAAGGGCACAAATCCTCCAGAGCCCAGAGGGCCCAAGCTAGAGTGGAATAAGGAATGGAAAAGGTAAGGGTATGTTCAGTCAACTTCATACCTTTTCTCTAATGCCAAACTACTTGGCTAGGTCTTCCCAGGTCTGGCCTCCCATGCTTCCCCATCTGCATCATGAATCCCTCAGCATGGATCCACTTACTCCTCATTCTGACCCCAGCACTGCAGCTCTGAAGACAAATAAACTCTCTAACCTATGGGTGTCATTGAGTCCAGCCTTGGTCAATTCGTAATCTTCTTCATTGAGATTCCAGTTGTGCAGGTCTCCCTTAATGAAGCCAGAGACGATGATAAAACCAAGAACCAAAAGGTTCACCCCTGTGAACACTTTGGTAACCAGGGCGGACTCACTAGCCCCCAGAGCCAGCAATCCTGTGGGAGAAATTCAATCAGGACCCTGAGAAAGGAAGGTCGTCAGTCCAAGCTTTCTTTTCCTGCCTCTATGTGGGTGACTCATTCCTTCCCAGCTTCTCTTCCTCCAGGCCATTATCGCCTCCACCCTGCCCTTCCAAGGCCCAGCCCCAGTCCCAGCCCCCAGGCTAAGTCCCGCCCAGGCCCCTCCCCCCATCAACATCTCCTGCCCCTTGCCTCACCCGTGAGCAGCAACACAAGACCCAAAGCAAAGAAGTCTGGATATTCTGCAAGGAAATGTGGCACATGCAGTGAGATGGACGCCTTTAGAGCCTGAGAGATGCGGTTCTCTATCAGGTTGTCAAAAGCAGAACTCCAGGCACGAGCCACACTGGCTGTACCTGGTAGAGCAGAGGGAGAAACACGGGGTCAAATTCCCTCCCTCCCCCACACTAGTCTCACACAAATCCCTGTCCTAACCCATTATCACCTAATTTTACTGTTTTTTTTTTTTTTTTTTTTTTTTTTTTTTTGGGTGCTGGGAATTGAATGCAGAGCCTTGCTGCCAGAGGTGCACACACATGCTCTACCACTGACTTATACCCACGGCCCTATAATTACTTTTTAAGAACCAAAACCAGTCATTTAATGAAAAAAATTCTGCCAGAGGTCAGTAGAACAATTTCTCCATACCTTCAACCCTCCCAGACCCCCACCAACATACACATTTAGCCCTACTGAATAATAAAGAACACATTGGCTTCACCACTCAATGCAAATTTCCTGGCCCAAAGTCCCTTTGCTGGCTGTGCCATTTCCTCCCTACCCCACCATCTCACCGATGACATAGGAGAGGATGAGATTCCAGCCAGTGGTGAAGGCCCAGAGTTCACCAACAGTGACATAGCTGTAGAGATATGCAGAACCAGAACGGGGGACCCGGGCACCAAACTCGGCATAGCACAGGCCAGCCAACACGGAAGACAGAGCAGCCACCAAAAAGGAGATCACAATGGATGGTCCTGCTTTATCTTTGGCCACCTCACCAGCCAGGACATATACACCTGCACCCAATGTGCTGCCCACACCCAGGGCCACTAAGTCCAGAGTGCTCAGGCATCTGGCAAGGCGAGTCTCATTCATGCCTGGCTCCAGTGTACGTCTCCGTACCAGCTTTCGACCAAATCTGCGAAGTGCCTGCCACAGCATTCTAGTTGTAATTGAAGAGGATGCTAGGATCTGGTGAAAAACAAGACAAAAGCCCTTCAATAGAGCTCATTATTCCTAAGCTCTAAAAGTGAATTACAAAACCCACTCCACCAAGCAAAAGAGCTAAGGGAGGGAAAGGGGCGTGGTGGGGTGGACTGAAGGGACAAAGGCAAGTCACTCTACCTCTAAACTCAGTTTCTGCATATGGAAGTAGGAATTACAGTACCTCACACGGTTTGTGGAAGGGCTAATTTCAGAAGAAGCACGTGAAATTCCCCCGTAGTAAAGTGGCTGGCACCTATTAAATTCTCAGACAATGTTAGGCTGCTTCTTCCTCTGGTCAGGAACCTATAGGATTTATCGTAGACCCCAATGTAGGAACCCTGCTCCCTGGCCTGTGGCTCCTTGGGAATTAAACAGAACTCAGCTCAGGAGAGGCCAGCAACTCCGGGGAGAGCCTCCTTCTCACACCCATGCTCCTTTCAGTACTCGCCCCCAGGGCTCCAGAGACATGGACCCCAGGCCTCCCAGGAGACGGTCCGACCTCAGTTATAGATAAAAAGTGAGCACCAGCTGAATTCCATGCCTCCTCATCAAGCCCACACCGCTCATTTGGCGCTGCCTTCACCCAGGGGAGTAAGCAAATGTTCCCCCACTTCCTCTCGCCGGGCTAGGCTGACCTGCGAGCATCAACAGCAAGGCGGGGCTTCGACATCTAAGATTTGGAGACTCGCCCTGGGAGGGGCCCCAGAGCAGCCCGAGATTGCTCGTACTTCCCACTCGGCAGAGACGAGGGGTCCCAACCGAAGCCCCCTGACTCAGCTCCCAGATTTTCGTGCTCCAATCTAGAAATGGTCTGGGATTGGGGTCGATATTGGGAACCCCGGCTCCCGGGGCCGGGGTCTCGCCAGCAACAGGTCACCACGGCGTTGATGCAACTGCATGCCATGGTTGCCTGAGAGAATCCTAGGTATGCCAAGACCCTCGCCGTCCCCCCTCCGACACACGTGTTCCCCGAGGCTTACCAGAGAGCTGAGACTAACCCAGGAAGCTGAGAGTCTCCAATCGGATTTGGAAAGGCTGACTTAAGCCGAGTTGGGTTGGAGCTGCTGAGTTCAGTAGCTCGGGCTTCAAAGCTGCTGCTTAGGGTCGTTGCGCGCCAAGCGCCCCTTATATTCATCGGGAGGCGGAGCTGGTAACGTCATGGGATCCCACCCCCAACCCTCCTCCCTACACACAACACATACACGCGCGCGCGCACATACACAAATACACACACACACACACACACACACACACACTTGGCTTTGCAAAAGGAATTGCGTGGGGCCTGAGACTACTTCCCACCCTCAACAGCAAACCTGGTGTGGCGGGGAGCAGAAAAGGGGGAAGGGCAGCCTTTTCCCACTGCCGCGCTGGTCCTCAGAGCAGGACAATAAGAGGCTTCCTGACTAGAGACCCCCTGTGATTTTCTACCTTTGTGTCTCTTTAGTCAGAATCAGTGATCCTGGGGCCTGAGGGACATTGGGGGGGGGGGGGAGAAGGGTGGAGGGGCAAACAGTACCCGAGTCTCCCCTTCCCCCTCTTTCAATCTCCTTTAGTTTATTTGTCTGCTATCCCCATCCCTGAAATTTTTCCCAAGGACCATACCAGATTATGAACAGCCATCTGACCCTATCTCTCAGCTCTCACCCTCAACCATGGGTGTTTCTAATGCAGAAAGCAAGAAATTGGGAGATGGTTTCAAACCACCTGTATACAAATAATTAATCCCATCTACATTTCTAGACTCTGATCTTTCCAAAATGTATCTCCAGCTGCTTATAAATATTAAATATGAAACTCTGACAATGATGAAATATTGAAAGAAGGAGCTTAACTGTCCCCTCCCACCCGGTGCTGGGGATCACATCCTTGGCCTCCAGCATACTAAGCACACACTCTGAGGTTAGGATAGAAGAAATTAAAGAAACATATAAAAAGGAGACATAAAGGAAGGACAAGGAAATATAGTTTTTAATGTAAAAGTTCCGCATACTTTTCCAGTCTTGTCACTCCCCAAGCCAGTCTCTCTCCCAGGCCTGTCCCTCCCAAATTTTTGGGAAATCTGTAAATCTTAAAGTTAACCGTAAATCCCTCACTGGGGAGAATTGCCTTGTGCACCATTAATTAGCTCACCAATAAATAGATTAAGCAAAAACAGATAAGATATTTTAAGAAGACTGCAGCATTTTAGGAGACTCCAGCATTTTATCTATTCATCAGATAATGAAGACCGTATCAGCCTAGGGATCCTGAGAATGACCATACCACCATAAACCATCTTGTGATCACCAGACTGATATGGTCCCTACACACCTTTCCATACCCATAGCTCACCAACTTTCCTTTAAGAGAGGAGCCAGGGCTGGATATTGTGGTGCATACCAGCCACTTGGGAAGCTGAGGCTGGAGAATCCTAAATTCTAAAGCAGCCTTGACAATTTAGTGAGACCCTGTCTCAAAAATAAATTTAAAAAGAAAGAAATGAAGAAATAAATGGCTGGAGATGTAGTTCAGTGGTAGAATAACCCTGGTTTAATATCAAATACCACAAAATAAATAAATGAGGAGCCAAGAACCCCCAAAATGCATCTCACTGTCCAGATGGTCTGCCTTCTCCCTTGAATGTATAGTCACTTGTTTTACATCAAATGGCATCAGTTTGAGTGGGGAGGGTACTGGGGATTGAACCCAGGGATGCTTTATCACTTAGCTACATCCCCAGCACTTTTTTCTTTTTCTTTTCTTTTTTTTTTTTTTTTTTTTGAATTTTGAGACAGGGTCTTGCTAAGTTGCTTAGGGCCTCACTAAGCTGCTGAAGTTGGCCTCTAATTTGCAATCCTCTTGCCTCTGCCTCCAGAGTCGCTGGGATTACAGGTGTGTGCCATTGCACCTAGTTAAGGCATCTCTCTCTTGAGATAGTCTGCATTCTCCCTTGAATGTGTACCTGCTTTCCTAAATAAATTTGTCTGTTCCTCTACTGACATGTGCTTAAATTATTTTCCTTTACTTACAACAAGGACCCTCCTGCTCCTGAGTCAAGTACCTGCCTTTCTCCAGGAAAAGGCAATTCTTTCAGAGCCTCTGTGGGAGACAGTTTTTCTCCTGTCAACCCTCTACCACTGAGCTATATTCCCAGACACATTACTTCCATTTTACTGATGATTAAGCTGAGACTCTTTCATACTTGACTACCTTCTGACAAAATGTGACGTGTTGCTCCTTAAGGGTTTTCATCTGTTTGTTTGGTACAGGGGATGGAATCTGGAGGCACTTTACCACTAAGCTATATCCCAAATCCTTTTTATTTTTTATTTTGAGACAGGGTCTCAATAAGTTGCTAAGGATCTTGCTGAATTGCCGAGACTGGCCTCATTTTTCAAATTATTTATTTATTTATTGGTTTATGTGTTTGTTTATTTATTTATTTATTTATTGGTTCAGGGGATTGAACCCAGGGGCACTTAACCACTGAGTCACATCCCCAGCCCTTTTTATCTTTTATTTAGACACAGGGTCTCCTTACATTGCTCAGGGCCTCACTAAGTTGCTGAGGCTGGCTCTGAGTTCACAATCCTCCTGCCTCGACCTCCTGAATTGCTTGGATTACAGGCATGCACCACTGTGCCCAGATGCCTGTTGGAATTTAAAGACTGACTCCCATAGATACCATACTTTATTCAAGTGCACAAGAAGAGGAGGTGTGGCTGCAAAAAAAAAAAGACAAATGGGAAGAAGCACAAGCCAAGAGGTATCTCCTTTTAGGAGAGGAGTTGAAGAATCTAAAAATGATCACAGTGGGTCAGGTCCATCATAATCCATGTGGCTCAATCAGTTTTTACTCATAGATAAACAAGAAGAGTTGTGAACGTGTGGTTCCCTTCCACCAGGGGGTTAAGGATGAACCATGGTCCCAAATATCCTTGTTATTGGCATCAGATCTGCTATTTTGCTGCTGCCGCCATTATTCTTCCTCCTCCACACCAGTTTACAACCTAGTTTACTAGCCCGCAAACTTCCTAGTCAAGTCATTGGTCCAGATTGTTAGCCCGCCAACCTCCTCACCAGCTTTTGGTCCTTTGTTATTAACCCACGAAATTCCACTACTTAAGAATAGCTCCATCGCCATTCTCTCTCTCTCTCTCTCTCTCTCTCTTACTCTCTGGCTCACTCTCACTTTTTCTCTCTCTCATTCTCTCTCTCTCTCTCTCATTTTCTCTCTCTCTCTCTCTCTCTCACCCC
Organism: Sciurus vulgaris; assembly: GCF_902686455.1. Classification (NCBI taxonomy): domain Eukaryota; kingdom Metazoa; phylum Chordata; class Mammalia; order Rodentia; family Sciuridae; genus Sciurus; species Sciurus vulgaris. The sequence goes on along the minus strand of NC_136471.1, from coordinate 79,319,216 downwards.
GCAGGGAGACACTCTGCCTGTCCCCTTAATAAAATCTCTTGCATGAGTTCCCGTGTCCTGAGTGGTTTCTGGGTGCTTTTACGTGTTGCCTTTAATGATCTATTATGAATGTCACCCATGATGATTAAACATCTAAATATTTTTTTTTGGTACTTGGTATTGAACCCAGGGGTGCTTTACCATTGTGCTACATACCCACTCCATTTTCTTTTCTTTTCTTTTTTTTTTTTTTTTTATTTTGAGACAGGGTCTCATTTGGTTGCTGAGGTTGGCCTTGTGATCCTCCCGCCTCAGCCCTTCTGAGTTGCTGGGATTACAGGCACACACCATCATGCATGGCTTCTAAATGTTTTTGGAAGTAACTGGTATTTTTAGCTGGTTGAAACTCCACTTGGTTATTCCATAAAGAAGTATTGGGCTGAGTGTGCAGCTCAGTGGTAGAGCACTGGCCTAGCATGCCTGAGGTCCTGATTTGGATCCCCAATACCCCTCCCCCAAAATATGTACTTATTGAGCATTGATTATGTACAGCAGCTAGCAAAATGGAGAGTTGACAAAAGAAACAAAAAATATAAATCCTTGCCCTCCTGCTCTTAATAATCTAATTAGAGAAAGAAAATATATACAATGAAATTGAAACAGTATTAATAGAAGTCAGGAATGCAGTGTTAAAAACTACACCTAGTTTAAATTCCCAGCTAAACCACTGTAGCCTTGCAAAAATTACCTACACTCTGAGCCTCAGTTTCTGGATATAATAGATATAGTTCCCAGGGTTGTAGGTTGTCGTGATGCTTAGGTGAGATTAGGAAGTCAAGTCTTCCTGCCAGGTGCCTGGGATGAGGGACATATCCAATAAAAACCTGATACATATTCAGAATAATATTAGTGTTTATGATAATGATTCAGTTTTTTAGATTCAGGGATTGATTGATTTATGAGATTAGTTGGCAAATTGACAATATAAATGTTCAGGCAAAGAAGTCAGTACACACTGGAATATATAAAGAAGTCTTCTTGATTTGTAAGGAGTTGGGGAGGGAGGTTGGCAGGGACTTAAAAGTTGAACCTTGAAGAATGTGGATTAGAGCTGTGGAGATACAGAGATGCAGACAGTGAAGCCAGGGGCAGGTAGAGACTATACTAGCAAATGCAGTGTTAAGAAGTAGTGGAAGATAAGGTTGGATAAATGGATGCCTCCTTCTTGGAGTAAAGGGTATCTTAAATATATTATCCAATATGTAAACAATACCTTTTGAAAACACTCTAATCATCAGGTTGGTTCCCCTGGCAACCAGCACCCAACTGGAAGCTCTTCAGAAGCCCTGAGCCATCAGTCATTCATTAGCATACAAAAAGACTCATCACTTTGCAGATTCCAAAGGTTTTAGGAACTGGATTCCCAGAAACTAGGCGGAAGACCAGTTATATACATCATCTTATAAATCACAATATCTCTGAGATAAAATCCATGTGACATAAAATTCACCCATTTAAATTGTATAATTCGGTAGGGCTTAGTATAGTCAGAGTTGCATATTCATCACTACAATTAATTTGAGAACATTTTCATCATCCCCCCCCAAAGAAACTCTATACCCATTTCCAGTCACTCCCATTTCCTCCCAAATCACTCACCCCAGCCCTAAGAAACCACAAATCCTCTTTTTATAATTTGTCTAGATGTTACTCAAAGAATACAAAGTTTCATTTATGCAGGATGAATAAATTATGGACACCTGATGAGTGGTATGGTGACTGTAGTTGATAATACTATATTATACTTGATACAACTAATACTGTATATACTTGAAATTTGCCAAGAGTAGATCATAAATATTCTTACCATAAGAGAAAGACAAAAACAAATAAACAAACAACAGCCACACCAAAAAAAGAAAGAAAAAGAAAAAAAGGAAACTGTGAAGTAATGGATACGTTAATTAAGTTAACTGTGGTGATCATTTCACAATGTATACCTTTATGGAAACATCATGAAGTACACCTTAAATTTATATACATCAATAAAGCTGGAAATAAATCAGTTGATAGAAAGAAAGAAAAAGAAAAAAAAGAAAATCACTATTTAGCCCTTACAAAAGTAATAACTAATTCAGGCAAGGACAATCAATAGATGATCCTTAGATGTTGATAACCCCAATATTAACATGATCTCAAATTATTACCCCACAGATCATATATTGATCCTGTTGTGGGATTCTCACACAGAGAGAAGGGACACCGAGACTTTCAGCTAAGAAGCAGAGTTTATTAGTGCTGCAACTGGCCCAGCGGATTAGCATCCAAAAGTTGAGCCCCTAGGGAAGCAGGATATTGCCTTATATATTCTCTGTTAGTTTCCCCTTTACATGTTAGCCCCTTTGTCTCCCCTACATGATAACATACATTCTGATTGGGTGTTCTGTACTACAGTGTTGCAACTTGCAACAGAGATGCAACAGACTTGGGCAAACCCACATAGGTACTGAGTGAGCCATGTTGCCGTCCTCTTTGTTTTGGGAGAGCCCTTTGTTCTGGGAGGGATCTTACTACAATCCTAAAGAGGTTACCTGTATTGTTTTCTATTTCTGACATAACAAATTATTACAAAGTTCGCTGCTTAAAACAACACAAATTTCTTCCACACTTTATGCAGTTCAGAAGTCTGGTATTGTGTGGCAGGATTCTTTCCTCAGGGCCTCACAGAGATAAAAATCAGTCAATGCATCTACAGGTATACATTACTTTGTTTTATAAGATAACTACAGTTGTTGGCAGAATTTACTGAGACCCAACTTGACCACAAGATCCTTTCCATCTTTAAGCCACTGTGCCTCTGTCATTGTCCTGCTTTGAATTTCTGGTTTCCTCTCTTCTACTTTTTTTGTGGAGGAGGGGATACTGGGGGTGGAACCCAAAACCTCGTTCACACTAAGCATGAGCTCTATCACTGAACTACATACCCAGCCCTCCTCTTCAGCTTTTAAGGACAATCTCCATATTTTAAAATCCACTAATTGGTAACATTTAATTACTTCTGCAAAGTTCCTTTTACCCCCATATTGCTCAATATATCCATGAGGATAACACCAGAGAAGTTCGTGGGCCAAAATTCTGCCTACAGGCGCTCTCGTTCACTTAGTTCTATCTAATGGAGTGCTACCTTCACCTTCATTAAATCTGTACTCTGTTAAAAAAAATCTGCTTATAAATGAAATTTTACAATGGAGAAATCTAGTGCAAACTACTTTAACAAAGTGATCAAATTTAGAATGACAAATGACAGAACAAACTAACATTATATGTCTGCAGAAGTGATGCAATGAGAAATACAAGTCATCCATGTCATATTTTGCCAAAAATGTTTAGCCTGAATCTAGTCAAGAGAAAATAACCAGAGAAATCAAGACTGTAAGACATTCTACAAGACAAGACAACTAACCAAATGGCAAATGTTTTGAAGACAAAAGAAAAATAATGTAAAGGAACTGTTTAAGATTAAAGGAGACTAAAGACAGAAGACTACTGGGGTGAGATGGTGGCACATGCCTGTAATCCCAGTAACTCAGGAGGCTGAGGCAGGAGGATCATATGTTCAAGGCCAGCTGCAGCAACTAAGCAAGACCCTGTCTCAAAATAAACATAAAAAGGGCTGAGGATGTAGCTCAGTGGTAGAGCGTCCCTGGGTTCAATCCCTAGTACCCAGTATTGCAACAAATAAACAAACAAAACACAGGACACTATAATGTACATGTTCCTTGATTGGAATTTCTTAACAAACATCTATAATGGACTTTCTTGGAACTACTGCAGAAACTTGAATGCGGACTGCATGTTAGATAATGACATTATCAATAATGACTTTTGTCCTGATAAATGTATTGAGGTGATGTAGGAGAATGTCATTGTTCCTAGGAGTTAAAGACTAAGTATAGTCATGCATTGCATAAGCACATTTTAGTCAACACTGAATTGCATATGTGATGCTATATCCTGTATAGCCTAGGTATGTAGTAAGCTATACCATCTATATTTGCATAAGTATCCTCTACGATGTTTGTACAACTATGAAGTCACCTGAGGGCACCTTGCTCAGAATATATCCCCTTGTTAAGGGACACATGACGGTACTTAGTAATGAAGTATCATGAACTCAAAATTGGGAATTTTTGGCAAAAATAATGTGTGTGTGTGTGTGTGTGTGTGTGTGTACATAAAGAAAAAAAAGTAAATGTAACTTGTTGACAATTGGTGAATCTAGGTGAACCCTTTGCATGGGTATTGATTATACTGCTCAAAGTATTCATAGGTTTGAATTTTTTTAAAAAAATTAAAAGTTTAAGTTGGGTGTAGTGGCACATGCTTGAAATTTCAGCTACTTGGAAGACTGCAGTAGGGGATCGCAAGTTCATCAGTCTGGGCAACTTGGTGAGATATTGTCTCAAATTTTTTTTTTAAATATTTTTTTAGATACTGATAGATATTTATTTTATTCATTTATTTATATGTGGTGCTGAGAATTGAACCCAGTGCCTCACACATGCTAGGCAAGCGCTCTACCACTGAGCCACAACCCCAGGCCCATGTCTCAATTTTTTTAAAAAATAAAGGGGCTAAGGATATAGCTCAGCGTTTAAGCAGTGCTAGTTCAATTTCTGGTACTGAAAACATTTAGCATACTGGTTGGGGATGTAGCTCAGTTGTTAGAGCACTTGCCTAGCATGTGTGAAGCCCTTTGTTCAATCCCCAGCAACACACACACACACACACACACACACACACACACACACATATACACAGTGTGATCATATTACAATAGTGATCATATTATGACAGATAATATCCCACTTTTTCTACTTTATAATTCATTTTGATATCCTTTGGTGTATGAAATATGAGCTACACACACACACACACACACACACACAAAGATTTGAATCTTTTGTTAAAGTAAGAATCAGTTGGCCTAACAATTCATTAACCAGTCTTTTCTTGGCTATTTGATCATCATTACATTATCATATATTAAATTTTTAAATATAAGGGGTTAGTGGTATTAGTCAGTGGTAGAGTGCATGCTTCATGCATGAGGCCCGGGTTTCAGTCTCAAGCACAAGAAAGGAAGAAGATGAGACTGGGGCTGTAGCTCAGTGGTAGAGTGCTTGCTTAGCATACGTGAGGCACTGGGTTTGATTCTCAACACTGCATATAAATTTTTTTTCTTTTTTTTATTTATTTTTTTATTGTAAACAAATGGGATACATGTTGTTTCTCTGTACATGGCATAAAGGCATACCATTTGTGTAATCATAAATTTACACAGAGTAATGTTGTTTGATTCATTCTGTTATTTTTTCCCTTCCCCCCATCCCTCCCACCCCTCTTTTCCCTCTATACTGTCCTTCCTTCCTCCATTCTTGCCCCCCTCCCTAACCCTAACTCTAACCCTAACACTAACCCTTCCCTCCCCCCATTATGTGTCATCATCCACTTATTAGCAATATCATTCGTCCTTTGGCTTTTTGAGATTGGCTTATCTCACTTAGCATGATATTCTCCAATTTCATCCATTTACCTGCAAATGCCATAATTTTATCATTCTTTATGGCTGAGTAATATTCCATTGTATATATATACCACAGTTTCTTTATCCATTCATCAATTGAAGGGCATCTAGGTTGGTTCCACAGTCTGGCTATTGTGAATTGAACATTGATGTGACTGTATCCCTGTAGTATGCTGATTTTAAGTCCTTTGGGTATAGGCCAAGGAGTGGGATAGCTGGGTCAAATGGTGGTTCCATTCCAAGTTTTCTAAGGAATCTCCACACTGCTTTCCAGAGTGGCTGCACTAATTTGCAGCCCCACCAGCAATGTATGAGTGTACCTTTCTCCCCACATCCTCGCCAACACCCGTTGTTGCTTGTATTCTTGATAATCACCATTCTAATTGGAGTGAGATGGAATCTTAGGGTGGTTTTGATTTGCATTTCTCTTATTACTAGAGATGGTGAACACTTTTCCATATGTTTGTTGATTGCTTGTAGATCTTCTTCTGTGAAGTGTCTATTCATTTCCTTAGCTCATTTGTCGATTGGATTATTTGTATTCTTGGTGTAGAGTTTTTTTAGTTCTTTATAGATTCTGGAGATTAGTGCTCTATCTGAAGTGTGTGTGGCAAAGATTTTCTCCCGCTCTGTAGGCTCTTTCTTCGCATTGCTGATAGTTTCCTTTGCTGAGAGAAAGCTTTTTAGTTTGAATCTATCCCAGTTATTGATTCTTGCTTTTATTTCTTGTGCTATGGGAGTCCTGTTGAGGAAGTCTGGTCCTAGGCCAACATGTTGAAGATCTGGAACTACTTTTTCTTCTATAATCTGCAGGGTCTCTGGTCTGATTCCGAGGTCCTTAATCCATTTTGAGTTTAGTTTCGTGCATGGTGAGAGATATGGGTTTAGTTTCATTCTGTTGCATATGGATTTCCAATTCTCCCAGCACCATTTGTGGAAGAGGCTATCTTTTCTCCATTGCATATTTTTGGCCCCTTTGTCTAGTATGAGAAAATTGTATTTATTTGGGTTTGTGTCCGTGTCCTCTATTCTGTACCATTGATCTACCTTTCTATTTTGGTACCAATACCATGCCGTTTTTACTATTGCTTTGTAGTAGAGTTGAAGATCTGGTATTGCAATGCCCCCTGTTTCACTCTTCCTGCTAAGGATTGCTTTAGCTATTCTGGGTTTCTTATTCTTCCAGATAAATTTCATAAATGCTTGCTCGGGCTGGGGATATAGCTCAGTTGGTGGAGTGCTTGCCTTGCAAGCACAAGGCCCTGGGTTCAAATCCCCAGTACCACAAAAACAAAAAACAAAACATAACTGCTTGCTCTATTTCTGTAAGGTATGTCATTGGGATTTTAATTGGAATTGCATTGAATTTGTATAGCACTTTAGGTAGTATGACCATTTTGACAATATTAATTCTTCCTATCCAAGAACATGGGAGATCTTTCCATCTTCTAAGGTTTTCTTTAATTTCTTTCTTTAACACTGCATATAAATTTTAAAAAAAAAAGGTCCATTGACAACTAAAAATATATATTAAAAAATAAAGAATAAAAGAGGAAGGGAAGGAGGGAAAAATGACTAAAACAATGTGTTCTTAGGAGACACACAGAAAGAATATAAGAAGTTAAAAACTAAAAAAGTAAAAATTCCCTCCCTACCCGTACAATATTTCCATTGTTAACAGTTTCTTTTGATTTCCTCCAGATTCTATGCCTATACAAGATAGCATGCTTAATATAAAAACACATATTCTATTTGTGTGTGTGGTGCTGGGTATTGAACCCAGGGCTTTGTATATGCTAGACAAGCATTCTATCAACAGAGTTATATCCCCAGCACTAAAAGCATATATTCTTTTAAAACCCATATGTGATTTTAGCATATGTATTCTTTTCCCCTTATCGTTTTTTCTAAAAAAACATTTTCTGGGAAATTTGGGGTATGGTTCAGTTGTAGAATGCTTGCCTAGCATGTGCAAGTTCCTGAGTTTAGTCCCCAGGACCCAAAATAACAATTATATAACAATTAATAATTGTTATTACACACACACACACACACACACACACACACACATGTTTTGAACTGCTTTCCAGATCAGTACTCTTGAACTCATCTCACTCTTTTATTTTTTTATTTTTTTTGGGGGGGGAGGTTCTGGGATTTGAACTCAGGAGCACTTTACCACTGAGCTACATCCCCAAGCCTTTTTGTAAAATTATTTCACTAAGATGCTGAGGACCTCACTAAGTTGCTGAGGCTAGCCTTGAACTTGAGGTCCTCCTGCCTCAGCCTCCTAGGTTACTGGAATTACATACATGCACCTCCGTGTGCCTGTCTTCATCTCACTTTTTTTTTTTTTTGGTGGTGCTCAGGATTGGAACCCAGGGCCTTAGTAGATTGCTAGGCAAGCACTCTACCAACTGAGCTATACCCACAGCCCTTCACCTCACTCTTTTAAATGGCTCTCTAGTGTTCCACAGCATGGATGGCCCATAATCCATAAATTATTTAACCAGTCTCATTTTTATGCACATTCATGTGGTTTTCAGTTTCCTTTCCCAGCACATTTCCTTTCTTTCTTTAATTGGCAAGTAAAGATTGCACATATTTATGGGGTACTATGTGATATTTCCATAATTAGATACATTGCGTAAGGTTCCAATCAGGATAAGCATGTCTATCTCTTCAAAGATTCTTTGTGATGAAATCATTTGAAATCCTTTCTTCTAGCTTCAACAAAATGTATAGTTCGTTATTGTTATCCATAGTTATCCTACTGCACGATGCATAATAGCACCATTGAACTTTTCCTATCTAACTGTAAAGTAGTACTTGTTGAACAACCTAACCAGTATTTTTTTGCTGAGAACTGAACTCAGCACTTTGAGTGTGCTACACATGTGTGACACCAACGAAGCAAACCATCAGCTCTGTGTGTGTGTGTGTGTGTGTGTGTGTGTGTGTGTCTGGTGTGTGTACAGAATGTGGGCAATGATTTGTAACTAGTATTCTACTCTCCACCTCTATAAGATCAAATTTCTTAGATACTACATATGAGTAAGATGATGTTGTACTTGTCTTTCTGTGCATGGCTCATTACACTTAAGGTAATGTCTTCCAGCTCATCCATGTTATCAAAAATGACAGGTTTTCATCATTTTTATAGCAAAATAGCATTCATTATATATATGTAACACGTTTTCTTTACCAATTCCTATTGATGTATACTTAGTTTAATTCCATTTCTTGGGTATTATGAATAACCAGCACATCATTTTAAACAATAGTTGCTTTACCATGTTTTAACATTTATTAAGGCAAGACTTGGTCCTTTTATAAAGTACTCTAAACAGTTTGTTTTTTAACTTGAAGCAATCATTTCTGCTATGTTTATTGTGAAAATGCACACTTTATCTAAGACCATTGAAAAATCAGGTGACAAAAAGAGCAGAACATGAATTTTCCTTTGCCTATGTACAATAACAATTTTCCCCCAATACTGGGGATTGAAGCCAGGGGGACTCTAACACTGAACTATATTCTCAAGCCTGTTAAAATTTTTTTTATTTTATTTCTTTTTTGCGGTGCTGGGGATCAAACCCAGGTCCCTGTGCTTACAAGGCAAGCACTTTACCAACTGAGCCATCTTCCAGCCCCCATTAATTGTTTTGAGACAAGGTGTTGCTAAATTGCCCAGGATGAGCTCCAACTTGAGATCTTCCTGCCTCAGCCTCCCAATTGCTGGGGTTACAGGCAAGTGCCATAATACTTGCCCATAACTTGTGATTTTGGCTGCAAAAAATAGTAGGCAAACAGAAGAGTGGGCCCAGAGTTCAAGTCATTCAGGAATATGCATGAAGAACACATGGATATTCTGCAGACATCTACCAGCTCCATCACTTGATATGTGTATTATTAGTCATACCCATTCACATCTGGTGCTGCAACTTTCTACTAAATTTCAGATAACCCTCCATCTACCAATTCACAATAATTCACAAACTATAACCCTTTGACAATTATTTCCACAAGCAAATCTCAGGTCTTTTTCAAGGGAAGAAAGTGCCATATTATTGTAGTATTTTTGTATTTCCTATCATTAAACATAAAAAATCCGTGATACCATTTTCATTAAGTTCCTTTCTTTTGGGGGGGTATGTCACTGACAAAGATTCTCAGTGTAATGCCTTGAATCTCATCTTACCCATAAACCCGGTGGTTTTTAATTGCAAAATTTGCACAGCTGGGTGATTTTTAGAAATGCATATGTTGCCTTAGAGCAGAATTTCATTCCAAGAAAAAATTTGATGAGGTTCTGAACAGGATCACAATAAATTCACCAATTCCTTTTAAGAGAACTAATATTCTTTTTTTTTTGGTCCTGATCTCTTTATTAGCTTATAGTAAATTTATATATGCAAGCATCTCTGCTCCACTGAGAATGCCCTCTATATCAAGGTATGATCAAAAGGTGCAGGTATCAAGTTCACTAATAATAAGTAGATCACAAGGTTTTGCTCAACCACACCCCAGTGATTGCTCACACATGCAGCAAAGATTAAAATTAACTATAAACAAAAGTTAGACTATTATACTACAACAGGACTGGTAAATTTTGTGCCCACCACCGCGGTCATATAATTAAACCTAGTTAATACAATGTGATGTAAAGTGTGATTAAGATAATCATTAAATGAGACTGAGCTCTAAGCTGTAGAAAGCCTTAATCATAATAAAAATAACATAAGAAAGTAGTCTTAGAACACCTGAATTCACTATAGCTAAGTCCCAAACTGTGATTAGATACCCTACTGTGCTTAGCCCTATACATAAATATTCAATTAACGAGACTGTCTGCCAGAGAGATCTACTAGCAACTGCTTAAAACCCAAAGGACTTGGTGGTGCCTTATATTCCTCTAGAGGATCCTGTTCTATAATTGATAAACCTTACCACCTTTTGCAATATCAATCTATATACCGCCATCTTCAGCAAATCCTAACAAGGTCTTTGAGCAAGCACAAGAGTTATACATAAAAATGTTAGGCCAAGGTGTAGCCTATAAGGTGAAAAGAAATGGGCTACATTTCTGTTTTCTAGAACAGTATTCATGATAGCATTTATGAAATCTCAAAGCCTAAGGTGAATTTAGTAGTAAGCTAAGAACAGAGAGCTTAGTTGAGTTGGGTGTCTCTCCATCAATATGGGTTTATGTATTGATAAAATTTGCTTATTCACATTTTTTTTATTGTAAACAAATGGGATACATGTTGTTTCTCTGTTTGTACATGGAGTCAAGGCATACCATTTGTGTAATCATAAATTTACATAGGGCAATGTTTGATTCATTCTGTTATATTTTTTCCTTCCCCCCACCCCTCCCACCCCTCTTTTCTCTCTATACAGTCCTTCCTTCCTCCATTCTTGCCCCCCTGCTTAACCCTAACCCTAAACCTACCCCTAACCCTAATGCTAACCCCTCCCACCCCTAATATTCTTATAATTAAGTTTTTTTAATCAAGAAGAAGAATAATCTCTTCTGTAAAGTGATTTTGGTTTCTCAGTTGAGTTTTATAATTTTTATTTTTATTTTTATTTATTTATTTGGTACCAAAGATTAAACCCAGGGGTACTTAACCACTGAGCCACATCCACAGCTCTTTTTATTTTCCATTTTGAGACAGGGTCTCACTAAGTTGCTCAGAGGCTTGCTAAGTTGCTGAGGCTGGCTTTGAACTTGCAACCCTCCTGCCTCAGCCTCCCAAGTCACTGGGATTACAGGCATGTGCCACAATGCCCAACGAGTTTTGTAATTTTTTAAAAGTTATACATACCTCCTGTTAAGTTTACTTTTAAATACTATAAATATATATATATATATTTTTTTTTTCTTCTATCATGCTTATGATCTTTTTGTTTTGTTTTGTTTTTTGCGGTGCTGTGGATCGAACCCAGGGCCTTGTGCTTCCGAGGCGAGCACTCTACCAACTGAGCTATCTCCCCGGCCCATGCTTATGATCTTTTTAAATTTTTTAAAATTTATTTTATTGTGTCTCTGGGGATCAAACCAAGGGCCTTGTACATACCAGATTCTCTGTCATTGAACCATATCCCCAGCCCTGGCTTCTTTTATTGTAGTTTCCAACTGGTTATTTTTTGGTGTACAAGATTGCTACTAATTTTTGCATATTTTGTGAAGGAAAATTGACAGCATTGAGTTCATTTTGTGACCCAGACTTGGTCTTGTGCTGTGGCGATCAGTCTGTAAACTTGCTGACATACCAAAAGAAAGTTATTTCCTGAGAAGAACATCCTGAAGATTGTATAAACTGAACTATTTTCTAGAGTAATTGTATGGTCTGAGCTGGTCTCTGCTGGACCAATAAGCTATAGAAGTAAATTTATCCTCCAACCATAATTTTTAACAAACAACCTATGTAACCCACATAAACCGCCTCCTTTTACCCTTAAAAGGACATTCCAAAGCACTCCCTAAGGGGACCCATCTCAGTTTCTAATGGAATCTGTGCTCCCCAAATTGCAATTCTAATATCCCAAATAAACACCATTTTGCATCAAAGATCCTCTGAGCCTCTTTGCATGACATTTCCTCTTTTCTAGAGAATACTTAAGCATACAACCATGTCATCTGCAAATATTTTTGTCTCTTCTTTTCAAATATTGATTCCTCTCATTTCTGTTTCAAACCTTATTGCACTGGCCAGAACACCCAAGACAATATTAAATACTAATGGCAATAACAGGCATCCTTATTTCATTTTCAGTTTAAAAGGCAGTAAGTATGATTGTTGATCTGGGAGTTTCTTTACCATATTAAGAAAATGCCCTTCTATTTCTATTTTTTTTAATTATTTTAATTATGAATGAATGTTTACAACATGTGAAGATGTTTCATTTTAGATGTTTCTCTTTCTTTTGTTCCACATTATGTTAGGAACAACTTAGCATTTCAAACCTTCAGATATTTCCCCATGCTGTTTCTTGTGTCTGAAATGTTCTTCTTTTCCTTGCCTAAAAATGCTAACTCACTTTTCAAGACTGTATTACACAGGACATTTTTTTTTTTTTTATCACAAGTGACAAGAATTCAGCTCGAACTAATATTGGCAAATACAAGGGACTATATGGGCTCATGTGGCTGGGAATGCAAGGAAACACCTAACTTTAAGAAAAGGATTCAAACAATGTCATCAAGACTCACTCTTCCTAGGCCTGCTCCTCTCTGCTTACAGCTTGTGACAGAAAAGTAAGACCCTCTAGACCCCATTGTTTTTGTCCATATATCAAATTTCATATGATGACTCTGGTTGGCCTTGCTTGAAAATTGAGCCCACTCCAAGGTGATGGGGTACCAGAAATGCTCAAGTCTAAGTCACATGTCCAACTTGGCACTCAGTAGTGCAGTGGAGCTGGGCATGGTGGCACAGGCCTGTAATCCAAGCGGCTTAAGAGGCTGAGGAAGGAGGATGGCAAGTCTGAGGACAGCCTCAGCACTTAGTGAAGCCCTAAGCAACTTAGTGAGACCCTGTCTCAAAGTAAAAATTAAAGGGTTGGGGATGTGGCCCAGTGGTAGAGTACTCCTGAATTCAATCCTCAGTATCACCAAAAAAAAAAAAAAAAAAAAAAAAAAAGTGAAGTGGAACTCTTAGGGACAGTCCCAGTAGTATGTGACAGAGAGGGACATAGATCAGGGAAGACAAATGTCTACCATTGAGGGGCTGAGCAGTGTTTCTCTTTCTGCATCCTCACCACTACTCTCTAACCATTGACTACCCCAACTAATGAATTTGAGAGACAGTATTGCACATGTGGCTCCACTCTTCCTGGTTCCCACTTTTGAAGTCATTCTGCCTGCATAGATAGCACATTCTGCTTTGCTCTCTGTGGGGGTAGCCCCATTTGCCCAGATAGGTTAGTCTTTCTTATTCAGGGCAAAGAGCATTTAAAAGGCACACAAGGCCACATGTCTGAAGTTAGGTACACCCTACAGTTTCTTTAAGAAGAATACTGACATTTTGATCTCCATTTGCATGTCTCCTGTGCCTTGTTTCTCATTTGATTAAAACTATGAAGGAGGAAAAGGGAAAATTATGTGTTGACTCCTTAAAACCTTAATATCCAGTTGAGTGTGGTAGGGCACACCTATAATCTCAGCAACTGGGGAGGCTGAGACGGGAGGATCCTTAAGTTCAAGGCCAGCCTCAGCAACTTAGTGAGTCCCTAAGTAATTTAGTGGGACCCTGTCACAAAATTTAAAAAATAAAAAAAAATTTTTTTTAAAGGTTGGAGATGTAGCTCAGTGGTGAAACATCCCTGAGTTTGACTGCCAGTACCCAAAACAAAACAAAACAAAACAAAAAACCCTTATAATTCACTATGAAGTCTCATCTCAAATATCACTTCTCTGAAGCCATCCCTGACACCCCTCACTTCCAAGATATACTGACTTCTTGTTCCTCTGTTCATAAAAAGACCACACTTCTTATGTTAAAGAATCCTCCTGTTCATGTATTTGCGTCCCTACCTCAGACAGGCTTTCTCAAATATAGAGATCATGTTATTTTTCTTATAACCCCAGCAGCTTGTGTATTACTAAGAGCTGGTTTTTATAGGAAAAACCAGAATGCTTCCTTTTCATTTATTTTATTTGTATCAGGGGTTGCACGAAGGGCACTTTACCACTGATCTACAACCCTAGCCTTTTTTAGTGAGACAGGGTCTCACTAATTAGCTGAGGCTAGCCTCAAACATTTGATCCTCCTGCCACAGCCTCCTGAGTCCTTCGGATTACAGGCATGCACCACCACATTTGGCAGAACATTTCCTTTTTAATTACCTTTGATATAACACATTCTGAAAAGTTTTTGTAAGTTTAATTAGATTCTATCCACTAGTTTCTCACCTATCTGCCAACTTATTAGTCTTTTATAAAAACTCGCAACATTGTATTAGGAATGCTGACCCTCTAATGAATACCATGGTGCGCTTCACCTAGATTATGTCTCTTTAATTACAGATTCTGCAAGTTTGCTCTTGGAGGTGAGCCAATATGATCGAAGGACCTGTAGATAAGGGAAAAGGTACCTAAGGGTGGGTGGTAGTTGGACTAATCAGTTACATTTGATGATGGGGCAGAAATATGCAATTTTCAGAGCTGAGAGCAGAGAGGGAAAAAAGCAACTAAAATAAACAGGAAAGAAGGTACAAAACTACAAGTGCATAAGAAAAAAAGGGGCTTCCAAATGTATCTGAGAATAGTCATGGTGCTGACTGTGTGTTCATGCAGTGAGCTACAATACCACAGTATGGTGACTCTGACAGATCATTGCAATACAGTGTTTCTGCTTTGAAATCTTGTATAGTTTGGTTCCATAGAAAGAAACAGCAGTGTAGGTGATGTGGGTGCTTTAATTTCAACATTTCTTAGGAAGGGAATTTAAATTAGATATTAAAGAGAGGCCAAATTAAAGATTTTAAAAGGACATGGTGGGGGTCCAGGGGCTATAGTGCATGCATGTAATCGCAGCAACTCTGAAGGCTGAGGCAGGAGAATCACACGTTTTAGACCAGCCTCATCAACTTAGTAAGGCCCTAAACAACTTAGCAAGACTCTGAATCAAAATAAAAAAGAAAAAGAGCTGGATATGCAGCACAGTGGTAGAGCACCCCTGAGTTTAATCCCCAGTGTCACGAAGAAAGGACGTGTGGAGTAGTAGTTAGTGGTATCATCATAGTCTAGAATCCAATTCCTAGTTTTTCAAGTTTAAAAAAGTTGTTTTGGTGTAGGAATAGAGTTCTATGGTAAAGCATTTTCCTAGCATGCATGATGCCTGGAGTTTGATCCCCAGCACCAGGGTGAGGGAGAGTTATTTTCAATCATTTTCCTCAAAGGAGATCCAATCAACATAGCCAATTCTACTAATGCTTGACTTATAATAATAAAAATGCCACCTATAATTAAATATTTGATACCTATTATTCTGCCATATTTATCTTTTCTTGTCTTATTTCTTTATTTTGTGGTGCTAGAGTTTGAACCCAGGGCTTCATGTGTGCTAAACAAGCACTCTACCATTCAGTTACCCCCCCCCCACCTCATCACTTATTCTTAAAGGTAAGTCAAGTTAGTCATAGAATTAAGGGAAAAGGAGACAAATTTTTAAAAATAATTTTCATTGCATTTCTCTCATCAAGAGACACATGTTTGCTGTGGAAAATCTGGAAAATACAGGGCTGGGGATATAGCTCAGTTGGTAGAGTATGTGCTTTGCATGCACAAGGCCCTGGGATCAATCCTCAGCACCACAAAAAGAAAAAAGAAAATTTGGAAAATATAGATTTGCATAAAGATAAAAAATTAATTATTAATAACTCCCAAATCCTAAGAAAATCATCACTAGAATTCTGGAGTGTTTCACTTCTGTCTTTTGCTATATGTGTTTATACTATTAGGGTCACATGCTTTTTTTAATCCATATTATAAAAATTTTCCCTGGGCTGAATTGTGCTCTTCCAAAATTCAGATGTTGAAATTCTAACTCATAGTATTTCAGAATGTGAATGTGTTTTGAGATTGGTCCTTTAAAAAGGTGGATAAAATGAGGCTGTTAGGGTGGAATTCTAATTTAATCTGACTGGTATCCTTAAACAAGAGGAAATTTATATAATAAAGAGACACCAGAGGCAAATGTGTACAGAGAATAGAGCATGTGAGGCCACAGTAGCTGACCTTCTACAAGGACAAAGAGACCTCAGAAGAAATCCAATCTGTCAAAACCTTGATCCTGGACTTCCAGCCTCCAGAATTGTGAGAAAATGAATTTCTGTTGTTTAAGCCACTCAGTCTGTGATATTTTGCTATGCCCTAGCAAATGAATACAATTGCCATAGAACACTCTTCAAAATCTACTGTGATATACTTTTATACCCCTATCCCTGTAATAAACTTTTTGGTACTGGAGATTGAACCCATCTATTTGCAGATGATATGACCTTTCACGTAGAAAATCCCAAGGAACCCGCTAAAAATCAATAGAACTAATAAATGAGTTCAGCCAAATTTCAAGTTACAAGTTTAATTTTTTAAAAAATCAAACCAAGTTCTATACAGAAGCAATATACTAAAAATGAAATAAGAAAATGATCCCATTTATAACAATATCAAAAAATACTTAGGAATTGATTTATCAAAGGAAGTGTAAAATTATGCTCAGAAAACTACAAAACAGTATTGAATGAAATTAAGGAGTTAGATAAATGGAAAGATATCACATGTTCATGGACCAGAAGACTTGATATTGTTAAGATGGTTATACTCCTTAAATTGATCTGTGGATTCAAAGTAATAGCATCAAAATTCTAGCTGGCTTTTTTGTAGAAACTGAAAAGATGATTCTAAAAATTACATGGAAGTTCAAAGAACCCATAATCATTGAAACAATCTTGAAAAACAAGAACAAAGTTGGAGGACTCATACTTCCCAATTTCAAAACTACAAAGCAACAGTAATCAAGACAGTATGACACATGGCATAAGGATAGACATATAGGCCAATGGAATAGAATTTAGAGTCCAGAAAAAAACCATGTATCTATGGTTAATTGATTTTTTCAGTACTGGAGACTGAACCCAGTACCTCTCCCATGCTACACAAGTATTCTACTACCAAGCTAGATACCAGCTGTTTTTATTTTATTTTGATTGCTTGTTTGGGTACCGGGGATTGAACCCAGGGGCTCTTTTCCACTGAGTTATATATCCCCAACCATTTTTATTTTATTCTATTTTATTTTTTATTTTGAGCCTGTCTCATAAGTGGTTGAGGACTTCACTGAGTTGCTGAAGCAGGCTGGTCTCAAACTTGCAATTCTCCTTCCTCAGCCTCTTGAGTAGCTAGGATGACAGGCATGCACCCCTGGGTGCTAGTTTCTTGTCAACTGATTTTTTAGAAAGGTGCCAAGATAATGCAATGGCAGAAAGAATAATATTTTCAACAAATGCTGCTGGGACAACTAGATATTCATATGCAAAAGAATGAATTTAGACCCCTACTTCACACTGTGTACAAAAAATGGTTTGAAATGGATCAAAGGCCTAAATGTAACCATTAAATTTATAAAGCCCTTATAAGAAAATACAGGTGCAGGGACTGGGGTTGTAGCTCAGTGGTCCATAGAAAAATAAAAAATAAATGTCCATAGACAAATAAAAAATATTTTTATAAAAGAAAATACAGGTGCAAATCTTCACAACCATGGACTTGGCTATGGATTCTTAGATATGACACCAAAAGCATGAGCCATAAGAACTAAAAATAAATTGGCTATCATCACAATTTAAAACTTATTTTTCAAACAACACTATCAAGAAAACAAAAAGATAAACTACAAAAGAAGTTTTTTTACAATGTTTTAGTTGTAGATGGACACAATACCTTTATTTTATGTATTTATTTTTATGTGGTCCTGAGGATCAAAGGTAGGGCTAGAGCTTTACCACTGAGTATAACCCCAGTTCATATATGCAAATCTTATATCTGATAAGAGACTTACATTTAGAATATATAAAGAACTCTTGTAACTCAATCATAAGGCAACAATCACTTTATATCCACTAGGAATGACTATTACCAAAGGAAAACATAACGGAAATCCAGAAAATAACAAGCATTGATGAGATTGTGAAGAAATTTATGTATTCCTGCTAGGAATGTAAAATTATGTAGTCACTATAGAAAACAATATGTGATTCAACAGTTTAAACATAGAATTACTATATGATCCAATGACTCCACTTATTGGTATATAACCACACAAAGTAAAAGCAGAGACTTGAACAGATGTTTTTAACTTATGTTCATAGTAACATTATTCATAATAATCAAAAAGTGGAATCAATTCAACTGTCTATGAACAGATGACCAGATAAACAAAATGTGGTATGTATATACAATGGAGAATTATTCAGCCTTAAAAAGGAAGGAAATAGGGCTGGGGTTGTGGCTCATTGGTGAGTGCTTGCCTAGCATGCGTAAGGCACTGGGTTCAATCCCTAGAACCACATAAAAAAAACTAAATAAACGTGAGGCACTGAGTTCAATTCCCAGCACCACATGAAAAAACTAAACAAACAAAATAAAGATATTGTGTCCATCTACAACTAAAAATATATATATATATATATCTTTTTTCTTTTTTTGGTGGTGTTAGGGATTTGAACCCAGGACCTTGTGCTTGTGAGGCAAGCACTCTACCAACTGAGATATATCCCCAGCCCCAAAATATTTTTTAAAAAGGAAGGAAATACAGACACATGTTACAATGTAGGAGAAACTTGAAGTCATTATGCTAAGGAAAAAAAGTAAATAACAAAAGGACACATATTGCATGATTCCTGTTATATGAGGTTGGTAGAGTAGTCACATTTACAGAGACAGAAAGCAGTATGGTGGTTGCCAGGGCAGAGGAGAGGAGCATGGAGAGCCAGTATTTAGTGAGTAGAGCTTCTAGTTGAGGGTAATGAACAGTGGTGATGATTGCTTGACAATGTAACTGTACTTAATGCCATGGAAATGTAGACTTAAAAATAGTTTAAAGGTAAACTTTATGATATACCTACCACAAAAAAATAATAGTAAGACTCCAGACATGGTGGTACACACCTAGAATTCCAGGAATTTGGGAGATTGAGGCAGAGGATCACGAGTTTGAGGCCAGCCTCAGCAATTTATTAGATCCTTAGAAACTTAGCAATACCCTATCTCAAAATAGAAAATAAAAAGTTCTAAGGATGTAGCCCAGTGGTAAAAACCCCTGGGTTCAATTCCCAGTACCAAAATAATAATAATAATAATAATAATAATAACAACAACAACAATAACAACAACAACAACCTATTCTTTTGGGGCATGTGCCTATAATCCCAGTTCCTTGGGAGACTGAGGCAGGTGGATCTGCACTCCTTAAGCAGCCCAGGAGTGCCTGGGAACATTAAGAGCTGAGAGAGAGAGAGAGAGAGAGAGAGAGAGAGAGAGAGAGAGAGAGAGAGAGAGAGACATACACACACAGAGAGAGAGAGAGAGAGAGAGAGAGAGAGAGAGAGAGAGAGAGAGAAAGAATGGGGAATGGGAGAATGAAGGAAAAGTGCCATTTTGGGCTGGGGCTGTAGCTCAGTGGCAGAGCACTTGCAAGGCATATATGAGGCACTGTGTTCGATCCTTAGCACCACATAAAAATAAACAAATAAAATAAAGGCATGCTGTCCATACACAACTGCAATAAAGGAAAATAAAAAAAAAAGAAATGTGCCATTTCTCTAAAAAGGGGGCAAATTTATGCACACACATACCCAACTGTTTATGTATGCAGTTTATCTCTACAGCTTTTCTCAACCAGTATTCAGAGACTAGAGCCC
Source organism: Sciurus vulgaris (assembly GCF_902686455.1). Taxonomy (NCBI): domain Eukaryota; kingdom Metazoa; phylum Chordata; class Mammalia; order Rodentia; family Sciuridae; genus Sciurus; species Sciurus vulgaris. Next base: position 79,299,220 of record NC_136471.1, on the reverse strand, counting down.
TATAGAAAATTACTTGTATGACTATTTTCTCAATTCTTCAAAAACTGTACCTTAACTAATGCCATTCTAGATGCATGGGAGATAAATTTATTCATCACACACAATGGATGCGGGCACTAGGGCTGTACTGCAATAGGATACAGGAGAAACTGAAAACCCTGGTTTCTACTGATTAAGGGATAGGAGGAAAATTTTTCCTAGCACTGTATGTCTTTTCATACCTTTTAAATTTTTTGATCAAAAAAGAAATATTAACAAAAATGTTATGAAAAAGGAAGAAAATTAACTAAAGGAGGATGTAGAATTAGTGAAGTGTAGCTTTCTCACCAGCATGTTTATTGGCTAAGGGCAGCAATCCATGGCAGTACCACCAGGCACAGTGGTACATGCCTGTAATCTCAGTGATTGGCAGAGGGTGTGAGGCAGGAGGCTGAGACAGGAGAATCTCAAGCCTCAGCAATTTAGTGGACACCCTTTCTCAAAATAAAAAATGAAAAAGATTGGGGATGCAGCTAATGGTAAGCATTCCTGAGTTCATTCTCTGGGCTGAAACTCATGGAGGAGATGGGAAGCCTGAAGAGATAAGAAAAAGAAGTAATGCTTTTGACCTAGCCAGGTCCTTATAGATCTATGAGGGGCTGGGGAGATAGCTCAGCTGGTAGAGTGCTTGTCTCGCAAGCACAAGGCCCTGAGTTCGATCCCCAGTACCGCAAAAAAAAAAAAAAAAAAAAAAAAAAAATTCAAAGCCAGCCTTATAGATCTATGACTCTGAGCACAAGTAGAAGGATTACCCTTTCACAGAGGAAAGGAAACAGGATCACTGACTCAACATAGGCATAACTCAATTGTAAGTTTGGGGAGCTGGTATTTGGCTTGTTTTCTTTAGGAAAAAGAGGTAAGGACATCTTCACAATGGAAGAGAACAATGGTAGAGTAAGCAGCCAGAGAGGAGAAGTCAAAGGTTTGAAAGAGAAGGTATGGGGAATGGGAACAAAAGCTGCCTAGTAATTGTAAAAGAACAGGTAGGTCCTTGTAGTCCCCTTGTGTTTTTTCGCTGCAGGAACGGGCATCATGCATTTCCCTTGAGGCTCTACATCGAGGAGGATCACTGTAAACTACAGGGCATAGTCTGCTCAAGGTAATGGAAGATAGGAAATTTTCTGGAAACTTTGTCACATGAAGGTTGACTGAAGGAGATAGAACTATTAAACCTAAGTAAAATGAATCTTAAAGTGGAAAGATGAAAAAAGGGCCATGGATACTAGGCAAATATATGACGGTTTGCTATATAAAAGAGGGCAGAATTAGAAGATTGTCTAGGTGTAAGATTCTGTAATTTGTCTTCCTACATAGACAAGAAAAATTTACTGGTTGTTGAATTAATGTGTATAAGGACTGAAAACAAACCACTACTGGAGTGATGGAGGGTGAGAATGTGCTGTATTAAGAAATAAATGCAAGGGAAAGAAAGTAAATACAGACTACTTTTCTGAGAAATTGGACCATGAAGGGAAAGAGAGAAATTTTGCTAATTACAGAATCCAGGAAGAGCACAATGATAATATCTGTTCACATATTTCATGGATTCAAAGATGCACGTTCTTCAGGTTTTTAAAATTTCTGAACCAGTGATTCATTTTACAGTTAATGGAATCTTAAATTGCTATCAGAACCGGCAGCAGTTGTGATGTAGTTGTCGTTGCCTGACACCTTCTGGTAAGATCAGGGAAGTGCTAGTATCAAAACAGAATGGGTTATCAACAACATGGAAGAAAACTAGTAGAGCACTGTTTTTCCCCACAGAAATTATCTGTTTTCTTTTGTTTGCTTGTTTTTACAGTGTTAAGGATTGAATCCAGAGCCTTGCACAAACTATCCAAATGCTCTATCACTTAACTGCACCCCAAAAATTTTTATTTTGAGACAGGTTCTTGCTAAATTGCCCAATCTGGCCTCGAAATTGTGGTTCTCCTGCCTTAACCTCCCAAGTATCTGGGATTACAGGTGTGCACTTCCATGCCCAGCTTCATCTGTGTTCTTAATGGCAAAGAGAATAATATGCAGGAAGCACAGACTGTGTTGACTAAGCCAAAAAATAATTCAGAGACATCAGATTCCAGGCATGAAGATGTTTTAGAAATACCTTAACCAATTTACTTTATTTTGATATTCTTTGTAATGTATTCTCAAGAGTGATATATGATAAAAATCCATTTCCAAATAAATCTTAAAGAGAATCTTCAATATTTTAAAAATATTTTTAAATGATCGATGGACCTTTATTTTATTTATTTATATGCAGTGCTGAGAATTTAACCCAGTGCCTCACACATGCTAGGTAAGCACTCTACTACTGAGCTACAACCCTAGCCCACCTTCAGTAATTTTAAATGCTAATTTCTAAATGCTAAATGTGCCTTGTGTTATAATTGAATTGGCAGTATACTGTTTCATAGTGGTACATAAAATAAGGGTGCATCTTGTAGTCAATAACTTTCAGTAGGTGAAATATAGTAATTCTAAATCTCAAACAGTGTCTACCAGTGTACCATACTAAGAAAAATGTTAATTTATTATACATTAACATATTTATTCACTCATTTATTCAACAAATATTTACCGAGCATTTACTACATGCCAGGTACTAGATGCTATTTATATAATGGTGAATGAAATAGATGTAGACCTTGCTCCCAGTGAGCTTAATTACTGGATAGGACAACAGAACTGTTGAATTAGTTCCTCTGAATTAATTTCTCAAGATACACCAAGAAAAATGTTTCATGGTTAGATTAGTTGGAGAAATTTCCTTGCTAAATTTACTTATTCGCAATATGCACTATTAAAAAGGCAAGTAGTGCCAAGCGCTGTGGTGCACGCCTATAAGTCCAGCAGCTCAGAAGGCAGAGGCAGGAGGATCACAAGTTTGAGACCAGCCTCAGCAACGTAGAGAGACCCTAAACAACTTAGCAAGACCCTGTCTCAAAAAATAAAATGGGCTGGGGATGTGGCTCAGTGGTTAAGGGCCCCTGGTTCAATACCTGGTACCAAAAAAAAAAAAAAAAAAAAAAATCAAGTGATGAAGAAGCTTGCTTAGTTTTTGTTTGTTTGTTTGTTTGTTTGTTTGTTTGCGGTGCTGGGGATCAAACCCAGGGCCTTGTGCTTGCAAAGCAAGCACTCTACCAACTGAGCTACCTCCCCAGCCCTTGCTTGGTTTTTTTACCCTACATATTTTGAACTTATTAATAACATAAACTCAGAGTCAGAATGGTGATACATAATATAAAAAGAGCTTCTACAAATGTCTTGGAAAAAAGACAAATAAGAGCAAAAGATATTAAAAAGCAACCCACAGAAGAAATTAGTTAATGACAAAGGGCTCAACTTCATTCATAATTAAGAAATATAGCCAGGCACAGTAGTGTACACCTGTAATCCTAGGTACTTGAGAATCTGAGGAAGGAGAATCATGAGTTTAAGACCAGCCTCTACAACTTAGTAAGATCCTGTCTCAAAATTTAAAAAAATTTAAAAGGGCTAGGGTTATAGCTTAGTGGTAGAGTGCTTGCCTGATGTGTGTGAGGCCCTGGGTTCAATTTCCAGTACTGCTAACTAGATGAATGAATTAATTAATAGAACTGGGTATGTAACTCAGTGGTAAAGGGACCCTGGGTTCAATCCCTAGTACTGTGCACGCGCGCACACACACACACACATGCACACACACACACACACACATACAAGTTAAAATAATGATAAAGCAGGGTTTTGCCTGTCTGATTGGCAAAAATGGGAAACATTTCGTTTTATTCAGTGTTTGGAAGATGTGGAGAAGAAAATACTCCCACTCACTGCTAGTTGGAGTGTGAAGTGGATCAATGTTTTAAGACGGTGATTTGGCAATATCTATCCATTTTACTTCCTTGAGTCTATCCTACAGAAATATTTGCATAGATGCCTAAAGATACATGTACAAGGGGTGTCCACTGCAGAATTGCTTGAATGGTGAAAAATTAGAAAGAACCCAAATGTCCATCACTTGGGTGTTTAATGAACTATATTACATCCACACAAAGGTCTTCCATGAAGTCATTATAAAGATAAGAGAGTTCTAATCGAAGATGCCTGACTAAAGATATGTGCTTATCTACCTCCCTTTTCACATCCCATTAAAATGGTAATAAAGGAATCAGCTCCTAACAGTGAAGAAAATAGGCCTAACAAATTTCTGGAAGATTGGAAATACGTCAACTGATGAAACAGAATGGAATAAGCCAATGTGTCTGGCAGAATCCCAGAGAGACTCCTGTTTCAGAGCTGGCAAGTATTCAAGGTCAAAATAAGAAAGAAGTCTGAAAACTAGGAGGTGAATTGAAAGTCTATCTGTGAAAGAAATGCTCCCATTGGCTCCCCACTATCCTCCCATCCATCATCCCCATATGTAGAATAGTGAACCAAATCTTTACCTTCTAGCCAACAAAGAAACAAAACAACACAAAGCTGGAGGACTCGATAGAAATTGAATAAACTGCCTGGAGAAAACTAAAGGGTAGTGTAGATATTGATACCCCATAGCAAAAGAAAATATTTATTAATCTGGCATTTGGTGGCTGCCAGCCTGGAGACAACTTCCTTAACCCAAATCTAAAGAAAAGGTTAATTGTCACAAGTCCTGACCTGTTATACAATGTCCTGTTCAGACTCCCTATTCAGGAAGAGACCTGGTAAAATTGGATCTACAGATATGAAGTAGAGGAAACTATATTAACTGCCTTTTCTTTCATTTTAAACATAAAAGACGGTCAAGAACTGCCAGATATATTAAGATAAGCAGTCTAATGAAAATAAAGGCCAAGAGCAAACAGATTTAATTCTGGAGGAAATAGAGATACTTCAGAGAAGAGAAGATTATAAAGAGACTACTAAGATCAAAGGTGAAAAAAGGACACATACCTAGACATTATCATTTTACATTATCAGTAATGAAGAGAAAATTGTAACTGCTTTCAGAAAGAAAAGGTAAGTTACCTATAAAGAAACAAAAAATCAGATTAGCAAAACTGGATGTTATAACACTTAAAAATTCTTTTTTTTTGTAGCCCTGGGAAATGAACTTGGGGCTGTGTGCATGCTAACAACAGGCTCTACCACTGAGTTACACACCCAGTCCAAACAATACTTTAAGATTGTGTGGGAAAATTATTTCAAATTTAGAGTTTAAAATCCAGTCAAATCATCAATCAAGTATGAGTACAAACATTTATCTTCAGAAATGTAGGACTTAAAAAAATATCTCCTGCATGCTTAAAGATATACTCAAACAAAATTAGGGTAAATTTCAAAAAGGGAAAGACATGAGAAACAAGAAATAGTAGACTTACAAATGAGGAAAACAAAATTCCAGGATGACAACTATATAGTAGTCTTGGAAACCAATCAGAAAAAAATTCTTCAGGAAGAATGAAATAGAGACTGGGCATTCAGATCATTGGTAGAGTACTTTTCTAGCATGTGTGAAGCCCTGGGATTGATCTCCAGTACCACAAAAAAGAAAGAATAAATGAAATAGAATATAACCAGTGGAGAGATCAAGAATCCAGACCATATAACTGATTTGAAGAAGTCACCCCTTTTTCAGCAAAAAGAAAATATAAAAGGCAAGTTGAAATTCCAGGAAAAATAAATAAATAAATATTATACAAGAAAATAATGAAAAATATGAAGCCAGACTTCCATTCTTGATAATATGGTGAACTAGGTATCTGAACCAACCTTCTCATGGAAAACCACTTAATGAATGAAGCATGAACTATCTTTTATGGGGGGCCGGTAACAGGTATTGAACCTAGAGTACCTTAAATCTGAGCCACATTCCCAACCCTTTTTAATTTTTTATTTAAAGACAGGGTTTCACTAAGTTGCCTAGGTCCTCAATAAGTTGCTGAGGATGACTTTGAACTTGTGATCCTTCTGCCTCAGCCTCCCCAGTTGCTAGGATCACAGGCATGCTCCACAGGCATGCTCCACAGGCATGCCTGGCTTAAACCATATTATTGAAGTTATCAAAGGATGATAATAAGGATTTATCAAAATAAAATAAAATGAAATGAAACTCATATGGACGTGTGATCTACTAAAGCTGCCTTTGCCCTGGGAGTGTTTGCAATGTCTGGCAATATTAATTAAAATATTCATGGACCACTCGGTCCATTCAAGATCATCTAAAAAGAGGTGAGTCATCTAAGAGATGAACCATTCAAAAGAGGACATCCAAGGTGAGTGTAAACAGAGGCCTTCTTTCTGTACCCTGGGACCTTAGCTGGATCCTGAAAGAGCTACAACCTCAAGTAAGGAGAGACCAGAAAGTAACCCCACCCAACCCCAATCTCCAACTCAAGGGGACTAAAGGAATGGGAGAGGGGAGAAATAGAACAATAACCTGGTCCATGCGCAAGTTTAATTAAGTACACACCACTTGGTACTCTAAAACCTTGAATTAGTTTATATAGTCCAAGACTAGTATTGTCCATAGGTACCGAGCAGAAATACACACAATCACTTTCTCAAGGAATGTTCTTTTAACCTCAGCCTTGAAAAATTCCCACAAATGTTTTTTTCCAAGAAAATTAGTAAAAAAAAAATGAGTGAAACACTTATTTCTTGCTAAAAAGGTTAAACTTATTTTTAAAAAATACTGAATATAAAAGCACACTGTAAATGTACTGTCATTTGCCATATGACCAAGAAATTAAGATAACTTGTGATTTATTTACATAACCAAAATAAAAATTGTATCTACTTTTATATAGCAAATAAAAAAATACTGAATATGCCAATTTTGGCCAAGATGTATTGCATTCTGAAATCTGATAATTACTGATGAGGTGGAAATTAATACAACCACTTTGGAAAACTGGCAGCATGTAATAAAGTCAAACATCCATGTACTCTCTGACACAAAAATTCCACACCTAGGTAAATACTCAACAGAAATGAGTGCATATATCTATCACAAGCCATGTATAAAAAATTCAGCTTTATTAATAATAGCCAAACATTACAAACTACCCAAATGTCCATCAATGGAAGAATAAGTCAGTAAGCTGTGGCACATCCATTCTAAGAAATACTACTTAGCATCATAAGGGAACAAACTTTTTTTTTACAGTATTGGGGATAGGACCCAGGACTTTGTGCATGTTAGGCAAATACTCTACCCTGAGCTGTACACCCAGCCCTTTTGTAAAAATGTTGAGAGAAGTTGCCCAGGCTGATCTTGATCTTTGGATTCTCCCAAGTAGCTGGGGTTATAGGCATGTACCACTATACCAGGCTAAATGGGAGCAAATTACTGATACAAGCAACATCAATGAATCTCAAAAATATTACTCTGAACATTAGAATTCAGACACAAAAAAATTATGTGCTGTTTGATTTTATTTACATGACATTCTATAGTCACAGATAGTAGATAAATGGTTGCCTGGAACCATGATTGGGGAGGATTGACTGGGAAAGGGGCCCAAGTGAAGTTTCTGAAGTGATGGAAAGGTTCCCTCTTGATGGAGATGATGGTTACAAACGTGTATTTATTTGTTAAAACTCATCAAACTGTACCTGAACATATATATGATTTGTGTAAATAACACTTTGCATACTTTTTTAAAGCATGTAAAAATGAAAAACAAAATATTGCAATTAAAACTTAATAGGAGAGCTCAGGTTGTAGCTCAGTGGTAGAGCACTTACCTAGTATGTATGAAGCACTAGGTTCGATTCTCAGCATCACATATAAATAAATAGATAGACATAAAAAATAAATAAAAAATATAAAATAAATAGAGAAAATAAAGGTCCATCGAAAACTAAAAAAAAAAAAAAAATTAAAACAAAACATAATAGGAGGATTTTTGAGAGGGGGTAGAGGTGACATAGTTTCAAAATCTCCCTCTAGTCCCCAACTAAAATGGGAAAGAAAAAACAAAACCCATGGACAATACCTGTTTAAAAAAACTAGGTAGCAAGATATCACCATTAACTCCAAATATGAGGAAGGGATACAAATTTTCAAAAACTATAAGACATGCATGTTATTAGCAATTGTACAAATGGAAGCAGAGGGAAGCAATGAGGCATCTGATAGACTAGAGAATCCCCAAATACCCAAAGTTACTTGCTGGAAAGTCAGAGGGCCAATTTGAGGATGGCAACTAAAACTGAGAGAGACTTTGCATATACCAATAACAGGGAAGACCCAAAGAGGTTGCAACAATCTGGATCTGGAGCAGTATAAGCCCTATGAACTCTCAAAAGTAACTGGCTGCAGCATCATTCCAGAAAAAAAAAAGCCACACACTGAGAAAAAAACTCTAGGAATAGAATCAGAGCTAAGCACAGCAAGAGGTAGTCCAGATGAAAGTCGGGGAGAAGAGCACCAGGACATCTGAGAAAGGAAGCTACCACATTATTAAACTACACAAAAACAACAGAAGAGGGCGCTAAAAGCCATGAAATTAGAAAATATATACTGAATTCAGCCTCCTTTAAAAAAAAAAAAGGTAAAAATGAACAACAGAAAGTATCCGTTTATTCATTGCCATACTGAAGGTCGAACTCAGGAGTACTCTACCTCTGATCTACACAATCAGCTCTTATTTTATTTTGAAACAGTGTCATTTTGAAACAGTTGTCCAGGCTGGTCTCAAACTTGCAATCTTGCTGCCTCAGTCTCCTAAGTCACTGGGATTACAGGTGTTTGCCACCACACCTAGCTGGGCTTGCATTCATTATAAAAAAAAAAAAGAGTAAGGTGAATAGTACCCCTTGATAATGAATGTATGGCAGAAATACATGATCATAAAACATGAAAACTACAACCTACCATTTCAAAATGAGTAAAAAGACATTAAGAACATGATACAAGATATGAAGGATCAACATAAATCGGGATTAGAAAAACTCAAAAAAATTAGTTACTAGAACTAAGGAAAGAATTAGAAATAAGAGAAAAAAACTAGAAATGAATTCTAAACTAGAATGAGCACAAAAACAAATAAACTCAAGATATAATGCCTTCAGAGAAACAGCAAAGTAATTTTTTAAATCCAAAAGGAGAAGAATAAAGAGATAAAAAAGATTTGAGAGAAAGTGGTACATTTAGAATATAAAGAAAATGCAACATACATAGAAGAAAACAAAACTAAGAGGATGGAACAAACAATAAAGACCACAAGAAAGTTTTCCTGAGGGGCTGGAGTTGTGGCTCAGTGATAGAGCATTTGCCTAGCATGTGTGAGGCACTGGCTTTGATTCTCAGCACTGCATATAAATGAATGAAATAAAGGTTCATCAACAACTAAAAATATACATAAAAATAATTTTTAAAAAGGACATATTCTTTAAAAAGGAAAGTTTTCCTGAAATAACTTTTCACAAAGACTTGAAACAACATATTAATAAAGCAAATTGTATATCTGAGAAAATCAACCTGAAATGACACAGAGACATATCCTAGTAAAATGACCAGATTTCTTTTCGTTTGTTCTTTCTTTCTTTCTTTCTTTTCCTTCCTTCCTTCCTTTCTTCTTTCTTTCATTTTGCAATAATGGTAATTGAACACAGGGTGTTTTACCACTGAGTCACATCCCCAGCCCTTTTCATTTTTATTTTGAGACAGGGTCTCACTCAGTTGCTGAGGCTGACCTCAAACTTACAGTCCTCCAGCTTCAGCCTCCCCAGGTTTGCACCACTACACCCTAGCTAAAATTACTGGATTTTAAAGAAAAGAATCTTATACATCCTGGGCAAAGAGAACAGGGTAAAGGAAATCATTCAGTCATCAGATATATTAACAGTAATATATTTTGTCAGAGGAAAATAAACTAATATAGTCATGATACACAGAAAAGAGTAAGCCGATTATTTTCATATGTAGCCAAACTGACTATTATGAGGTAAACTGTGACACACAACCCTGAAAAAAAGTTCACATGTTGAAGTCCTAATTCCGAGTACCTCAGAATGAGCTTGTATTTGGAGATAAAGACTTTAAAAGAGGAGATTAAGTTAAAATGAGACTGTTAAAGTGGGCCTTAATTCCATCTGATGGGTGTGTTTATAAGAGGAGGGCAGTGGGTGTAGTTCAGTGGTTAAGTGCTTGCCTAACATTTGCTAGGCCCTGGGTTCTATTTCTAACACTGCTAGAATAAAAAAAAGAGATTTGGACACATAATGACTACAGGAAAGACCATGTGAAGACAGCAAGAAGGCAGCCAAGAGTAAATATCTTAGAGAAACGAAACCTGCCAGCACCTTCATCTGGGGTTCTAGCCTCCAGCCTCCAAAACTTTAAGTAAATACATTTCTGTTGTTTAAGTAACCCAGTTTGTGGTATTTTTTTATGGAATTCCTAGCAAACCAATATTTCAAGGGAAGAGGCTGCAAACTATTAGCAACATGCAATCACCCAGGAAGTACTGCTCTTATGATCTCTTCCTATGGAATCTACTGAAGAACAAATTCCAGAAAAACAGAAACAAGTAGGAAGATATCCACGTAAGAACTGTTTGTGAGCATTAAGTAAATTAAATAAATACTTAGATCTAAGATTCAATAAAGGTTCCAAGTTAAGAGAGTATAGTAAATTATCAATAAAAATGGAGAAGAGTGGATGAGTGCAGTTGCACATGTCTGTAATCCCAGCAGCTCCAGAGGCTGAGGCAGGAAGATCCTGACTTCAAAGCCAGCCTCAGCAACTGGGAGGCACTAAGCAACTCAGCAAGAAGCTGTCTGTAAATAAAAAAAATTATAGGGCTGGGGATGTGGCTCAGTGGTTGAATGAACCAAGGTTCTCAAAATATAAAAGAAAGGGGATTCAAATGTGAGATAGTTAAGAAAAGATCTGCAGACCTGAATTTGGAAAAAAAAATGTATGACCTCCTAGCACATTTTTTCCTTAAAAGTCTTAGTAGAAACAACACAGGCAGGGAATGTGGCTTAGTGGTAGAATGCTTGCCTAGCATGCACAAGGCCCTATATTCTACCCCAGCACCACAAAAACAAAAAACAAACAAAAAGAAACAGTGATAAACCCAGTAACTATGAGCATTGATAGCATTCAGATAGTGGTCTTGAAAATGCCATTTCCCACTAAAAAGAGGGGGCTTTTTAGAGAAGTAACTGAGTCTAGGTATGAGTCAAGAAATGTACAAAATGAGCCTGAAGTATCAATTATGTTTAACCTATGAGTTCAAAACTATTCTACTTTTTTTAATTGCTAAAATTTTTAGAACAATAGGGAACCAAATATTTTGAAAGTATTAAAGATAAAAACCAAGCATTTGTCTCTGCTTTTCCTTAACAAACTGTATCACTGGGCAACCCAATAATAGATAAGGGAATTTTTTCTTTATCCCAGCAAGTAAATGATGAAAAACAGAATAAGAATATTACAGTCAGTCAGAGTGGTGCACACCTATAATCCCAGCAACTCAGGAGACTGTGGCAGGAGGATTGCAAGTTAGAGGTCAGCCTCAGCAACTTAGTGAGATCCTGTCTCAAAAGAAAAAAATATATAAAAAGGGTTGGGAATATAGCTCAGTGGTAAAGCACCATTGGGCTCAATCCCTAGTACCAAAGGGGGAAAAAAGAATTAGAATATCACCTTTTTACACACCTTAATGGATCTATGCTTTGAGCATCAAATGTCTGCTAACATCAGAGAGGTGGGGGGGGGGGGGCAGAGAGAGAGCGAGGGAGAGAGAGAGAGAAGAACTAGATACTATGTTCCTCCTGATGGGAGAATACAAAATCATCTATGAAGTGGTTTTATCAAAAACCTCAAACTCAAATCTGAACCTGATGAAGCCTGTAAATCCAACTACTAATATAAAGAAAATACAGTACAGGGGCTGGGGTTGTGGCTCAGTGGTAGAAGCACTTGCCTAGCACATGTGAGGCACTGGGTTCAATTCTCAGCACTACATAAAAATAGATAAATAAAGGTATTGTGTCCATCTCCAACTAAAATATTTTTTAAAAAAGAAAATACAGTACAAACAACATGGTAAACTATACCATGGAGAGGCAATCAGCAGAATCCTGACTCTACAGGTCAAATTGCCAAGATTCATCAATAAATAAATTGTGAGGGAAAAAAAAAGAATGGAGAAGGGCTGGGGGTGCAGCTTTGTAGTAGAGTGCTGGCCTAGCATTCAAAGGCCCTGGGTTCAATTCCCAGTAATGCAAAAAGAAAAAAATGGGAAAACAAATTAACTGGTTGGATGCAGTGGCACAGGCTATAATCCCAGTGACTAGGGAGGCTGAAGCAGAAGGATTGCAAGTTTGAGGGCAGCCTTGGCAATTTAGCAAGGCCTTCAGCTACTTAGCAAGGTGCCGTTTCAAAATTTTTAAAAAAGGGTTGGGGTGTAGCTCAGTGGTAAAGTGCCCTTGGCTGTGGTGGCATGCCTATAGTACCAGTACTCCTGAGTCTGAAGCAGAATTTTTAAAAAGGGCTAGGGATGTAACTCAATGATAAAGCATCCATGTGTCAATCCCCAGTATCAGAAAAAAAATCCTTTTGTGTTAGATGATTTTTCATGATATATACATTACTTTGATTTAATTTTCTTAATTTAAAAGAAATTATATCTATATGCAAGATATCCAAATTCTATGGTGAAGTAAAAAAGCAAGTTGCAGAATAGTATGTTTAGTGTGAACCAATTTTTGCTTAAAAGTAATAGCCAAAAAATTAATGAAACTGTATATATTAGCATTACACAGAGGGTCTCCATATAAATGTATAGCAACCAATCAACAGAGTTACCACTCAGACCTTCAATTACAGAACATTTTTCTCTCAAATCATAACTCCATATAATTTTTTTTTTATTTTAATGAGCATATCATACTTTTTATTTAGCAAAAGTGTTGAAAGAAAATCAGAATGAAATGAAAAGAGAGGAAGGAAGGAAGGAGGGAGGGAGGGAAGGAGGGAGGAAAAGAAGGGAGGAAGGATGGACTGTGATAATCTCATAGTCTTTAAGAGTCCTTCAGTTTATAACTGAGGTATTCTTGTTTTTGTGGTGGGGAGTACCAGGGATTGGACTCAGGACACTCAACCACTGAGTCTTATCCCCAGCCGTATTTTTTTGTATTTTATTTAGAGGCAGGGTCTTGCTGAGTTTTTTAGGGCCTCACTTTTGCTGAGACTGGCTTTGAATTCAGGATCCTCCTGCCTCAGCCTCCTGAGCTGCTGGGATTTATAGGCATGCACCACCATGAACTAAGGTATTCTTGTTGACTTAATCAAAATTGAACAATGACTAACTCTAGGCATTGGGAAGTGACAATAATAGTTTCCTAAACTGACTGTCACACAACTTTTGTGTTACTGTTCTAAATCCATAGTTTTGAGTAGCTAGCAGCTATTGTTATTAATAAAAATCTACATATCTTGTACATGAATTTTCAATCAGAGGGTCCATCCAGTACTTTTTTTTTTAAAAAATGAACTCCTATTTTAAGTTCTAGCCATTTTCTTTCCTTCCGCTTTGATGCTTTGAGGGGTCAGTTTCATAGAGCCAAAGTGCTTGTCTTTTACTATATTCCCTATATGCCAATGGTTCTCAAAAGTATGGTTCCTGAAGCAGTATACACACATTCTCCAGTCCCATTTAGACCAACTAAATGGGAATCTCTGGGGGTAGGACCCAGCAATCTGTGTTTTACTAAGCCCTCTATGCAAGATTGCCAGATAAAATATACCCAGTTAATTTGAAATTCAGATAAACAATGAATGATTCTTAATATAAATACTTTTAATATTCAGGACACACATGTTCAAATTCAAATTTAATTGAACATTCAGGGCTTTTATTTTCAGCTTGTTTCATGTTTAATTGGTATATATATATATGGCAATGGACCTCCAAGGGATTCTGAACCATGCTAGTTTGAATACTGGGGTAGAGGTAAGAAAAGGGGCTTGGAGTCAGATAGTCATGACTCCACCACATTTCTCTAACCAGGATGGAATTTTACAAATATGACTGGCATTTCTTTATGACAAAGAAGACCATGACAGGGAAGTAGAGATGTGAGAGAGAAAGACATCAGCCTCAGGGCCTAGAGTAAAGTTTAGTAGCAGAAAAGGCCTGGAATTCACCAGAAAATTCAAACACATTCTGAGTGACTCCAACCCCAGTGCTCATGGGGTGCTGCTTTCATACCAAGCACAAATTTGGGTAATATGGGAAAAGGGCTGGGGTGGCATGGGGGATGCAAGTGAAATGAAAACAGAAATCTCTAACAGAAGCAGAGAGTATGTATGAAGGACACAGGGAAAGGGCTATGACTTAGAACTGGCCAAGGTCAGTTTGTGCTCATATCAGGTTGGTTACCACTGACTTTGTAAAGGCTGGGGGAGAGTCAGTCCCCTTGAGTAAAAAGAAGCTCCTGGGACAAGCTATTCCTCTCCTATGAGCCTCAAAAGCAGTATTTCTTAATCAGGGGTGATTTCTGTAATGTCTAAAGATATTTTTGGTTGTCAAAACATGTTGTTGGGGGGTCATGCTACTGACATCTGTACAGGCTAGGGATATGGTTGAACATCATACAAAGTACAGGACGGCCCCTTAGAACAAAGATTTATCCAGCTGTAAATGTTAAATTTCAAGGCTCAGAAACTCTACTCTAAAGCAGTGCAGGGAAAAAGCTGCCTTTGTTCCCCAGTCTCACTCCTTATCCCAAACCACTACCCTACATTCTCTAGAACGAGGATATTCTATATATACATATTCCCCTAAATCAGGAGGCGGGAGATAGTGAGAACTAGGGCTACCTACTAAGTGTTCTAAGACTAAGTATCCTAATCTGTAAACTGTGGGTAAAAATATTTACCTTTTAGGGTTGTCATAGAGATTAAATAAAGAAATTTAACAGTTTAGGTTGAAACCTACAGCATGTGCCAGGTGTTCAGGATACATATGTATTCCTTGCTATTGAGGATTTTGGTTTGGTGAGTTTTAAAACACAAGAAAGATTTTCAAAGGCTAATTTCCTTTACATACATACCCTTCCTCTTTCTTATTAGACAGGGGCCTAATCCTCTTTCTTCCTTACCAGAGAATTGGAAGGGAGACCAGAATTAATGCCTATTATGAAGAAGAGCTACATGTATCACCATTATCTGTTTGTGTTATTTTGCAGATGCTTCTCATCATTAATTCCAAATACAGCACTAAAGCCAATGCATTATTTTTAATTATCAAAAAAAAAAAGTTCAGGGCGCAGGTGTGGCTTAGTGATAGAACACTTGGTCCTGGGTTCAGTCCCCTGCACTGCAAAAAACAACAACAAGAAGATGTTTAGTCGGTTATTTAGGGCTGGCATCTGCTCCGTTCTCAAAACTGACTATGGTCAATTTATTTCCGTGAATGTGGTCAGGAAATAAAAAGTAAGCTCACCCTCTTTCTGACCCTTACATGGCTCCTAAAATCCTTCTCTGGGAGGGTTTCAGGAAGCAAGGTAATGTTCTTAGAAAATTAGAATATGTAGGTGCTCTCCTACCATTCCCACTTGCTCAAGAAATGGAATGAGAGAAGGGGAGAAAAGGAAGGACTCAAGGGTAATATCCAGGTTTGGAGGTTGAACAACTAAATGATAGTAGTGCCACTTACTGAGATTAAAAAGTTTTAGGAAGTAGCAAGTTTGGAAGGAAAATCAGTAGTCCTATTTTGGACTTTTTTTTTTTTAGTTCTGGGATAAAACCCAGGGCCTTGCACATATTAAGTACAAGCTCTATCACCAAGCTCTATTCACCCCAACCCTAGGCACATCTGAAAGCTCTTCCTAAACTACATAATTTCTCTAACTGTTGCCCATTTTCCTTCCCTTTAGATCCAAACTTCTTTAAAAGATCATCTATTTTTCATTATATCTATAGTAGTCTCTCTTTATCCATAGGTGATACATTCCAAGACACACAGTGGATACCTGAAACTATAGAGAATACCAAATACAATATATGCTATATTTTTCTATAGTATGGACCTATGATAAAGTTTAATTTATAAATTAGGAACAGTAAGAGGTTGATAACAATAATAATAGAATAGAATAATTACAACATACTGTAATAAAAGTTATGTGAATGTGGCCTCTCGCTCTCTCAAAAGATCTTATTATTCTGTATGCAGCTTTCTTGTGAAGTGAAATGATACTTAAAGGAAACACTTCATGGCTTCTCTTTGGACCATCTGAATTACCAGCATCACACTCTTGCACTTTGGGACTATTATTGAATAAAATAAGGGTTACTTGAACACAAGTACTGTGATACTACAATAGTCAATCTAACAATGAAGATGGTTACTAAGTGACTAATGGGTAAGTAGTGTTATACAGTGAGTGTTTGCTGGACAAAGGGGTGAATCATGTTGAAGGAGGGATGGAGGGGCACAGTGCAATAATTCAGTGAATTCATCATGTTACTCAGAATAGTGCACAATTTAAAACTTATAAATTGTTTATTTTTGGAAATTTCCATTTAATAATTTCAGACCAAGGTTGACCACAGGTAGCTGAAACTGGAAAAATGAAACTGGAAAGCAAAACAGTGGGTAATAAGGGGGCCACTATACTTTCTCACCTCTTAGTCTTCTTGATCCCCTACCCCACCACATTATTGGAATTTCCCTCAGTGAAGTGACAAATAATATCCTAATTGTGAAATCTAACAGATACTTTTCAGTCCTAGCCTCACTAGACCTTTCATGATGTAGTTGATCACAAATTCCTCTTTGAAAAATCTCTCTTACCCTGGTTTCCCTGGCATTACTCTGTCCTGCTTCTTCCTCCTCCATGACTTTTTCTTCTCCTATTTTCCTGGTTCCTTCTCTATCTAATGCTTAAATATTTGTCTCAGTCCATTCTCTGTTGCTACAAAAAATATGTGAGACTAGGTGATTTATAAAGAATAGGGGCTGAAAAGTCCAAAAATATAGTGCAGGCATCTGGTGAGGGCCTTCTTCCTGAATTATGGCATAGCAAGAGGCATCACACAATGAGACAGAGCAAATTTGCCACTCCCATGATAACATATTAATCCACTAATCCATGAATTGGTTATCATGAGGGATTCACCAATCACCTCCCCTTCAAATATCAGGAACATGATTTGGGGATTACATTTCCAACACATGAATTTGGGAGACACATTCAAACCCACAGCAATACTAAATTTGTAAAGGTCCTGTTTCTTTCTCCCTCTCTCTCTCTCTCCCTCCCTCCCACCTTCCTCCCCTCCTCTCTGAGGTTCTAGGGATTGAACCTAGGCCCTCACACATGCTAGGTATGTATTCTACTACTGAGGTACACGCCCATCCCAGAAATAAGTATTCTTGTACATTGCTGGTAGAAGTATGACTTGCTAAAAACTTTTAGGGAAGTAATCTGGCAATATATATTAAAACATAAAATGCATATATGTCCCTTATATACCAAGGAAATTCTTACACAGCTTCATAGGGGTGCATGTTTTGAGGATGCTCATCATGTTGTTTGTAGTTACAAGAAGTTAAAGGCAATCTGGTTGCCTGTTGCAGGAGAAGATGATAGGAAAAAAGTGGTACATGTGTATTCTGAAGTACTATGCAGTGATTAGAAAAAGTGTGTATGCAGAGCAAGAGGAATGGCTTTTATATCTCTGTGCCTTCCTCAATCCCAATAATTCTTAAATTTGGTCTTTTCATGATGTCTCATAGTTCTTGGAGATTCTGTTCATGATTTCTTACCATCTTCTCTGTTTGGGCAACTTTATTTTCAAGATTAAATATTTTGTCTTCATTGTCTGAGGTTCTGTCTTCCAAGTGGTCTAGTCTTTTGGTGATGCTTTCCATTGAGTTTTTTATTTGGTTTATTGTTTCCTTCATTTCAACGATTTCCATTTGGTTTTTTTTTGAGAATCTCTATCTCTTTGTTGAAATGATCTTTTGCTTCCTGCAGGTGCTCTTTCAGCTTATTGGTATTATCATTCATTGCCTGCATTTGCTCTCTTATCTCATCCTTTGCTTCGTGAATCATCTTAATCATGTATAATCTGAAGTCCTTTTCTGACATTTCTTCTAACATACTGTCATTGGATTCTATTAATATAGAATCTAGATTTGTTTGGATCATTTTCTTCCCTTGTTTTTTCATGTTGTTCATGTATCTTCCCCTCTAGCAGTGCAGATCTGGAGTATTGCAGATTTCCCCCTATAGGCTTATAGTGGCCCTATAGGTTTCCAAAACCCTTTCTTTAAGGGGAGATCAATATTAGCAGTGCCCAAATCAGACACTATGCAATCCTAGACCAAATAGCCCCTGTGGGGACAATAACAAAATTGTCATAGTAAACAGAATGAGTTCAAATATTATCTTTGGTAAAATAAACAGGTTTGCAATAAGGTCTGCAGTTTCTAATGTAGGACAAAGAGGATGCAGAGGGATGTAGAATGTGGCTGTTAATGGGATAAGAAAAGAATATACAGAAGTTCTAGAAAATAGAAAGGGTGAGAGTGTAATCAAAAGAAATCAGATGTTAGCAAGCAAAAAAGGGAGAAAGAGACTCTGAGGGAACAGTTAAACAAAAGGAAAAGAGAGCAAGAAAAGTAAAGAAATAAAAACTTAAATTTTTTAAAAAGGAGAAAAAAGAAAATCTACAGTATAACAGTCATATACTAATGAAACCTCCCAGAGTTCAGTAGCCTGATGCATGAGAGGTACCTGACAATGAGCTTCAAGCCTCCTGCAGGCATCTCAGGATGGGATTTGCCCCACCTAAAGATCAGAGCTCCGGCTTCCAGTATAATCCAAGATGGCCGCTCTGGCTTTAAAATGTGTTGGCAAATGGGGAGCTGCAGCTCAGGGGTGGACGTGGTCAACTGGAGGTCCTGGAGACAGGATGCGGTTGGTCTGACATGAGTCCTGGAGGTCCGGTGTGTTTGGTGTGGTTGTGGGATCCTGGAGGCCGGGTGCAATCATTCAGTCTGGGGTCCCAGTGATAGGGCGCAGTCAGTTGGTCTGGGAGGTCCTGGCGGCAGGGAGCAGTCAGTTGATGTGAGGGCCCCAGAGGCAGGGAGTGATCGGTTGGGCTGAGGGATCCTGGAGACGGGGCTAAGTCAGTCCAGCCAGGGGTCCTACAGGGCCTGGCTGTTGTCTCAAAATGGCGGCAGCCACGTGTAATCAAACCTGCAGGTACTGTAACAGCGAACTTCCAGGCAACAGCAGGCAGCTGGTGCTCCACTGGTGATCGGTGATCAGTTTGCTGACTGTTGTCAGACAATCGGGAGGTGAACCTCATGCATTGGATGATGGATAGGTGTAAGGCAGGCGAGAGGCAGGCAAATGGCGGATGATAGACGCCTGACAGTGAGCCAGGAATGGCTTTTACAAAAGGATTCTGAGCAAAAGAAAAGAAATTAGGAAATGTTAACATGATATGATTTTTGTCATTTAAAATGCACACACAGGGGCCGGGGTTATGGCTTAGTGGTAGAGTGCTTGCCTAGCATGCATGAGGCACTAGGTTCAGTTCCCAGCACCATAGTAAAAAATTAAATAAGCAAAATAAAGGTATTGTGTCCATCTATGACTAAAAATATTCTTTAAAAAATGCACACACATATAAAAACAAATTACACTTTAGAAGAATATGGTCAAACACAAATGTATACACCAAGAAATGGTTATCTATGGGGAGAGAGGGCATAGGAATAGGAAAGGGGACAAAAAGAATATATAAAAGAGAATGAATAAATAAACTGGCATGAACAAACAATAATAATATGCTGTAGACTGAGAAATATGATTAATCCATCCTGTATCACTGATAAACCCCTCAAATTAATAACACATTCTCTCTTTGAGCCTATTGTCTATTTCAAAAATTTTTGCCACCACTAACAATATTTCTTCAATAAACATCCTTTATATGTATATGTTTATATTGGTGATTATATTTCTATAAATACAACTTTAAATTATGGCATCTCCACATGTGGAATATGACACGATTATTAGAAAGAATGGGTCACAAAGCAATCCGTGCCAAGACACATAATAATCCTTGGAAAAAAACGAATGAAGAAAATATCTTGAATTCAGCTAAAGAGAAAAGATGCTTCACTTATAGGGGAACACAAATTTTAATGAGAGCAAGCTTTTCATCTCAAATCATGCAGGCCAGAATAAGTGGCACAAAATTTCTCAAGTGCAGAAAAAACTGTTGGATTAGGGCAGGAAATAATAAGCCTGTAACATTTCATAGTGCCAGAAAGTCAGGAAGAGCCCCAAAAGAAAACACACCCATACAATTAAAGTAGGTGAAAGGGTTACAGGCGCCAACTAAAAGGGCTCTCATCAGCCAAGGCTAGAAGAATTTGAGCAACAAAATAAAATGGTATTAGATTATAATCGAAGGTATAAAATATATCTCATGAATCCATGCATATATAGATAAATTATTGACTGGACATATAGATAGACAGACAGATACACACATACATAGATGTGGGAGAAGAGACAATTCTGCCATGCAGAATTCTAAATAATTTCTATAGACACTCTTCTTCAAGGAGATGAAGCATAACTCTATTCATTAAGTTTGGGTGCATCCAGTGACTTCCAAGAGTATAGTATGGAAACAGGAAAAAGAGTAACTTTACTGTGGAGAAATCTGACATATAGTACATCATTCAGGTGATAAAGGTCAACAAAAACAGTGTTAAGTCATTTTGATGGTAGATATCCTTGACATAATGTGATAAACATTCATTTGCTTCTGTAGTCTTCTTCCCCCAAATTCATAACCTCGGTTTAATCATGAGAAGCATCACATAAATGTCAATATTTTACAAAACAGCTGACAAGTACTCTTCAAAACCATCAAGGTCACCAAAAACAATTAATGTCTGAGAAACTGTCACAGTCCAGAGGAGCTCAGGGAGACATGATGACTAAATGTAATGTGATGTTCTGGATGGTATCTTGGAACAGATAAAGGACATTAGATAAAAAGTAAGAGACTCTGGATGGATTTTAACGATAATGTATCAGTATTGCCTCATTAATAGTAACAAACATACTATACTAATATGTTAATAATAGGAGGATTGGATGGGAACTCTCTATACTATCTTTGTAATGTTTTCTGTAAATATAAAACTGTTCTGAAAACAAACATTATCATTATTGTTTTTTGTGTGGGGCAGTGCTAGGGATCAAGCCCAGGGTCTCAGGTATGCTAGAGAAGTACTCCACTATGGAGGTACATCCCCAGCTCCTCTACCACAAAATAAATATTATTTTACAAAAGAACTGTTGATAACAGGTATAGTGTTATATGCCTATAATCCCAGCTATTCAAGAAGCTGAGGCAAGAGGATCATAAGTTCAAGATCAGCCTGGGAAACTTAACACTGTCTCAAAATAAAATAAAAAGAGTTGGGGATGTAGCTTAGTGGTAGAGCACTTGCATATCATGCACAAGGCCCTGGGTTAACCACAGATTCTATATCTGGCAAAACTATCCTTCAGTTAAAGGAAAATTAGGAGAATCTATTGCTAGCACATCCCTCCATTAAAGAATGGCTAATTAAGGAAGCTCATTAACGAAAAAAGAAGAGAAGATCTAGATTTCATAAATAAAAAACATAGAAATGGGCAAAATAGGGGCTGGGGAGATAGCTCAGTCGGTAGAGTGCTTGCCTTGCAAGCACAAGGCCCTGGGTTTGATTCCCAGCACCAAAAAAAAAAAAAAAAAAAAAGGAAAAAAAAAAAGAAATGGGCAAAATAGGGTTGTTATCCTCTCATGAGTTTCTTAAATCATACATAATAGTTAAAGCAGAAATTGTACCACCATGTGATATGGTGCTTAATGTATGTACAGGAAATACTTAAGACAATCATATTTTAAAGTGAGGAAGATAAATGGGTTTAAATGTAAACAGTTTCTAAATTTCACTCAAAGTGGTAAAACACTGATACCAGTAGACTGTAATAAGGTGTGTATCATAATATCTAGAGCAACCACTAAGAAAAGCCTATAGAGCAGTATAATTAAAAATACCATAAATAGATTAAGCTAGAACACTAGAAACTGTTCAGGTAACCCATAGGAAAGCAAGAAAAGAGAAAGAAATAGAATAAACAAAATTTATAATAAAATGTCATGCTCAAGCCTAATATATTAATAATTACTGTTATTCATTGAATTGTGTTCCCCAAAATGATATGTTGAAGTACTAATCCACAATACCTTAGAATGTGAACTTATTTTAAAATAGGGTCTTTGCAGATATAATCAAATTAAAATGAGGTCATTTGAGTGGATCTTAACCCAATATAACTGGCGTCCTTATAAGAGGAGGAAAATTTGGACAAAGACATAGAGAAAGAAGAACACCATATGAAGACAGATACGGAGGGAAGAAGACCATGTGAAGATGGAGGCAGAGATTGGAATGAGGCTGCTCTTGCAAGCCAAGGAATGCCTGAGACCATGCCAACAGAAACTGGACAAGACAAAGAAAGATCCTCCCCAGAGATTCTGGATGGAGCATGGCACTGCCAACACTTTGAGTTTTGAACTTCCACCCTCCAGAAATGTGAAAGAATAAATTCTTGTCATTTTAAGCCACCAAGTCTATGTTACTTTGTTATGGCAATCCTAGAAAACTAACAATTAACCTAAAATGTAAATGGTCCAAATGTACCCCCCAAAGAAAAACAGAGATTGACAGAACAGATAAAAAGTCATGAGCTAAATATATATATTATCTACAAGAAATTCACTTAGAATATAATGTGATAGATAAGTTAAAAGGAGAAGGGTGTAAAACAACATGCCATATGAACATTATTCAAAAATGTTTGAGTTAGATTGCTATATATTGACCTAGGAATATATCCATTGCAGTATTATTAAGTGAGAAAATCAAGTCGTAGTATTATAAATTTTTTGTAAAAAATAAAACAAACATTATTAAACTCATATATACGCATACACACTCTCATGAAGATGGTGTAAAAAGTTACACATATTGGTCTTTTCGATGTTACAAGGGAAAGGTAAAAGGATATGAAAAGGGTGAGAGTATTATTGTTATCATTATCGTTATTATTTTACATACAGGTGTATGCTAGCCAGATTTTATTAATGTTATAAATTTTACAATGGCCTATATGACACATAAGCTTAACATAATATCAGTGGGAAACACACAGAACATACATATCACAAGCTGCTGCTTTGCTAAACTTTTGGTGAAGTCCTTTCTGGCCTTATGGAGGTACTTGAAATTTTCAGTTAGGAATTAAAGTTAGACAAAATGCTTATTTCATGGGACTCTGGGATTCCTTGTTGGAGATGTATAAGGAAATAGCATCCTGGGTTAGGTATCTGATTTTATATTTTTCCAGATTCTATAGTTGTCTCATTCTATATTAGAAAGATAATCAAGATAATCAAGGAAAATATTTTACATGTGATCTCTTACATATGTCTCACTCTGTACACAAGAATGGAGAGAGATTATTAACTTAATCTTCTTTTTTCTTTGAATTGTTTCACTCATTATTGTGAGAACGTACTTTTTTTAATTTAAAAATATCTGATGGCCTCGCATGCATAAGGCCCTGAGTTCAATCCCCAGCACTGCAAAAAAAAAAAAAAAAAAAAATATATATATATATATATATATATATATATCTGAAACTAACAAAAAAATTTTTGAGGAAAAAAAAACCTATCTTTTCCACAAACCAACTTTTTCTCTTGTCCTCTACTTTGGTAAATGGTACTATTATTCATTCCCAAGACAGATCTGAAAGTAATGCTAGATCTCCCCTTTCTGTAATCCTCCACCCTTCCTCTTAATTAGTCACCAAATCCAGAATCTAGTTCATAAATATCCCTACCTTCCTCTAATTAATCATAAATCCTATCCTTTCTTAATTCCTATCTCTTTTAAAATCCCTTCCCTTCTTTGCCACTCTTGCCAATAAGGCTTCTTTTTTTAGTTCAGGATTTTATTATCAGTATTTTGACAGCCTTTAAAGTAGTTCCTGTTTTACTTCTCTACCCAATTTCTCTCGAACAATGCTCTCAGACTTACCTTTCTATACAGTTGGGGGTCACAAAGTGATTATAGTTGATATAAATATGAATATATTTTAATAGATATACTTTTATTTTAATATATATAAGAAATACATCACAAAACACATGAATTCAAAGATATTCTTGACATTTTTAGACATTAAGATGGTGAAGATAGACTATGAGTAAGTAAAGTTTGTAAAATATTGGCCTACATGATAAAACCCAAACTCCACAATTTTTTATAATGCCATCCTACCTTTACAATTTCATCATCATACATGTACCATTAGAATTAGGGAAAACTTTCTGATGGCTTCCAAATATTCCCTGTTCTTTCTTTTCCTTCTCTGCCCTTCCTCATGTCATTCTTTCTAATGTCTGCCTAATAATTTCTCCTTATGCTTCAATACTTAGCTCAAATATTTTATCCATGAGGATTCTTTTCTGATACTTTTAGGCTCCCATACTGTTTCTAGAACATCTCTGTTCTAGCACTTATAATTTTAATATGGTAATTATTTGTTTATATGTTTGTATTTCCCATAAAAATATGAATTCTTCCTGGGCAGGGACTAAATCTTATTCAACTCTCATCCTACTCTCAAAAAATAATTGGCATTTTTACTTCGAATCTATCCCAGTTATTGATCCTTGCTTTTTTTTCTTGTGCTATGGGAGTCCTGTTGAGGAAGTCTGGTCCTAAGCCGACATGTTGAAGATCTGGACCTACTTTTTCTTCTATAATCTATGGTCTGATTCTGAGGTCCTTAATCCATTTTGAGTTTAGTTTCGTGCATGGTGAGAGATATGGGTTTAGTTTCATTCTGTTGCATATGGATTTCCAATTTTCCCAGCACCATTTGTTGAAGAGGCTATCTTATCTCCATTGCATATTTTTGGCACCTTTGTCTAGTATGAGAAAATTATATTTATTTGGGTTTGTGTCTGTTTCCTCTATTCTGTACCATTGATCTACCTGTCTATTTTGGTGCCAATACCATGCCATTTTTGTTACTATTGCTTTATAGTATAGTTGAAGATCTGGTATTGCAATACCCCCAGCTTCATTTTTCCTGTGAAGGATTGCTTTAGCTATTCTGGGTTTCTTATTCTTCCACATGAATTTCATGATTGCTTGCTCTGTTTCTGTGAGGCACATCATTGAGATTTTAATGGGAATTGCATTGAATATGTATAGCACTTTTGGTAGTATGGCCATTTTGACAATATTAATTCTGCCTATCCAAGAACATGGGAGATCTTTCCATTGTCTAAGGTTTTCTTTAATTTCTTTCTTTAGTGTTCTGTAGTTCTCATTGTATAGGTCTTTCATCTCTTTTGTTAGATTGATTCCCAAGTATTTTATTTTTTTGAGGCTATTGTGAATGGGGTAGTTTTCCTGATTTTTCTTTCCAATGATTCATCACATGTATAAAAATGAATTAGATTTATGAGTATTGATCTTATATCCTGCTACTTTACTCAATTCACTTATGAATTCTAAAAGTTTTCTGGTGGAATTTCCTGGTTCCTCTAAGTATATAATCGTATCATCAGCAAATAGGGATAGTTTGAGTTCTTCTTTTCCTATTCATATCCCTTTAATTTCTTTGGTCTGTCTAAAGGAAACTATCAGCAATGCGAAGAAAGAGCCTACAGAGTGGGAGAAAATCTTTGCCACACACACTTCAGATAGAGCACTAATCTCCAGAATCTATAAAGAACTCAGAAAACTCTACACCAAGAATACAAATAACCCAATCGACAAATGGGCTAAGGAAATGAACAGACACTTCACAGAAGAAGATCTACAAGCAATCAACAAACATATGGAAAAATGTTCAACATCTCTAGTAATAAGAGAAATGCAAATCAAAACCACCCTAAGATTCCATCTCACCCCAATTAGAATGGCGATTATCAAGAATACAAGCAACAACAGGTGTTGGTGAGGATGTGGGGAGAAAGGTACACTCATACATTGCTGGTGGGGCTGCAAATTAGTGCAGCCACTCTGGAAAGCAGTGTGGAGATTCCTTAGAAAACTTGGAATGGACCTACCATTTGACCCAGCTATCCCACTCCTTGGCCTATACCCAAAGGACTTAAAATCAGCATTCTACAGAGATACAGCCACATCAATGTTCAATTCACAATAGCTAGACTGTGGAACCAACCTTGATGCCCTTCAATTGATGAATGGATAAAGAAACTGTGGTACATACATACAATGGAATATTACTCAACCATAAAGAATGATAAAATTATGGCATTTGCAGGCAAATGGATGAAATTGGAGAATATCATGCTAAGTGAGATAAGCCAATCTCAAAAAACCAAAGGATGAATGATATTGCTGATTAGTGGATGGTGACACATAATGGGAGGTTGGAGGAGTTAGTGTTAGGGTTAGAGTTAGGGTTACGGAGGGGGGCAAGAATGGAGGAAGGAAGGACTGTATAGAGGGAAAAGAGTGGTGGGGGGAAGGGAAAAAAATAACAGAATGAATCAAACAACATTACCCTATGTAAATTTATGATTACACAAATGGTATGCCTTTACTCCATGTACAAACAGAGAAACATGTATCCCATTTGTTTACAGTAAAAAAAAATAAAAAAA
The DNA here is from genome assembly GCF_902686455.1 of Sciurus vulgaris. Lineage (NCBI taxonomy): Eukaryota > Metazoa > Chordata > Mammalia > Rodentia > Sciuridae > Sciurus > Sciurus vulgaris. The sequence continues at coordinate 79,272,453 of NC_136471.1, read as the reverse complement.
ATAATTTGCAAAGTCCCACCATGAGCTAATAACTATGTTTTAGTTAATGATGGACTGCATATATGATGGTATATACCATATCCTAGATGTGTTGTAGGCTATACCATGTAGTTTGTGTGAGTATATTCTACAATGTTCATACAATGATATCCAATGATGAATATTTCAGAATGTATGCCCAATGGTAAGAGATGCATGATGGTTCCTATAAAATGTAAGTTGAATGAAAAGATCCAACTCTTGAATCTGGATCCAACCAGAGTATTTCCTAAAAGCATATCTGCTTTGCATGTTACTATAGCTTCCTCTTCTTTTAGACATTGTCCTGGTCACCTGGAAAGAAACACATGGACCAAAATCATGAAGATTTCAGAGAGAGGAACAGAACAGATTAAAAGGGTCTAGTTTATTTCACTTAGCATGATGTCCTTGAGGTTCATCTGTTTTAGCATATGTCAGAATTTCCTTCCTTTTTAAGACTGAACAGTATTCCATTGCATGTATATGGTGTAGTTTGTTTACTTGTTCATTTAGTCATGGGCATTTGGGCAACTTCCACTTTTTGGCTATCATGAATGATGTTATAAACATTGTGTATAAATATCTGTCTGAGTCCTTGCTTTAATTCATTTAGGTCCATAATTAGGAGTATAATTGCCATGTTTTGTTTGTTTGTTTGCAGTATGTAGCCCTCTACCACTGAGCTGCACCAAAGCCCTTTTCACTTTTATTTTGAGGCAGGGTCTTGCTAATTTGCCCAAGCTGACATGAAACATGCAATCCTACTGCCTCAGGTTCCTAATGAGCTGGGATAATAGGCATGTGCCACTACTGTACCTGGTGCAGTTTTATATTTTTAATCATATTTTATATTTTATTTTTCAAATTACATTTTCACCAAATGTGTTGCTTTTAATTAGAAAAAAGTGGGGTTATGTTGGGCCACCATGGTACATGCCTGTAATCCCAGTGGCACCGGAGGCTAAGGCAAGAGGATTAAGAGTTCAAAGCCAGCCTCAGCAATTTAGTGAGGCCTTAAGCAACTCAGAGAGACCCCATCTCTAAATAAAATACAAAAGGGGCTGAGGATGAGGCTCAGTGGTTAAATGCACCTGGGTTCAATCCCTGGTACAAAAAAAGCAAGCAAACAAACAAACAAGCAAAAAATTAAAATAAAATAAAATAAAAATGCTACATACATTTAAGGGACATTAATTAATATGATAGTATTTTTGGTCTATTATATACAGAAATCAAGTTAGTTCTGAATTTCATCAACTTTGATAAACTGACAAGATTGCTATTGAGTCTCTGGACCTATAAAATGATGAATCAGATCCCAGTATTCAAAATGCAACACAGACACTGGAATCTGTAAGGCTCAACCTAAAACTGCCCATTGAAGCCTTTCTGATATTTAAGTCGCCATGTTGGTGACTCCAACTTTACTAATAGTGAATACCAAATATAGAAGTAAGGGGCTCTCAATCTTCTTTCCATTTATTACTTTCCTGAATGAATTTAAAAGTTGGAAGAAGCGTTGGAAGTCAATATGAATGAAAAAAAGAAGTCAATAAGAATGAGAATAATTCTTTCACAAAATAACCTACCTGGAATGAACTGGCCTTATGAAAGTGCATTTAGTCTGTAGATATTTGGCCTCCATAGGCATTTATCAGAGTGTGGATCCCTTAAGAAATGTAATTACAAGGTTATTGTTGTTTTTATAAAGTACTATCTCAAGGGATCATTTTTTAGCATGTTATAAACTGCATTTATACCAGAAAAGCTATCTTGTCTGTACTATAGAGTGCAAAATTTACCATAAACTTGTATCTTAGCCTGACTACAGAGCTCCATTCTTCTAAAGGTCAACTACAAATATGTCAAGCAAAATCTGCCTTGAAAAAAATTCAGTGGGGATTAATTGCAAAATGTATGAGGTCTCTTTTGGGGGTGATGAAAAGGTTTGGAAATTTATTGTGGTGATAGATGCATGACTGTGAATATACTAAAAAAGATTAAATTGCAAACTTTAAGTGTTTGAAATGCATGGCATATTGATTCTATCTCTACAAAGTTGCCACAAACAAATAGAAATTGAGAAAGTGAAAATACAATCTACAGAGAGAAAATATTGAGAGAAAATATTTCCAAATCACATACCTGATAAGTATCTAGTATCCCAAATATATAAAAAATGCTTTCAACTCAACAACAAAAAGATAAGCCAATTTTTGAAAGAGCAAAGATTCCAGTACACATTACTCCACAAAGTATACAAAAGGGCAAGATGCATATGAAAAGATACTTAATATCATTAACTGTCAAAAATGCAAATCTGCCAAGCACAGTGGTGCATTCCTATAATCCCAGTGACTCAGGAGGCTGAGGCAGGAGGATTGCAAATTCAAGACCAACATCAGCAACTTAGAAATGCCCTCAACAACTCAATGAGACCCTGTCTCAAAATAAAAAGTGCTGGAGCTATAGCTCAGTAGTTAAGTACCCCTAGGTTTAATCCCCAGTACCAAAAAAAAAAAAAAAAAGCAAATCTAAGCCACAATGTGATATCACTTCATGCCTACTAGGATGGCTATAATAAAAATACAGTAATAAATGTTAGTAAGGATATAGAGAAATTGGGTGCAGAGAAATTCCCATACATTACTCGTGGAAATGTAAAATGGTGCAGCTATTGTGAAAAACAATTTGGTAGTTCCTCAAGAAGTGAAACAGAATCACCACATGATCCAGGTATACACCCACAATAACTGAAAATAGGTGTTCAAACAAAACAGTGAATAAATATACTCATAGAGGCATTACTCACAATAGCCAAAAGGCAGAAACAACTCAAATGTCTCTCAATGGATAAACAAAATGTTATATACCCATGCAATGGAATATTATTCAGAAAGTACAGACATATGCTACAACAGAGACAAACTTTAAAAATATCATAACTAAATGAAAGAAGACACAAAGAAACACATATTGTATAAATCTATTTATATGAAATATCCAGAAGAGGTAGAATCTATAGAGACAGAAATCATATTAGTGGTTGCCAGTGGGAGCAGGGAGCAATGAGAAGTGACTATTTAATGGCATAGGGTTTCCATCTGGAATGATGAAAACTTCTAGAACTTAAGAGAGATAACGATTGCACAACACTGGGAATGTACTGTGAATGTGATGCCACATAAAACATTAAATTTTATGTGTATTTTATCTCAATAAAAAAGAAAATCCAGTCATGTAAGAAGTTGTAAGAAAATATTAGAATAACAAACTATAAACAAGATTTAAGCTTAATTATGTCACAGTTTAGAAATAAAAGTATAGTGGATCTGCTGGGTGAGGTGATGCATGCCTGTAATCCCAGGGACTTGGAAAGCTGACAGGAAGATCACAAGTTTGAGGCCAGCCTCTGTAACTTAGTGAGGCCCTGTCTTATGATAAAATTTAAAAAGACCTGGGGATGTAGTTCAGTGGTATAGTCTCTATGGATTCAATCTCCAGTACCAAAAAACAAACAAAACCTACAAGTATAGTGGATCTCACCAACTGAGATACAGGAATGTATTTAGTAAAATGTCAGACTAATGAGTGATTTATTTGTTGTTGTTGGTGGTATTGTAGTTTCTATAGTGGAGATTGAACCCAGTGGCACTCTACCATTGAGCTATGTCCCCAGCCCTCTCTACTTGGAGACAGTCTCCCTAATTGCCCAAGCTGGCCACAAATTTGTGATCCTCCTGCCTGAACCTCCTGAGTAGCTAGGATTACAGGATGTGCCACTATACCCAGTTGACTATTGAAATCGGTTTTAGCATGTAAAAACAATCTTATTTTTGGATAGAACCTTGGATAACATCCTCCTTTTCTATACATAAAATATCTTTACCTTAGGCATACCATATTCAAACTGCAGAAAACCAAGACAAAGAGTAAATATTAAAAGAAGTCAGAGTTTTAAAAATCCTTCCCTATAGAAAAGCAAGGATGAAAATCACACTTGACCTCTCCTCAGAAACCATGCAAAGAAGACGACATTGGAATGAAATATTTAAAGTATTAAAAGAAAAAACCCACCAACTTAGAATTTTGTATCTAAAGAAATTATCCTTTGGAAGTGAAGATCAACAACAAAAACAGCCCAATTTAAAAGGCAAAGGACTTAAATAGACATTTCTCCAAAGAAGACGTACAAATAGTCAATAAGTACTTGAAAAGATGCCTAATATTACTAATAATTAGGGAAATGCAAATCAAAACCATGACATATCACTTCATACCCATTAGTATGTCTATTATTTTTCTAAGAAACAAAACAAAAAAAGGAGAATATAATAATTATTGCCAAGGACTTGGAGAAATTGAAATGTAAGAATGTAAAATAGTATATACAGATGCTTTGGAAAACAGTATGGTGTTTCCTCAAAAATTAAACAAAATTACCATATGATCTAGCAATTACACTTCTAGATACATACCCCGAAGAATTGAAAACTGGAATTTAAACATATTTTTCATTTTCCTTTGGTACTGGGTATTGAACCATGGGAGCTCTTTAGTACTGAGTTATATCCCCAGCCTTTTAAATTTTTTTTGAGACAGGGTCTTGCTGAGTTATTTAGGGTCTACATTGCTGAGGCTTGCCTCAAATTGAGATTCTCATTCCTCAGCCTCCTGATTCACTGGAATTATAGGCATGTGCCACTGTTCTTGGCTAAATACATATTTGTACATCCATGTTTATAGCACCTTATTCACAATAGCCAAAAGATGGAAATAATTCAAATGTCCATTGACAACGAATGGATAAATAAAATGTGATGTATTTATACAGTGAAATATTATTCAACTTTGAAAAGAAATAAGCCAGGCACAGTGATGCATTCCTGTCATTCCAGCCTTCTGGGTTCAATCCCCAGTACCACAAAAAATAAAAGAAATTCTGATAAATTCTACAGATGGATGAACCTTGAACATATTAAGCCTAAGTGAAACAAGCCAGACACAATAAGACAAATATTGTATGATTCCACTTAAGTGAGGCATTTGAAATAGTCAAATTTATACATAGAAAGTAGAAGAGTAGTTGCTAGAGCTGAGGGAGAGAGAACAGAGAGTTTCTGTTAGGAATGTTGAAAAAGTTTTTGAGATGGGTGGTGGTGATGGTTGCATAGCAATGTGAATGCACTTAAATGCTACCAAACTGTACACTTAAAAATCTGATAAAAGGGCAGATCTCATGTTAAGTGTTTTCACCACAAGAACAATAAACTTTCTAAAAATTTTCAGATTGATCAATTTTATGTTATCTAAATTTTACCACAATAAAAAAAGTGAAAAGAGAGACACCTTATATACTGACATAGGAATATTTCCATATATGCTTTATTGTTTAAAAAACATAAAAGTCATCTAATACTGTAATAATTTTTAATGCCTATAAAAAAGTTCGTAGAAGGTTGGGTGCAGTAGTACACACTTATAATCCCAATAACTCAGGAGGCTGAGGCACGAGAATTTCGAGTTTGAGGTCAGCCTGGGCAACTTGGTAAAACTCCACCTCAAAATAAAAAATAAAAAGGACTAGGGATATAGATCAGTGGTACGGTATGCCTGGATTCAATTCCAGGTATTGCAAAAAAAAGTTCATAGAAATGGTTTTTAAAGTTTCCTTCCAGTTCTAAAATTGCACTTTGATTAACTTGTTTCACATGTTTCCATTAACAACATACTTGTAAACCACTTCTACAGATAGCTAACCTCATTTCTTAAATAAAAATTGTTATTAAAATTTCAAAGAGTAATTCTAAGTTCTTAGCTTCCTACATAATAATTATAACACTAATCATATTACCTTGCAATACTTACTCACTAATCAATTCCCAGTAGGAATTATTAGACACATCCAGTATCAAGAATAAAAAAAATTTAGAATCCTTGAAACAGATGGTTGGGGATATGAATTCAAAACTAGGATGCCTGGAAAATGAAAATATGAGACTCCTTCATGATTCCCAGAGGAAATAATAGTAATCAATCCACTGTTTGGCTTATCAAATAAGTATACTGTAGAAACCTGAGTGGAACCACCTGGAATCTGACAGAAGCTCTGTGGAAGTGGTTCCATGGAGATTGGCTATATGCATAACATAATAGTTACATTCTATGTGTAATGACAGAAAAAAAAAAAAAGACTGGAAATACATGACCAGTGAAACTCCTCATCATGTACAACCACAAGAATGGTATCCTAATGAGAATAAGTTATATTCCATGTATGTATAATATGTCAAAATACACTCTACTGTTATGTATTCTAAAAGGAATAAAAAATAAAAGAAAAACAAAAAAGAAAAAAAGACTGAAAAAACATATACCAATATATTGAAAATGATTATCTCTGAGTAGTAGGGTTACCAATTTTCTTTTCTTTTAAACTATATTTTGTTTTTGTCCCCTAAACTTCCTAAAATGTGGTAACTATTATAACAAGAATATCCAAACAATAAAATATCATCAAAAAGATGGTTTTTTTGTTTGTTTGTTTTGCGGTTCTGGGGATCAAACCCAGGGCCTTATGCTTTGCATAAGATACCTACTGAGCTATCTCCCCAGCCCCAGATGGTTGCTTTTAATAGTAATTGAGCTGAGCTACATTTTCTACCAGTTGTTTCAGTCAGGAAAGTGAACAAAATCTTCTAGGACAAGGTAACAGGGAATATGGAGGCCCAGAGAAAGACTGATTATACTGTATAATAAGTATTCTCTAGAATATAAAAGGAAGCAGTGAACAGGAATGCAAACTTTCTTGTCTCTCCCTCCTTTTTGCCTCTTCTCTGGTTTCATTCCATGCTCTGAACAACCTAAACCAAGTTACATGTGGTGTTCACCAGAAGAATCTATAAGGAATACTGTCTCTCTATATTCTGGTTCCATCCTTTATCCCTTTTATCTTTGATCCTCTATATTTTCTTGTCTACCTACAGACAGGATTAACTTTTTCCCATTCTAAAACAAACTTAAAAGACTATTTCTACCCTATCTCATTACAAACTACTATTCTTTCTCCCTTTTTTCCTTCATGGCCAGATTTCTGGAAGGTTAGTCTACATCTACGGTACTTTCTCCTTTCCCATTGAGTCAATTCACTGCATTCTTGCTTCTGGCATGACTCCATCAAAGTATAACTGGAAAGCTTCTTGGGTGCTGAATTCACCAGCCCACATTTATACAGCATGATGGTATTTGTTGCTTTCATTTCCCAAAAGTTCTTGGCCTCTGGGACATTACTATCTCCTTATTCTCCTTTCTTTCCTTTCCATGTCAGAATTTCTTCTGTTCAACCCTTACTCATTGGGATTTGCCAGGATTATGTCCTAGTCTTTCTTATCTTCTCACACCACATGGAACCAAAGGTCAACTTTGAAGCTTACAATTATCATCTAAACACTGGTAGATTGCAAAATTTTAATACCAGTCCCAAACTCTTGCTTAAGCTCCAGACATCTATTTCCAAATTACTGTTAAGCATCACGACCTACAGGCTACAAAGGTACATTTAACTCCACTGGTCTAAAATCAGATTTGCCTTCTCTGTTGCTACAATCAGTGGATTCCTGAGTAATCTTGTTCTCAATTGCAAGCCAGGTTCCCAAGCTAGAAACTTTGGTCTTGCCTCAACTACCCTTTCTTCCTTACGCTGAACGTGTAATCAATCAGCAAAGGGTTGTGTTGCTTTTAAATCATAAGTATTATTCTGTCAAACCTGGCCTTTTCCCTGGACAATCACAACCTTGATTCAAACCCTCATAATGTCTAGTTTGCACTACTATAATACTTGCTAACTAGTCCTATCACCAACCTCTCTGTATTCCAGATCAGTTCACCTTCTACACTGCTTTCAAAATGATCTTGACAAAGCAAAACAAAACCCATTCTTCTGACTCAGGATAAAACAGACTCCTTGATTTAACATAGTGGGATTCAGTCAAGCCTGCAAGCCTCACTTTCTACTCCTCTCCCAAACCCTGAATACTAAACCATTCCAGAACACACCAGGTTCTCATATCTCCATGTCTTTTTGCACATTCTATTCCCTCCTCTTAGAATGTCTTTCTTTTCTTCTTCGCCCATCCTTTAGTATGTGTCTTCTTGGGATACAAACTAGCTATCACTTATTGAGCTCTTTTGCTAAGAAATTTATGTTCCATAGCTTATTTTAATCTTCAGTCAATTCTGTGCAGTAACTACCATTATCATCATTCTACAGATGAAAAAATCTGATATTTATTTATTTATTTATTTATTTATTTATTTTGTGGTGCTGGGGATTGAACTCAGGGCCTTGTGCTTGAGGCACTCTACCGACTGAGCTATATCCCCAGCCTCCCAAAATCTGATATTTAAAAGGGATAAATAGGGCTGGGTATATAGCTCAGTTGGTAGAGTGCTTGCCACATAAGCACAAGGCCCTGGGTTCAATACCTAGTACTGCAAAAAAGTAAGTAAATAAGTAAAAAATAAATAAAAGGGATAAATAACTTTTCAAGCTCATAAAATAAGGGATTTTAAACATAAGTCCTCAAAGCCTGAACCTTTAACAACTGTGCTACAGACAATGTGTATTATATACAGTAAACTTCTCTGTGCACTATAGTCTCATAGCACTCTCTTTACTTCTCTGTAATGACTAGAACATAGTATTTCTTTTTCTGTTTTGTGGTACTGGGGGTTGAACTCAGAGCCTCACACATGCTAGTCAAGTACTCTACCACTTAGCTATATCTGAGGCCCAGATTATGATATTTCTGTTTACACAATATCACCCACCCTAGACTAGAAGATCTATGGTAATAGGAACAAAATCTTACCAATCTTTGTATCCTAATGTGTTTAGCACTTTATAAGTAGTCAAGAAAAGTTCATACGTTTGTTGATTGCTTGTAGATCTTCTTCTGTGAAGTGTCTGTTCATATCCTTAGCCCATTTGTTGATTGGGTTATTTGTATTCTTGGTGTAGAGTCTTTTGAGTTCTTTATATATTCTGGAAATTAGTGCTCTATCTGAAGTATGAGTGGCAAAGATATTCTCCCACTCTGTAGGCTCTCTCTTCGCATTGCTGATAGTTTCCTTTGCTGAGAGAAAGCTATTTAGTTTGAATCTATCCCAGTTATTGATTCTTGCTTTTATTTCTTGTGCTATGGGAGTCCTGTTAAGGAAATCTGATCCTAAGCCAACAAGGTGAAGATTTGGACCTACTTTTTCTTCTACAAGATGCAGGTTCTCTGGTCTGATTTCAAGGTCCTTGATCCATTGTGAGTTGAGTTTTGTTCAGGGTGAGAGATAGGGGTTTAGTTTCATTCTGTTGCATATGGATTTCCAGTTTTCCCAGTACCATTTGTTGAAGAGGCTATCTTATCCCCATTGCATATTTTTGGCCCCTTTGTCTAGTATTAGAAAATTTTATTTATTTGGGTTTGTGTCCATGTCCTCTATTCTGTACCATTGATCTACCTGTCTATTTTGGTGCCAATACCATGCCATTTTTGTTACTATTGCTTTGTAGTATAGTTGAAGATCTGGTATTATGATACCCGCTGTTTCATTCTTCCTACTAAGGATTGCTTTAGCTATTCTGGGTTTCTTATTCTTCCACATGAATTTCATGATTGCTTGCTCTATTTCTGTGAGGTACGTCATTGGGATTTTAATTGGAATTGCATTGAATCTGTATAGCACTTTTGGTAGTATGGCCATTTTGACAATATTAATTCTGCCTATCCAAGAACATGGGAGATCTTTCCATCTTCTAAGGTCTTCCTTAATTTCTTTCTTCAATGTTTTGTAGTTTTCATTGTAGAGATCTTTTACCTCTTTGGTTAGATTGATTCCCAAGTATTTTATTTTTTTTGAGGCTATTGTGAATGGGGTAGTTTTCCTGATTTTTCTTTCCAAAGATTCATCACTTTTGTATAAAAATGAATTAGATTTATGAGCATTGATCTTATATCCTGCTACTTTACTGAATTTACTTATGAGTTCTAAAAGTTTTCTGGTGGAATTTCCTGGTTCCTCTAAGTATATAATCATATCATCAGCAAATAGGGATAGTTGGAGTTCTTCTTTTCCTATTCGTATCCCTTTAATTTCTTTGGTCTGCCTAAAGGAAACTATCAGCAATGTGAAGAAAGAGCCTACAGTGGGAGAAAATCTTTGCCACTCATACTTCAGATAGAGCACTAATCTCCAGAATCTATAAAGAACTCAGAAAACTCTACACCAAGAATACAAATAACCCAGTCGACAAATGGGCTAAGGAAATGAACAGACACTTCACAGAAGAAGATCTACAAGCAATCAACAAACATATGAAAAAATGTTCACCATCTTTAGTAATAAGAGAAATGCAAATCAAAACCACCCTAAGATTCCATCTCACCCCAATTAAAATGGCAATTATCAAGAATACAAGCAACAATAGGTGTTGGAGAGGATGTGGGGAAAAAGGTACACTCATACATTGCTGGTGGGGTTGCAAATTAGTGCAGCCACTCTGGAAAGCAGTGTGGAGATTCCTTAGAAAACTTGGAATGGATCTACCATTTGACCCAGCTATCCCACTCCTTGGCCTATACCCAAAGGACTTAAAATCAGCATACTACAGAGATACAGCCACATCAATGTTCATAGCTGCTCAATTCACCATAGCCAGATTGTGGAACCAACCTAGATGCCCTTCAATTGATGAATGGATAAAGAAACTGTGGTATATATGTACAATGGAATATTACTCAGCCATAAAGAATAATAAAATTATGGCATTTGCAGGCAAATGGATGAAATTGGAGAATATCATGTTAAGTGAGATAAGCCAATCTCAAAAATCCAAAAGACGAATGATCTCACTGATAAGCAGATGATGACACGTAATGGGGGGTGGGATGGGGCAAGAATGGAGGAAGGAGGGACTGTATAGAGGGAAAAGAGAGGTGGGAGGGGTGGGGGAAGGAAAAAAATAACGGAATGAATCAAACATCATTACTCTATGTAAATGTATGAATATGCAAATTGTATGCTGTTACTCCATGTGCAAACAGAAACAACATGTATCCCATTTGTTTACAATAAAAATAAATTTAGAAAAATGTTCATTTTATAAATGAATTCTAAAACTTCTCTCTGGTAGGAGCCTTTTGCTTGCTGCCTTGCTCTTTCTTCTTCTGGATGTATCCTTTCATGATTCATTCAACAAAAAGCATTGAATGCTGACAATTTGATAGTGCTCAGTAAAGATCTCCTTTCATATACTAAGTGAATTCATATGAAGAGATCATCAGAGGAATGGATCAGGAGGCTCTTCTTTAGAACCTTGCTTCTTTATCAGCATCCTATCTACTGATACCTTCTTTTCAGTCTATTAATGTTCTCAAGCCTTTGCCCATCTTAAAAAAAAAATCATGTTCTTTCAACCATGCTCTTTTGTGTAACTACTGCCTGCTTTCCCTATCACCCTTTTCCTTTACCAAATTTCTTCAAAGACTAGTCTGCAATTCTACACCTCCCAATCATTTTTTTAATTTTTGAAATTAGATTTTATTCATCTTCCCTAACTTTGAACTTTCACCTCCATTAGCTTCTTTGACACCACTATCCCCTTCTTACCTCAGAATCTCCCTCTCAATGAACAGTCTATACCCCAACAGTGGGATACAGCAGCATGCCCTGGGTTTCAGAGATTTCATAAAAATTACCAAGAACTGAGGAAGGTGTGGTGGTCCATGCCTGCAATACCAGTGACTCACTCATTTGCTAAGGCAGGAGGATACCAAATCCAAAGCCAGACAGGACAACTTAGTAAGATCTTGTCTCAGAATAAAATGAAAAGGGCTGGAGATATAGATCAGTGGTGGCATGCCACTCAGTTCAGTCCCCAGTACTGAAAAAAAAAAATACCAAGAACACATGTTCCCTTGTGTTCATCTGCAAAAATGCTATCTGTGGTAGGTATATCATTAAAAACTTACTGTGCAAAAAAATGAATTGTATCTTCCAAAATCAATTCTACATAGCAATGATGTGGCATTAATGTCAATGAACTTAGGAGAAAAATTATGTATTTGCTATCCCCTACACTAATTGTTACATGTTTATTTGTATGTTCTTTCCAAGTGTCTGTGTGTTCTGTTGACGAGCATACATTTAGTTGTTGATTAAGGTATATCTCCTCAAGAAGGTCAATTAAGTCACAACATTCACAATCCTAGCATGAAATAAAGGCTAAATATTGAAAAGAAATATAGCTTGTTTTGCAATAATTCGCACCACCATAGTAGTGATTGTTTTAGGCAAGAATCATCAATGAATGCTTCACTACTGGGTGAAGCTGGGTGCAGTGGTGCACAAGTATAATCCAAGCTTCTCAGGAGCCTGAGGAAGGAAGATTGCAAATTCGAGGCCAGCCTCAGCAACTCAGTGAGAACTTGTCTCAAAATAAAATAAAAAGAACTGGGGATGTAGTTCAAGGGTAGAGTACCCTTGGCTTCAATCTCCAGTACTCCTCTTCCTCCTCTTCCTACTAGTACTACTGATATTAATAATAATAACAATGACAACTACAAAGTGGTTAAAAGTGTGATGAGGGGCTGGGGATATAGCTCAGTTGGTAGAGTGCTTGTCTTGCAAGCATGAGGCCCTAGGTTCAATCCCCAGCACTCTAAAATGGGTAAGGTGTATCTCCTACCATTCTTTTATGGTATACTATACTTTTGTCATAGCACTTATTGGATGGTGCTACCATTATCTGTTTACCCATATGTCTATCACACTAAACTATGAGTTTCAAGAAGATAGGAACCATTGCTCATTTATGACTGTATCCCTGAGGCCTAGGATAATGTCTGCTGCAGATAGGTGCTCAATAAATTTCTGTCAAAACATTATTCATTATGGGCACATAATGAATTATTCATAATTATTCATTATGGGTCACAGCGCTCATGGGCAATAATGGATTTCATCATAATTCAAGGGATTGAAGTTGATTGTCCAGTCCAATTAGAACTTAGAGCATCCTGTTAAAGGAATTAGGCATTTTAACCTCGGGACACTTAATCTTATTATTAAAATGATGTTCTCTCTGAAACACACAGAGGGTAGAAGTTCAAAAATAAATAACAGTGTCACTGACTCTTAATGGAATCAGATATTTGTAAAGGATTCATTATTGGTTAAAAATATGATGTAATTAAGGAGTGTACAAGTATCCACACAAATTCTACCTTTTGAGTCTATCCCTCCACCTCATCCCCATCATGGTGACTTAGTTCAGGTTGTCATAATTTCTCTTGTGGAATACCATGATAGCCATTTCTACTGAGTTTAATCGTGTGTTTCCAAAGTTCATGTCCACTTGGAAACTCAAAATGTAACCTTATTTTGAAACATCTTTGCATATATAATTTAGTTAAGACAAGGTCATGCTGGATTAGAGTGGACCCCAAATTCAAGTGTCCTTATAAGAAGGCCATATAAAAACATGCAAGGAAGAAGGTCACATTAAGAGGGAGACAGAGATTAGAGTGATGTGGCTGTAAGGGGAGTGCTATGGTGTGTCTTCTAATGGTTCATTTGTTGGAAGCTTGGACCTCAGAGGTGGTGGGACCTTTAAGAGGTGGGGGTGTCTACTGGGAGTCCTTAGGTCATAGAGAGCATCACCCTTGGAAGACATTAAAATAATTCTTATGGGACTCTGAGTTAGTTCCCCTGAGAGCAAATCTAGTCCCTCCTCTAGCTCTGGCTTCTTGTCTGGTGATGTGATCTTTCCCTCTTGCATGTTCTTCTACTATGATGCCATGTACTATGATGTGACATAGTCAAGGGGGTCCTCTTCATAGCAAGTGCTATGCCATTTGGACTTTTAATCTCCAAAACAGTGAGCTAAATAAGCCTCTTTTCTTTTTAAAATATTTCATTCTAGGGCTGGGGTTGTGGCTCAGAGGTAGAGCGCTTGCCTAGCACGTGTGAGGCACTGGGTTCAATTCTCAGCACCGCATAAAAATAAATAAATAAAGGAAAAAAATAAAGACTTGTTTAAAAAAATATTTCATTCTAGTAAAAGAAAATGGGTTAATATGCCATGCACGGAATGCCCAGGATTGCTTGAGAGACACTGGAAAGTGAGAAAAAGAAGTAGATTCTTCTCTAGAGTCTTCGGAAGGAGCATGGACCTGTCAACACTTTGATTTTGGACTTCTAGCCTCCAAACTGAGAAAATAAATGTCTATTATTTTAACCAATTAAAACATCCTAGTTTCCTTGGTGGTAACAAAGTGGTAATTTGTTATGGCCATCGTAGGAAACTAATACACTTCCAAATGATCTTCCTGCTTTGGCTTACTTCTTTTCAATTCCTTTTCATTTGCTTGTTTTTGTGGTGATGGGGCTCTAACACAGGGCTCACATATGCTAGGCAAGCACTTTACCACAATGCTACCTCTCTAATCCTCTAAATCTTTTTCTACACTACCAAAAGAACAGGTCTTTCTAAAATACACAGGTGATTATGTCATTTCTCTGTTTTAAAACCTGACATAATTCCACATTGGCTCATGCTCTGGCTTCATCTCTTGCTATTCTGTTCATAATCCTTGAACTTTAACAACATACTATTCAAAGTTCTCCCCAAATATTATGCAAACAAATACTGCTGTGCTTGCCCACACACATACGTCCCTCCCACACCATCAACTGTCTCTACAACCACATGCAAGGTAGTGGTAATCATAAAGACAGCAATGGTTTTTCACAAAATGTAACTGAGAAACCTGGTATTCTTTTGTTAGTTCCAAATTTTATAACCAGAGACCCTAGAGCCTGCTTTCAATATACACTGCTAAAAAGGGATCTCCTGCTTTTACAAAGACATCCTCTAAACGTTCTGTCATTGATCCTCTTCTGTTTTCCCTCTCCCATTTTCCCCCTCTGGGATGACATCCAATCTCTTTTTGTAAAATTTTATTTGTTCTTTTTAGTTATACATGACAGTAGAATGTATTTTGACATATCATACATTTATGAACACAGGAAGTTATGTCCCATTCAATCTACTGTCTTTCCCGTTCCCATTATTCCTCCACCCTGTCCAATCCTGTGAACCTCCTCCTTCCATGCCTCACCCCACCCCCAGCCTATTGAGTCAGCATTCGCATATCAGAGAGAATATTCAGCCTTTGGTTTTTTGGGATTGGCTTATTTCACTTAGCATGATAGTCTCCAGTTCTATCCATTTACCAGCAAATGCCATAATTTCATTCTTCTTTATGGCTGAGTAATATTCCATGGTATATATGTACCATATTTTCTTTATCCATTCATCTGTTGAAGAGCACCTAGTTTGGTTTCATAGCTTAGCTATTGTGAATTGAGCTGCTATAAACATTGATGTGGTCATGTCACTTATACTGTGCTGATTTTAAGTCTTTTGAGTATATGCTGAGGAGAGGGATAACTGGGCCGAATGGTGATTCCATTCCAAGTTTTCTGAGGAATCTCCATACTGCTTTCCAGAGTGGTTGGACCAATTTCCAGTCCTACCAGCAATGTATAAGTGTACCTTTTTCCCCACATCCTTGCCAACATTTATTGTTACTTGTATTCTTGATAATTGTCATTCTCATTGGAGTGAGATGAAATCTCAGTGTAGTTTTAATTTACATTTCTCTAATTGCTAGTGATGTTGAACATTTTTTCATATGTTTGTTGACCAATCATATCTCTTCTTCTGTGAAATGTCTGTTCAGTTCCTTAGCCCATTTATTGATTGGGTTATTTGGGTTTTTGTTTTTTTGGTGTTAAGTTTTTTGACTTCTTTATATATCCTGGACATTAATGTTCTATCTGAGGTACAGGTAGCAAAGATTTTCTCCCATTCTGTAGGCTCTCTCTTCACATTCTTGATTGTTTCCTTTGCTGTGAAGAAGCTTTTTAGCTTGATACCATCCCACTTATTGATTCTTGATTTTACTTCTTACACTTTAGGAATCTTGTTGAGGAATTTGGCTCCTAAGGCTACATGATGGAGAGTTTGACCTACATTTTCTTCTAGTAGGTGCAGGGTCTTTGGTCTAATGCCTAGGTCCTTGATCCACTTTGAGTTTAGTTTTTTTGGGGGGAGGCAGGTGCCAGGGATTGAACTCAGGGACACTCAACTACTGAGCCATATCTCCAGCCTTATTTTGTATTTTATTTAGAGACAGGGTCTCACTGAGTTGCCTAGCATCTCACCGTTGTGGAGGCTGGCTTTGAACTCATGATCCTCCTGCCTCAGCCTCCCGTGCCACTGGGATTACAAGTGTATGTGACCATGCCCAGCCACTCTTCCCCATTTTTAGTGATGACTTAATATACTCTCTTTTAGTTTACTTTTGATGGCATCCAATTTCATGGCTTCAAACATTTTCTACTATCATTGAGACTACTAAACCCCTACCAGTAGTTTTAATCTCTCTCCCAAGTTCAGTCTATTTTGGGTTGTCCCACAGCACACTAATGCTCTATTCATTTTTTTTTCATTTTCTTCTCTCTGTGTTTTTGTTTGGATAATATTTATGTCTTCAAGTTCACTAATCTTTTCTTCAATAGTATCTAATCTGCTATTCATTCATGTATGTATATTTTTTCAGGAATTATTTTTGTCATCTCTAGTAGCTTGATTTCAAACTACATATCCTCCATGTCTCCTCTCAACATGATCATGTGATCACATTTTTCTGTACTTTATTGAACTTAAGGATTATATTCATAACTGTTTCAATGTCATTGTATAATAATTCTATGTTTTCTTTCTGGACCTGTGTCTAGTGACAAATTTTACTCATAACTTTGGGAAATATTTTCCTGCTTTGAATACTTGATAGTGTTATTGGATGCCAGACACTGTGAATTTTATGGTATTGGAGGCTGATTTTTTTTTCTTTATTAGTTATTTAAATATTCTTAAGATTTGTTCTAGGATACAGTTATCTAGAAATAATTTAATTCTTTAAGGCTTGCTTTTAAGTTTTGTTAAATGGAACCCTCAGTCTTATAGCCAATTTATCCCTACTAATGAGGAAATACCCTTCTATGTATTCAAATTAATGCCTTGTGCATTGCACTTTGGATTTTAAAAATTTATATATTTAGGAATTTTTCTGCCTTTTTCTTTCTGGTGGTTCTTTCTCTGGTCTCATACACATGTGTCAGGAAGTGCTTGGCTGAATACAGAAGAGGAAGCCTCTGTAGATCTCATGAATACCCACCTTTTTACTCTTCCCTCTTTGGTACATTGATCTACAAATTCTGGCCACCTCATCCTCCTGAATTCTAAAATCTGTCTTCTAAATGAAGAGAGACTGCGAGACTCTATCCAGGCTCCCTCTCCCTGAAATGTTATTTTATCACGTTTAAAAAAAAAAACTTTTAGTTGTAGATGAACATAATACCTTTATTTTATTTATTCATTTTATGTGGTGCTGAGGATCCAATCCAGTGCCTGACATGTGTGAGGCAAGTGCTCTACCACTGAGCCACGATCCCAGCCCCTGAAATGTTATTTTATATTTCAGTTTTGTAGTTGTTTAAGGCCAAAGTGAAATTTCAGTCCCCATCACTTACCCCATCATAACTAGAAGCATACGTTCTTTACTTTTCAAAATGTCACTATAGTCACTACGAAAAAAATGTATTTTAGAGGGGTAAATATAGAAGCAGGGAGACTAGGCTATTGTAACAATCCAGATGAGAAATGATCAGCTTGAACAAGGGTGGCACTAATGGAGATGAAGAGAAATAGATTCTAGGTACATTTTTGGTTTTTTTGAGAGTTATCAATTGTATCTGTTACTTACCATAAAATACAGGGTCACTGTCCATAAGAAACTAACAATCCAGGGCTGAAACAAAGATCTGATTGTGTTACTTTTCAAAGCCTCGTTGTTGTCATTGCATAGTATGTGTGAAACTCTGGGTTATTTCCCCAGCACTGAAAAAAAAAGTCCTCAATACCTACCAATTATACAACACAGTATGGCATGCAAGGACATTTTGTGCTCTGACCCCCCCCCATCCAACTTTATCTTCTATCAATTCCTTGTTCTATACCTGTAGTTGTTATACCAGTCTATTTTCAGTTACAAGAATGGTCCATCTGTTTCACCCCACCATGCCTGGGTAATTTAATTTCCTCTTCCTCAAATGCCCTTCCTAACCTTGTGCATCTAGTAAATGCTTGCTCATTCTCTCTGTAACGACCTTCTTGGTAAAGATGTCTCAAATCTAAGATCCATTGTTACGTTAAACCATAAGACTTGGGCCAGCCACAGTGGTGCACGCCTGTAATCCCAGTGGCTCAGGAGGCTGAGGCAGGAGGATTGCAAGTTCAAATCTAGCCTCAGCAATGTGGGAGACCTTAAGTAACTCAGCAAGACTCTGTCTCTAAATAAAATACAAAAAAGGGCTGGGGATGTGAGTCAGCAGTTAAGTGCCCCTGGGTTCAATCCCCAGTACCCTCCACAAAGAAAGAAAAAAAAAAACATAAATCTCCATTGTTATTTTATTGCATTTTGTCTGTTACTCCAACTACTAGAGTTCTCTTATTCTTTAAAAGCAAAAACCTTTTCTTATTCATATTTTATTCTCAATGTATTACATACTACCTAGCACATGGTAAGCCGGCAATGGTTATTTAATGACTAAATAAACCTCTCTGGCCTTAAGTACTACTATATTCTGGGTTCCATGAATATACATTACATGATACTTTCTAGCCTTTCTCCCTTGCTGCTACCAATCTTATGCCTGCAATGTGCTTTTTTGTACGTGTGTGTGTGAAAACTTACCTGTTTTCCAAGGGTCAAGCCATTCTCATCTCCTATTGCTAACTCTCTGATTACCATAGTTAGAAATGATCTCTTTCTTACCTTCTTTGTAGTTATGTGGTTAGAACTTAGGATAAGATCCAAATAACATTAAGATTTCAGGATCAATAAGATCTACTCCCTGTCTCGATAACTCACTGTCTGTTGTGGGAGTCCTTAACCTAAGACAATGACTCTTTTTTTCCTTTTTAAAATTTGTTCTTTTTAGATATAAATGACAGTAGAATATATTTTGACGTACTATACATACATGGAGTATAATTTATTCTAATTAGATCCAATTCTTGTGGTTGTACATGATGTAGAGTTTCACAGTTTAAAGAATAAAAGAATCATTTGGGGGAATTGTTTAAGTTCTTTGGGGCTAAATCTCAAAAGATTCTGGTTCAGTAACTAGGGGTAGAACCTGAAAATGGCTTTATAAACAATCGTTCCAGGTGATTCTAATGCAGGTGAAGAGGGCTGTGCATGTCCATTGAGAGGTTTATGAATGTCAAGAAAAATATATAAATATATGCATGTACATATGTGTATTTTTTTCTAGTAAGAGTCCATAGTTTATACCATCTATGTCCTCCAAAAAGTTTTGAATATCACTGATCAATAGGAAACAGATATGTTAAATAACAAGACACAAAACAAACTAAGAAGAGAAACGTAAAGGACAGACTGTTGGAACATAGACCAGAAAGCAACTAAGTTTCCATAGGATAACTAGTAAAAGTTTACATGAGGTTAACATTTCAGCAGGATCTTCTAAAGTGAGTAAAAGTTTGTTTAGTTGAATAAAATACTGGTGGTTTTCTAAGCAGAGGGAATAGTATACATAAAAACACAGAGATATAAAAGGGAAGTTTTACATTTAATAGGTCTAGAATATTTGTGATAGGAGAGGCATATGAATAATTAGAGTAGAAACATATGTAGGGCCTTACATACAAAGTCAAAGAGTCCAAGCTTTATTCTCTAAATAACAAAGAGAAACAAGAGCTTTCTTTTTTTCCTTTTTTGTGTGCTTTTTATATTTTCCAGTTTTGTTTATAATTCACATAATCATAAATCAGCTATTAAAACAGACATTAAAGTAGGTAATATAAGTCTTAATTTCTCCAAACTTAACAATTGCAGTAAAGAACTTGTTGAATACCAACAACAGAAGTAAAGCTGTTCAAGTATGAGATAAAACCGTCCACAGCAAGTTTCAAAAGCAGCTATGACTTTCTTCAGCCCTTTCCCTAAAAAGTGTGGTGGATCACCTGGTTCCATTCTTTCTACTTCACAGGTTTCTGCACTTGTGAACCTAGATAGTCTTTGACCTCAGGGCCACTTGTTAGCATCTCATTACTGATTACACAATATATTCATGGCATTTTCTCACTGTTGAACAGTGGGATCTTCAGCCACAAACTCACAAATCATTCCCTCTTCTATCCTTTTTTTCTTTTTCATATATTTTTATTTGTTATTTTTAGATATACATGACAGTAGAATGTATTTTGACATAGTATGCATATGTGGAGTAAATTATTAAATTGAGGTAAAATACACCTAACATAAAACTCACTATTTTAACCACAAGCATTCAATTAAGGCTGGGGGTATAGCTCAGTTGGTAGAGTGCTTGCCTTGTATGCACAAGGCCCTGGGTTCAATCCCTAGCACCAAAAAAAAAAAAAAAATTCAATTAAGTGACTTTCATTACATTCACAATGTTGTGCAACCACTACCATAATCCACTTCTAGAATACTTCATCACCCAAAAAGAGACTTTGTACCTATTAATCAACTACTCTCCATTTCTGCCCCCAGCTTCTGGCAACCATTAATTGACATTCTATCTCTAAGAATTTGCCTATTCTGTAGAAGTTCAGTGGAATAGACAAAGGGGAATGAAGAGATGGGAACTGGGAAAGGACAGGAAAGACAGTGTAATGAATCTGAAATAACTTTCCTATGTTCATATATGAATACACCACCAGTGAAACTCACCATCATGTACAACCACCAGAATGGAATCCTAATTAGAATGAGTTATACTTCATGTATGTAAAATACGTCAAATACATCCTACTGTCATATATATTTAAAAAGAACAAATGAATTAAATAAAGAAATAAAATAAAATGAAAAAAAGAATTTGCCTATTCTGGATATTAAATATAAATAAAATATGAGAATTTTTTGTGTCTAGGTTCTTTCACTTAGAATATTGTTTAGTTCATCAATTTTGTACCATGTATAATTACATCATTTCTCTTTATGGGTGAATAATATTCCAATATATGGATATATCACATTTTGTATACTTGTGCCTCAGTTAACTGACATTGGGGTTATTTTTCCCTTTTGGCTGTGATGAATAATTCTGCTACGAACACTTGTTTACAAGTTTTTGTGTTTTTGTTTTGCTTTGCAGTGCTGGGGATAAAATGCAGGACCTCACACATACTAGATAAGTGTTCTACCACTAAGCTATGAGTTCTACCACAGCATCTGCTGTGTGTGCAAGTGTGTTTGAAAATCTGCTTTCAATTCTCTTGGGTATACACCTACCAGTGGAATTGTTAGCTCACATGGAAATTCTATGTTTAACTTTTTAGAAGCCATAACAGAGGTTTTTAAGCACAGAAAAAATAATCAGGTCAATAATTACAATGACAGTATAGAAGAAAGCCAGAGTGGGAAAGAGGAGACAGCTGGACCACAGAAATGGCTACTGTGATAGTCTAAATGAGAACAAATGAGAGTGTGAATTTAAAAGAGGCTAAAAATCCACATGACCAGACAGAAGGGAGAAAATAATATATAATCTTACCATCTAAATATAACTACTCAGCAGGGCACCGTGGTACACACCTGTAATCCCAACGATTTGGGAGGCTGAGGCAGGAGAATTGTGAGTTCAAAGCCAGCCTCAGCAGAAGGGAGGCCCCAAGCAATTCAGTGAGACTGTCTCTAAAGAATATACAAAATTTGACTGGGGATGTGGCTTGGTGGTTGAGTGCCCCAGAGTTTCAATTCCTGGTACCCACCCCCACCAAAAAAATTAGCTACTCCATACATTTGAAAACAATGATTCAATCTTTTTCCCTATGTTTGTATTAAACAATAATTCATAGCATATTTTAAAAAGAGGCTAGAAAAGAGGCAAAAATTAATAGTATGTGTAATATTCAGGATACGGAATAAAGATAAGGCAAAGAGATGACACTGACCTCATTAGCTTAGAAAGGCTTAGGGATGGTAACAATATTAATTAAAACTCAGAATATAGGATGATGAAGACATTTAAGAAAGGTAGAAAAAGATAAAGAAACTAAAAAAGGAACACACTGGAGCCAAACTGTTAAAGTTCAAATCAGAGTATAGCCACGTTAAGAGCTGTGTAACTTGGGCAAATTACTTACCTTTCTGTGTGCTGGTTTCCTCATGTATAAAATAAGATAATAATAGTAACACTTCACTAAGTTGTTAAATAGTTAAAATATATAAGCACTTAGAATAGCGCCAAGCATATAGCAAATACTCAATAAATGTCATCTGCTGTTGTTTGTTGTTGATAATGATAATGTTATTTGGAGTGGCAGAGACAATGACTTTGGTTAAAAAAGAAAATCTGAGTGAGGCATGGTGGCACATGCCTGTATTCAATCCCAGCTACTTGGGAGCTGAGGTGGGAGGATCACAAGTTCAAGGGCAGCCATAGCACCTTATTGGGACCCTATCTCAAAATAAAATTTGTTCTTGGGCTCCTTTTTAACTTACCCTCTAAATACTCTCTCAGATTCCAACCTTTGTCTATTCCTCTTATTATAAATGATCTTCATATATTCCTACCCTTTTAACATCATCTAAATGCTGATAGTCCCTAAATCTCTAGTTCTAGTCTTCATCTCTTTCCTGAGTTTCAGAATCTTATATCCATCCCATTGCCTGATTAATGTCTCTTCTTAGATGTCCCTAAACATGTATGAAATTGGACTTATCACCCTGCCAACCAAATCTGTTCCTCTGATATTCCTTACCTCAGTCAGTGGTTCATTTTCCTTTGAGGTCAAGCCAGAAACCTGGAAGTTATCCTCTTACTCAACAATGCCCCCATTCTATTGGCAAGGAAGTAGAGAAAATGGAGTCTTTATACACTGTTTGTGGGTATGTAAATTTGTAGAGCCATTATGAAAACAATATGGAGGTTTCTTCAAAAATTAAAAATAAGCCGGGCACAGTGGCGCACACCTGTGATCCCAGCAGCTTGGGAGGCTGAGACAGGAAGATTGCAAGTTCAAATCCAGCCTCAGCAAAAATCAAGGTGCTAAGCAACTCAGCGAGACCCTGTTTCTAAATAAAATACAAAATAGGGCTGGGGATGTGGCTCAGTGGTAAAGTGCCCCTGAGTTCAATCCCTGGTACAAAAAAAGAAAAATAAATTAAAAATAGAACTACTAAATGATCCAGCAGTTCCACTACTGGTTATATACCCAAAGGAACTGAAATCAGCATGCTGAGGAGATATATGCACCCCTGTGTTCAATGAAGCATTATACACAAGAGTTAAGGGTGGAATTAGCTTAAATGGCCATTAACAGATGAATGGACAAAAAAAATGTGGTGTGTATATACACAATAACCGCTATTCAACTTTTAAAAAGAACGGAATCTTCCCATTTGTAACATAATGGATGAACCTAGAGGACATTTTGTTAAGTGAAGTAACAGGCACAGAAAGACAAATATTGCATGATCTCACTTTTATGTAGAATCTAAAAAAGTTGAAACAGAGTAAAATGGTGTTACCAGAGGGTGGGAGGTGGGGGCATTATGGAAATGTTGGCCAAAGGACACAAAATTTCATTTAGACAAGAGAAATATATTTCAGAGATCTATTATATATGATGATCTATTATATATGATAACAATATAATATTAACCATTATATAGTTAATAACAAAATATAACATTTGAAAATTGCTAAAAGTAGATTTTAAGTGTTCTCACCCCAAAAAAATTATCAGGTGATTCATATGCTAAATAGCTTGATTTAGTCATTCCACAATGTATATGTACATCAAAACATCATGTTATACAGTATAAAAACAATCACTGTCAATTTTAAAAAATGCTCCCACCAGCATAGATACAAGTTATTTCTGGGTTTTATTCTAAATTTCTAAAATTCATCATCTGCTAGACATGAGGCACATACCTCTAACCCCACAGACACAGGAGACTAAGGGAGGAAGATGGCAAGTTTGAGGCCAGCCTCAGTAACTTAACAAGATCCTGTCTCAAAGTTTAAAAAAAAATGGTCAGGTCGCTCAGTGGAAAAGTGACTTCAGGTTGGGGAGCAGCTGGGGAGGCTGAAGCAGGTGAATCACAAGTTCAAAGCCAACCTCAGCAAGAGAGGCGCTAAGCAACTCAGTGAGACCCTGTCTCTAAATAAAATATAAAAGAGGAACTGCCAAGCAGTTCAGTGGTTAATCACCTCTGGGTACCAAAAAAAAAAAAATGCCCTCAGGGTTCAATTCCCAGTACAAAAACATACACACACACATTAACTCCACAGCTGCCCTAATTTAGACCCTCATCATCTCGTACATAATATAAAAATTGTATTCTCACTGGTTTCTCTGCCTTGAATCTTGGCCAATTATTGTCTCATTCCCACTCACCACATAACCATCAAGACTATCCATTTAAATGGAAAATATGACTATTATATTTTGTTTAAAGCCTACTTGAAGCCCTACAGTACTCTTCTTCAACAACCACAGCACTGATATCCAGCTAATAAGGGTTAGCAATCCTCAGGAGTCCTAGCCCTTACCTTCATATTTTCATCTTCATCCATTCATCATTTCATACTTTTCAGAGTTGTCCAAAGTTTGTCAAAATCAGAGATTTAATCAGAAATAATGACCTACTTTTAGGTCTCCTTATGAGAAAAGGAGAAGTAGAAGATAGCTTGCAGTGGGTTGAAAAGTGAAGGAAGGAGGAAGTAAAGGAGGTGAGGAAGTGTAGGCTCGGGTATCCAGTATCAATGTTTTGGCAAATTAATTTATAAAATGAGAGTGAAAGGAAGGAAGGAAATTATAGTTTAAAGAGTGGTCAAATATTTGTTTCTGGATTAAGGATTGAGTATATTTGTTGATAGGGAAGAAGGAAGCTATGGAGAAGAAAACAATAGAGATACAAAAGAATACCTGATGAAAAAGGTCATAGATAACTAGGAGGTGAACAACAGCAAAGACAATGCTTCTCTCTATTTTTCATATTGTTTAAAGTTTTATAATAAGCATATATCATTTTTAGAAAATAAGAAAATTCATTACTTTGAGTTAAAAAGGAAAAAAATAAAAAGATGGAAAGGTTAGCCTTAGATAGCAAGACCTGTGTCTAATGGGAAAGAGGTAAAGGTGGCTGCCACTACAGGTCAGCCACTTAATGCCCCTGTGTTCTCTGAAGTAAAAGGCTCAGGCAAGAGTAAGAAGGTGACAGCAGAGAGCTTAAGAAAAATGACAGATCCTTTGAAAAGGTGAACAAAAGAGAGTAAAAAAGGTCTGAAAATTGAGAATTTAAAAAGGCTGCAGAGCAGTACTACAAACACAGCTGGGGGTGGAAACACTATTTTGCAATAGTTCTTACTTGCAGGACTATGATACTTACTCAAGCAAGACTGGGCACATCAGGAGCATAAAGAGTGAAAGCAGATGGCAAGTTTTCCCATTACTGGGAATAACTTGAGACGATGTAAGGGAATTTAAATTCAACATAAAAATATATTTAACCCCTCCACTACTTACATTCTGTCCCCTAGAGCCTTGTACCTATTAAGCTTTCAAATGTTTCATGAGGACTCTTGACTAGATGGTTTTCACATACAAAGAAAAAAGAGAATACTATTGATTGCCCTTTCTCCTATATTCCACAACCCAGCTCTTAAGAATGGTTCCCCTTCAACATCTTGTAATAACTCTGATAAATATACACCTTCAATTGAAAGACCCTGACCCTAATATGGCATGTTAGCATTTCAGTCCATTTTGGGGGAGCCAAAAAGATTTGTAACTCTGTCTATATGCGTCCCCAAATTATCAACTTTCTCAAATTGTTATTTGTGTCCGTTTTAGCCATTACCAACTCCAACTAAAACCCTTTAGTGTCCATGAAACACATTTTATAATGAGTCACTTTGCCACACAGTAGGGGACTGGGAAGTAAGGACCTAGGGAAAATTTGAAATTAGTTTTTTAAGCCAAGGTTTTTCAATTTATCTTAGTTCTAGCATATCCTAATATTCCTTCTAAAAGGAGAAAGATTATTTTCTAACAATTAAATTCAGGGAAACTTATGAGGTATCTAATCTCAGAAGGCTGTACATTATATACATCTCTCATTAAATATAGTAACTACAAAAACAAATAAATAATTTCAAGGAGCTGGAGTTGTGGCTCAGTGGTAGAGCACTTGCCTGGCCTGTGTGAGGCCCTGGGTTCAATACTCAGCACCACATATAAAGAAAATAAAAGATCCATTGACAACTAAAAAATATATATATATATGTATATATATATACATATTTTTAAAAAAGAAATTCAAATGATACACTAGAAAATATTCAATGTGAAACAAAGCTGGAAAGGAGGACTGGTTAAAGAAGATGAAAGATAGAAAACAAAAGTAAAATGGCAGACATAATTTAACTATATGAATAATAACATTAAATGTGAATGGATTAAATAATCCAATCAAAAGACAGTTATTGCCACATGGATAAAAATAATAAGATCCAACTATATGTTATCTT
The DNA here is from genome assembly GCF_902686455.1 of Sciurus vulgaris. Lineage (NCBI taxonomy): Eukaryota > Metazoa > Chordata > Mammalia > Rodentia > Sciuridae > Sciurus > Sciurus vulgaris. The sequence continues at coordinate 79,245,714 of NC_136471.1, read as the reverse complement.
TAGGACACACAATTAGATCAAAGATATAAATAGATTAAAAGTAAAGGGATGGCCCAGAGCACTAATGCATACCTTGTAATCCTAGTAACTCAGGAGGCTGAGACAGAAGGATCACAGTTAAAAGTCAGCCTCAGCAACTTGGCAAGATCTAGTCTCAAAATAAAACAAATAGCCAGACGTGGTAGTACATACTTGTAATCTCATCCACTAAGGAGGCCAAGGCAGGAGGATCACAAGTTCAAGCCAGCCTCAGCAATTTAGCAAGGCCCTAAGAAACTTACCAAGACCCTGTCTGAAAAATTAAAAAAAAAAAAAAGTAAAAGAGTGGGGGAGGTGTCTTCGTGGTTAAACACCTCTGGGTTCAATCCCTGGTACCAAAGATAAATAAATAAATAAATAAAGCCTGGGAATGTGGCTCAGTGGTTAAGTGCTTCTGGGTTCAATATCTGGTACCAAAAAGAAAGAAAGAAAGAAGGGAAGAGATTTTAAAAAGAAAGAAAAGTAAAGGGATGGAAAATTCTATAACACCAAACAAAAGCTGGAGTGGTTTTACCTATATCAAACCTTAGGACATATTTTTTTTTAATTGTAAACAAATAGTGTACAAATTGTTTCTCTGGTTGTACATGAAGTAGACGTGTACCATTTGTGTAATCATACATTTACATAGGGTAATGATGTTTGATTCATTCTGTTATTTTTTCTTTCCCCCCACCCCTACCAACTCTCTTTTCCCTCTATAAAGTCCTTCCTTCCTCCATTCTTGCCTCCCTCCCACCCCCCATTATGTATCATCATCCACTTATCAGCAAGATCATTCATCCTTTGGTTTTTTGAGATTGGTTTATCTCACTTAGCATGATATTCTCCAATTTCATCCATTTGCCTACAAATGACATAATTTTATTATTCTTTATGACTGAGTAATATTCCATTGTACATATATACCACAGTTTCTTTATCCATTCATCAACTGAAGGGCATCTAGGTTGGTTCCACAATCTGGCTATTGTGAATTGAGCAGCTATGAACATTGATGTGGTTGCATCACTGTAGTATGCTGATTTTAAGTCCTTTGGGTATAGGCCAAAGAGTGGGATGGGTGGGTCAAATGGTGGTTCCATTCCAAGTTTTGTGAGGAATCTCCACACTGCTTTCCAGATTGGCTGCACTAATTTGCAACCCCACCAGCAATGTATGAGTGTACCTTTTTCCCCACATCCTCGCCAACACCTATTATTGTTTGTATTCTTGATAATAGCCATTCTACTTGGGGTGAGATGGAATCTTAGGGTAGTTTTGATTTGCATTTATCTTATTACTAGAGATATTGAACATTTTTTCATATATCTGTTGATTGCTTGTACATCTTCTTCTGTGAAGTGTCTGTTCATTTCCTTAGCCCATTTGTTGACTGGGCTATTTGTATTCTTGGTGTAAAGTTATTTGAGTTCTTTATAGATTCTGGAGATTGGTGCTCTATCTGAAGTATGAGTGGCAAAGATTTTCTCCCACTCTGTAGGCTCTCTCTTCACATTGCTGATAGTTTCCTTTGCTGAGAGAAAGCTTTTTAGTTTGAATCTATCCCAGTTATTGATTCTTGCTGTAATTTCTTATGCTTTGGGAGTCATGTTAAGGAAGTCTGATCCTAAGCCGACATGATGAAGATTTGAACCTACTTTTTCTTCTATAAGGTGCAGGGTCTCTGGTCTGATTCCAAGGTCCTTGATCCATTCTGAGTTGAGTTTTGTGCAGGGTGAGAGATAGGGGTTTAGTTTCATTCTGCTTCATATGGTTTTCCAGTTTTCCCAGCACCGTTTGTTGAACAGGCTGCCTTTTCTCCATTGTATGTTTCTGGCATCTTTGTCTAGTGTGAGAAAACTGTATTTATTTGGGTTTGTCTCTGAGTCCTCTATTCTGTACCATTGATCTACCTGTCTAATTTGGTGCCAATACCATGCTGTTTTTGTTACTATTGCTTTATAGTATAGTTGAAGTTCTGGTATTGTGATACCCCCTGCTTTACTCTTACTGCTAAGGATTGCTTTAGCTATTCTGGGTTTCTTATTCCTCCACATGAATTTCATGATTGCTTGCTCTATTTCTGTAAGGTATGTCATTGGGATTTTAATTGGAATTGCATTGAATCTGTATAGCACTTTTGGTAGTATGGCCATTTTGACAATATTAATTCTGCCTATCCAAGAACGTGGGAGATCTTTCCATCTTGTAAGGTTTTCTTTAATTTCTTTCTTTACTGTTCTGTAGTTCTCATTGTTAAGGTCTTTCACTTCTTTTGTTAGATTGATTCTCAAGTATTTTATTTTTTCCGAGGCTATTGTGAATGGGGTAGTTTTCCTAAATTCTCTTTCTGAGGATTCATCACTTATGAATAAAAATTCATTAGATTTATGAACATTGATCTTATATCCTGCTAGTTTACTGAATTCATTTATGAGTTCTAGAAGTTTTCTGGTCTAATTTCCTGTTTCATAAAACAGGCTGAGGGCTGGAGATGTAGTTCAATGGTATAGCACCTGCTTAGCATGTGCAAATCCCTGGTTTCAATCCTCACAACTACAAAAAAGACAAACTATTATGAGCAAGAAATACAGATGTTTTATAATGACAACCCATGAGGAATATATAATAATCATAATATAAATGCACCTAACAACATAACTCAAAAATGCATGAAGCTGAAATCAACAAAGGGCAAATGGTCAATTCAGTAAATAATATTTGGAAGCTTCAATATCACACTTTCAATAATGGTAAGACAACTGTACAGAAGATCAACAGGACTTAAATAACTCTTAAATAAACAAGACTTAACATATCTATAGAACATCACACCCAACAACAGAAGAATATACAACTCTCTGACATGTATGTGGAACATTCTCCAATTAGACTTACAATGCTTGACTCTGGTAAATTTAATGTGATGGAAATTGTACAAACCATGCTCTCTAATTTAATGGAATTAAATTAAAAACTAATAACAGAATAATTTGGTGAATTAACAATAGATACATGGAAATTAAATGACACATCCTAAAGAAAACATGAATTCAAAGAAAAATCACAATGGAAATTAGAAAATACTATGAGATGAATAAAAAGATACAACATATCAAAACTTAATAAGGTTGCTGGGAAAACTGGATATCCACAGTAGGAAATTGAAACTTGACCCCTATCTTTTAACCTGTACAAAAACTGACTCGAAATGGATTAAGGACTTCAATGTAAGACCTGAAACTCTGAAACTATTAGAGGAAAACTTAGGGTAAACTCCTCAAGATAGTGGTACAGACAAGGATTTTCTGGACAAGAATCCAAAAATATAGGAAACAAAAGCAAAAGTTGACAAATGGGATTACATCAAATTTAAAAGCTTTCACGCAGAAAAGGGAACAATCAATAGTGAAGAGATAACCTATAAAATGGGAGAAATATTTGCCAATTATTCATCTAACAGTCTTAATACCCAGAATACATAAAGAACTCAAAACACTTAACAACAATAAAACAAATAATCCAATTTAATAATGGCCAAATGATTTGAATAGATACTTCTTAAAAGAAGTCAAATAGCCAACAATCACATGAAAAAACGCTCAATATCATTAGCCGTCAGGAAAATATAAATCAGAACTACAATAAGATACCATATCACCCTAGTTAGAATAACCATTATCAAAAACAAAACAACAAATACTGGCAAGGATGTGGGGAAAAAAATGAACCCCTATGAATTGTTGATAGGAATTAGCAGAGGAATTATGGAAAACAATATAGAGGTGCCTCAAAAATTAAAAATAGAACTACCATATGATCCAGCTCTCCTATTCCTGGGTACATAACCAAAGGAAATAAAGTTGGCACACAAGAAGTTAGTTGCATGCCTATGTTTACTGTGGCACTATTCACAATAGCTAAGATATGGAATCATCCTAGATGCCTGTCAACAGATTAATGTATAAAGAAAATATGGTACATATACATAATGGAGAATTACTTGGCCATAAAGAAAAATTAAATTGTCATTTGCAAACATAAATAGATGGAACTGGAGGACATATCATGGTAAGCAAAATGAGCCAGATATAGAAAGACCAGTATCACATGTTCTCTCTCATATGTGGAAACTGAAAAAGAAAAAATGAAAGGCCTGAAAAGGGATTACTAGGGACTGGGAAGGGTGCAGGAATGGGGTGAGAAGTGAGGGGAAGAGTGACAAGTGTAGAAGGATGGATGGACATGATTAATGCATGATTTATACATTATGGATTTATCACAGTGACACCAGTTAATTTGTACGATGTTATTATAATTTTAAAATGATGTAATATTCTAAGGGACACTTTAAAAATCCTATTTACTTTATTGATACACAGCTTCTAAATCTACCCAGAGACAATTACAATAAGCAATTGACATATTCTATCACCTGTAGGAGTCACAAACCTGAAAGTATATAGTGTAGGCTTCCAAGAGTAAATAATGCAAGTTTATATGTTCCCAGTAGTGAAAGGATTGAATGTCTTCGAAAGGAGATGTTACAATTTGTATGTTGATATACAAGCCACGTACTCATAATAATTTCTCCTAAGTAAACTGTTAGGTTGAAAAGGCTTGAATCCATACCAAGGAAATATAAGATCACTGAAAAAAAAGAAATATTACAAGATGAATAAAAATGAAGGCACAACATGCCAACTTATAGGATAGTGCTAAAGCAGTATTTACAAGTAAAAAATTATAACTATAAATTACTACATTAAAAAAGAAAGGCCTGCTTTTATTAAATGAAATAAGTCAAACTCAGAAGGTCAAGGATCATATGTTTTCTCTCACATGTGGAAGCTAGAGAGGAAAAAGGGAAAGAAAGGTGGGGTGGATCTTATGAAAATCAAAGGGAGATCAGAAGAGAAAAGGTACCAAGAGGTGGGAGATAGAGCTGGGATTGTATCTCAGTGGTAGAGTGTTTGCCTAGTACATGTGAGGCATTGGGTTCGATCCTCAAGGCACCACATAATAAAATAAAATAAATTCAATAAAGGCATTATGTCCATCTTTCATATTATGTATAATCTAATAATAATAATGTATTAGGGAATACTATATATATATAATATAAAAGAGGTGGGAGATGGAGAGAGAACGGGGAAGTGTTGGGTAGTAACATTGACCAAATTACGTTGTTATATTGTGTGCACATGTATAGATACATAACAACAAATCCCGTCATTATGTATAACTCTAATGCACCATTAAAAATGTGAAAATAAATAAAAATCTCAAATTAGCAACCTAATCTTCCAATTGAAGACACCAGAAAAAGAAAACTAAACCCAAAGTGAACAGGAAGAAGAAAGTAAGAAGGATTAGAATATAAATTAATGAAATAGAGAAAAGAGAATAACAAAGAAAAATCAATGAAACAAAATTTCCAAACCTTCAGCTAAACTAATTGGAAAAAAGGCAAAGACTCAAAATTGCTAAAACCAGTAACAACTGTAGTTACATCACTGTTCACATTAGAAATACAAAAAAGAGATTGGGTGTGTTGCTCGGTGGTAGAGTGATTGCCTAGCATGCATGAGGTCCTGGGTTCAATCACCAGCAATAATAATAATAATAATAATAATAATAATAATAATATATGATTATTAGGGAATACTATGAACAACTTTGTGTCACCAAATTAGATAACTTAAATGAAAGGGACAATTCATAGAAAGACACAAAATAACTAAACTTATTCAAGAAGAAAGAAATCAAAAGTTGAATAGAGCTAAGCAAGTAAAAAACTAAATTAGTAATTTAAGTCATTCCCACAAAGAAAAGTCCAGAATAATTGGCTTCACTATTAAGGAATAATTAATATCATTTTTTTCTCAGCAGTGGGATTGAATGCAGGACCTCACACATCATAGGCAAGTATTTTTTCACTGAGCTATGTCTCCAGTTCTTTTTATTTTATTTTATGTTTTTATTGCTATACATCCTGGTTTTATTTAGTTTGCATTTTATTTTAAAACAGGGTCTTATTAAGTTGCCTAGTTGTTCTTGAAATTGTGATCTTCCCAACTGAGCCTCCTGAGTACCACATATTACAGATGTGCTGATAATACCAATTCTTCACAAATTACCTTAAGAAAAAGAAGAGGGGGAAATAATTCCCAGTTCTTTCAACAGGGTCAAAATTACCCTGATACCAAAACCAAAGACATCATTAGAAATGGAAAGTACAGACTATAATCTCTTTAATTTTTTTGTCTTTTTTATTTGTTCTTTTTATAAATACATTATGGATTATATTGTGACACATTACACATACATGGAGTATAACTCATTCTAATTAGGATCCAATTTTTGTGGTTAAACATGATGTGGAGTTACACTAGTGGTGTATTCATATATGAACATAGGAAATTTATATCTGATTCATTCTACTGTCTTTCCTATTCCCATCCCCCTCCCTTCTTACAATCTCTTTATATAGAGACATAAAAGCTCAACAAAATGCTAGCACCATGAATCCAGCACTGTATAAAAAGGATTATAAATCATGACCAAGAGGGATTTATTGTAGTAATTTAAGGTTGGTTTAATATCCAAAATTAAATTAAGACAATATGCCATATTGTTAGAATAAAGTGGAAAAAACACAAGATGATCTCACTAGATGTAGATAGGATCATGTTAAAAAACACTCAAACTAAATACAAAGGGAAATTTCTCAAAATGGAAAAGCTCCTGTACAAAAAACTCACAGCGAATATAATATTAAATGGAAAAACAATGCTTTCCCTTTAAGATCAGAAGCAAGAAAAGTGTGTCCACACTTTCCATTTATATCAACATTGTATAGGAGATTCTAGACAGAACAACTAGGCAAGAAAAAGAAATATGAAGCATCCAGACTGGAAAAAAAGGAGTAAAACTATATATTTGTGGATGACATAGTCTTGTATAAAGAAAATACAAAGAAATCCACTAAAAATGATTAGGATAAATGAGTTCAGCAGGACTTCAGGATATGAGATAAATATTTGAAAAAATAAATGGTATTTCTATATGTTTACAATGAACAACCCGAAAATGAAAATAAGGAAACAATTCCATATATTCAATAGTAACAAAAATAATTAAAAATAAATTTATTTTTAAAATCTAAAACTTACACTCTAAAAACAAGAAAACATTGTTGAAAGAATTTGAATAAGAACTAAATAAATGGAAAGATTCATTTTATGGATTATTGGACATAATATTGTTAGAAATGTCAATACTCCCTAAATTGATTTATAAATTCAATGCAATCTCCATTGAGTTTCCAGCTGACTTCTTTGCAAAAATTGACAAACTAAGCCTAAAATTCAAATGGAAATTCAAGAGACCCAGAATAACCAAATCAATCTTGAAAAACAAGAACAGAACTGGAAGACTTACACTTCCTTTTTTCAAAATTTACAACACAGCTATTCTAATCAAATCACTGTGGTGCTAGTGTAAGGCAGTCATATAGATTCATAGAATAGAATTAAGGAATAGAATTGAGAGTCCAGAAATAAACGCATGTATCTGTGGTCAATTAATTGATTTTTGGAAACACACCAAGACCATTCAACAGGGGAAAATTGTCTTTTCAACAAATGGGGCTGGGCACATTACATAATCACAAGCAAAAGAATGAAACTGGACACTTACCTCACACAATATACAAAATTAACTCAAAATGGATCAAAGACAAACATAACTGTAAATCTTTGTGACCTTGGATTTGGCAATGGATTCTTCAGTATGACACTAAAAACACCAGTAACCAAAGAAAATTAGATAGACAGGAACTAACCAGAATTTAAAAACTTTAGTGCTTCAAATGAAAGTACAACTCACATAAATGGAGAAATTATTTGCAAATCATATATATGTTAAGGTACTTGTATCTAAATATATAAATTCTTACAACTTAATAATAAAACAACCCAATTAAAAAACTGACAAAGGAGACTCCTTGTTTCTGGTTCAGCACATAAGGAGTTCAAAAGTCACCACACTTTCTTAACAAGTAAGAAGCTAGACAAGCTGAAAAACCAAAAACTCTTCTTAGATTTGTCAGTGAAGCAACATCACAAGACAAACTAGTGCCCCCATAATAGGAGGGATAGACAGACAGATAGAGTCACAACTTACCAGAGCAGAAACCTATCAAAAGAGACCTCCACAGGAACCAGTATTGGGATAGGAAAACAGAAACTGTAAATGATAAATTGGAGGCTCAGAATGAGCAAACCAGAGCAATAAAACCTCTAGAGTTATAGTGAGGGCATTCTGTGAGTTTTACCTCCAGGAACTCTATCATGTTCTCACAGTGAAGTTCCCTTTGGGCTTTTAGCAGGGACAAGAATAAAGTATCCATTTTGAAATATGCCACAGCATTCTATCCTACTAAACAAGGCCTGCCTTCAGAGAAATTACTTTACCAGAGTCTAACCTGTTATGGTTTTATCAGAGCCTAATAAATCTGTCTACAACGTCAATTGGTAATATAATCTTATGGTACCTACCATTATATATTCAGCCTACTGTTGAATGAAAGATTATGCAGCACATGACTATTGGCAAATTCACTGCAATACTTTTTATCCAGTACAATGTGTGATTTTCAACAAAATATTACAAGGCATACTAAAAGGCAAAAAGCATTGTTTGAATAGACTGAACAAGTATCAGAACCTGAATAAGATATGCAGGTATGTTGAAATTTTTAGGCACCTGTGCTACAGGTCCTAATGGAAAACATAGACAATATATAAGACCAAATGAGTGATATAAGTGGAGGGATAGAAATTCTAAGAATTAAAAAAGAAAAGTTAGAAATCAAAAATACTGCAACAAAAACAAAGAATGACATTGACCAGCTCATTACTATACTGAACATGACTGACAAAAGAATCTCTGACCTTGAGGATATGTCAACAGAAGCCTCCGAAACTGAAAGAGAAAGATAAAAACAACTGAAAAAAATCTGAATATCCACGAGCTATGGGAAAATTGCAAAGTATAATATGCACATAATGGAAATACCAGAGGGAAGGGAAAGTGTCAAAGGAACAGAAGAAATATTTGAAGCAATAATGACTGGAAATGTCCCCCAAATTAATGTCAGATGCAAAGCCATACATACAAGAGGCTTATAGAACAATAAGAAGATAAATGCCAATAAAAAGAAAAGAAAAAACAAACTCTGTACATAGGTACATTACAATGAAATGCAAAACACAAAGATAAAGCTGACACCTTATAATTCCAGTGGCACAGGAGGCTGAGTCAGGAGGATCTCAAGTTCAAAGCTGGCCTCAGCAACTTAGCGAGGCCCACAAGACACTGTCTTAAATTTTTAAAATATGTGGGGGCGGGGCTGGGGAGATAGCTCAGTTGGTAGAGTGCTCACCTCGCAAGCACAAGGCCCTGGGTTCGATTCCCCAGCACTGCGCAAAAAAAAAAAAAAAAAAAAAAAAAATGTGGGGGTGGTTTACTGAGGATGTGGCTCAGTGGTTAAGCACCTTTGGGGTCAATCTCTAATAAAAAAAAGATAAATAAAAAATATTGAAAGAAGCAGCAGTGGGGGGGAATATCTTACCTGTAGAGGAGGAAAGAGAAGAATTATACATTCAACTTCTCAGAAACCAAGGAAGTAAGAAAAAGGTGGAGTGAAAAATGTAAAGTGCTATGAGAAAAAAAAACACAACCTAAAATTGGGTAAGGTAAAAAATTATCCTCCAAAAGTGAAAGAAAAATAAAGACTTTTTCAAGCATAAATTGAGGTAAACTTTTGCCAATGTTCTACAATGCAAGAAATAGTAAGAGAAGTTCTTCAAGCCAGGAACAGTGGCACATACCTGTAATCTCAGTGGTTGAGGAAGCTGAGGCAGGAGGATCACAAGTTCAAAACCAGCCTCAGAAACTTAGCAATGACCTAAGCAACTTTGCAAGATCCTGTCTTAAAATTTAAAAGTAAAAATTAAAAAGGGTTGGGGATGTGGCTCAGTGGTTAAGCACTCCAGGGTTCAATTCCTGGTACAATAAAAAGTTCTTCAGAGAGAAGGAAATTACATAGATCAGAAACTCAGATAAATGTATAAGGAAAGGAAGCATGTTGGAGAACGAATAAGTAAAGGTAAAGGAAAACTTTTTTCTTATTCTTTACTGATCAAACTGATAACCATTTGTTCAAAACAAAGCAACAACATATTATATTACATATATTTATGTATGCAGATGTTTATTTATGCTTATATATAAGTAAAATGAACAAAAGTTATTACAGAAGGGAGATATTAGGAATATTTTGTTATAATAAAGTAGTTATATTATCTGTGAAGCAGTACAGTGCTGTTTGAAAGTGGACTTGAATTAATTACAAATGTATATTGAAAATTCTAGGGAAAATACTAAAAACAGTAAAAAAAATTCAGATGTGGTGGCACATGCTTATAACCCTAGATACATAGGGGGCTGAGGCAGGAGGATTGCAAGTTTGAGACCAGACTGGGTGACTTACTGAGACCCTATGTCAAAGTAAAATGAAAAGGGCTGGGGATGTAGCTCAGTGGTAGTGTGCCCCTGGGTTCAATCCCCCAGTATCTCAAAAAAAGTGAAAAGGTAAGTATAACTGATATCCCAAGAAAGGAGAGAAAATTAAATAATGTCAAATGCTTAATTAAAATCCCTAAAGGAGCTCACGGTGTAGCAGTAGTAGAATATGTGCTTAGTGTGTATGAAACTCTGGATTCAATCCCCAGAAACAATACTAAAAAAAAATAAAATAAAATCACAAAAGTCAGAAACAGAGTGGAAACACAAAATCAGGAAGAAAAAACAATGACAACAAGTAGAAAATGGTAACAAATATGTGGGTACAATCCAACTATATCAATGAACACTTTAAAAGTCAGTTATTTAAGTACAACATTTAAAAACAAAGATTGTCAAATTCCATTAAAAAAGAAGACCCAACCATATGTTGTCCACAGGAAATCTATTTTAAATATAAAGATAAATATCAGTTAAAAGAAAAGGAATGGAGCTGGGCATCGTAGTGCCTGACTATAATCCCTTAGGCTCAGGAAAAGGATGATCATGAGTTCAAAGCCAACCTCAGCAACTTAGTGAGACGCTGTCTCTAAATAAAATACAAACAAGGACTGGGGATGTGGCTCAGTGGTTAAGCACCCCTGAGTTCAATCTCTGGTAACAATAAAAACAACAACAAAAATGAAAGGGATGGTGAAAGATATACCACGCTGATGCCCAGCAAAAAAGTAACTATAAATTTCAGACAGGGTAGATTTCAAAGCAAGGAAAGTTATCAGGGATAAAGAGGGACAATACAAAAATGGCCAAAGGATCTGAATAGACATTTCTACAGTGAAAATATATGAATGGCAATGAGCCCAAGAAAATATATGCAACAACATTTGCTATCAAGGAAACAAATCAAAACCACAATGAAGCCAGGTGCCATGGCATGTGCCTGTAATCCCAGCAACTTGGGAGGCTGAGGCAGGAGGATCCCAAGTTTGAAGCCAGCTTTAGCAACTAAAAAGAGGCACTAAGCAACTTAGACCCTGTCTCAAAATAAAAATATAAAAAGGGCTGGGGATGGGGCTCAGTGGTTAAGTACCCCTGGGTTCAATCCCCAGTATCAAAATAAAATAAATAAAATAAAATAAAACAAAACCACAAAACTCAGGGGCACTCAACCACTGAGTCACATCCCCAGCCCTATTTTGTATTTGATTTAGAGACAGGGTCTCACTGAGTTGCTTAGCACCTTGCTTTTACTGAGGCTGGCTTTGAACTCATGATCCTCCTGCCTCAGCCTCCCGAGCTGCTGGAATTATAGGCATGTGCCACTGCACCTGACTAAAATAATAATTTTATGTTACATAAATTTCACCCAATTAAATTGAATTGTATACTTTAAATGGGTGGATTTTTGTGGTGCACGAATTACAGCTCCATAAAGTTGTCTTTTAAAAATCAGAACAAAAGTATGGATTCAGGGGAAAGATCTATAGTCACCAGTAGTTGAGGGAATATGTGGGTCCAAGAGGATTTTAGGCTAGTGAAACCATTCTGTATGATACTGTAATGATGGACACACGTCATTAAATATTTTTCCAAACTCATAGAATGTAGAACAAGTGGGAACCCTAATATAAGCTAGAGACCTGATCGTGATGGTTCATTGATTGTAACAAATGTATCCCTCTGGTGTGGGATGTTGATAGCAGGAGAAAATGAGCATGGGTGGGGACAGAATATATGGGAACTCTCTGTGATTTCTGCTCAATTTTGCTGTGAGCCTAAAACTGCTCTAAAACTAAGGTCTACTTAAAAGGAATTAAAAAAGTACAAAATCAGGGACTCTTCTAACAGAATATGAAATAACAACAACAAAAATTCTATACAGTATCTTTAAACTTGACTCTGCATGGCTCATTTTTAGGCCTAACAAAACTAATTTCATAAAAGCCACAGTCCAACTCCATCTTTCTTCCTAACTTCAATAGACTGCCCAGAGAGTTTATTTTTTAAAAATATTTTTAGATGGTGATAGACATTTATCTTATTCATTTATTTATATGCAGTGTTGAGGATTGAACCCAGTGCCTCACACATGCCAGGCAAGCACTCTACCACTGAGCTACAACCCCAGTCCCACTGAGAGCCTTTTGAGGACCTCTTTTTATAGGCTCCCTGCAACTCCAGATAGCCTATTTCACTAGACCTAAACAGATGACCAATTGAATTAGATCCAAAGGGTGATCTGTACTGACCATGGAGGAAGATTTAGCCTTTATACTCTTTACCGTCTTCTCTATTTTCAGTCACCATCACCTGCCTACCTAACCTGCCCATCCTTTTTCATTTTCCCCAAAATTCAAGATCTACGTCAAACAAAACATTTAAAATACTGATGGTAAATGATAACTTAAAATGAGTATTAGGGGCTGGGGCTGTAGCTCAGTGGCAGAGTACTTGCCTAGCATGTGTGAGACACTGGGTTTGATCATTAGCACAACATAAAAATAAACAAAATAAAGGCATTCTGTCCACCTACAACTACAAAACATTTTTAAAAATGAATATTATAAGTACTACTCTTGGTAGTGGTAGAGAGTATGCTTAGCATGCATGAGGCTCTGGGTTCAATCCCCAACACCATAAAAGGAGTATTATTTTGGAAGGAAAGTATATAAAGGACCTAATTTCTTACAAACTCAGGAAACAAAGGGAATTACCTTTCTACAAATTGGCCAACTTTGCACTAAATGTAAAATGATCTCCAAGAGGTTCTGACCCTACAACTTCTGCAAGTTGCTCTTTTAAGAAATAACTAATAGTATACCTACCTGTGAAGAATAATCCATCACATGATTGAACTCTCCTATCCACTGCTTGATAATAGTGACTATTAATTAAGCTCTGAGGATGTGTTAGGCACCATGCTGTGCTTTATATTTTTTTCACTTAACTTACAACAACCATATAAATATCATAAATTCATTTGGTAAATGAAGAACTGAAGTTTTGAGAAGGTAAGTAATTTCCCCACGACTACACAACTAATAAATAAGAAAACCAAGGATTCATTCTTCTAACCTTTAAATATTAAAGAAATATTTGAGATATGATTATCTTCTATATAGCTAATATTACATTAGAAATTATACTTATTATAATTAAACTTCTACCCATTTTAACTTCAAAGCATACTTTCCTCTCTTTAAACTTGCCTTCATAGATATTGTCATTACAGTTCAACTTAATTTTTTTCATTCTTGAATCCAATCCAGGTTTCAAAACAAACTTAGTTCTCCCAGTTCTCCCAGTTTTTATATTTCATGAATACCACTCCACTGAATTCCAGCATAACCCTCAGGGCCTTTTCCCTCTGTTTTGCTGTTTGTGATCTGGGCCTTAACTTATCCTCCAGGGTCTAAGATTCATATCTATATTTTTTTTCATATTTCCCTTCTTCGCTTTTTTCTTTCTTGTTCTCTTTTAGAGATCCAGGTCCTGTATAATTAGTGGATAGGGATTAGTCACCTGGCTGGACAAGATTGACATAGATTGCTTCATGAACTGGAATTCTGACTGCCTAAGAGCTCAATATCCCAGATCGCAAATGACAGGGGGCTTCACAAGCAACAGCTTTTTTGTTATCTCTTTTCTGATGGCAGCTAGAATAACAGAAAAGAAGAAATACCTTCTTTGCTACCCTTTCATCTCTATAAGGGTAGCCATTAAACTCCTCCATATTATTTCAGAGTAGAAGTCAAGAATGGTGATAAACATTTATTAAACAATTTATTGACAACAGCAGGATAAACAGATCCTGCTGTTGTCAATAAATTCAAAATATATGATATTAATAAAGAAACAGCTATAAGACTCCTTTTCAGCTAACCAACTCCCCTCTCCTAACCCATCACCAACAATTATGCACCTCAATATTCAGTTATTCCAATGATTGTTCAGTCCATAACAAATGATAGCAAGATCTGAATATGGGGGCTGGGGATATGGCTCAGTTGGTAGAGTGCTTGCCTTGCAAGCACAAGGCCCTGGGTTCAGTCCCCAGCACCGCAAAAAAAAAAAAAAAAAAAGATCTGAATATATGTCAGATTGTCATCTTTGCAGTTAATCTTCTTTAGGTTTTCATAACTGGAGCTCTACATTGCAAATCCAGTATCATTTTTGCTTTACATTTTCTCTTCTATGCTTCTAACTATGTATCTTATTTATAAATAAACACAATCATGTCAAATATGATTAGGGAAATTAAGATCAAAACCCTCACACTAAAGCAGATCCTATACAGTCCTCTATATATTATGGGCTGCAAATGGTCCTGGAAAAGAAAAGTAAAAAGACTATTCCAAAAAGTCAATATTTTTTTTTGCAGTGCTGGGGATTGAACCCAGTCAATATATTTTAAAGCGCCAATTATCTAATTATAAATAGATCAAAATACATCACAGTCTTCTGGACACAGTCTATGAATACTATTTTATACTAAATATCATTCCTTGGGGAAAAACTGAAAGTTTTCTCACTAAGATCTGGAGTAAAACATGGATGCCAACTTTTATCACTTTTATTCATTATAGTAATGGGAGTCTTAGCCAGGGCAATTAGACAAGAGAAATAAATAAATGGAATCCATGTTAAAAACATGTCAATTTATCAATGTTTACAGATGACATGCTCTTATATATAGAAAATTCCAAAGATTCCACCAAAACACTATTAGAACTAATAAATGAATTCAGCAAATTTGTAGGACACAAAATCCATAATATAAAAATCAGTAACATTGTTATTTGCCAATAGCAAATTATCCGAAATAGAAATCAAGAAAACAATCTCACTTACAAAAGGTACAAAAATTTAAAAAATAGGAATAAATTTGACCAAAGTGGTGAAAGATCTGTACATGAAATTATAAAACATTGATGAAACAAATTGTAGAGAACACAAAAAAGTGGAAAGACATATCATATACATGGACTGGGAAAATCAATATTGTTAAAATGTCCATACTACTCAAAGTGATGTACAGATACAATAAAATCTCTATCAAAATACCAATGGCATTCTTCACAGAACTATAAAAAACAATTCTAAAATTTATATGGAACCACATGCATGCACTCTGTCTCACAAAACTGAATCACCAAAGAGATTCTGAGCAAAAATAACAAAGTAGGAAGCATTATGCTACGTGACTTCAAAACATACTACAAAGCTGTAGTAATCAAAAGAGAATGATACTGGAATAAAAAGAAACAGAGACCAATTGAACAGAGTAGAGAGCCTAGAAGTAAACCCTTGCATGCACAGTCAACTGATTTTTGACAAAGGGGCTAAAAATATGCAATGGAAAAAGTACTGTCTTTCCAATAAAAGATGTGGGAAAACTGAATATCCACATGCAGAAAAATGAAGCTTGATCCCCATCTCTCACTAGTCACAAAGACCAACTCAAAATGGATTAAACACTTTAATGAAACCTGAACTGGGCACTGTGGTGCATGACTATAATCCCAGCAACTCAGGAGGCTGAGACAGGAAGATCACAAGTTCAAGGCCAGCCTCAGCAACTCAATGAGATCCTCAAAATAAAATAAAAAATGGCTGGGATGTAGCTCAGTGGTAAAATGATTCTGGGTTAAATGCCCAGTACCATACTTCCACAAAAAATGTAAGACCTGAAACTATGAAACTACCAGAAGAAAACATAGTGGAAATGCTTCAGGACATTTGGTATATGCAAGGATTTATTGCATAAGACCCCAAAAGCACAGTAAATAAGAGCAAAAATATACAAATGGAATTACATCAAATGAAAAAGACTCTAGGGGCTGGGGAGATAGCTCAGTCGGTAGAGGGCTTGCCTTGCAAGCACAAGGCCGTGGGTTCAATCCCCAGCACCAAAAAAAAAAAAAAAAATTCTCTACACAGCAAAGGATACACTCAACAGAATTCAGAGACAACCTACAGAATGGAAGAAAATAGTTGCAAACTATACATCTAGTAAGGGTTTGATATCCAGAATACACAAGGAACTAAAGAAACACCCACCCTCAATAACAAAAAATAACTAATTAAAAAATTGGCAATAGATCTAAATTCTATTAAAAGGACATACAAATAACTGATAGGTGTATGAAAAATGCTTGATATTACTAATCATCAGGGAAACACAAATCAACACTGAAATGAGATTATCACCTCACACCACTAAGAATGCCTAATATAAAAACGACTGAAGACAACAAGTGCTGATGAGAATATGGAGGAAGAGGAATTCTTCTTTGCATACCATTAATGGGAATATAAATTAGTGTACCTATTATGGAAACAGTATGGAGGTTCCTCAAAAACTTAAAAATAAAACTACCAAATAATCTAGCAATCCCACTACCAGGTATATAGTCAAAGGAAATAAAATCAGTATGTTGAAGAGGCATCTGAATGCCTGTGTTCATTGCTGAATATCCAAAGAATGGAAACAATCTTGAGTTCATCACCTATGAATAAATAATGTAAATGTGGTGTATATATATATGTGTATATATATATATATATATATATGCACACACACAACAGAATACTATTCAGTTGTGAAAATAATAAAATCCCATTAGGTTGCAGCAACATGGAAGTGGAGATTATTATGTTAAATAAAATAAGTCGGCATAGAAAGAAGTACTGCGTGATCTCACTCAGATGTGAAATCTAAAAAAAGTCATTCTCACTGATGATAAGAGTAGAATGGTGATTACCAGAAGCCAGGGACAGGGGAGAAAGGGGGAAGGGATGGAAAAAGTTTGATCAATCTGTACTAATTTACAGGTAGATAGGAGCAAGAAGCTCTGGAGTACTACATATTGCAAAGTATGGTGACTATAGATAATAATTATGTATTGTACATTTCAAAAAGCTGTAAGAAAGCATTTTGCAAGTTTTCACTTCAAAGAATTGATAAACGAGGAGATAAATATGGTTAACCTGATTTAAACATTATGCAATATACACATGTATCAAATATTACATGGTGTTTATTAATATATGCAACTTTTATGTTTTTATATCAGTTAAAATTTTTTAAAAATAGATTAATTTTCAAACAAAAATAAGCTTCATTCTTGCCAAAATTATGATCTATAGAATGTTAGCATTAAAACTTATCAAACATATACCAATTCCACATTTTTGGTACAGGGTTGAACCCAGGGCCTCACATATCCTGAGCACTTACTCTAAATCTGAGCTATATTCCCCCCCCCAATTTTACATTTGTCACAGTCACAGTATTCCAAAAATGTCAAATTACTTCTATTTACCAATATAAGTACCAAAATTTCCCTACAATGCAGACAAAATAATTTCAAAAAGTTTCCTTAGTATACCAACTAGCTAATAATATTTTTAATAGTAGTAATTCTAGTTATATCCTGGATTCAAACTAATCACAGATTCTAATATTGTCATCTGCTTATACATCCAATCATATCCTATGCTTGAGCAAAAAAAAAAAAAAAAACTACCCACCATTTTCTAGAACCTTCTAGCCTTTGATCATGCCCATCCATTCAATCTGTATCTCTTCTCCTTAACTGTGCTGTCATCCCAAACTGCTGTTTGCCTTGCAAAGCTCTTAATTTGAGGCTGTTTATTTTTCTTTACTCATCCCTCTCCATAAGTGAAAATCAGGTTATCACCTCATATCTTATTCACTGGATCCCCAAAGTATTATTTTTTTAAATATTTTTCATTGTCCATGGACCTTTATTGATTTATATGCAGTGCTGAGAATTGAACCCAGTGCCTCACACATCCTAGGCAAGTGCTCCATCACTGAGCTACAACCCCAGCCCCTCCCAAAGTATTATTTTACCATCTTACCTCAACAGTCTTTCTTTCTTTGAAATTCATGCTAACCAATTTTATTACCTTCCCAATATTAAGAGTCAACCACCAAGCCTCCCCACTACATTCACTTATGACTTTTTTAAAAATATTTTTTAGTTGTTGATGGACCTTCATTTTATTCATTTATTCATACACGGTGCTGAGAATCAAACCCAGTGCCTCACACATCCTAGGCAAGTGCTCTATCACTGAACTACAACCCCAGCCCTCACTTATGACTTTGATACCAATTGTTTTCATTTCCTCTTCACATCCTGAAAGTCTTCATTATCCCCCTTGATGATCTAACGTCCAAACCTCACAGTTCCTTTATATATTCTATTCTAACTTCTTTGTCTCTTGACTCCTTTTCAGTCACTCATTTCTATAGTGATACCTGGAATACTTCTAAGTCCAAAACCAAACAGAGTCTACTTTCAGAAATAATTTTGTTTCTACCTAGGAAAAATATAACTTGTGCTCCCTGAATTTACCCTTCAACTTCCTGAAGCCCTTTAATTCACTAACCTTCTTTCTTATTTTCCAAGGCCATTATGTCCTTTTTGACTTCTCTTCCTTTTACTACCTAGGAAAGTGTCCATAGACAGTGTGAATTTAGTGAGAGTACCCAACACTCTCAATTCTCCTAGCTCCTTGATTTTCTACCATACTTATGCCAATCCCCACCTACCAGTCAACCCAACTATTTATATTCTACACTGCTGCTCAGAGATCACAAAGTACTGCTGAGTAAAATCCTATAATCCTGGCCACCAGTTTCCCCTCCACATAATTCATCCTTTGCTGCTATTGGAATGACCTTTTTTTAAAAACTGACAAATAAAAATTATATATATTTATAGTATACATCATGGTGTTTTGAAATATCATGGAATGTGGAATGGCTAAAACAAGTTAATTAACATAGGATTACCCCACATATCTATCATTTTTGCAGGAAAAACACTTAAGAATGATCTTTTAAAACATAGATTAGACAGGAATCCTGGAATGGCAGAGTGAGGAACTCAGCAAATCCTTTCTTTGATAAAACTGTATAAAATTGTCAAAAACAATCATTTCAGTTCTCTGGAAATAGACCACAGTTAAGAAATGTTTGAGGGGGTGCTGGGGAGATAGCTTAGCTGGTAGAGTGCTTGCCTTGTAAGCACAAGGCCCTGGGTTCGATCCCCAGCACCCCCCCCCAAAAAAAAGAGAAATGTTTGAGGAAGCCTATTGAACCTTGGGTTAAGAACAGTGGGACTCTGGTGTTTTAGCCTAAGGGAGCTCTCATCTCCTTGTCAGGTCCCTTGGAGCTGATTTTACAAGAGCAGAGTAAGGCAAGCCATAAAAACAGCAATTTGGCTGCTGGAGGGGAATTACTTGACTAGAAATGAGCACACACACACAAAAAAGTCCCATGACCAGGGGTGTTGAAAACAATAGCAAACTCAGTAGCATATCAACATCATAGTTACCTAAGGTCACAATATTGTTTGGGGCAAGCAACAGATAGCACACCTGCCAAAAGTTTAGCAGAAGATCCAAAACGCAAGATAGTCACAGTGGAGCTTCATAACCTCCCTCAAAGTGCTGGTGGTCTGAAGACTGTGTGCATGTGCAAGGCTATATTCAAGCACAGGGTACTGGAGGGAGCCCTAGTTACATGGTGGGAATGTAAATTAGTACAACTATTGTGGATAACAGTATGGAGTTTCCTCAAAACATTACATTTTTAAAAACTTTAATGACCCAGCTATACCACTCCTCAGTATTTATCCTAAAGAATTAAAGTCATCATACAATAGTGATGCATACCCAAGTTTATAGCATCACAATTCACAATAGTCAAACTATGGAATCAGCCTAGGGGTCCATCAGTGGACGAGTGGATAAAGAAAATGGGGTATATGTACACAATGGAATTTTTTCAACCATAAAGTAATGAAATTATGTAATTTTCAGGAAAATAGATGGAATTAGAGACCATTATGTGAAGCAAAGTAAGCCAAACTCAGAAGGTCAAAGGTTGTATGTTTTCTCTCAGATGTGGAATGGAGAGAGGAAAATGGAAAAGAAAGGAGGAGGATCTCATAAAAATTAAAGGGAGGTCAGAGGAGTAAAGGAAATGGACAAGGGGGAGGGATGAGGAGAGGCAAAGGAGAAATACTGGGGGATAATATTAGCCAAATTATATTGTTATAGTGTATGCAGATATGAATATGTAACAACAAATTCTACCATTGTGTACAACTATAATGAACCAATGAAAATGTGGAGAAAAAAGAAAAATGAAATTTCAAGAAACTGAGCAGAGGACTGGGGGTGTAGCTCAGTCTTAGATCATATTAGCTCCAGGTTCAATCCATATTACCAAAAACATCAACAACGACAGAGCAGAAACTTCAGCGGGTCACACACGGAAGAAAAAAATCTGTTGATTTAGTTCAAATAAGTCACTAAATAAATTTAAAAAAAAGAAAGGAAAAGATCCACAACCACCTCTGGAGGGGGTGGGTGAATAGAGCTCTGAGTCTTATCTTCTAAGGAATTACAGACTGTTTTCCAAAACGTGCACACCCACTAAGATAGCTATCATAAAGAGATGGACAGAAAAAGAAGAACAACAAGCAAGTATTGGCAAGAATGTGAAGAAAACTGAAACTCTCAGGCCCAAGTGGGAATGTAAAATGGTACATTTGCTTTGGAAAACAGTGTGGCAGTTCCTCAAAAGACTATCATAGGGTTACAATGTGACCTAAAAAGTGGAATCAACTCAAAATGTCCATTTTGAGAGATGAATGGATAAGTAAAATTTAGTAGTCATATATGGAATATTATTCTATCATAAAAATAAATAAGGTATTGTTGGGCATAGTGGTGCATGACTGTGATCCCAATGACTAGAAAGACTGAGGCAGGAAGACTGCAAGTTTGAGGCCAGCCTCAGCAACTTAGTAAGGCCCTATATCAAAATTAAAAAATAAAAAGGGCTGGAAGTAAAGCAAGCCAAGGTTCAATTCCTGATACCAAGAAAGAAAAAATAAGAAAAGAGAGAAAGGACTGATACATGCTATAACATGGAAGAACCTTAAAAACACTATACTAAATGAAAGAAGCCAGATATAAAAGACCACATATTGCATGATTTCTTTTATATGAAATGTCCAAAGTGGGCAAATCCAGGGACATAAGGTAGGTTAGTGGCTGCCAGGGGCTGTGAGGAAGAACAAAATGGAAACTGAGTACTAACAGTTGTGGGCTTTCTTTTTGGCATTATGAACATGTTTGAGAATTAGATAAAAGTGATAGTTGTACAGACTTGTGAATATACTAAAACCCAACTAAGTTAAATACTTTAAAAT
The DNA here is from genome assembly GCF_902686455.1 of Sciurus vulgaris. Taxonomy (NCBI): domain Eukaryota; kingdom Metazoa; phylum Chordata; class Mammalia; order Rodentia; family Sciuridae; genus Sciurus; species Sciurus vulgaris. The sequence continues at coordinate 79,223,845 of NC_136471.1, read as the reverse complement.
GGTGGCTTTTGTGTTATGTGAATTATATCTCAAATTAAAAGAAAACCCAGTGCTAAGTGAAAACCAGATGCAAAAGTTTGTGTGGTATATAATTCCATTTATATGAATTCTCTAAAAAAGGCAAATATATAGAGAAAGAAGATTAAGGGATGCCTTGGACTAGGAGTGGTAAGAGAGATTGATCACAAAAGGGTACAGGGAATCATTTAGACTGATAGAAATGTTCTAAAACCAGATTGTGGTCATAATTGCATGAATCTATAAATTTACTAAAACTTAGTGATGTGTATAACTTAAAATGGGTGGATTTTATAAATCATAAAAAATTAGACCTCGATAAAGCTATTTTTAGAAAAGAAACTATAAACCAAGTAGGACTCTTTGGAGAAAGGGTGGGTCTGGGGCAGGAAGTTATATAAGATGAGCCTTATGCTAGAAATCAAGTAAGCTAAGGAACACTAAGGGGTAATGTCAGAAGGATATGGCAAGCAACACATTGGCAAAAGATAAGACAATCTGAGCATTAGCAAAAATAATGAATGCAATAGATTGAAACCATTAAATACATGTTTAAAGGGGATTCATTAGGACAGAGAACAAACACAACTCATTGAATGTCACTGAAAGTAAATAGGGTACCAACTACTTTGGAAATTGGTAATTAGGGAAAAGAATCAAGAGTTTCTTCTGTCTTTCCTGTGCAAGTAACCCAATAGCCCTAGTTGATAAGGAAAAGTTTACTTTCATAGGAATTCTATATAATGAATTCAGAAAATAAAATTAGGAAATCACCATTCTGAAACCTCCAGTAAAATAATCAATTCCACCAACTGTCAATGAATTAATCTATTAGAAAAGAGGTTGTTGGTAAACATAATGACAGAATCAGTTTGTCACTTGTTCATCAAAAGCAGAGCAGTTGTGTGCTTCCAGATGTGATTTAAAGTGAATACCACAGTCATTCCTCTGAAGCATTCTTTTTTGCTACTGGGGATTGAACCCAGGGACACTTAACCACTGAACCACATCCCCAGCCCCTTTTTTTTATTTCGCAATAGGGAATCACTAAGTTGTTTAGGGCCCTTCTAAGTTGCGAGGTTGGTTTTGAACTTGTGATCCTGCCTCAGCCCCCCAAGTTGCTGGGATTACAGGCGTATGCCACCACACCCAGCCTATGAAGTATTGTTGACCAAAAAATAGTTGAAACTGAATATCATCAAATCTCTTAAGCTAACTTCAATTTAGTGATGAATATGAGTTATAGAGGAATAAGTAAATGTCAGCATAAGAAAGAAAAACAAATCCAAAATGAGGGATGTTCTACAGGACAACTCACTCACTCTCAGCAATGAGTCAATTACCTGAAAAGGAAAAAGTGAGGCACAAACTGCCTGGCCTACAAAACCCTCCATAACATGTTCCCTAATCTCATCTCTTATCATTCCCTAAATTCCAGCCACTAAATGTATTTCATGCCTCCATGCCTCTATACCTGCTCATTCCTGTCTTTGCAATCATTCTACCTCACATATCTTTTTGACCTGGGACAGGTTTTCTGATTCATCATTTAGATTTCAACACAGTCTCCTCTGTGAAGCCTTTCTTGACTTGACTTCCAATATTCTGTCCACCTTGATTTTGACCCTTATTCTATCACACAGGGACTCTGGGTTCATATCTGTAACCCTAAAGTCTTTGCCTAGGTTTTAACACCCAATAACCAGGACCTCTGCTATTAGGACACCTAGAGCCTTAATATATAGTTCTTCCAGAGTTCTCACCACCCTGTTTCACATTGACAGACTCTAAAGTCACTGTCCAAGTGCACAAAACTTAAGGAGGCGCTCAGCTTCAGGATGGAGCAAGTATAGGATCTGCACTATTAGGTACCTTACTTGCTTCACACTTGTCCTGACCCTAGTCCCTCCTTATTCCTCAATGAGGCATGAATATTTCTCTTTCTCCTCCTTCTTGTCTTATACTACTTTCAGTTCAATTAATTTCACTTCACTCACTCAACATCCACTTCTTTAACAGTCTGGTAAGTGTGCCTCTCTCCATTTGTGAGCCAAAGATCATTCTGATCATGACTGACTGTAAGAGAAGTATTGGTAATAGCACCTATCAAAGAAATGGAAATAGCTTAAATTTGCAGTGAAATTAGACATAAGAACAGTGCCATCGAATTCTAAAAGCCCTTGAAAGTACTCAGCAGATTGCTTCAAATCACCATAAGTATCCATCTACTTCTTTTTCCTCTAATTAAGACTGCTTTTCTCTCAAGTATGAGCACTCAAGTTAAACTTTAAAAATTCATTTGGTTTTCTTTTATTTAATAACTATTACTATGAAAATATTTTCTATTTTTCATGACTCATGAAATGTTTCATTTACTCAGTGAATTGAGTGGGCTTTTGTCTGCTAGTCTCGAAGCATAACCAGTACTTAAAGTGGTTTCTTTGACAAAATTGTCCAAAGCTCTGAATTACTAATTTAAATAACATTTAAAAATCACAATAAAAAGAATTAAACATTCACCTTGCCAATAATGCACAAACTGTTATTTTAAGATACTAAACAAATCTAATTAGTAAGTAAAAATTATTTTCTATGGTACTGGGGATCAAACCCAGGGCCTCATATGCTAGACCAGTTCCTTTTTTAAATTTTATTTTGAGACAGGTTCTCACTGAATTGCCTAGGCTGACTTCAGATTTGTGATTCTCTGCTTCAGGCTCCCAATTCACCATTTGGAAGCTCCTTATGAAATAAGTGGTTCAAGTAATTATCATCAATGGATACAAAAACCAATAGGAAAAGACAATGAGGATTTTTATAATAGAAGGATAAAGCAGTCACCAGTCTGCATATACTGCTTAGTCACAGCATCATTAAAGTGGAACAAACCTCGGAGTAGCAAGGTTTGGATTAGAGTAAAAGAGGGCAGTGGTATTCTACACGAATGGAAAACAGTTTAGAATGGCTGAGGTACACAATTTGAGATGGGATATGATGAAAAATGGCACTGATACAGAAACCATATGTAGGGCCTTAAAAACCATATGTAGGTCTATAAAAGGAAATAGACCTATCTTCAGAACCACTGCCTGGCCATATGTATGGGGTAGTCCCTCAAAGCAAGCAGGTATATTGGGCAGGCCAGATTTTATATTAAAAGGTTGATTTGTTATCATATTTTTTAAAACAAGGAAATTCATGTCCATAAAGTATATATTAACATCAGATTATGTGACCCTGATAAATTTCTCTACTCAAGGTATTTCTATAAAATGCCTGCCCAAACAGAACTGAGGGCCAGAGGATTGGTGAAAGGAAACTTACTTTTACTTGTAATGTTTTAATATTTTATAAGAATGCATTCACATATTACCTATGCCATTAAAATAAATGATGGGGCTGGGCATATAGCTCAGTTGGTAGAGTGCGTGCCTTACATGCACAAGGCCCTGGGTTCAATCCCCAGCACCAAAAATAAATAAATAAATAAATAAACTATGAAAATAACCCACAGATAAGGCTAAAGTAACAAAAATATCATTCTTCTCCTTCAGCCTCTTATTCATAGATCACTATTTCAGATAGTGAATTATAAAACGGCTGAGAAAGCTGTTTCTTTGCATTATTACACTTCATTCTCTTTTTCCTGAGACCATACTCTGGTCCTTGATGTAAACTTAAAAAGTATTCCAGTTGCATTAAAAGAAAAATTTCTTCTTAGGTTAATTTGTATCAATTTTGTATTGATTTGTATCAATTATGTTTCATTTTACTTCATTTTCAGACAACAACATTTTTCTATATGCTATGGTTTAAATGTTTCCAAAGGTCCATAAGTTGGAAGGTTGATCCTTAGAGAGACAGTACTGGGAGATGGTACAGAACCTTTAAAAGGTAGATATAGTGGGAGGTCACTGGGGGGTGTGTCTCCAGAAGGGATTAAGTGTCTTTCCTGGATCCTTAAGTTCTCTAAAGAGGATCCTTAAAAAGGGAGCAAGCCTGGCCCCTCACCTTCTCTGAGCTTCCTGGTTTAAGATGAGATCACTCTCCTGCAAGTACTCTGCCATCTGCCATGGGATCCTTGCCAGAGACTGTCATTTGGACTTTGAACCTACAGAAGTATGAGCTAAATAAACCTATTTTCTTCATAAATGGCTTTTGTTAGGCATTAAATTATAGTGACAAAAAGCTGACCAATATACTATTCTTTTTTTTTAATTGGTTATACATAACAGTAGAATGCATTTTGACACATTGAACACAAATGGAGTATAACTTCTCATTTCTCTGACTGTACATGGTCCAATACACTATTCTTATTTGCAGATTCTGAGAGTACCTTTGTATAAGTCACATTTCCTCCATTTTAATAAGGTACATAAGTATTGGTTGACTGATATGGCATTAAAGGAAAAGGATACATTGATAGGCTTTGTCGGTCAGATTATAGAAGCTTGAACTAGATGACCTCTGAAGATCCTTAGATTTGATGAAGATTCTTTGAATAAGGTAGAATAACCTTAGCTGCCTGAAGGATTTATCTTTGCCTCTGGCACTAAGGAAGACACAAACTGAAACAAACCAGGCCAATCTCCATTCAAAAATAGTAAGTTTGGACTATGTAAAAGAACCTTCCTTTCACCATAAACAAGTCTCCCTATGATTGTGAAGCACTGACCCCATGAAAAGATTAGAAATTGTTTCAAAGCAGTATTGTGACAGGTCTGTTGGCTCAGGTCCTATGTACCATAGCACATGAAGATAAATGAACAGCAGTCATCCTTATTTGATGGACTGATATCAATATGGGAGAAAGTGTCTAGTCAGGCTGAAAAGACTTGAGCTCTACCCTGCCCTTTATGATATTTTAAAATAATTTTCTTTGTATAAAGACACTAATGGTAGACTAATCAAATTTGTAGATGATAAGCTGGAAAAGGAGCTAGTAAAACTGAATGACATTCGAGATTCAAAGTAAGTGTGACAAGCAGGAATGATAGGCTAAATTTAACAAGCTAAAAAGAAAGAGATCAAATTAAAGACTTGTACTAGATCCTAAAACACAAGTGTTCAAGTACTGAGTGGATGAACACAGCAGAGTTAAAGTCTTAGGGATTTCAAACTAACTATAGGCTCAACATAAGTCAACAGAGTGATTTATGTGGCTGTCAGAAAGAAAGAAAAATGAAAGCTTAATCTTGGTCTGCATGAGTGGTAGCATAGGGTCTAGAACAAAGAAAGTCATTGACCCACTCCTCTCTACTGATCAGAACATGTACTGAAATAGTACATTTAGTTCTAGATGCCAATCTTTAAAGAGAGATATTAATGAACTGAAGTATGAACAGAACAGAACAGAATAACCAGAATGATGAGCAGACCTTAAAACTCTGCCATGGGAGTAATGGCAGTAAATGAACTGCAGCTGTTTAGCACAGAGAAGATAAAAATTAGTTCAGGAAACCAATGACTACTGTTTTCAAATGTAAAGGACTGTCAACTACAAGAGGTTTCCAATAATGGAAGAAACTGTCTCTGGAGCAACTTCCTCAAATAATGAACTGTTCAACCACAGACCTACAATCAAGTAGTAGAGACATTAACAAACACTAAAAAACCTGAGACAAAAGCTAGGTTACTCTGCTAAAAGAGCTCAAAAGCAATGACACTTCAGAGGCAAAGAGTATACCCAGTGTCCAGATCTTGGATTCTAAATATCATTCTTCATGAGAGCCAGGATTTCTTGGAGAAATAGCTCACTCATTTTGGTGTTAGGACAGGGAAAATACAGGATAAACCTGAAATATTCTTGTTGCCCCAGAAATTAAGTAAGTACTAAAGAGTGATGGGAACATGTCAATGCACATAGAAACAAGCTTGAAGGAGCTCCCATTGGCCAAATCTGGTTTTCAAAATGAATAATCAGAGTAAAAAATTATAAGCATGTAATAAATAAGAATCCAGGAGTCCATACTGGTAATCAATCAATAAATAAATACATGGGGTTTACCATGGGGAAAGCTCTTCTTTATAGTGGAATGCCAACTTATTAGTGGTCTATTTAGAAAACCACTATTTTTCAAACATCAGAGTAATAACTGATTCAGGTAAGAATATTCAATGACTGTTTAAAAAACATTGGGCAAGAATTTGATGAAAAACAGGATATTTATAGAGTTGAAAATACAAATTACATATTTATTACAAAAGTAGAAACAGTAACTTGATAGAGGAGAAACTACTGTTTTAACAAAATGGTCAAAATTAACATCACCAATAGTGGGGCAAATTGACATCCTGTACCTCCTGTTGCAATGCACTGGAAACACATCACTTCTGTGGTATTCCAACCAATAAAGCACAACCTAAAATCTAATCATGAGAAAACATCAGATGAACCCAAACTAAGGGACATTCTAAAAAAAAATAACTGGTTTGTACTAAAAAGTGTCAACATAACGAAAGAAAAAGAAAGAATGAGGAACTATCCCAGATTAAAGGAGACTAAAGTGACATAACAACTGAATTCAATGTGTAATCCTAAATTGTGTTCTGAACTAGGGTTGGGGGGAATACTATAAAGGCCATAATTGGGACAAACTATAAAATCTGAATATGGACAGTAGTCCCATTGCATCAATGTTAATTTTCCTGATTTTGATCATTATACTGTGGTTTTGTAAGAAAATGTCACTGCTCTTAGGAAAGACATGCCGAAGTATTTAGGAGTGTAGTGTAAAAAGAAAAATGAAGATAGAACGATAAAGGAACTGTGTCAACATGTTAAAAATGTATGAATCTAGGTAAAGGGTATTTGGAAATTGTTTGTACTATTCCTAAAACATTTCCTAATTTTCAAATTATTTCAAAGTAATAAGTTAAAGTTTTGAAAGATAAAAGAAAAATGGTCAAACTATACTAAAGGTTTCCTCAAGTTCTAATAAGACAATCAGAAGGAGACAAATTCTAAAATGAAACCTTTCAGCAGAGGAGACAATAATATTAAATAATTTTAAAGTATTTGGAAAGGTTACTAAGTAAGGTTACTTACTTAGTAAGGTTATATTACTAACCTAAAATAGGTTTTCTGTAACAGAAAAACATGGTATTTTGTATGAAATAGACCAGAATTGAACTCTCTGCTCTCTCAAGTTATTATTCATATGATCTTGGACCAACTCATTTTAGTTATAATCAACCCCAATCTCTTCATGTCTTAAAGACAATAGTACCTACGTCCCTATATTAACACATACATATCTCCTTAACATACAAAAAGCATTTATAAATAATTACATATCAACAGAAAAAAGATAAACACCCTAATGGGCAAAGGATAAGAATGGGCAATTCATAAAAATTGTATGAAAATGGCTCATGAATTTTGTATGTGAAAATATGTTACCCTTACCAGTAATCAAAGAAATGCCAATAAAATTGAGATATGTCAGGTATAGTGGCTCATACTTATAATCCCAGTGACTCAGGAGTTTGAGGCAGGAGGATCCCGAGTTGAAAGCTAGTTTCAGCAACTTAGCAAGGCGATAAGCAACATAGTGAGATTCTTTCTCAAAATTAAAATAATAATAATAAAAGGGACTGGGGATGTGGCTCAGTGTTTAAGCATCCCTTGGTTCATTTCCCAGTACAAAAAAAAACATATAATTTTTCACCTATGAAATTGGCAAAGAATAAAAAGACTGATAAAATTCAGTGTTGATAAAAATTGTGAGAAAATGTAATACTGGTGGTAAGGTAAATTGGTATGCACTTTCTAGAAAGCATTTGATAATATCCATAAAAAGTGATTCAGAGCCAGGCATGGTGGTGCACACCTGTAATCCCAATGACTTGGGAAGCTGAGGCATTATGATTGCAAGTTCGAAGCCAGCCTCAGCAACTTAGTGAAACCCAAAATAACTTGGTGAGACCCTGTGTCAAAATAAACCACAAAAACGAGGTATGGGGATGTGGCTCAGTAATTAAGCAACCCTGAGTTCGATCCCTGGCATAAAAAAAAAAATTGATTCAGTCAGTTGTGGTGACACCTGCCTATCATCTCCACAATTTGGGAGACTAAGGGAGGCGGGATCACAAATTCAAGGCCAGCCTCAGCAACTTAGTGAGACCCTGTCTCAAAAATAAAAAGAAAATTAAAAAGAAAAGATTGGGAATGTAGCTCAGTAGTAAAGCACACAAGTTCAATCTCCAGTATCACCAAAAAATAAATACATATGACAAAGGACTAGAAACCAAAATATATTTTTAAAACACCCATAAATCAATAATTTAACATTTTGATTTTTTTTGCAGCGCTGGAAATTGAACCCAGGACCTCACACATGTTTATACAAAGGCTTGTACAAAACATCCATTGCAGTTTTATTCATGATAATCTAAAACTATAAGAAATTTAGATATTCACCAATAATAAACCATGGAATATTCATCACACAATGGAACACTACTCAAAAATTAAAAGGAAAAAATTAATATACATGATAATATATAAATCTCAAAATTATTCTGAACAAAAGAAGTATTACACAAAAGACTACTCTTTATAAGCTATATGTTTTGAAGAAGTTAAACACTGGTTAAAAAGTACATTAACAAGCAATGTATTTCACTTTAATGAGAGAACTAAAAAAGCACAAAGATGTATGAGCAAGGATGTTCATCACAAGAACAAAAATTAAAAACAAGCTAAATGTCCATCAAGATAAATGTTTGGGATTTGGAGGGATTGCTCAGTGGTAGCGAGCTTGCTTAACATATGTGGGACCATGTGTTTGATCCCCAACACCATAAAAAAGATAAAATTTTTACACCCTCACAATGGAATGCTACACCAATTAAAATAATAATCTATATTCATTGATAGAGAAAATACACAAAACATATAGTCAAGTGCAAAAACAGATCATAAAACAGCATGAAATAAATAAATACAAGTTAAAGCAAGATATTTCTCACTGTTCATATTGAAAAGAATGAAAATGATTTAATATTTAATATTGGCAATTAAATGGAGAAAATACACCTTCTTACCCTGTTACTGGGAGTATAAATAGGTCAAACCTTGAGGGTTATATTACTATACATTTCGAATGTTAAACATTCTTACCATTTCATGCAGCAAAATATTTCTAAAAATTTATCCCATAGAAATGCTTACATAGATATACAAAGATATGTATACAAAGAATGTTGTAGTATTTTGCAATAGTCAAACATCAGAACAACCCAAATGCCTATCAGTGGGTTTGGCTAAATAAAATGATGGTCCTGGTATTCAGTGGAACACTATGAGGCTGTTAAAATAAACACATTGTTACTATGTACAGTGAAACAATAAAAATATCAAAAATACCAGGCACTCTGGCGGACACCTGTAATCCCAATGGCTCAGGAGGCTGAGGCAGGAGGATCTTGAGTTCAAAACCAGCCTCAGCAAAAACGAGGTGCTAAGCAATTCAGTGAGACCTTGTCTCTAAATAAAATACAAAATAGTGCTGGGGACGTGACTCAATGGTTGAATGCCCCTGAGTTCAATTCCTGGTACCTGCCCCAAATATATATACATATATTTTAATGCAAAAGGAATTCGCAGCATTGTGTATAAAATATAGTTTGTGCCCATTATTATAAAGATTATACATATATGCAAACATAGACAAAATTTTGGAGAATTCTTAACAGGGTTACCTCAGAATGATGATATTACAGGGGACTTACGTTCTCCAGGTAATACTTTTATATCATTAATCATATTTTTTTTTTGTACTGGAGATTGAACCCAGGGCCTTGTGCTTACGAAGCAAGCACACTACCAACTGAGCTATATCTCCAGCAATCATATTTTTAATAATATATCATTATCATAATAACACTTTTTTTGAGATGGGGTTACTAATGCTTGCCTTGAACTCCTGGGCTCAAAGAATCCGCCCATCTCAAATTTTCTGGTAGCTGGGACTACAGATACCCACCACAGTGCCCAGCTAACAGACTTTTTTTTTTTTTTTCGTTTTGCAGCACTGGGGATTGAACCCACAGATGCTTTACCACTGACCTACATCCTCAGTTCTTTCTGTTTTATTTTTGAAATAGGGGCTAAGTTGTCCAGGCTGGCCTTGGACAAGATCCTCTGGTCTCAATCTCCTTAGCAGCTGCAGTTACAAACATGTATCACTACACCCAGCCAAGAACACATTTTTTAAAATATTTTTTATTTGTAGACAGACACAATACCTTTATTTTATTTATTCATTTTATGTGGTGCTGAGGATCGAACACAGTGACTCACACATGGGAGGCAAGCGCTCTACCACTGAGCCACAATCCCAGCCCAACACATTTGTTTTCTAAAATAATGGAGGAGTATGGATCTAAAAAGCAATTACAAACTGATTAAGGCAGTGAGAAAGCTGGAACAATTGAAAGTCATGGACAGAGAATGGGATACTGGAAGTTTATATTTTCAGATGTAAAGTTATTCTGGGAAATGACAAATCCAGGATTAGGCTAAAGGATTTTATTGATGAGGTAGAATAGAAAAGAACACTTGAAATGATCAAGGAACTATGGAGCTAGGCTAGTGTTTGAGCAGTCTATCCTCAGGATTCCTGTTATGGGACAGAAGATAAAGAGCAGGAGTTTGGGTAGAAGGAAAAGTGACAATCAGATGCCCAAGTCCTCATAGAATATAAGGAAACATCCAAGAAGTCAATAAATGACTATACCAAGAAGGAATAAAAGGTAATACCACAAAAGACATGAGCCTCAAAGGAGACTTTTAAACTGAGAGTTTAAAGCAGTGGGCTGAAAGCAGAGAAGAAGAATAAAAATTATGATGGGTTCTCCTATGAAACAAAAATCACAAATATTAATAACTCAAATAATTACAAAGATTAACAACAGGTATTCATGTATGGTTTATAAGAATACACATTAGAAGAAACTTTTTGGATAAAAATTTGGCAGTATTTATTAAATTTTTTAATGTTCATGCCACTTGATTCAGCAGTTCCAATTCCATACATTTATCCTACAAACATATTCACATGTACATAAACATATGTATTAAGAATGTTCACTGTGGCATTGTTTGTAATGGCTAAAAAGCTGGAAACAGCAGGGCATGAAGGTGCGTGCCTATAATTCCAGTATCTGGGGAGGCTGAGGCAGGTTGATCACAAGTTCAAAGTCAGCCTTGACAACTTAGTGAGACTCTGTCTCAAATAGAAAATTAAAAAAACAAAAAGGGCTGGGGATGTGGCTTAGTAGTTGAGAAACCCGAGATCAATCCCCAGTACCAAAAACATGTAAAAAATAGTTAAAAAACTGGAAACAACCTAAGTGGATACACAAAGGAGGTTGTTTAAATATACTAGGTGAGGTTTTCATTCAAAAGCCATAGCAATAAGGAAAGCATTATCCTTAGGAAGAAGCCAGGTGTAGGTTAAATCAACCAAATGGAAAAAAATTGAGGAGGAAATTTAGGTATGGTAGTTGATCTACAAAGGAATCAGTTTTCCAGAAAACACAGTGCAAATACCTGGCAAGGGAGGTAGCAGTAGGTAGTTGACTAGGGGTAAGGGAAGGTGGGAATGTTGGGAGAAAGTTCAAAGGGATTCAAGAAAGAGTGAATGAAAAGGCAGATGATGAAACAGGTTTGCAGGGTCAGGTGGCTTTCTCTTTAACTGAACTCTTCAGCCCAAAATTCCCTTCCTCTGTCCTCCCAAATCCAAGAAACTCCTATTCATAAGTCTCAGGTCAAAAAAATTACCTATATTTTCTATGAAGCCTTCCCTTATAGTCTGTGGTAAAAATATGTAATTTTTCCCTCAAATTTCATAGCAATTTATATAATTGCTATTATAGAATTCACTTCTGTAATTAAGATTACTTAACCTGAGATCTATGGGTGGACATCAGGAAGAGTGTATTCCTTGGAGCTTTATGCAAAATTCTACGTATATTTGTGCATTTTCTCAGGAGGAAACAATTGCTGTAATTTGTTCACCATTTACTGAATAATGTACTCTACATCATGCATTGTAAACATAGAGATGAAACAAAAAGGTCCTTACATTCAAAAAATCTACAGATGAGAGAGAAGCAGACACAGTATTGTAAAATAAAACATAAAAAGTCTAAATAAAAGGAGTCATATCATTAGTGAAGTCCTAAATAGAGGAATATGTCACATTCCAGTGAAGGAAAAAAGTCAATAATGTATAGATATCCACTCTCCTCAAATTAAGGTGAAAATTCAACATAATCTCAACTAAAATCTTGAGAAGATTTTTGTGGAATTTATAGGCTGATTCCAAAGATTCTTTCTGAAGGAAAAAAAGCTAGAGTATTCAAGAGATGTTTGAATATAACAAGAGAAGACTACCACATGTCAAATTTTATGACAAAGCTAATTTAAAAGTGGTTATTAGACTGGGTACCTATATATATTAGACTGGTGCATGCCTATAATCCCAGTGGTTCAGAAGGCTGAGGCAGGAAGATTGTAAGTTTGAGACCAGTCATAACAATTTAGCATGGCCCTGTCTCATTATAAAAATATAAAAGAGTCTGGGGATGTATCTCAGTGGTAAAGTGCCCCTGGGTTAAATCCCTAGTACAAAAGAAAAGTATGATATTAGCATAAGAACAAAATAGATTACCCAGAAACAAACTCCTGTGGATAAAGGAATTTAGAATGTGATAAAGGTGGCATTTCAAATCATTATAGAAAGTGTTGAGATATCTATTTGGAAAAAATTAAGTTATAGCAATATCTCATACCATTCACAAAATACATTCTAGAAAGTTTAAAAAATAAAACCTTAAAAACAACTCAAAGAACCCTAAGTTGGACAAATATTTCTTAGTTATGAAATCAAGAGCATGAACCATAAATGAAAAAATTGATAAATTGAACTTTAACAAAATGAGCTAAAGGAAATATTTGCAAATTGCATATCTGACAAAGGACTTGTACCCAGAATATGCAAGAACTCTCAAAAATTAATAATTAGAAAACAAGTAACCGATATGGTGGATGTTACGCAACTGTATGCACTCGATAGTTGTATATATACTTAGAAAGGATACTGTAAGTAAATTATACCTCAATAAAAAAGGAAAAAAATGTATAACCCCAGAATATGCCCATTCATGCATATACATGCACACTTAGATATATATGAGAACAAATGGTTGTCTGCACTGTCTTTAAAATGTTAAATATGCATGCCCTTTAATCCAGGAATTCTACTCTTGTATATCTATTTTAGACCAACAGTTGCATATGTCCACAAAAAAGTTAATGGCAAAAAAAAATCAAAAAACAAAAACCTAGAAATATCTCAATCTATGCTTCTCAAACTATCAAAAACCTGTCTGTGGTAAAGGATCAGTTCTTTGGTAAACTTCCAATCTGTCTGGAACTAATACTTTTATAGAGAAAAAAATTACTAGAAAAGTAATTAATCATGCACTTGGATATCGTGGTCATCTCAAATTGCTATATAAAGTTTTTAAATACTTGGGCTGGGGAAGTAGCTTGGTGGTAGAGTGCTTGCCTAACATGTGCAAGGCCCTGCATTCTATTCCCGAACCAGGCACAAATAAGTTTTTAAAATGTTTATTCACGATTTCTGTACCTATCTCCTTGTGGGTGGGTGATAGTTCATTACTGGCACCAATCTATGGAATACAGTTTCAGTAACATTCATCTAAATGTCCACCAAAAGGAAATGAGAATTACTATATGACCCAGCAATTCCACATCTTTGTATATACCCAAAAGTAATGAAAGCAGGGACTTGAACAGATATTGGTATACTCATATTGTTCACAAGTCAAAAAGGTGAAAACAACCCAAGTGTCCTCAGCAGATGGACAAAAAAGAAATCTGTGTGTATGTGTGCGTATATGAAATGGAATACTATTTAGCCTTAAAAAGGAAGTGCATCCTGACACATGCTACAGCATGTCCTCAAAGGCATTATTTTAATTATTTTAAGAAATAAACTACTCACAAAAAGACAAATACTGTATGATTCTTATATGAGGTACCTATAACTGTCAAACTCAGAGACAAAGCAGAATGGTGGATGCTGGGGGCTGCAGGGACAGGGCATTTAGGAGTTATTGTTTTGAGTTTCAGTTTGGGAAAATGAAAAAAGTTCTTGTGATGTATGATGGTGATGGTTGCATAACAATGTAGATGTGCTTAATGCCATTGAACTGTACACTTAAAAATGGTTAGAATGGTACATTTTATATTCCACTTATGTGCATATTTACCACAATGATATATGTGTGATATACTTCAACCAAAACATCTTATAATAGATCAAATGCAGAAGTAGATATGAGAATCCAGATGTCTCCTATTGACATTAATGCAAAAAACATAATACAATTTATTTTACTATTCTTACTGCTAATTTCTCTTGGGGAAAGTAGTTTTCATTTTTTTAAGTATGTTAACACACAATGGGCCTGTTGCTATTGTTTTTTAATGAATAAATATTTTATAAAATTTCTGATTTAATTCTATTATGCTGAATAGCAATAGACATGAACCTGCATAAATTCTTAGGAGTGTCAAGGGGTTCTGTGATCACAAAGTTTGAGAACCACTACACTAGAGAAACTTTGACAGAGAGTCAAGTTCAGGAATGTTCATAACCATTTGTAAAAGGGAAGAAAAACCTGGAAAAATCTAGTAGTCTATCAATAAGGAAATGGTTAAATAAACCCTTTAATAGCCCTACAATTTCATATCACATCATTTTTCAAATTAAGTTGAGATGAACCAAAATAAAAATGTTTCCAAAATACTGAATGAAAAATTTTGTGTATTATATGGTATAGTTTTTTAGAAATAAAAACACAACACAATGGATTTTCTATGGTAAACAGAAAGGGGAAAAAACAAAGACCAGGAAGGTTACCAGGATACATGCCAAACTGTTAATGGCAGTCACCTTTGGGAAGAGGGAAGAGGATTAAGGTTGTGGATAATGGCCAAAGCATACTGTTAGTCCCATCTTTGCGGAATGTTTTTATTTTTATTTTTTACAAGGAGAATATACTGGTATCATTAAAACAAATAGGAACAAGGAATAAAAGTAACGAGGTCAGACTTTTTTGACATTTAGAAGCTGAGTCCAAGCTGTGTAGGCCAGTGTATTTGCTGCAGCAATTGTAAAGCTGATGAGTCTAGGAAGGTACGTGGAGTAAAATCAGGCAACAGCTGGCATTGGCGATAGCTGGCTGCAATGGTGGTGTCACCTGAATGGCAGAACTTTCTGGTTCAGACACTTTCAGCTCCCTTCCCGGGACTTAATATAACGAAGGTCTTCACGGTTGAAAAGCACAGAGCGCAGCCCCTCCTGCTTCCGCTATTAATTGAATCCTGAATCCCGAATCCCACAGTGATGTTTGCAATGATGAACTTCACCCTGACGCTGGTAAACTCTTGCCCAATTACTTGGTCCCTACTCCCTGGGCCCACACCCACATCCTCAGCAACCAAATCAGAGGGTGAGCTCCAGGCTGTCATCGGTGGAAGAACTACAGTCTAAGGAAGGGTTTTCCTAAGAGCCCGAGAAACGGACTACAGTCCGAGTCACTAAGGCATAACCGGATACACTCAAGTCCCCAAAAGCTTGGCCGTAATCCCCCAATAGAAAGTTGCTAGGTTATGGGAGGGGACAGTCACAAAAACAGCGGTAGGAGCTGGGGGAAACCCCCGCTGCTTCTGGAGTTAAGGAGCAGAATTGGCTTTGAAAGCAGCGCCACAATGTTCCCATTGGTCTTCCATTCCAGCCAACCAGCAGGTCTCCCTACGGCCCACCCCCTTGATTAAGAGACCAATGAGACAAGGGCATATGCTTCCCACAGCCCAAAACCAACTAAATGCTTGCTCATTTCTGAGTGATGCATGGACAGCCAACTAGAAGAGTGGGGCCTTGTAATTCAGTCTCCTACTTCAGTTACCATCTCAATATTGGTCTCCATCCTTGTCTGTCCCTAACTGGAATTTAAGATTTGATCTGGGAAAATTAACCAAAGAGGTCCAAGCTGGGGGGAGATAGCTCAAGAGGCTGTTATATTTCCCTGAGTATCCTAGAAGTTTAGGCTGTCAGTCCTGCTTGGGGCTTGGCCTAAAGTAGTGACAATCTGCAAAAAGGACTGGTTGTGAGAATGCTTCGTGTATGCATCTTTGTCACCAAGCTAATGCCTTCATTACCCCTCAACAAAGACAGGTAGTAAGAAACCTAGGAATATTCAGGGCCACCATCAGAGTGATGGTTTTAAATTATGAGTATGTATAAATATGTAATAACAAATCCCACTATTATAATGCACTAATAAAAAATAGAACAGAGGAATTTAAACAAACCATTGAGAAAAGTTAACAGTTTAAGGTGAACTGGGTGTGGTGGCACACATCTATAATCCCAGAGACTTGGGAGGCTTAGGCAGGAGGACTGCAAGTTCAATGTCAACCGCAGCAATTTAGCAAGGCCCTAGCAACTTAGCAAGACTGTGTCTCAAAAAATAAAAAGGGATGGGGATGTGGCTCAGTGGTTAAGCACCCTTGGATTCAATCCACAGTTCCCCACCCCCAAAAAAGTTTCGGGTGATGAATATGTTAATTATCTTGTGTTGATCACTACCAAGTGTATACAAGAATCGAAATATCACATTGTACCTCATAAATACGTACATCTTATGTGTCAATCAAAAAATACACAAAAAAGAGTGTTTTTTTTATCATTAGGAGTGGTAAGTATCCTCAACTGGCAGCAGCAGATACTGCTTCTAGAACAACCAAAATTAACTGTGTGGGGAAACTAAAAAAATGATACAAGTTGGTATCATTACAACTAAATGTACCATAAAATGTAAATTTAAACTATGAAATACCATTTTCACCGAATAGTTTGGATAATTACTGATGATTTAAATTTTTACCATTTTTGACAAACTTCTTGTGGGGAACAGGAATTTCTCTTTTGGTAGGGAAATAGAAATTGCACGCTAAAAAAAAGGCAATTTAGCTTTCTGTATCAAAAGGTAAACTACACACACACTTTGACTCAGCAATTCCTTCTCTCAAAATCTATTCTACAGAAATACTTATACACAGGTGAGATTATATGAAGCACCATTTATAACAGTGAATGATTGGAGGTGAATTTCTATCAATAGGTCAACCACTAAATTTTGATAAAACCACATATAAAATGTTGTACAGCCATTTTTTTAAATGAAGTAAATTCCCATGTATTAATGCAAGTATACAATATGTTGCATAGTGAAAAATTAAATTGCAAAGTTGTACATAAAATATCCCACTTTGTTTTTAAAAACTATACACAAGTGTGGGGGTATTCCTACATGTATGGTGTATACTAAATATACACACATATAACACACACATAGAAAAAGGTTTAGGAATACACACATCCAATTAAAAGTTATTTTTGGTGAATGGGAGTGGGGAGAAGGCCTGAGGAGGTGTCTTTTACTTTTTACTTAACACATTCATGTTTTGTTTTAATTTTGTCAACTAGCATTAATTACTTTTGAATTTTATCACCACAAAACATTTTAACAAAATAGGCACTTTCATTATTAAAACAATCAATAGTTATAATTTCTATATTTTAAAAAAGAATAACTCTATATAAGTATGAGGTAACTTGAAAACTTTTACCTAGAAGACCTAGGATAAAATCAGGGCAACTTCAAACCCAATTAACACCATCTTTCAATGGGGTGTTCATAACTTGATAGAATCAGATGTAGGCAAACAAAATGTAATCAGGTAAATGAAGAGCCACTCATTTCTGGAAAAATCAAACAAACTACACTACATTAAATTCCATCATACTCAGGAAAAAAATGTGCTTTTGCTTTTTTGGTAGTACCTCTGGGACTTACTCCACTCCTTGGCAAGCAGGGGAAATCTTAAAAACTAGAGTTATAAAATACCTCAGCGGGCTAGGGACATAGCACACTAATAGAAAGCATGCTTAGTATGCATGAGGCTCTGGGTTCAATCCTCAGAACCAAAAAAGAAAAAAGGAAAGAAGAAAGAAGAAGAAGAAGAGAGAGAGAGAGAGAGAGAGAGAGAGAGAGAGAGAGAGAGAGAGAGAGAGAGAGAGAGAGAGAGAGAGAAGGAAGAAAGAAAGAAACCTCAGATATCATTACTCAAATCTCATTTCATAGTTGAAAAAACAGGCTTGAAATGTTGAAGCAATTTGCCCAAGGTCCCCTAACCAGCTCCAGCCACCTGGAGTCTGGTTCCTATTCCAGCCCTAGTACAATTTCTACTTTCTTTCAGTTCTTTCTGAGTCTTCATTCTGGTGACTTATTATGAAATAATTTAAGTCTTGTAAATAGTAGATACCACCGTATTTAAATTTTAGAACAAACGTACATAAAATTAAAATGTGTATGCCTGCAATAGTACAGCTGTTAAAAAGTTGACTGTAGACAAAACAGATTGTATTTTAGACTACAAATACATAATAAAAAAGTAAAAATAAAAAATAAAAAAGTACATAATGAAATTAAACTGTATATGCCTCCATTAGCACAGATGTTCAAAAGGTAACTGCTTCTAGACAAGACATTATTGGTATAACATTTTCTTAAAAAGCAATACATAAATAAAATTTCTGAGTACCTGACCATGTTACTGTAGTTAAGAACTACTGTTTCCTTCTAATTTCTAATTCATCTTCACTGTAGCAATGCTCTTTAACTCTTTCAATTTCTCTAGATCAAGTCGTCGATTATCTATATGTGAACATATTAAAAAACCACAATAGAAAACACCTATTCAGCCAGATGCAATTGTGCATGCCTGTAATCCCAGTGTCTCAGGAGGCTGAGGCAGGAGGATAGTCAGTTCAAAGCCAGCCTCAGCAATTTAGCAAGACCCTAAGCAACTCAGTGAGCCCCTCTCTATAAATAAAATATTTTAAAAAGGGGCTGGAATTGATGCTCAGTGGTTAGGCACCCCTGGGTTCAATTCCTGATACCAAAAAAAAAAGAAAAAAAGAAAAGACACCTATTTAAAGAAAGCCTCCAGTAAGTTAAAGAGTCTTTTTAAATATTATGAACTACCCCTAGTTCTTCTGCTTTGTAAGAAATGAGTTCTCTATATTTAAAAGCATAGATAAAGCCGGGCATGGTGGCACATGCCTGTAATCTCAGAGGTTCAGGAGGCTGAGGCAGGAGGATGGCAAGTTTGAGGACAGCCTCAGCAATTTAGAGAAGCCCTAAGCAACTTACTGAGACTCTGCCTTAAAATTAAGAAAAAAGGACTGGGAATGTAGCTTAGTGGTAAAGTACCTTTGGTTTTAATCTCTAGTACAAAAAATAAAAACCCCACACAGATAGACATACACAGAGAGAGACATACACAGAGATACAGTTAACTGAAAGAAGAAATAAAATGACTTGGGAGGATAAGGCAGGAAGATCACAAGTTTGAGGCTTGGCAACTTAGCAAGAACCTGTCTCAAAATGAAAACGGCTGGGGATGTAGCTCAATGGTAAAATGCCACTAGGTTTAATCCCCAGTACTGAAAAAAAGAATTAAACTAAAATAAGGAACAAGCCAGGCATGGTGATGTACGGCTGTAATCCCAGCAACTCAGTAGGCTGAGGCAGGAGGACTGAAGAGCCAGCTTCAGCAATTAGCAAGGTTCTAGGTAACTCAGTGAGACCCTGTCACTAAATAAAATACAAAATAGGGCCTGGGATGTGGCTGAATGGTGAAGTGCCCCTGAGTTCAATCCCCAGTACTACCTACCCAAAAAAGAAAAGGGCTGGGGATGCAGTTCAGTGGTTAAGCACCTCTGGGTTCAATCCCTAGTAACAAAAAAATAAATAAATAAATAAATAAAAATAAAATAAGGAACAACTGTTTTTTGTATTAGCAAGGCAAAAAATGATAAGAGAAATGAGGAGTGGTGAACAGTCAAGAAGGCAATAGCAGAGAACCACAAATTAATTAGTCACAAAGCATTTATATTTTAAAACTAAACTTGAATACTGATGTACAAATGGAGTAACAACCACCAAACCCTCAGCCTATAATTAAAGTGGTGTCCAGTTTTACACTGTATGACTTCAGGACATATGAAGACCTTGGAGAGATTTCAGAAATAATAAAGATAAGAGGGTTTAAAATGAGCCAAGTGAAGAAAAATTAGAACTATTATTGTGTCTAAGAAGAGAATATAAGGGGTGACTCAACAGTCTTCAAGGATATGAAGAAATCCATTTCAGTGAGCAGCTGTTCTGCATTTCCACAGCAGAAAGTAATTTTATTTAAATTATTACAGCATTTATTTCAACATAGAAGTGTCTCACCTAGGATATCTATCACATGAAAACTCCAGAGAAGTCAGAATGTTGTTCACCTCTCCCACCTTTACTAGTTCAACTTCTCATCTCAAAAAATGGGTCAAAGGGTAGATAAGGCATCTTTGGAATGTGAAGATTTCAACGTCTTTTAGGTCTAGCTATGTTGAAAATTTGTTGTTAGCCTCTGTCTCCCAGATCCCAGTGAAAGGTTGAACCCTTTCTGTGCTATGGATAAAAGGGATTCGTTAGTAGTAAACATCCAGATACATGCGTAAACTTGAATTCCTTACAAAAGAAAACTATGCTTCACCTTTGTGTGGATGGGTAAGAGGGCTTGGATTTAGGGTTCTTGTGGGACTGAGTTACTTTGCTAAAATGGTCAACTTGACTCCAAAGAGAGGGAATTTACCTGGCCTCATATTTTAAAAAGAAAAAATAAAGACTAGACAATCAACCAGATGTGCCTGAACTGCTTATCTTTGTCTTTAGCATTTTCTTTTCTTGTATAGAAATCTCTTGATGTCTAAGTCTATGAGGAAACAGAATGCAATCATATCTCACTTATACCACAACCACTTTGCCCTACCCCCAGTCCAGCTTTTAGCAGAGCTGGGCACACAGAAGACTATTATTTAGCACTTGTTAAATTAATGTTTTCTGTTCAAATTTTGTTAATACTTTATTTTATAATGGCCTTTTCTAGATTCTCCAGTTCATTCTCTAATACTGCTACCTCTGAAGGTCGTATCTCTTCTCTTCCTTTCCTTTGTCTCACACAAATACCTATTCTTCCCCATCCCCTCAGATATCTTTAGTCATCTCATTCCTTAACTACTAAAAACCTCCTAACTTCCTCAATTTGGCCCCCACACTTCTACTTAGAACCATGTTTGGAACACATCGCTTTCTATACCTTCTTTCCATGCTGAACTACATTAAAACTAGCTTTGACTTTCCAAATGACAAGACTCCTACCTTCCATCATTCCAACCCTTTCCAAAACCCACTCTGTAGGAAACCATTTCAGAACATATTGGTCAGATGAAAATATCCACCCACCAACAGTTCTCTGTGTTCACCCACCTTTCTCCCCGAATCATGTTTATTTTAAAAACAACAACAACAACAAAATAAAGTGTCAACTGAGGTAAAATCCCATGAAATAAATAGGGTTTGCTGGTAGCGTGTGGCTGTTCCAGAGGATAAGTGCATGTGTGTGTATATGTTTACATACATATATTACCATGCAAACACATACACATATACATAATATAAATATATTCTGCCTAAATTAGCACAAATCTACAGGTTTAAAAACCAAATCTGCTAAATCTTATGCAAACCACAGGTACTGCACCTATGGTTAACAGAAATACTATCTCTGTGACAAAACTGACTCCAAGAAAAGATGGTTAAAGGCTGGGCACAATGACACACACCTGTAATCCCAGTGACTCAGGAGGCTGAGGCAGGAGGACCACAAGCTTCCAGGCCAGCCTCAACAACTTAGCAAGATGCTGTCTCAATAATTTTAAAAAGGAGAGCTGGGGTTGTAGCTCAGTGGCAGAGCACTTGCCTAGCATGTGTGGGGCACTGGGTTCGATCCTTAGCACCATGTAAAAATAAACAAATAAAATATAACAACAAAAAAGGGGACTGGGATGTAGCTCAGTGGTAAAGCACCCTGGGTTCAATCCCCAGTGTCAAAAAAAAAAAAAAAAAAAGGATAGGTAAATATCACTATAGGCAATTAGGATTCTGTTTTCTTTTTAATTTAAATGCAAAACTTATTACCTAAAGACATTGGTCATATGTATGACTTCTGCACAATACCCAGCATATTCTAGATACTAAGAAATAATAAATTTTAAGGAGGAAAACAGAGGCTTGCTTCACAGTGGTTTAATATGAACAGAGTTGAATATGACATTGTCTGACAGAAGAATGAACAGTTCGCTGAATAAAAGCCCCGAGTCAGGATATATACACAGCAGAAATGGGGCCTCAGACTCTCAGCACTTGTGCACAATGAAAGAAGAAATTTTTTAAAAAAATTCTATAACAGAGGATACAAATCAAAAAGGCAGCAACAACACCAACATTGGTGAGGTGGGGAAGGGAGCAGAGCCTCTCTCTAGGGGTTGCTCACCCCTGGCACAGGCTCAGAAGCTGGAGAGCTGATCTGTTTCAGGAAACTTCAACATTTAGACGGGCTCCAAATCCCATGTGAAAATCCAATCCTAATCTCTCTGATCAGGGTTATGTCAGAATCAGCAATCTTTTCCCCCAAGGACCTGTATAGAAAACTCCAGTCCTTCTATGATACGGAGTCTAAGCAAAGATCCCCAGTTTTCACCTGGTTAACTTGCTCTCATCTCACCACTTGAGATGAATAGTGGGCCCCAGCAAACAAAATACTACCTCGCAGCAAAAGCCCAGTACGGTTGCCAGCCTCAAGAAGCTGCTTTAAACTCTAAGATTTAGGAACTCCATGCCCAGCTGCTAGCCCTAGTTCAACTTCTGGGGAGAATGCTGGAGTTCCATGGGGAACAAGTGCAGGCAGTTCAAAAACCCTGTGATCAAGCTGGGGAGAGCAGTGACAACTCTTGTCCGAGTCCCTGCCCCTGAGCGCAAAGTGCTTAGGAGAAATCAGAGACTGTGTGGTTTGTGTGCTTCTGCCCTTGGGGCAGCAATAGATGGGATGGTGGGGGGAGGGAGAATGAAAGGAGGAAAGTGGTGATGCTCTTCTCTAATACCTGGAGGAACCTAGAACATGATTCACTCCCATAATTCAGGGAGTCACCAGGCAGCGGTGAGTTATCACCACCCCTTGAGTCACCAAACCTGCGAAGCTAACCCATAAAGTAGCAAAGGCCTGGGGAGAGAGAACTGCTGGCCCATACTGACTCACCTGCTGGTGAGCAAAAATAGGCAACCAGAGTAGGGAGCCACAAAGGGAGAGGGGCTAGGCAATAGGAGCTCCCCTACTGCCCTATGGCTTTCTTCTGACTCTGCAGCAGCCATGATGATGGGCCAAGAAAACCCACACACCTTGTTCCATACAACAGACTGCTTAGACTCTAAGAGGATTACTGCCATGAAAAGCAACAAGGGAGAGAGAAAGTAACAAAAGAAACTATTGAGAAAACTGGGAGCAGGCCTAGAGAAAACAAGGAAAGCTTTGGGTCTCTACCACTTTCCCAAAAAGGAAAAAGTTCATGCAGGTAGGAAAGGCAGGGTTTTTCCCTGCTCAGAATTCCTGGTTAAACCTAAGAATAAGAAAAATCCCCTGGACTTGCAGCATCAGTATGTATCCAAGTGCCTCACCAGTACAAGCCCCCCTCCCCCCAAGGTTAGCCTTCTGGCACAGGTAAATGCCCAAGAACTTGCCTTCCAGTCCAACCCCCCCTCCCACCCCCCCCACCAACCAAAGGGCATCTGCCTGTGGTTTCCCACTTCTCCTCAGAGATAAGAATCCTAGCAGAGGACCCACATGGTGTAGTCAGGTACCAAGGGGCACAATGCCAGACAGTCTATCAGACCAGGGCATGGGCAGCCAACTTCAGATCAAAGACAGAGAGAGAGAGGCTTAGTGTAAAAACCAATGTCATTTCAGCAGGAAAGTAGAGGGCAAGTGGTGAGAGGGACTCCTACTGGCGCACCTTCCCTGGGACGTAGTTCCTGTCAATTGCCTCCTCCTGTAGGAACATGTGTAGGCAGCGTTCGTTCTGAGCCAGTGGGTGCCCAGCAATTCTATAAAGAGACCAAGATGGTTATCAGTAATATTTGAAATCAGAGAACATTAGCATAGGGGTGGGAGTGTAGACAGGGGAGGAAGGGCAAGGTCAGCACTAAGGTTTGAACTACTGTAATACAGCAGTAGGGCACTGCCTCAACCCTAATACTATAGAGGGGAAGGGAGATAGAAGGGCAAGGTACAGAAATTCCTAGATATAATCATTAATATGCAGTGCTCTTTCAGGTCCTGAAATACAGAACCAGAATTCTGCTCAAAGGAACAGAATTTCACTGTCTAGTCAGTATACCATATAATCAGCACCACATTATATAAGTCATTACAAAAAGATGAGGTAGACAAAACAGAAAGACCAGGATGCAAAAGTAGTGAATGGGGCTTACTTGTTAATGAACTGTTCGAGGCCCTGCCTCCTTTCTTCAATGAAAGATTCCTCAAAGATTCCTTCATCTCCTCGGAAAGGGAGCTGCCGCTTTAAGGCTTTCCCAGGCAGTGGTGGTACTACAATCTGCAGGCAGATGCAAAATGTCAGCCCCATGGGAAAAGGAAAGAGAGCAAATGTGATGGTAAAGCACTGTATACCTCATTTCTTCATATTCTTTCTCTCTTTCTCTCTCTCTCTCTCTCTCTCTCTCTCTCTCTCTCTCTCTCTCTCTCTCTCTCTCTCTCTCTCTCTCTCTCGGGATCCATCTCAGGGCCTTGAGGATGCTAGGCAAATGCTCTACCACTGAACTACATTCCCAGACCCTGTGTACCTCATTTCTTATTAGGCACAGGGTCCATCCTGTCCCAAGTCTAGCAACTTGCAAAGGCTAAGACTATAAGGACAGTCAGAATGGCTCATATTGATACGACTCTTTTTGTGGGAAGATGATTTTTCTATCTCAAAATAAAGGAGATAAAGTCCAAGTACTCCTCACTTTCCTTAACAATCCACCACCATTCAAGAATTTAGCTAGGCCTTTCCTGACACTATATTTTACATTTTTAGTACCTACAGGGGTTAAGTTACACAACTTACTAGCCACTAACTGGAGTAATATTTTTTTAATTGTCCTAGCCAGGCACAATGGTGCATACCTGTAATTCCAGCAACTTAGGAAGCTAAGGCAGGAGCATTACAAGTCCAAGGTCAGCCTCAGCAATTCAGCAAGGCCCTGAGCAACATAGCAAGCCCTTGTCTCAAAATATAAGATAAAAAGGACTGGGGATGTAGCTCAGTGGTAAACTTCCTCTGGGCTTAATTCGCAGTACCAAAAAATAAACATTAAAAAAACTAAAATTATCCTAAACTTACTTTCTGTAAGTTTCAAAGGGTATCTCCAGCCCAAAAATATTGAGTTTTGGTAGATAAAAGTGTATTCAATGTCTCCATTCCATTCAAGATTTTATAGACTGTGCTTATGTCCTTTCAGCCTATGTAGATCTCCTTTGAAAATACCAAACAGGGAATAGGCCATACCTTACTATCTCGCTCCAGCTCATTTTTCAGCCACTCAAAGTCACTGTAGCGCCTCCGTACACAGGACTCTTTCAGCTTGAAGATAGGTAGGTTTGTCTATAGGGATGGAAGAATGAAAAAGAGAAGGTAAATAGGTGGCTACCATCAGAATCACTGGACAGGTCCAATTAAGAAATCTCCTATGGACCATGGACCTATAAACCTTCAAACCAACACCAGGTGAATACCAACCCTTACCACATACAACCATGTCACAATTGGTAATCAGAAGTCCTTTGCTGGTACTGGGGTGTAGTTTGCTGGTACCTAACATGCCTAAGGCCCTACGCAAAAAAACACTAAAATTAAAATGAAAAAATCACTGTTGTTTAGAATTTTTCCTATAAATAGACTTGCAGTCATATGTAAAAATGAGTTTTCACTGCATTTTATTATTTATAATAACAAATGTCCATCAACAAGTAACTGATTAAAAAATCATGGTATACCAGTACAGTGCAATACTATACAACCAAAAAAAGAACGTGAAAGATCTATGTGCCAGTATGGAAAAATACTAAGTGGTAAAATCAAGGTATGGGGGGGCTTGTCTCTATGTTTAAAAAGAGATATATATGTGTGTATTTATATTAACTCAAATTTTATGAAAATATACTGGTAATAGTGATTGGCTTTGAGAATAACAGAAAAAAGGGTTGAAAAAGCATTGTTCATTGTAAAATTTATCATGTGCACATATTATATTTTCCATTTAAAAATGTATTTAAGCTTCCTGTAAAGAGATAAGCACCTGCAAGTTATGCCTCCTTCCATCTTTCCCATTCAAATCTTTTCCATTCTATAAGTCCTACCTCAACCTTCACAATATCCAGGAAATCTTTCCCAGCAATAACAGATGAATATATTGGCATCTCTCCCCTCTGTATTCTTCTGACATTTCTGATATTTACACTTAAGTGTCACCTGACATACTATTTTATAAATCATGTTTGTCTTGTCTACCTAAAAATCATGAGCTCATCAGAAATCACGGATACTTCTGCATCTCCCAAAATGAAAGTTACTTAATAAATACTCAATTGATTAATAGAGACCCTGTGTATCTATTTATCATCTCCTTGCCTAGGAAATGCAGAAGAAATAGCCATTACATAAGATGGCTTACCATAACTTGCTAACTGGCATAAACTAGCTCATTCCCACATCTTAATCATTACAAAGATTCCCCAGGCTCTAGTGGCAACAGAAACCCCTGACAAACAAAACAACTGATCTTCACTCCCATCTACAAGTTCTAAATAGAAACATTCAACCACAAGTCCGGCATGGTGGTGCATGCCTATAATCCCAGCAACTAGGAAGGCTGAGGTAGGAGGATCACAAGTTCAAAGCCAGACTCAGCAACTTAGAGAGGCCATCAGCAAGTAAGTGAGACCCTGTCCGAAAGTGGGCAGGGGATTTGGCTCAGTGGTTAAGTAACACAGGTTCAATCTCCAGTACAAAAAAAAAAAAGCAAACACATTATTAATCTTGACCAGATTTCCTGCCAGTCAATTCAGGATCAGTGAATGGATAATGAAAGGAACTAGTTATTTCCTTTCTCCACAACTACCTATGTGCAAGAAAAGACCATCTCCCATCTCTACTGGTGAGTTACACTGTCCTTACTATAACAAGCTTTGTAGTCCTCAAGTCTGGAAATCACCTTTTCAGGATCCAAGTTTTATATAAGTCATTGAAAGTCAAATAACTAGCCAACTGACATAAATTACAACTCTGCTCAACATCTTCAAGGTTCAAGGAATGTCAATGGGTTAAAATGGAGTGAGAAACATGTAAAGTAATATTTCCTCATCCAAACCATTCTTTAAAAGAACAAATGAGTGGGGTATGGTGGCGCACACCTGTAATCCCAGTGGCTCGGGAGGCTGAGGCAGAAGGATCTCAAGTTCAAGGCCAGTCTTAGCAACTTAGCAAGACCCTGTCTCAAAATAAAATATAAATAGGGCTGGGGCTGTTGCTCAGTGGTTAAGCATCCCTGGGTTCAATCCCCAGTACCAAAAAAAAAGAATAAATGAGAAACTGAAAAATGGTTTCTTCAGAAAGGGGAATTTCTGCAGAGCAGAGGAGGGAGAAAGACTTAGTGTTTACAATATACCTTTTGAATTTTGTACCATGTACATGTATTAACTATTCAAAATAAACCCTTATAGGAAAAATTATCAGTCCTGTAAGAGAAAAGGCCCATTAGTATTATGTGATTCTATATTTCCACCAGAGTTCATTAGAAATACTGTGATTCCCCAAACAGTAGGACCTTTACTAGTAGGCTTTAATACAAGCCAACAAAGGACCAAATTTTAAAAAAGCTGAATAGATTCTTCCAAGGCACAGTCACAGGAACCACTACCGTTTTCTGGACTTCCTCCTTTGACTCACAAAAAAAAAAGTATTATTTCCCTACCCCCACAGGACAGTGACAATAATGCCCTTTCATTTCAACACCTACCCATCTAAGGAAGAGGTTACTACATACTAGGATAGTCCCTCAGCTCCAACCTACAAATTATATGAGGGAGGCAGGATTGTGTACTATAGGATATTGAGAGTCCTTTGGCTCTGACCACCACAAAACCAAGGGAAAGGAGAGAAAGAAGCAAAGTTCAAGTCCACAGGACAACTAATATTTAAGATGTTCCATATGTATCATGGGAGGCTACCATGAAACCCCTCAAGACCCCCCACTGGGGGAAGGATTCCTTCCTAAACAAAATGAAAGAGAATAGCTTCAGCAACATTTATTATGTGGGATTGGTTGGAGGTAGAAGGCAGTGGTAGAGCATGTATTTATTAGCAAGCATGAGGCCAGGGTTCAATCCCCAGCACCATAAAACAAAATAAAAATAAGTAAAAACAAATGATCTTATCAAATTTTTTGAAAAAAGGGGTTCAATAGAAACATCCAGCTGGTCATTGTGGCACATGCCTGTAACTCCAGCAACTTAGGAGGTCAAGGCAGAGAACCACAAGTTTGAGGAAAGTCTCAGCAGCTTAGTGAGAAGACCCTGTCTCAAAATAAAATTAAAAAGGGACCGGGGAGGTAGCTCAGTACTAGAGCACCTGTGGGTTCAATATCCAGTACTACAAAAAGAAAAAAAAAAGCTCATACAAACTAAGATGAGCAATACAATATTAATTCAAACTCACAGAACAAGGAGCCACCATCAATTCTATCATTATTATACAACTAGAAACTGGAAGGGTTGGGCATGATGACACCTGCCTTTTAACCCAACAACTTGGAAAGATGAGGCAGGAAGATCACAAGTTCAAGGCCAGCCTCAGCAGTTTATGGATGCCCTCAATAATTTAGCAAGATCCTATCTCAAAATAAAAATAAAAAGGAAAAAGGAAAAAGAAAAGTAAAAAGGACTGGGAATGTAGCTCAGTGGTGAAGAGCCCCATGGGTTCAATCTCTAGTAACAGAAAAACCAACTGTGGAAGGGACACTGATGATAAGGTTTGTGAGCAGAAAAATTTTACACATGAAAGGTTTCCAAATAAGTCTTGCCAAAGAGACTAAAGTGTAATGGAAAAAGCATGGGTTTCTACATGGGCTCAAATCCCAGCCATATTAATTATATTTATTTGAACTTAGGCAAGACACTTAAACTGCATGCCACCTTAGTTTCCCATTTGTAAAACGGGTGTTTTATAAGTTTCCCACTTATAAAATGGGTGCTATGTATTTGTGTGTGTGTGTGGTATTGGGAATAGAATCTAGAGGTGCTCTACCACTGAGCTATATTCCAGCCCCCTTTTTTGAGATAGGGTTCCACTTAGTTGCCAAATTTGTGATCCTACCTCAGCCTCCAAAGTCACTGAGATTACAGGTATGTGCCAACACACAGGGTTTTTTAAGGATTAAGGTTGAAACTAAAACTAGTTCAGGGTCTGGAACATAGTAGGCATTAGATGAACAGCCTCTGTTATTAGAACACCTAAGCAGACAGCTATTTCATCCATACCTCTTAAGCTCTTAGATAATATATCAAGGCAATGTCTCCAAAATCCCACAGCAGTCTTTATACTGAACAAGTCCAGCTCCCTCAGGTAATTATTTTCTCTACCAATTAATAGTTCCCTGCTTTTATCATGTTTTGAAGGACCTAAATTTCATTCTTCCCAAAAGAGATTATTTCAACTAGTTTGTATCTAGTTGGGCATGGTGGCGAATGACTGTAATTCCAACTCAGATGGTTGAGGCAGGAGGATCACGAGTTCAATGTCAGCCTCAGCAACTTAGCGAGGCCCTAAACAACTTAGTGAGACTCTGTTCCAAAATAAAAAAGTAAATTAAAATGGTTGGGGATTGGGGCTGGGGATATAGCTCAGTTGGTAGAGTGCTTGCCTCACAAGCACAAGGCCCTGGGTTCAATCCCCAGCACTGCAAAAAAAAAAAAAATGGTTGGGGATATGGCTCCGTGGTTAAGTGCCCCTGGGACCAATTCCCAGTACCCCCCCAAAAATCTTATCTATATAAATCTATAAGACTGATGTTTCTCATGCTCTGCAATTTACATTTCTTTCTTCAGTTTGGACTGTGCCAACTTGGAATTTGGAGATCATTTCTCAATGAGATTTCAAAGTCCGGGTAGGAGGCCATACTTTCTCATTCAATTCATTCACTCAAAAATGAAAGCATCATACTTTCAGGTCTTTCAATGCTGTTTTAGGAGGATGCTATTCATAGAGAATACTCTGGCTCTCTAGACTAGGAAGAAAATATAAGGAAAACTAGAAAATGGTTCTTGG
Organism: Sciurus vulgaris; assembly: GCF_902686455.1. Lineage (NCBI taxonomy): Eukaryota > Metazoa > Chordata > Mammalia > Rodentia > Sciuridae > Sciurus > Sciurus vulgaris. Next base: position 79,193,390 of record NC_136471.1, on the reverse strand, counting down.
ACTTTTCCACCTATAACCACTTCAACTGGGGTGGGGAGGAAAAACTTCAAACCATATACTCTATCTGCACATTCCAGCCTTGCACTGTAGACTAAGAACTAGAGAATAAAGTCCTCTGTAGTGCACATTGGAAGAAGTCACTTCTGGGGTAGTCCTGAAATGTCATGTATTAAGGCAACTACAGACCAAGGTCAGAATCCAAAAGGTTAATACACGACAGAAAAGACAAACAGTCATTCATACAAAGAGAACCCAAATGAGAGCCAACAAATATTGAAGCAAACATTCTGAATACTTCAAATCTAAAGGATCAGCACAGGATGAGAGCAGCAACAGACAATCCACCAATCCCAGTGCAGGGCCAGGTTCTCGGTGAGACTCAGCATGGGGTACCTGAGAAAACTTAAGCATAAAACATTTCTCTCTTTCAGATGTTAATCCTAGACAAGTCAGAGAAGTACTCAGTCTCAAGGAGATTCTATTTCTGCCTCCACAAGCCCACTGTATGCCCTTCCTGGAGTCTATTTCCCCTTTAATCCAAGGCTTTGCTTAGTCCCATCATCCCAGAGAGACCTCATTAGGAAGAAGCCCAGCCTCCTGCCCTCCCTCTTCAGACTGTTTTCCCACAACCTAGTTTAGTTACGGGACCCAGCGATATAACGCCTTGGCTTTCCATCCCCCAGCCCTTTTCCACCCTCCTTGTCCTTCCTTCTGTCAGTCATGATTCCTATCTACTTGAATTCCTCACTCTAATCTTTTTCCATCTTCCCCACTCTATCCAGCCATGCTTCACTTCTTCCTCGTGGATATTTGTTTTTCCTCATCCCGGTCCGATGTCCCCCTGAGGAGTTTCCTGTATCCTCGGGCCACAACCGAGTCTGCAGATCTCTCTCCAAACCTACTAAGCCCCTAACCCTCAAATGACCTCTTCAAGCGTCTTCTCCACCTTTAGTTGTCCCCATAGCAGCCTCCACCCCGCCCCCGCCCCGTCCTTCCTCAGCTGTCTCCCTCACCCCGTGACTCACCCGCATGCGAACCTCATAGGTGGTGAAGCGCGCACGGCCCACGCCCACCGTCTGTGGATTAAAGATGTCGATCTCCAGGAAGTTACTTGGCGGCCCATAAGCATCAGTCAGGTCTTGTGGCTTCGAGTTAAGGCGCCTAGTGTCAGCTACTGCCGTGTCCGACATCTTTCCGAAGGAGAGACTGGGACCGGGGAAGGGGGGGTGGGGGACAGAGGCCAGAGGAAGGAGCGCGCACGGCCCCTCCCGTTTGCAAAATAACCAGCCAACCTACAGACAGCGGCGCCGCGCACGCGCACGCGCACAGCACCCCAGCCACGGGCCCAGCGCCCTGCGCCCTGAATAGCGGCCACGCTGACGGCTGCACGTCCTGTACGGAGAAGGCCTCATTCAGGCTTCCGGGTGGCGTTTGTGGCTGCCCCGGAACCTGCATCTCTAGTACGCACCATCCAATACCCTGCGAAGCACCACAGACAGGCTCCGCCAATCCTCACTCCTCGACCCAACAAATTGTCTCATACCGTGTATCAATCAGGAATGGGCACTGCCTCACAAGCTAGCATCCTACAGTGATAGGCCAAAGCCCCGTGACCTGAATAAGTCCGGGTTTTCCGCGAAAATAGAAGGATGGTCTCTGGAGGGTGGGGTTCCAATAATAGTATCGAGAACCTAGAATGCAAAACCGTCACTTGTGACACTGATAGTTTCAATTCACATCAATTCATGCCACACACAATTGAATACTGAGTGAGCACTATACTGCCAGGAAAGTAGCCAACAGTTAGAATGGAGTAAACATAATTTCTCATCCTCACTTTTGGGCATATCTTCATCCTCCCCATGTTGCCACATAGAAGCTAATTCCAGGTGTACTCAGTATCCCATTCTCAGCATATATGATGGAATTTATTTCATACCTTTTATCTGTATTCTGCAGAACTCCATTCTTGGCAATGCTCTTAAGATTGCTTGCAACCCATAATGGCGATAGAATTTACATTTACATGAGAAAATCTATTAAAATATTGAAATTTATGAGACTAATTTACTAAATTGTCACCTGCCCACCCCACATTAAGGGGTAGACAGGCAGCAATTTAGGTCAGCTTTCTTCCTCCCTACACCTGCCTTTCTCAAAAAATATTTCCTATATCACTGATGTCTTAATTTCAACAAAGCACAAAGCACTACAATTTCACAATCAAGTTATTTAATTCAATTTAGCTGATATCTACTAAGCAACTACTTACCCGCCAACCACCATGCTAAACACTAAAGACGTAGAGTTAAATAAGAGTCCCTGCCCTCAAGGACTTTAACATTCTAGCAAGGGAGAAAAGTAAACAAAACTAATACAATGTCACAAATATAAAATAAGCAAATAGTCAAAGTAGAACAGAGGACATATAATTGGAGGAATTAGGAAAGGTTTCCTGGAGGAAAAAACATCTGTGTTGCTAGGCCTGCTGGGCCCCCAATAATTCCAGCTACTTGGGAGGCCAAGGCAGGAGGATTGAAAGTTTGAAGTCAGCCTCAACAATTTAGTGAGGCCCTGTCTCAAAATAAAATATAAAAAGGGCTGACATACCTCAGTGGTAGAGCACTTGCCTAGCACAGGCAAGGCACTGGGTTTGATCCTTAGCACCACATAAAAATAAATAAAGGTATTTAAAAACAAGGGCTGGGGATGTGACTTGGTTGAGCACCCCTAGGTTCAATCTCTGGTACTACAAAAAAACTTAAAAAAAAAAAAAAAAAAAAGACTGGGGATGTAGCTCCGTGGAAAAGTGTCCCTGGGTTGTGTCTTGTGTCCCCATTATCATGAAAAAAATGCTCAGTGATAGATGACTTGTCTAGCATGCATGAGAACCTGGGTTCAATCCCTAGGACTGCAAAAAGAAAGGAAGAAAGGGGGGGCAAGGGAGGGAGGGAGGGAGAGAAAGAGAGAGAGGGAGGGAGGGAGGAAGGAAGAAAAAATCTGACTTTAAAGACAAAGAAAAAATAGGAGTGAATGGGAAAGAAAAAAAAAGAAAATGGGGAAAGATAATTTCTGGCAGAAGAAGGAATGCAAAGTCCTTGTGATGAGAAATAGCAAGGTATTTTAGGCAGTTATCACCAGTTTGGATTATGTGATCAAAGTGTTTAAAGAGGGATGGACAAAGGAGAGGAATCCCTCAATATTAAACAAAGGATCTGGGTCTTTATGGTAGGTAATAGGGAGCCACTAAAGGATCTTGAGCAGGGAAATGACATGATCAGATTTATGTTTTAGAAGGATTATTTTGCAGGTAACATGGAAAATGTATTTAAATTGAATGTGACTACTTATGGAGAGTTATAATCAGAGTTATAATCAGGTGATGATGATGATGGGAGTGGAGAAAAGGGAAAAGATAGGACAGAGACTGAAAATAAAATAGGACATGTATTAGCTATGGTGATTATGGTGATAGTATAGTGTGTATAGTATATGCCATGAATTGAGGCTGCCTGTGTTTAATTAAACTCCTGCTTTCTGGCTGTATAACCTTGAACAAGTTATATGGTTTTCCTCATCTGTAAAATGGAAATGTTAAGACTAAAATCTACCTCTGGGACTGTTGTGAGAATTTGAGATAAAATACTACATGTGCAAGTCATTAAGTGTTTACTAACTTAGCTATTATTACTACTTGGAGGTGGGGGATAGGGAAGAAACTGCAAATGACCCCAAGGTTTCTGACTTACATAACTAAGTACTATCAATCAAAATTGGAACTACAGAAAGAGTAGTAAGTTTTGGAGGAAAGACATTGAGTTCAGTTTAGATAGATCAGGCTTGTTTGTAGGACATCCAGGTGAAGATGTCCACCTAACAGCTGAAAATACTTGCCTGAAGCTCCAGGGCACGGTCATGGTTAGAGATAAAGACTTGGGAGTCATCAGCTTATAGTACAAAAAGAAAAATGTGAAGAGGCAAGGACTGAAGGTTTAAAAGTTGGTGAGGTCATGCAGTTTTGGTGAGAGTGTGAATCCCTACAGTCTTTCTGGGGAACAGACTGGCAGTACATTTAAAAAAATTTTTTTTAACTTCAAGAAAACTTATAATGCTGGTTGTCATTGGAGAGCAGAATTAGGGAATAGGAATTTCAGATGGCAGAGTTATTTTTCTTTTATTATGTTTAAGTAATTTTTTAGTTTAAAAGTATATGAATGTTATTTACCAAAATCTTTGACTCACAAATTTCAGGTCCAATAATTGATCGTGAGAAAATAAATGGCTAATTACATAAAGATATCAGCATAAGGATCTTGGTAGGTTTTGGTTTTGTTTTTTTGTGGTACTAAGGATTGAACCCAGAGCCTCATGCATGCTAGGCAAGTGCTCTACCACTGAATTACATCCTCAGCCCTTTTGATATTTATTTTTTGAAATGGGGTTCTCACTAAGTTGACCAGGCTGCCCTTGAACTTGTGATACTCCTTCCTTAGCCTCCTAAGGAGGTGGAATTACAGGTGTGTGCCACTATGCCTGGAAGGATCTTGGTTTTATGAATAAATATTTTATTCAGTATTACTGTAGTCATTGTCTTCTAATTTGTGAAGTGGTTGTTGTTATGCTAGGTTTGAGATCCAGGCTGGTCTCCAACTCCTGGACTCAAGTCATCCTCATGCCTCTGCCTCCCTAAGTAGCTGGAATTACAGGCCCAGTTTGTGAATTTGTTTATATGACATGACATGTCTTATAAAGGGGTGGTAGTTTCTATTTTACAAGGCATTATATCTCAGTCACTTCCATCATAAAACCCAGTCTTGTATGTAAATGGCCAAATTCAGGATTCTCCTCTATATTCATTTAAAATAATGTTCAGGGCCAGGAGTGTAGCTCAGTGGGTACAGCAGGTGCTTACCATTACAAGGACCTGGGTTCAATCCCCAGCAACAAAAATAAAGTTCTACGCCTGTTGATATGGAATCATGTCTGTGAAAAAGTGAAAAAAGCTGATAAAAATATAGCATGGGGACTGGGGTTGTAGCTCAGTGGTAGAGCACTTGCATAGCACATGTGAAGCACTGCGTTCAATCTTCAGCACCACATGAAAATGAATAAAATAAAGGTATAAAAATATTATAGCATGATACCATTTATATTAATGCATATGATATATATATACATATATAGGTTATAGTGCTAGAGCTTAAAACTAGGGCCATGCACATGCTAGGCAAGCATGCTACCACTGAGCTACATGCCCACCCCCATACATGTAGTTTTATTTATTGTACTGGAGATTAAACCCAGGGGCCCTTTACCACTGAGCTATACCCCCAATACTTTTTAATTTTTCATTAAGAGACAGGACCTCATCAAATTGCTAAGGTTGGCTTTGAACTTGTGATCCTTTTGTCTTGGTCTCCCAAATATCTGGGATTACAGGTGTGCACAACTGCACCCAGCTCCATATGTGTGTGTGTGTGTGTGTGTGTGTGTGTGTATTTATATTATATATATATTATGTGTGTATATATTTATATATTTATATATGTTATATATGTGTATATATTTATATATTTATATTATATTTAGGTTGAACTCAGTTGAATTTTTTGTTTTTAATTTTTATTTATAATTTTCTAAAGAATATGACTCTTTTTTTCTGTGGATCAAGTCAAAGCCTCATACATGCTAGGCAAGCACACTGCCACTGAGCTACACCTCTATACCCTAGGATCCATCTTTTTGTATGTGTGTGTACTAGGGATCAAACCCAGGGTCTTACACTTGTCAGACAAGTGCTCTATCACTGACTTTTTTTTAACAATGGATATATATATTCTGTTATTTTTTTCATTTCTGTGGTGCTGGGGATCAAGCCCAAAGCTTATATTTCTTTTTTTAATCAGAAAAAAAAAATAAATAAAACTATTTCCAAAAATATTAAAGGGCAGACACAGGAAGAAACATTTATAAAGAGAGTGGTCAGAAAGGTAGAAAAGAGAACTAGGAGATGATAATGATCTGAAGGCAAGGGATGAAAAGTTTCCAGAAGGATCAAGTAGGTGGTTAACTGTTTACTACAGTAGAAAGGTCAAAAAAGATAAACCCTGAGAAATGTACCCTGGGTTTGACAATTACCTAAATGTGAGCAGCTTTAATAGAGCCCTGGGAGTAGAACCCAGATATAGTGGATTGAGAACTGAATCTGAGGAGAAGTGAAAACATTTAGTAGAGAAATTCTTTTGAGCAGCTTGCCTAAGAAAGGATTGTTGTAGCTAGAGGGCAATGCATTGTCAAAGACGGATTTGTTTGTTTGTTTGTTTTTAAGGATAGTAGAGATTGAAATGTGTTTAGCAGCTGGAGGGAATGATCTCATAGAAAGTAAAAATTTGAATTTATAGGTGAGTGAAAAGATAAGACTTAAAATCAAATAGCCTCAGGAGAATTGTGTAAGTTAAATTCACAATGAGGTGTAAATAACTGATCCTTGGTCTCTGAGAAAGGTTTGATAAGGTAGAAAAAGGAAAAGAGTAAAAGGTACTAGGCTAATTAAATCATTTGCAATAATAAGGTAATAACAGCTGTTAACAGTTGCCCCCAGACAGACAGACAGACACACACACACTTTTTGTTTTTCATGGGAGGCACACAGTTCACAATTACCAAGTGATATTGGCCAAAGCACAGTTATCCTTTAGACTTCAGTTCATCCCCCCACCACACACACACACAGGCACACATAGAGTAGCCAGTCAAATCTCTTGGCAAACAGGTGACATCAGAACTTTGATGTCTGTTGTCCCTTCTATTGCATTCCCTTGACCATATTTATTCTATGCCAAAAGGAGTCAAGAAGCGGGAAAAATGAGAAATAAAGATTTAGAATTCTTATATTGGATGGGATCTCTTTAGTTTGTTATCCTGTCCACAGACATACACCTATCCATCTTCCTGCCCTTAAATTTTTCCCTGAAGGAGATTTCACAACCTCTGAATTAGTGTTATGCAATCATACCTACAAGAATTTTTTTCTATACTCTATTCAGACTATCCCAAGGAAATGGTCAATCAAAAGTCCCTGGAATTTGGGTGTTTGTGTTATTAGGAGCAGAGGACTGGAACTACAGTCTGGGTATAAAAAGAGTTAATGCAATAATGAAAACAAAAAACAGCATTCATATATATACATTCTGTATTCTAGGGGATCTAGAGTTTAGCTGCCTTTCTATGGAGACCCCCCTTTTCCACACACACCTATCCAGCTGCCTCTTACCATTAGTGACTTCCCTTCTTCCCTTCATTTAACCCTAATTTCACCTGGCGCCTCCCTGGGGATAGTCTCTACTTTCAGCTAAATCCCGTCTGAAAGTTGTCAGTTCCCTCCCTATGTTGATGAAAAGCTCTTTAAACATTCAACTTGTCTACTTAAGTTGGTGATTGTATTTATGTTACCAAAGTATCTCTGGATTGCCTAGGGGTGAGGACAATCTGGGAAACAGTGGAGTGACCTAAGTGTATGAGTATCTGTGCATGTTTATGGAGGTTGCTAAAGACCTAGGCCATCAGCTGACATGAGTTTGGCCTCCAGCTTCCACAGAGGTATTCATAAATTATATAATTAGTTATCTAGTGACAGTAAGACCTGGAAAGATAATAATATTGTAATTAGCCAGGCTTCTTCCCTTAATAAAAGCTAACATTTATTGAACACTTAATATGTGCCATGCTCTATTTCAAGCACTTTATATATTTCAACTCAATAAATCCTCAAAACAGGGGCTAGTGTATAGCTCAGTGGTACAGAACTTGCCTAGCATGCATGAAGCCCTAGGTTCCATACCAGCACCACATAAAAATAATCTTCAAAATTATCCTATGACATAGGTACTATTTTTTCCTGTACTGGGGATTGCACCAAGGGGTACTCTACTACTGAACTACTTCCACAGCCCTTTTTAGTTTTTATTTTGAGATGGGGTATTATTAAATTGCCCAAGCTGGCATTAAATTGTGTTCCTTCTGCCTCAACCTCCCAAGTTACTGGGATTATAGGCATGTGCCACCATGCCTGGGCATAGGTACTATTTTTATGTCTGCAGTATACTGATAAGGCACAGACACATTAAGTAACTTGCTCAAAATTACACAGCTAATAAATGGCAAAGTTGGGATTTGAATCCAGATAGTCTGATTTTTGCCCAAGCTTTTAACATATATCTCAGAGAAAAATATGTCACCTAAAGCAAGGAAGAGAGGGTAAAAACATCAGGAAAAAAAAGAGAGAAAGAGAAAAATGCTTGCTGTGGGAAGAGGTAGAATGATACTAACAACTGCTTGGTAACATTCTGGTATAAACTGCCTACTGCTGCCTGGATATTTTTCTGTTTGGTCTTTAGCCTGAAACTGTTTTTGTTGAATTCTGTCTCCTTAACAACTATGAGAACTTCAAGCTTATTTTATTTCTGCCCATCCTTCAAAGCCCAATGCAGTTTCCATCTCCTCCATAAAGCCACCATATTCATCTAGTCTACAGTAATCTGTACTTAAAAATTTTTTTTACACTTATTGTCTGTAATGTTCATTTGGCTCTGACCCACATTCTTAGCCTTCTGTGCATATATGTCTCATCTTACAAACCATATTGCAAACTCCCTAAGGAAAGGGACTAAAACTTATATTTCTCTTGCATCCTCCATAATTTCTAGCACTGCGCACAGCAAATAATAGGTACTCAGTAAATATTTGTTGGTTGACTGATTGACTAGAAAAGGTTAGAGACTGCATCAAATCTTGGTTAACTCCCACATCATTTAGCGAAGAACTATGAGCTCACTGTGTACTCAATAAGATTTAATAATATTAGAAAATAATTCCCAAAAAAAGCTTTACAGAGTTTCTACAGTGTGCAGAGAATAGTACTATGTGAACAGAAATGAAATAGAAGACAGCTTCTAACTTTGAAGAGCTTAGCTTGGTTCTCCATGAAGTTTTTCTTACTACTACTTCAGTGCACACCATCCCCTTTCTCTGAATACTTACTGCATTTTTTTAAAACTGGGGATTGAATCCAGGGACACTTTATCACTGAGTTACATCCCTTGTGGTTTTTAGGTTGTTGTTGTTATTCTGAGTCAGGGTATTGCTAAATTGCTGAGACTGGCTTTGAAATTTTGATCTTTCTGCCTGTGCCACCAAGTAGCTGCACTGTGCTAGGCTCCTGTTGCATTTGAAGTCAGGACCAGGTATCACTCAATCGTTTGATTTCCCTCAATTTTATTGTGAACTCCTCCAAGGCAATGAGTGGCACTGTGCTGGAAACAAAACAAAATCACAGTATTGGAATGGTCCTTAGAGCCTTCCCTATAGTTAAGCTTCCTACCCAATACCCAATGCAAGAATCCCTTTTGCAAAAGCCTGGGCACAGTTCTTATTTAACTCTTATGTTTTCAGTGTCAGAAATTAAGTGAAATAGGAAACACAGGAAGAGAAGTGGGTTCAGAGGCAAGGCAATGGATTGGAATTTCACTACATGCAGTTTAATAAAATTGTTGGATAACCAGGCAGAGACTACTAGCTGAAATGCAAATCTCAACCTGAGAGAATAGGTCAGGCTGAAGATAGATTTGGGAGTCTTGGGCATGGAAGTAGTAGTTGAAATGCTAGGATTAAGACTGCCAAGGATGGCTAGGGGTGTAGCTCAGTGCTAGAGTCGTTGCCTAGCATGTGAGAGGCCTTGGGTTCAACCTCTAGAGCTGGAGAGAGAGAGGAAGAAGTGGGAGACTGCTAAGGACATAGTCTCTGAGAAATCCTCCACTTGGAAAATGAAAGGAGAAATCAGTGATGTAGGAGAACAATGGGAAGGCAAAGAAGAGATTGGTCATCAGAGTCAATGGATCAATGGAGGAGGAAGCAGAAAAATTAAAGAGTGGGACTGGGGGTATAGCTCAGTGGTAGAATATTTACCTTGCTAGAGTGAGTTTCTGGGTTCTATCCCTAGCACCACAAAGAAAAAAAAAAAGAAAAGTTTAATTTTTGGAGATTAAGAAGCCAGACCTTTGACTTTTGTTGTTGGTGCTGGAAATGGAACTCAGGGCCTTAAGCATACTAGGAAAGTACTCTGATACTACCTACATTCTCAGCCCCAGCCTTTTTATTTATTTATTTCATTTTTAAAATTTTTGTTCTTGTTAGTTGAGACATGGTCTTGCTAATTTGCCCAGGCTGGCTTGGAATTTGTGATCCTCCTGCCTCAGCCTTCTGAGTCACTGGGATTACAGGCACATGCTACCACTCAATGCCTGGTTTATTTTGCTCATTTTTTTATTCCTAACACCTAGCACAGTGCCTGGTTTAATACATGTTTGTTAGATCAATGAATGAATGTACACATAAATTATAGATACTGCTACAATCAGGAGGTGATAGGGAAAAGTAGACAAATTAGACTTTTTTTTCTCTGAAGCAAGAAGAGACTCAATGCTGATATAAACATTAAGATGGAAAAGAAAGCAGTTGAGGTCTATGATATCCACACCCCAAATATGAAGCAAGTTCATCTAAGAATCTCTCACACTTTCTATTCTAAGTATGAAGACAAGAATTCTCAATAGATAACACCTGGAAACCCTGGAAAAGCACATACCCACCAACATGCAAACTACCTGATGACTCCAAAGAATTAACAAAAGGAAGATTTCCAGAGGGCAACTGGAATTTGAAGTAAGGGATGAGCATGGAGTAAGTTTCCTATTTTTTACTTTAGCCTGAGGACAGGCTGCAATCACTGGCCAGACTACCAAAACTCCTTTTGGAAACCAACTTTTTTTTTTTTTTTTTTTTTTTTTGCGGTCCTGGAGATTGAACTGCGAGGCAAGCACTCTACCAGCTGAGCTATCTCCCCAGCCCGGAAATCAACTTTTTAACCCGAAGAACCAGAGAACAGAGTATGGGACAACCACAGTGCGAAAATGAGGGGAAACCTCAGAAAGGAGAGACTCTGAGGTCAGGTGCATGCCTGTAATCCCAGTGACTCAGGAGGCTGAGGAAAGAGGCTCACAAGTTCGAGTCCAGCTTCAGGAGCTTAGTGAGGCTCTAAAAAACTTAGGGAGACCCTGTCTCAAAAAAAAAAAAAAAAAAAAAAAAAAAAAAAAGCTGAGGATGTAGCTCAATGAGAAAAGGAGTTCTAAATTATTGTATAAATTCTTTTCAAGGTATATCCTGAACCATGAACACATAGAGTAGATTCAAAGCAATTTCCATTAAGACTGAGGTGCTACTCAGTGCAGGCAAGGTAGAGTGCATTTTGAATCTAACCAAGCTGATGGCCTGCTGAAACCAACATATTCATACTGTTCAGAGCACATAACAAAATCCAGGAGCCCCTCAACATAGCATGCACAATGTCCAGGAACTCCTGTAAAATTAATCCATAAAGAATCAGGAAAATGTGACCCGTTCTCAAGGGAAAAGACAATTAAGGCCAACCTCGAGGTAATGATGTTTAATGAGGAGAGAAAAATGCCCTGGTGATAAATGAAGAAAAATGAACCTTCAACAGAAAATGTGAAAAAGAACCAAAAGGAAATTCTAGAAATGAAAATATAAAATCTGAAAGGAGAAATTAACTGGATGGACTTAATACCACAATGAAATAACAAAGAATTCAGAGAACTTAAAGGTTATTATGCCTATAATCCAAGTGATTCAGGAGGCTGAGGCAGGAGGATCAGAGAGAAAGCTCAAGGCCAATTTCAGCAATTTAGCAAGACCCTGTCTCAAAACAAAACAAAAAGGTCTGGGGATGAAGTTCAGTGGCAGAGCACTTGGTAAATATGTGTGAAACCCTGGGTTTACTAGATACCACAAAAAATGTTACAGTAATAAAAATGTCAAATCTGAAGAAGATAAAGAAAGGATGGGAAAAAATTATGGACTTAGCTTTTCACAACTGTAGGATAACACCACAGGTCTAAAATACATGTGATTGCAATCCCAAAAGGAGGAGAGTAAATGGGTGAAAACATTCTTTGAAGCAATTATGATTGAACACTTCTCAAATTCGGCAAAAGACATACATTTATAGATTCAAGCTCCGCAAAGCTCAAACAGAATAAATATGAAGAAAACTGCACCTAACTGGAATCATAACTAATCTGCTGAGAACCAACAATACAGAGAAAATCCTGAAAGCATCCAGAGAACAATGTTGCATAGTCATCTCAGGAACTATGGAAACTAGAAGACCATGGGAAAACATCTCTAAATTCTTGGGAAGAAAAGTACTGTCAACCTGGAATTCGATGTTAAACTACAATTACCTTTAAGAATGAAAACAAAATAAATACATCTTTCAGATAAAAGTCTCTTGATGGGCCTGTGGTGCATGCCTATAGTTGCAGCTACTCAGGAGATTGAGGCAGGAGGATAGCCTGAATTTAGGAGTTCCAGAGAAGTTTGCACAACATAGTGAGACCTCATCAGAAAAAAAAGTTTCCCTCGTGTTCATAAGTCTTTACATTTACTACTTTCTCTGTTTGAAACACAAAGACACTTCCCTAGTCTCTCTTGTATTTTCAGTTTGCTAACTCCTCCTGTTCATTCTTCACATCCAAGTTTAGATGCCACTTGCTCCAGAAAGCCTTCTTGATCCCCCAAGTGTAGTTTAGAGATCTCCTCTTTTATATACCTATGATACCCAGTATTTCCCCAATCTTAGCACTTAGCATGTTGTGTGTAATTGCTTGTTTGATAACCCGTGAACTCCCCTGAACTACATGCTCCATGAGAACAAGCACTTTGTTTTCCTTTTTAGTGTATTAACAGTCCCAAGCAGATAAAAGTCACTCAATTAATATCTACTGAAATAAATGAGAGAATGTCTATTTCCAAAGTATTATTTTTTTCTACTACACCAGGTTGCCATAATAGAGAGGGATGTCCTGACATTACTATAAGATTCACTGCTATTATAGCCTCTTAAATTTTATGGGGAAAACTATCATTGATTGAAAAATTACAGCTTTCATTGAACTATCATTTCCTTCCAATTGCATAGGCAATTACCATTCTGGGACAATCTACATGCGCTTCACAAAGATCTTTGATATTTAATGCTTGTGCAAATTCTCATTTTTATATCACTTCAAGATAGATGGCTAACAATACAGAAACAACTACGTATGGTAGATACAACTGAAAGAATCCTATACGGGGGCTGGTGTTGTGGCTCAGTGGTAGAGTACTCACCTAGCATGTGTGAGACACTGGGTTCAATCTTCAGCACCACATAAAAATAAATAAATAAAGGTATTGTGTCCATCTACAAATAAAAAATATTTTTAAAAAAGAATCCTATACAGGCACTAAAATTATATTTATGAAGTCCTGTGATTATTTGAAAACGTGTATCTGTTAAATCAGGAGGAAACAAAACTATATGTACAATGTGATTACAATGATGTTGGGTTTTTTTTAATCCATTCAGAAGGTAACTAAACAGTATTGGAAAGAGACATACCAGAATACTGAGCCAGGCACGGTGGTTCACATCGATAATACCAGTGACTTGGGAGGCTATGGCAGGAGGATCATGAGTTTGAGGCTAGCCTCGGCAACTTAGTGAGACCCTGTCACAAAGAAAAGACCCACCATTATGTGCAATTATAATATGCCAATAAAAATCATGGAAAAATAAATAAACAAATAATTTAAAATTATAAAAATAAAATCAAATGGGCTGGGAATGTAGCTCAGTGGTAAAGTAACTCTGGGTTTAATCCCCAACACTAAAAGGAAAAAAGAAAGTTCTGAAATACATTTTCTAGTAAACATGTATTGCTCCTACAGTGGGGGAAGGGACTTTGTTTTTTAAAAGTTTAAAGCAAAAACACTCAGGGTAGGTACAGGGTCCCTGGTACACCAAATCACAATCCCAAGTCAAACAGGACTGTTTTTAAGCCTCTTTTCTCTTTAACTTATATCTTAATGGCCTGATATCACTTACAGATTAACAGAGCACATGATCTTCTTGAAGGATGCTATAAGACTGGCCCCAGAAAAAGAAGAAAGGGGATCAGCAGTGGAAACTGCCAGAGGCAGAGGGAGAAAAGGACTAAGCAGAGATCAGAGAAAGTAAACATAAAAGAACAGGAAATGGGAGGGGGAAGGGAAAGACAAGAGGATAGGTATACTTTCATATATGAAGGCCCATATGAAAAAAAGTAGCTTGTAATGGATTTTTATGACAGGCATAGCTAGCATATTTTTATGTCCTTTTATTTTTGTCTGTATTGAGAGTGTATTTGTTGTATTGAGAGTGCCTTTGAGTCTCTCCCTCTTATTCCCAGGGGCAGGCTGTATATTTCTTCAGCCCACATGTGCTGTCATATCTGCCTGATACTGCCAGGAAAGATCAACTGGACACTACATCTGGACATTCTGGAGCCGACTCCAGGAGCTAATTGCGTAACCACATGCCTATCTATGTGAGCTATAGATTTTGCAGGCTATATGAAACAGCCAGGAACCTTCTGGTGATAAAGGAGATCTGGATGGGGATTCAGGGAGCCCCACAGGCATTTACGGAAAACAAGAAAGTACATCAGTTCTCTCTGGGTCTAAACCCCATTTGTGACACACCACCCAACTAACTGAACAATGCTGACTCAGCCAAGACCATTTTTGTAAGATGTTTGTACTTTTATGTTGACTTTATGTATAACTCTGTCATCTTCAAAGCTTTCGGTGGGCAAGTGAAATGGTTCATGGAGGATTTTAGTTTAATACATGTCAAGTGAGGATGTTGGGATGAATTTCTACATTGTTTAAGTATAGTTATTTTCCAGAAAGATAGGCTTTCTAAAAACCTTGTCTTTTCAGTGTGATAATTCATCTTTTTGCAGGGAGAGGGTACTGGGAATTGAACCTAGGGCCTCACATATACTAGATACATGCATGATCCTTTTATATTTTGAGTCAGGGTCTCACTGAGTTGCTAAGGCTGGCCTCAAACTTATGATTCACCTGCCTCAGCCTCCCAAGTAGCTGGATTACAGGCATGTGCCACTGTGCCCAGCTTGATAATGCATCTTTTAACCTATCCAGAGGCCAAGAACAAGGAGATTAACCTTAAAAGAATGGCACATAAGAGATTAAAAACAAGATTTCAGCATTACCCATTGACCTTCAGAGGGTGGACACAATTTCCTTAGAGCTCCAACAATGTAACTTGTAATATAAATGATTATAGCTTTCATTACCATATGCCTGTGTCTTGTACCATCCAATATGGGTGCCACAAGCCACAAGTGGCCAAATTTAAATTAAATGAAATCCAACTCCTCAGTTGCATTGGTCACATTTTAAATGTTCAATGGCCATGTGCAGCTACAGGCTAATTTCTTGGACGGCATAGATATAGAATAATCCCATCATCACAGAAAGTTCCACTGAACAATACTGTGAATCTAGACTCTCAGGATGATAATCTGCAGGACCAGACATTTCTGCATTTGCATGTAAAATGACATTTTTTTTCTTACTCCTGGTGGACTCTTTGCACTAGTGTGCTCAGTGACACAGGAATGTAAGGCAGTGTGAGAGATTTAGAAGCCCTCTTGCCACAATTTTAAAAGTGAAATTTCTTTAGGGAAGAGGCTGCAAGTGTAATTCACTCACAGGGCACTTGCTTAGCATGGGTGAGGCCCTGGGCTCCACCCCCAGTACTGAAACTAATAATTAATAATAATTATTTAGGGAATCACTTAATAAAATGCAGAATATTCACTAAATGAAATAGAATACAGCAGTTAAAGGGAATGAACTAGTTTTATCACTAAGGATAGACCTCAAAAACATTTCGTGTGAAAAAAGCAAGTGACCAAATATAATCATTTATGCACAGAAAAGCAAAGAAGATTGCTATGACTTGAATGTGTTCACCAAAGTTCATGTGTTGGAAATTTAACCCCCAGTGCAACAGTGGGATCTTTGAGAGGTGATCAGGTCATGCGGGCTCTGCCATCGTGTGCGTGTGTGTTACTGGGGATTGAACCCAGAGGGGCCCTCTACTACTAAGCTACATCCCCAGTCCTTTTTATATTTTATTTTGAGACAGGATCTTGGTAAGTTGCTTGGGGTGTGGCTAAATTGCTGAGGCTGACTTTGAACTTGCAATCCTCCTGTCTCAGCCTCCTGAGTGCAGGGATTACAGGTATGCACCACTGTGCCCAGCTTTTATTTTTTATTTAGAAACAGAGTGTCACTAAGTTGCTTAGGGCCTTGCTAAATTGCTGAGGCTGGCCTCAAACTGGCAATCTTCCTGCCTCAGCTTCCCAAGTGTCTAGGATGACAGGCATGCACACCACACCCAGCTGTAGTGTATTTTTTCTAAAGGTCTGGAAGAATACTTATCAAACTCATGACAGTGGTTACTTCAGGGAGGAAGGGGAAAGTCTATGTTATAAGGGTCCAAGTGGACTTTTAAGTTTTTTTTCCATAGTGTTCTATATTTTTAAAGAAACATATTCATATATTGCTTGTATGATTACAATTACTAAATCAGGACACAAATTGGTAAATGCAATACGAACATAAATATGAAAAATAAGGGAAGTAAACAAAAGTTTAATGATGGTTTTTTAAGACTGTAGGATTTTAAGTAATTATTTTCTCCTTTTCTGCTATTTCTAAAGAGTCTTTCATTTTGTGCCTGTAATGTTTATACAATAAAATTTTTGAAATATAAAAAGTAAATCTGGCTTTATGCTGCTGACATAGTTATATTATTGCATATTAGGTGTAGTCCTTAAGAGGCAATTGGCTCTGGTACATAATTAGTGCCAAAAATAACAGCTTGACATCATGTATGTAAAAAATTTTAATCTTCCTTGGTGACAGTCTCCAAAATTCAATTGGTCAATATAAAACCCTATTCTGCAGCTAATTCCTACTGGCAGGCAGAGTGGGACACTACAATTCCTAAAAACAGAGGTTCCTTTGGAATATTTTGAGACTTCCCTTCTTATGCCCAAGATGCATGACTGGTTATGAGCTTTGTAAATTGTTCAGATAAAAAAAAAACCCTTCTCTGTTATGGAATTCAGATCCAAAGCCTACTTCCTAGGAAAAACCTGGTTTCACCTGTAGCACACCTTCATGGGGATATGAGATAAACTTCTATGCAGGCAGGCAACAACACTGGTCAGGCTTCTCAACTTTCAAGCCAGAATGGTAACTGTGTCACCAGACCACCTGTTCATCTGGCTTCCAAAACATATGGATCCTACCTCAGTCAACAACAGAGCATACCAATACTTCTGGCTTTCATCAGGGAATAAATGTAGTTGGCTTCTGAGGTCCTGTCAAAAGCCTGGTTATGAGAAGAGATATTTATGGAATATATTGTAAGGGACATTCTATCCATCCACTCCTTTAGGTGGCATTTTAAGTTGTGTCCTCAGATCAAGTTAGAACACCAGAAGGTTACATGCCTGAACCATCTGAACTCAGCCCCTGTAGAAGTGTTTTAATGTTACACCCTTGGCTTTTAGCCAGAGTAGTTACGAGAAAGTAATATGGAAATCTCTTCTGTGTCTGTTATGAAACTGTTACTGAGGACATTGTCCCTTATGTTAATCCCACATGAGATATTTCTTAAGAAATTTAGTGCCAGCAATGTAGCTGTTAAAAATATAATTATGGAAGACTAAATATGAAAACATGTTTATGATATGTTCATGGAAAAAAGAACACAAAATAGTATATAGACTCTAATTACAACCATGTAAAATAATATGTGTCTGTGGACAAGGATTGAAAGTTGATATGCAAAGATGAAAATTGTATAAGGGCAAGGGGATTGTGTTTTCCCCCACCCCCAATTTTTTTTTGTTTCTTTGCTCTAGTCCTGTCTTTTCAATAGGGGGAGAAAAGAATTTAGTAACAGGAAAATCTCTATCTCTCGAGGAATGCTATGCTTCTTTCTTGCGGATAACAAGACTTAGGTAATTTACTGTATTTTACTCCTTCCCTTGACTACCCTAAAAGGTGAGTTTAATGTTCAGTCATTGCATATTAGCTTCCTCTTCCCTTCCATGCATCTGATATTCTATTTCTATAATCTTACAACATTTGTAATCTTCTTTTGATAAGGTGCTTCAAATACCTTGTAGTAAGAGGCAAAATGCAAAGCAGTTCCCCCCATTTAAAATTATACACAATCACAGTAAATTGAAAAAAATATAAGAAAGGAAAATGAAAAGCTATAACCACCATTACCACTTTTTGACATTTCTTCCTATCTTTTCTCAATGTATTTTAACACAAATTATGAGTATATAGTATATAAACTCTCACACCCAGCTCTTTTCCTGCAAATTTAATAACATGAGCATGTTTTAGTACATTGTAAACTTCCAGATTTTTCCCAGGCTTCAGAAAGGACTGAAATGCTGGGCATTGAACAACACCAGGCCTAGGCAAGCACTCTAACACTGAGATATAACCCCCAGATCTTTTTTTCCTGATTTGGGGGGTGGGCAGGGAAAGACTCTTTGGTAAAAACATTTTGGTAAAAAAAAAACCTGGTTAAAAACTGGGTGTCACAGTATATGCCTGTAATTCCAGAAACACTAATCCCAGCAACTCAGAGACTGAGGCAGAAGGATCACGTGTTGGAGGCCAAACTGTACAACTTAGGGAGACCCTGTCTCAAAATAAATTAAATTAATGATTGTGGCTATAGCTCAGAGGTAGAGTACTTGCCTCTCATATGCAAGAAGAAAAAAAAAACTGTGGTAAATATCATGCCAGTAGGACTTTCAAAGGTTGGAACCACCAAGGTTCATAGGAAGCTTATAGAGGAAGCTCAAAGGACCCTCAAAACCTAAGAGATGAAACATTGTGGAAGTTCTTCATGCAGGGGTCCAGGACTGAATTTGTGTGGATGTAAAGTTTAAGCTCAGGACAGCCTAAATACTAAAGGACCATGTGGAGTATAGCACCCAGATTGGAGATCACAGAAAGTAGCATTTTAGAGCTAGAAGAGACTTTGAAGATCATCCAATATATCATTCTCATTTTACAAATGAAGAAACCAAAGCCAGAAGAGGGGAATTGACTTAATAGGCTTTGAAGTCAGGATGACTAGGTTTTTATCTCTACTGTACTTCACAGTAACTCTAGATCATTTACCCTAAGTGTCACTTTCCTTTGTGAAATGAAAATAAGTAATAACATTAAGCTTATTATACACATGTAGATTAAATCAGACAATTTATGTAAAGCACTTAGCACAGTGTCTAACACAAAATTTTAAAAAAGTGTTACTTATTGCTATTAGGGTTAACTATTATTAGTCAACAGAATGACAAAGCTATGACAGTGACTTAATCTCCTAAAAATCTAGTACTCTTTTCACTACAATGGACTGACTTCCAGAGTTCAGAAAGAACTGAAAGTTGCCTCAAACTTAGCTTTGGTACCAAGTCAAATCTATTCAGGGCTAAAATCTGAGTCTTTCAGTCTAGGGCTTCACTTTATGTGAAAGTGCCTAGCTGGTCTGGTGTCTACAAAACAGGACTTTGAGAAATGCTTATTAACCAAAAAGATTTTTAAAAAACAGACAAGGTTGAGAAGGTGTTTTCTTAAGACAAGGACTAGAACTCTTTCACAGAAACACATGGTAAATGACTAATGGAAGAGGGCAACCAAAAATATGCGTATTCCATACACATCTGGGAAGATCAGGGACAAGTGGAAGTGGTGCTTTCTGAGAATCCTGGGATTTTTCTCATTATTATTTATGTCCACCACTGCATCTTTCCCTGTGGTTACCAGAAAAAAATTCTGTAAAAATTCTAGGTGGGGGTTGTATGTCTTCTCAGAGCTGGGCAGGGTAACAAAGAAGTGGAGAAATGTCTATCTCAATTCAAATTAATAGAGCCGGTTTGGCAGCAGGCTTGGGGGGTGGCACCCAGGTAGAAGAGTGGGTGGTGGCAGTGAAAGAGGCAAGAGAGCCAAACCCCTATGACCTTCAAGAGGAAAAAAACAAGTGGTGAATGGGAAGCCATTTGAGAACATATACTTTAGGGTTTCAAGCTGGGAGAAAAGGCTGCACCTACCATATCCTGTCACATATGTTCATAGTTCATGACAGCAGTGGTTTTCTGGGGGCCTCCTGTTAGTCTTCTTTCCTGAGCAAAGTCTCTTCTATTAGGGCTGGGGATAGCTCAGTTGGTAGAGTGCTTCCTCATAAGCACAAGGCCCTGGGTTCAATCCCCAGCACCGCAAAAAAAAAAAAAAAAATTTCATAACAAAGTCTCTTCTATTTTCCAAGGTCACCTTGCTGACTCTGTTGTCTCGACTGACATGTATCTAACACTCCCATAACAATGAGGTGAGTTACCCTGACCGCTCCAGCTTTAAAGTCATGGTGTTTTTACCACCCACCAGTCCTTTTGCCCACTCTCCTAAAACATCTGGTCCTATGGCTTATGATCATTTTTAATCTGTCCAAGATTTCAAGATATACTTTCATCTTGTGAAGGCTCAACAAACATCTGTTGATTGATGTTAGAGTCTATAATCTAGTGGGGGAGACAATATACCCTCATGAAATGGGAAGCTATATAACCACAAGCAGAAAATTAAATATAAATGGAGTTCCTAGAGGTTCAGGAGGTGCAAAGTTGATAAGTGATCTGTCAGGTTGGGCTAGTTGGGGAAAGTTTCCAAGAACATGTAAGTTTTGAGCTTTGAATTGGAAATTTAAGGAGATGATGGACATGAGTTAGTGAAGAGGTGGACCTTTTCAAACAAATGCACAGAAACAATGCAAGATATAACTCAAGCTAGGACAGGTGCCTGCCCCACCCTGCCATTTCCCCATCTCAGCAACTCTCCATGATCTGCCACCACACCTGTTTCAGTTAGAAGAGAGTGCCTTGTAACTTAGTGCCCACCAGGTTCTCTCCTACCAGTCTCTCTCCTCTACTGAATTCACCACTCTAAAAGGACTTACTTGATGCACCATGTAGGTGATTGGTAGACAACAAACACAAGTTGGAGAAGAAGAACAAAGGAATGTATAGAATTAAGATGGTTATTTTACCATGGGAAGGCTAATAGCACTGGGAAGGCCCAATGCGCTGACACTGCTGAAAAGTCCTGGTTGCATGGATATCCTTTCTCACCAGAAGAAGGCCTCAACATCGCAGATTGTGTATCAGGGAATACTGCAAAAGGTAGACAAGTTAAATTACAGTTCCTGCCCCTAGAAGCTTGCTGTCTAATAGGAAAATCAGAATATGGACAGGTGGAGATTACATGATATGTTTATTTAAAAGTTGTTAAATGTCTAAGTGTAATATCATTTGATTTCTGATCCCTTTCATTCATTCATTCCACCAACATTTCTTGTCTACTGTATGAGCCAGAGTTGAAGTCACAGAGATACATAAAACATGTCTCTGCCCTCAAGGAGCTCAGTTTATTGGGAGAAACAGAAAGATAAACAGTATGGTTTGCACTATATAACCTGAGCCTGCCCAAGGTGCTTAGGAACACAGTAAAAGGAGAACTAATTGCACCTGAGGGGAGATAGAGAAATACGAATAGGAGTTTTACACAATAAGAGAATTGAAGAAGGGATTACAAGAGTGATGACATTACAGGATGCAGTGTATGAAAGGGTATGGCATTTCTAGGGAATAGTGGTAAACTCTGGCTGGTGGGAATATTGTGCTTAAGCAAAAGATGAGGCAAGAAAGGTGTGAAGCGACCTGAGTATGAAGAGACTTGCCAGGGAGCTTGAACTTTACTACATAGGAATGCAGGAAATCAGAGGAAGTATTAAGTAGCAAAATTAAATGATCAAATGATCACATAGAAGCGATACGATCCCAGTTCTCCTGCCTCCTAGGTCATTCTTCTATCTCCTTGAGCAAGTCACTTTTGAGTATTATTAGCGTTTTCATCTACAAAACAGGGATAATAGTGGTACCTACCTCATAAGATTGATGTGAGGAGTAAACGAGCTAACATTGGCAAAGCACTTAGCACAGGGACTGACACACAAGCCCTCCATAAATTTTAGCTGTAATTACCAGGCACGTGTTGTTGTTGTTGTTGTTGTTGCTTGTTTGTTTGTTTTGTTTTTATTTTTGGTACTGAGGATTGAACTCAGGGGCACTGAACCACTGAGCCACATTCCCGGTCTTATTTTGTATTTTAGTTAAAGACAGGGTCTCACTGAATTGCTTAGGGTCTCGCTAAATTGCTGGGACTGGCTTTGAGCTTGCGATCCCCCTGCCTCTGCCTCCCCAGTCGCTGGGATTACAAGTGTGCACTACCGCACCCTGCCCAGGCATGCTTCTTAGAAGCACCTTGGAAGCATGAAATACAAGTTGTAGTGGGGAAAAGATTGGTGGAAGGAGGTTCAATTAAGAGGATATTGCAATTTAAATCCAGTTATAAATAAGGTCTTCAACGGGGATTTGGATTGTAGTAAATTAGGTAGATGAAATGGCAAAGGTAAGTCTAGCTTGGGATACTTGGTAGACCAGGACAACCACTAACCAAATTCACAGATTAAGGGTAGCCAGAGGATAGGGGTGTGGGTGCAGATAAAAGTTCCGTTTGAGACCTGTTGAATGAGAAGCGAAGCCGTTGAACATGGGAACCAAAAAAATGTCGATATTTAAAGGCAGGTCAGAGGAGCCAGTTGGAGGAAACAGATCTCACTGCCCGTGTAAACTGTATGGAGGTAGAGGGGGATGAAAGAGACCACCACCATCAGCTAACCATTTGTTTATGTTACATAAGTCCCCCACCCAAGTCCCCAACGTGCATACATCTTATTCTCTAGTCAGTTTCTTGCTTCTTGCTTCTCGGTTTTCTCCTTCTTGTAGAGATATTTTCCCCTCTTGCTCTCTCTTAACTGAAGGAGGGAAAGGTCCGTCTATCAACGCGTCCACCGAGGCGACCCCAAATCCCAAGGAAGGGGGTAAAAGGGGGGTGAGGAGGAGGAAAATAATTTTTAAGAAAAGAAAAAGAGTTCGCGACGACCTCTAATAATTAAAGTTCCACCTCCCCATATCCTGCCACGCCGCTCTCCTGCCGCCCATACCCAGCTCCTGGTCCCGAGGTAGGACGGGAGATGTAGTCCTCAGGACAGACCAGGGTGGCACGACTGAAGAACTCGGTTTCCCAACTGGCTCTCCAGGCGCGTGCGCAGATGGCTGCCCCGGCGAGTGGTAAACAGAGACGTCAGGCGGGGGCTGCTGCTTGGAGCAAAACAAAAGGGAAACCCGGGGGGCGGGGGGTGGGGGGGTTTGATAGGGGAATCGGTGCAGGAATAAGGGAGGCGGGCCGCGAGAACCTTGACCCTATTAAGAGTGACCAGAAGGGAAGAGGCGGGGGGAGGGGGAGCCAGGGGAGGGGCAAGTGACGCGGGGGAGCGGGGCGTGGGGGAGGGCAGTGATCCGGGTGGAGGAAATTTGGGAGGAGTGTCCGGGGGGCAGCAACTTAAAAGGGGGAGGGAACTGCGGCTGAGGAGACGTTCGGTGATGGGAGCGCAATGTATGAGGGGATACCGTGCCTCAGGTTTAAAAGAGCAGGAAGCTGAGTGAGAGGTTGGAGAAAAAGTGTCTTCGCTAGGCGGAGGTTACAGGTGGTGTCTAGGCAAAGAGCTCTGAGGCTGCAGACTGTAGTAGGGAAGGGGATCTGAGAACTGTGTGGAAGGGACAGTTTTGGGGGCTAGCGTCCTGGGGCGAGGGGGAAGTTCGTGACTTTTTGGGGACTGGCAGGAATGTGCCTCCTGGCCCTCGGTGCTTCCCCCCTGGGGGGAGGCATGGTGAGGGACTGTGGCAGGCTCCACTGAACGCTGAGCCGCGGAGGTCCAACTCCACGTATGGATCCAGGGAATAAGAATTCAGCCACAGAGGCTGCTGCGATCATAGACCTCGATCCTGACTTCGAACCCCAGAGCCGTCCCCGCTCCTGCACCTGGCCCCTTCCTAGACCAGAGCTCGCTACCAAGCCCTCCGAGCCGCCCGAGGTGGAGCCAGGTCTGGGAGAGAAGGTACACACGGAGGGGCACCCAGAGCCGATCCTGTTGCCCTCGCGGCTCCCAGAGCCGGCAGGGGGCCCCCAGCCGGGGATCCTGGGGGCTGTAACAGGTCCTCGGAAGGGAGGCTCCCGCCGGAATGCCTGGGGAAATCAGTCATATGCAGAACTCATCAGCCAGGCCATTGAAAGCGCCCCGGAGAAGCGACTGACACTCGCCCAGATCTATGAGTGGATGGTCCGCACTGTGCCCTACTTCAAGGACAAGGGTGACAGCA
Source organism: Sciurus vulgaris (assembly GCF_902686455.1). Classification (NCBI taxonomy): domain Eukaryota; kingdom Metazoa; phylum Chordata; class Mammalia; order Rodentia; family Sciuridae; genus Sciurus; species Sciurus vulgaris. Next base: position 79,169,049 of record NC_136471.1, on the reverse strand, counting down.
ACAGCTCAGCAGGATGGAAGGTAACTATGACCCCCTTACCTCTGTCTACCTACCCCTGGGCCTCTTGGCCCTCTACCTCCTACTCCGGGGCCTCTTTTACCATCCCACCCCACCCCTTTGGGACGCCCAGAGATCCACCTTCAATCTTAAGTTAGACAAACATTTACTTAGTACATAGTATATGCCACACTCAGCTTGATGCTGGAGAATCACAGATGAATTAAGACACTGTCCCTGCCTTGAAGAAAATCAAATTCTCTACTCCCTGCTCAACACTCCCAGCACCTTGGCTTGGGCTGCCCCAAACATTTATTCCCACAGAGAAGTCTTTATCCTATGTGCAGAAGGAACTGTGTGGATTCCCCACATGAACCTAGCCTTTCCTCCTCCCCCACCTCCACCCCAACACCTTTTCTCCCATTCCTGTGGGATTACTTGGATTCCCTGCTTGCCTCCAGTAACTCAATGTAGAGGTACTGTTCTGGGATTGCTGTACCCAGGAGGAGGGAGTGGGTGGTAAAAGTTAAAAAGATTTTATTTATGGCGAAAGGTATCTGATCTAACACGCGAAAGGGGCTGTGAGTTGCTACCTGCCTTAGTGTTCCCTATGATGCCTAGAAACTCTCCCCTCTAAAGGGCTATCCAAGCTTTGGGGGAAAGTCTTTGGTTTATTGTTGAATATTACTCACAAAAAAGGAGGTAGGGCTCTGACTTTAGAGTCGAAGGTTAGGAGTTCCCTTGGCCTTCCATGAAGAAACTATGGGGAAAGAACTCACAAGATACTCTGAAAAAAAATTGTCCTGGGAAATATGGGCTCTAATCACAAAGGTGTGGGGGGGGCTTCTACCCCAACTGACATCTTGTACCTCTGTGGGTGGTGAGGTCAGCATACAACAAAGTACAGAGGGAGGAATGAGCAGAGTGTCTTCCCCTAGGTATGAAAGATTGTGAGATCAGATCTGCAGTGTGCATAGGGACTGGACACAACAGAAGACAGGACAGCTGACTGAGACCCTTGGCACTATTTCTGGGTAGACTGCCACGCCACAGTCTCAGCTCATAAAGAGCTCCCCTCCTTGGACCCTGCCTACACAGCTGTTTTTCTTTTCCCTTAGGTTCATTTTCCGGGGTAGAAGAAATAACCATGAGTTGTTAGTTATACTGTGGGAGTATATTCCTCCTTAGGATTTACGCTTGCATGGGGCTTTATAGTTTACAAAATAGTTTTTACATTTTTCATTTTAGCTGGGCCTGGTGTTGAATGCCTGTAATCCCAGCAACTTCAGAGGCTGAGGCAGGAAGATTGCAAGTTCAAGGCCAGCCTTGGCAATTTAGCAAGTCCCCTGTATCAAAAACAAAATAAAGGGCTGGGATGAAGCTCAGTTGGTAGAGTGCCCCTGGGTTCAGTTCCTAGTACCACTAAAATAAGCATTTTATTAATCTTAACTGCAATTCTGAGATTCCACATTTGGCTTATTAGGACATTAAAGTACAAAAGGTTAGGAAACTCATCAGTAGAATGAGGACTTGAACTCAGGTCTAACTATAAATCCTGTTTCTCTAAGGATTGCAGGGCTTGCTTTCATTGGAGTGATTGCAAAACCAAATGAGACTGAGTGTGGGGCTTCGGAAGCACCCACCCTGCTCCCTAGGGGAAGCTTCATGCCTGAGTTGGCTTCCCTGATGACATGCCAAGGTTACTCCCACCCCACCAGGGGGCGGCACTCACTTAGAACACGAAAAGCTTCGGTTAGGTGGCGTGGCTTGGGGAGCAATTAGCTGTCACCCTTCCCATCCCCCCCAACGCTCAAAAATTATGGGTTTCTAACCTTTCCCACTTTGGACCTCTCCCACTTGCTAGTTCCAAGGTCTAAAGAAGAGGGGATGAACAAATGGGCCTCAAAGTTGCTAAGTAGTAGGAAAAGGAACGGGCCACCTCAATAGACTCAAAATTAGAGAATGAGAAAGGGGAGAATCATGGTGCCAGAAGTCACTGTGGTCCTTGGTTACTAAGAGCCCAAGGCTTGAAGGAGCTAGAAGCATCAGTGCAGCCAGAATATTTGGAGTGCCACAACCACAGGGTCTTAGAGAGACAAGTTTGTTGGCTAAAGAGCCCTGGAACAAAAAGCTGCTCAAGCAGCCTTCCCCAGGCAAAGGGTCTCCTTATCTTAGAGCACCACCAGAGACACTTGAGTGGTTCCTGACTGTCCATAGCCTCAGCCTCCTCGTTACTCTACTCTCCTTACTCCAAGCTCTGAGCACTTCTCAGGCTCCTTCTAAATTTCCAAAGAGCTCCATGTGGGAGGTCAAATGCCCCTAAGGGTAGAGATTATGCATAAATTCCTGAGGAGTAGTAGGGGAAAGGAGGTAGGGAGGAGAAAAGAGGTTGGGAGCAGGGACCAAAACTGGCTCTAACTAGCCTGCGGCAACCAGTAAAAATAAGCTGCACAGGGGCTCAAGAAGCTGCTGATCTGGATCTTGCTCCCTGGGCCACTGGGGGAAGAAAAAAGTATGTATCCCAGCAGAATGTCACCAGTGAGGAAGAGAAAACACATGGCTTCCAATACTCAGGAGCTGACAGAGCCTCACGGGGTCTCACCACCTTCGCCGGAGGGCCACCTACCAATCAGGCAACAAATATGTACTATGAGCTCGGTGTACTGTGGGCCTGGTTCTCTAAAGAGCCACTATTGGGGGCTGTGGGGCTGTTAGTGCCCTTGGCACTTACACTTGATGAGACTAATTACATGAAACTATAAGCCACACAGTATAGACTGGGTAAAATTGTGTGGAACAGATTAAAAATACTGTATATGAAATTTGATAGTCAAAGTCAAGCAACCACTTTTATAAAAGTGGTGGGACTAAAGGTTGGTTTTGATGAACTAGTCAGATTTAGAGAGAGGAGATACTTCCTGGAAAAAAGAGGGAGGATTAGACTGTGCCTTGTGAAGGTAGTTAAGGGTTTTTGTTGCCTATTGGCAGAAATAAGGTTGGGATTCAGAAAAGGTAGGGGGTGTCTTCCAATCCCATAGAGAGATGGGGAATGGAGCACCAGCTGCGCTGAAGTCCCAGTCCCTCAGCCTATTCAGAGAACTGGCCCAGAGCAAGGGTCAGTCCTGGGCTGTTATGACCACTGTTCTGTAATCTATACCTAAGCCTGCCTTCAAGGAAAGGGTAGAACTATGGAATGCTTTTTCCTATCTGAACCTAGTTTTTGTTGGGATAGGAATAAGTCTCCTCCATTCCCACCAGCCCCAGGTACCCACCAGAGCCTGGCTTTCCAGGGTGGGCACCAGACCCTTTGCAGTAGGTTGTTACTTTGTCTCTGTTGCTCCCTGTGTAGAGAAGTCTAGAGCAGAGGCTATGCTGTTTGACCTAGGAGGACTGTGAATGGTCTCCTCCCCCTCTCCTTCTCTGCCAGTTTTCCCCCTGTAGTTGACTTTCTTTTATTCTCTGGGACACCCCTCCTGCTATTTCCTCTCCTCCCCTTTGACTAGATTACTGGCCACCGACCTACACACACCTCATGCCTCTTCTCTTTCCTGCTGCCTCTGCCCCCTCCAGAACTCCATCCGCCACAACCTGTCCTTGCACAGCAAGTTCATCAAGGTTCACAACGAGGCCACTGGCAAGAGCTCTTGGTGGATGCTGAACCCGGAGGGAGGCAAGAGCGGCAAGGCACCCCGCCGCAGGGCTGCCTCTATGGATAGCAGCAGCAAGCTGCTCCGGGGCCGCAGCAAGGCCCCCAAGAAGAAACCATCTGTGCTGCCAGCTCCACCTGAAGGTGCCACTCCAACGAGCCCTATTGGCCACTTCTCCAAGTGGTCAGGCAGCCCTTGCTCTCGAAATCGTGAAGAAGCCGATGTGTGGACCACCTTCCGTCCACGAAGCAGTTCAAACGCTAGCACTGTCAGCACTCGCCTGTCCCCCATGAGGCCAGAGTCTGAGGTGCTGGCAGAGGAGGAAATACCAGCCTCAGTCAGCAGCTATGCAGGGGGTGTCCCTCCCACCCTAAATGAAGATCTAGAGCTGCTAGATGGGCTCAATCTCACATCTCCCCATTCCCTGCTATCTCGGAGCAGTCTCTCTGGCTTCTCTTTGCAGCATCCTGGGGTTCCTGGCCCCTTACACACCTACAGCGCCTCTCTCTTCGGCCCAGCAGAGGGGCCCATGTCAGCAGAAGGGTGCTTCTCAAGCTCCCAGTCTCTGGAGGCCCTGCTCACCTCTGATACTCCACCACCCCCTGCTGATGTCCTCATGACCCAGGTAGATCCCATTCTGTCCCAGGCCCCCACACTTTTGTTGCTGGGGGGGATACCTTCCTCCAGTAAGCTGGCCACAGGAGTTGGCCTATGCCCCAAGCCCCTAGAGGTTCCAGGCCCCAGCAGTCTGGTTCCCACCCTTCCTATGATGGCACCACCTCCAGTCATGGCAGGTGCTCCCCTCCCCAAGGCCCTGGGAACTCCTGTGCTCACACCTCCTACTGAAGCTGCCAGCCAAGACAGAATGCCTCAGGATTTAGATCTTGACATGTATATGGAGAACCTGGAGTGTGACATGGATAACATTATCAGCGACCTCATGGATGGGGGTGAGGGACTGGACTTCAACTTTGAACCAGGTATGGTTCCCCCTAATTACTGTAGCATCTCAAAATCTATGTCCACTCCTAGATGCCCAGTTAATCCCATCATCTGAGCCAGGGAGAGATTTAGAACAAGGGGAAAATGGAGCTCTTGGGGAATTGGAGAAGATGTCACATTAGAGTGACAGTTTCCAAATGAGACCACCAGGCCCCTCAGCAGTACCCACAGAAAGCAGCACAGAAGGGGTGTGTTTGGAGGCGGGATTCTCAGTTTTCCTAGCTGAGAATATGAACAGTAGGAAGTTGGCTTGCCCTGGATGAATCTCTTACCTTGCCCTCCATTTCTTCTTCCCACAGATCCCTGAGTCATGGCTGGAAGCTTTGTCCCCTGCTTCAGAGGTGGAGCCAGGCGTGTCTATATCCACTCTTTTCCCTTGAGCCCTCCCCAGGAATTTGGGACCCTGCTTTAGAGCTAGGGTGGGGTCTAATCACACACGGGTGTTGAGGAAACTATAAAGAAAAAGCTGCCCCATATGGGGAATATGGGGGAGGGGGCTGGGAGGGGAAAGGGAAGAGGGTTTATTCTCACTGTGCCAATTAGGGGGTAAGGCCCTTTCTCAGGAGCCATCCTCAGCTTCCCCCATACCCACTCCCTAGGCTTTGTAGCAGGGGCCAGCAATGCTGTTGGAAATGTGAAGTCACCAGTGGCCTTACCCCTGCCTTTGGGAGCAGGAATTTTTTGTAGAGAGTCTTATCTGAGCTGGGCCAGGCTAGGTTGAGCCTGGGGTTTTTATGCAGTGGCCCCTTAGGCCAGTGGTATGGGGTGGGTGGGGGGAACAGGGGACCTAGAAGGGCCAAGGTCTGAGCACTGGAGTGGCTCGCCAGGCCAATCACCTTTGGAAAGCTACAGATAACAGAAAGGCTTTTTATAAACTTTTAAAGAAATATAAACACAAATATAGAGATTTTTAACAGTGGCAAGGTGCTAGTGATTGGGGAGAATGCTTTTTTTTTTTCTTTCTGAAGGCTTTGTCATAGTGACATGATACAAACACTACAGACAATACTATGGGAGACATGGGGAAGTTGGGGAGAAGTAGGGAGCAATAAGTGAACATGGGTTAAGAGCTCCCATTTGGACCAGGTCTAGAGAAGGGTCTGTGCATAAATAGATTAGACTTTCCCCAGGGAAAAATCTAAGCCACATCCCCTCATTCTGTCAACTTGTGCCTGGGAGAATGTGGCTTTGGGGTACAGCCACACTCTTGTATGCCCCAATGTGGGTTTGTGCTATACTGAGGGAGAATGAATCCAAGGCCGGGAATTAGCTTGGGGCCTGGGAGGGGGCGGGAGGGGGGAGAAGAGAAGGAGGGAAGGATTTAGGGTGATAAAGTTAGGTACAGAGACCTCCCTGTTTAAGGCCCCTGACAGCTGTCCCTGCCCTTCTTCCCCTTCCCTGACTACAGGGGTTATGTGGAAGTGTGTGTGGTGGCAGGCAGGGGGGAGGGGAGAAACAGGGAAGGGGGAGCTGGGGAGCTTGGCTGAGGGTCTGGGAAATGAGCAGGGATGGGGGGAATGTGGATCAGGTTTACTAGCACCTGCCAGGGAGGCCATCTGGGGCTCCTTCTCCACCCCAGCCCCCAAAGCAGCCCCTCCCCCAGTGCCCTTTGCATTGTCCCCTCCCCCACCCCTGCTGTGGGTTCCCATCATTTCCTGTGTCAGCGCCTGGCCTACCCAGATTGTATCATGTGCTAGATTGGAGTGGGGAAGTGTGTCAAATCAATAAATGAATAAATTCAATAAATGCCTATAACCAGCTCTGGTTTCTGCTGCTTTGCTGCTCCCCTGGATAAGGGGGAGGGAGCGGGAAAGGCGAAGGGCAAGTAAGTCGAAGGGCAGCGAGAAGGACTGCCCAAAGGCAGATAGGTGGGGGTGGGGAAATTTCAGCCTGGGAGGTAGTGGAGTATGGTGGGGGAGGGCCACCTAACCCCAGCAGGAGTAGGCGGGCTGCAAGATAGGCCTCCCAAGGGGAGGTAGTCTGGTTTGACAAGACCCCACCCCCTACTCCGTCCCTCAAAGGCTCATTGTACCAGACTTCAGTCTTTCCTCACCCCCACCCATGTGCTTGCTACAGCCCTCTCCTGCTGATCCCGTCCACCCTCCCCGGGGCCTGGGGCCTACTTAAGCCTTAGTGCAGATATTGGGAGAAAGAGTCTGTCTCGAAAAAGAAACTTCACGTTAAATTCCAAGAATTTCATACCCAAAATTATTGCTCTCACTTGGTCACTTTATTGAGTTAGCGATGTTTATCCCTCCTACCGAGATAGTCTGTTCTGGTCTTAAAGGGAGGGCCCCTGCGAGTGGGAGGGGGCCCATCTTCATCTGATCTTCCTGATTTGGACTGGAAAGGGAAAGTCAGTAGATAAACAAAGAGGCCCTGCAGGGAAGGTTTCAACAAACTAGGACCAAAGGGGAGACAATAGAAGTTAGGGACATGTCTTGGTCAAAGGTATAGGATTTGCAAAGGAAATTCATCCCAGGGGGCCGAGGTGAAGGAAACTTCAGTGGTCTAGTGGGGAGAGGGGAGTGCTGGAGTGGGCCACATGTGGAGAGTCTTACTGGAAGATTGAGGGTAGATTCAATTGGAGTGATCTTCTTGGCTTCCAGGGTTCTAAGCATTTTCACTCGGCTCCTCTCCATGAACTCACATTGTGTGCGCAGCGCATCTAGGAACCAGGAAAAAGACAACCATGCCTCTGAGTACTAGAGACCTCACCATCCCATCATTCAAATGATCAATTGGAGTAAACTGGCCTAAGATGGAAAGGATGGTGTGGTGATATGGAGATACACAGAGAAGATGGCAGAGACATGGGGCACGGGGAGTGACACATCCACATGGTTTAAATTTCCTAAAGTGGACCTAGACCCTGTCCCCATTCTCTTTTTGTGGTACTAGGAGATTGAACTCAGGGATTCATGTATGCTAGGCAAGCATTCTACCACTGAGCTATATCCCCAGACCTTTTTTATTTTGAGACAGGGACTCACTAAGTTGCCCAGACTGACCTGGAACTTGCCATTGTCCTCCTGCTTCAGCCTCCTGAGTAACTTGGAATACAGGTGTGCACCACCACACCTGGCCCTGCCTCTTTTACCTAGGATCCTATGAACTCACTTTTCATGGTACACTAGTCCCACCCTATATTTTCCATCTCACAGTTATGTACAGTACTCTCCATGTTCTTCCCTCCACATCACACTTCTTACCAAGCAGTTCGGGTTCTGGATTCTTCAGGAGGGGCACAAAAGCTCTGTAGGCATTCTCAAGTCTGGTACCTGTAAACATAGCCTTCTGCTATATCCCCAGCCCCTGTCACCCAGTTTCCACCCCTCTGAAGCCCAAGATTTCAGGACTCTAACACTAAACACTACCTTGAGTTGGTGTACCTTATTTTCTCCCCTTAGGTATTGACCTGAGGGGAAGTTATGGACTCTAGGCTGAGGTAGGGGAACATAGTATGTGTGAACAAAACCTATTGTCATAGAGGCAGTGCCCTTTCTTAGGCTGACTAGATATGGTCAATTTGAAGGTGCCCTACTTTAAGGACAAGATTTGTGATCCATCTTGAAGGCTTTGCTCTATCTCTGGGGAATATTCCTAAGCCTCTACCTGGTGCCCCACGCTCCACCTTACAAACATAGTAGGTGTCCCGAGCTGTAAGGAATTTGCTGGCATATTCTCCAGGAGTCTTCATCAGGAAAAGCAACTTCATTGTCCCCGATTCATCACACAAATCGATGGTGTCTGGAGGGAGGCCACAGAGTAATCGGGACAGCTAAGGACAGAAGGTGGAAGCAAAAGGGGCCAGTGATCCTACATAAAATGAGTTGGAGGAAGCTGTAGAGATATGAGGAACCTCTCTTGGGAGCTACAGATGCCCCTACTGCTTCTGACCCTTGGCCCTTGGTCACCTCCCCAATCTCCTCACCTGTTTTACGCAACCCCACTTTACTGCGGATGTAATGCAGCAACGGGAAAACAGAGCAATTGGTATTGACAAGAAACTGCTGATTATCTGAGAAGAGAAGGGATGAGGCATGCAGGATCTTCTCTAGTTATACAATCTCCATGATCTCCACTGCTCTCAACCCTCCTAACACCCATACCCAGATTCCAGCTCTGTGTGACCCCTCACCTCCATGTTTGATGAAGATGAACATGCTCTCCAGGTCATCTCACTCTCCAGAGAATACCCTGATGAGTCATGTGGAAGGAGGGCGTTCTAGAGGCCCTAGGGGGTCAAGTGGGCCCATAGGGTTGGGGGACCAGAGGGGCAGATGGATCTCATAGGCTGAGGAAGCCCGGATTGGGCAGACTCTGGGGAGAGAACTAGTGGCAGATGTGGATAATCAGCATCCCTAGGGGTGGGGCCTGAGGCTGCAGTTGAGGGATTATGAGGTCAGAAACAGAAGGTAGAGTAAGTATGAAGAGAGAACTTAGGTGGGGGTCTATAAAAGATTTGTGGAGAATGGGAACAACATGGCAAATCTAACTCTGAACTGGACTCTGGAATGAGTACAAAAATGTAATGGAGAAAAATAAGTGTTCAGAACAGCACCCCTTTTGTTAATTTATAGCACTACCCCTTCCCCAACTTGACTCTACTATTCCTTTTTCCTAATCCTGCACCATGCCTCCCACCCTCATTGTACCCCATGTTTCCCCTGCTCCCCACCCCCATGACAGACTTCTTGATGAATGTCAACAGAAACTTTATTTCTTGATTCAGAAACAATCAAAGGGTAGGTGGAAAAGGGGAGGGAAGGGATCAAGGGATGGAGAGAGGGAGATAGTGTCCTGTAAAAAGGAAGGGCCAGATTGGGGGAGATAAGAAACATGTACAGGATAAGGGGGCAATTCAAAAGTAGGGGATACTGAATGAAGGGGCAGTTAAGTTACATGGGAAACAATTCAAAATTAGCCACAGGAAGTGGCAGTGAGCATTGTTAGTACCACTTGAGGCTATAGGACCTTGGAGTTCTGTCAGGGCATTGGGGTTTCAGGCTTCAGGGTATAACATGGGGGTGCCCAATAAGGGCTATGCTGGCTGGATGGGGAGCCCTCAGGTCCCTCTCCTAAGGCCCCTCCTTTTGGGGGAATCTCACTGACGAGGCAGAGTCGTTCACTGTAATCTGGCTGCAGACTCTCAGCCAGTCCCTTAGACACACCACTCCAGGCCTAAAGACAAATATTTCCAGGTCAGAGGTCAGTTAGGGGCAGGAAGCAAAAGACCCAGGCTCAGTGCCAAAGGAGCTCTCATGATGTCTGCAATCACTATGATTACAGAAGGGACGCCCAGATTCCTTGAACCCCCAATACCACTGTTTCCATTCATCTCACACACACCATAATCTATTCTTTTGTGTGTCTCTCTCTGTCTAGCCCATCCCCCATTTGGTCAGCCACATCCTGACAGTTAGTGCAGGCCCCCCTTCACTCTGTCCAAACCCTCCCACCCAGTCTTGCTGGCAGGCAGTTGGCAGTTGACAGACTGCAGTATGCTTATGACAGCATTCTCACCGAAAAGTTCCCGTGGTACTCGGTGACCAGATCCTCTAGGTTCTTGAGGGTGGGAATTCGAGGCATTGTCCTGAGTGGGGGAGCAAGCCAGAACAGGAACATGTAGGTTAAAGCTCTTTCGTTATCCTTCTCCCAGTTGCCCCATATGGATGGAAGGGATTCCATGTTTTCTGTGCCTGTAGCTTCCTCCCACCACCATGCCCTGTTGAGTGATCTCTCATTCCTCACTATCCTGTTCTCTACTCCTGAAGACCCTGAAATAACCTTCCTCCACTATTCCCAGTTATCCCCATCTCAATTTTTCTGGGCTTCCTGAAATCTTACCGTTCCAGCCAGCAATACACACAGATGAGACTAAAAACCAACCCCATGGAGCCAATGGGGATAAGCACAGCCTCCAATGCAAATGATGAAGGATTCTCTACAGAAAAAAAGGAAAGGAAAAAGGGCCTTACATTTGTGGTGCCTCTATCATATAGGCACCAGGCACTGTGCTAAACACACTCCCTGTACTTAATCTTCACAACAACCACTGAGAGGGAGGAAAAATCGTTATCTATATTTAACAGATGAGGAAACAGAATCAAAGGGGTCAGTCTGGTTCCAAGGCCATCTTCACCATGTAGACTCTTTGGAATGCTGTAGGGAAATATTACACATTCCATACCCCCCTGAGCACCCTTTGGTCTCCTTCTCAATCCACTCCCTTACTCTGGTGATACATTGACCCAACCCTACACAGAAAAAACCTTGCTTCCTTGGGGTTGAGGTTGAAAAGTGAGGGGAGGAGGGGCATCAAGTTTGGGGGATTAGGAATAAGAAGCATAAGACGGGGCTGGGGTTGTGGCTCAGTGGTAGAGCACTCCCCTAGCATGTGTGAGGCCCTGGGTTTGATCCTCAGCACTGCATAAAAATAAACGAATACAAAAATAAAATAAAGGTATTCTGCCCACCTACAGCTAAAAGACAGGGCTGGGACTCAGTGGTAGAGCGTTTGCCTAGCACATGTGAGGCACTGGGTTTGATTCTTAGCACTGCATAAAAATAAACAAATAAAATAAAGGCATTCTGTCCATCTATAACTACAAATTAAAAAAAAAAAAGAAGCATAAGACAGTAGTATTAGGAAGACTGGGGTGCGAGGCTCATAGATTGGGGTCATGTATTTGGCCCATTTTACCGTTTGAAGTATTGCTCCCCCAGTGGATTGGGTGGCTCCATTCACTCCAATGCTGAGCACTTCCACAGAGTGGGTTAAAGCGACTCCGAACCCGGAATGTGTACAGTTTCTGCCCATCCACACTAGGCAGGGAGAACCTGTGTCTGTGATACACTGGTTGTTCCTTGGAAAGAAAGAGTGAGGAAAGATGAAGTGAGAATTGAAGTCCTGCCTACACTACAGTGTCATGTTCCAGTTCTTTTAAATTCTGGTTCTTCCCAGTTCTGAAGAAACCCTGTTCTGATTCTTCCCAGTTCTACTGCTTCCCTTCTCTCTTGACTATTCAATCCACACTGCTCCCTTTACTGACCTAAATCTAATGCCTTCCCTCCAGATCCCCTGAATGGCTTCCTTTTGTTTACTTGTCTATCTGGTGTCAGGAAGCCTATGGGTAGTGAAACCTAAATGAAAACTCACTGGTGATGATAGGGAAAACAGTTGAAGGGGTGGTACACAGAGAAGCTGGGAGGCAAAGAACGGGAGCTTGGTATTAGGTGCTCCTATCTGGTCAGCTGAATCTTTTATTCCATACTTATTTGACCTTAGCTGCTGCATTCACGTCCCCAGTCACTCACAGTCCAGCTGCGATCCCGGTCACTCCGGTACTGCACCAAGTGCTCCAAACAGTGGTCCAAGTATCTGCTGTTCCATTTCAGTTCTAGCTGGGATTCACTCAGGTTCTGAAGTGTTAGATTCTCCGGAGCCCAGGGGATCACTGGAGATATGTGTGCATGTGTGTTCATTCCCCTAGCCTAGACAAGTCAGGATCTTGAAGGTAGTGCCTACCTTATCCCTCCTCCCATCCCCGTCCCTACCCTCTCCCTACCTCCTCCTTCCTGCCCATGTACAACAATGGGGAAAGAACACCACTCCACATATCCCAATGCCTCTTGACTACTTCTTTCCAAATTACCCAGATTCTGCAGTTTTAGCTCCCATTCAGTCTGCCTCTTGGGTTCCCGGGGGTCCCGGAGCTGGACCACAAATGTTTGATAGAGATAGATCTCCTCTTTTTGAAACCAACAGCCAGAAGTGATCTCTTCTGAGAACAGATAGTGACCACACTCCTGGACTTTATTATCAGACTTCTTGTACCTAGAGAAAGGTTGAAAGGAAGAATGGTGGGGCAAATTTGGGTACTGCAGTTGTCCACAGCCTAGCCTCATCTAGTCTGAACTGACTTAAATTTCATGAGAAAACAGTGGGGTGTCTGGGAGGTTGGCTACCCTCTTTCTAGGACCCCATGTAGTCCTTCTCATCCAGCCCACCTCCTCTCTTTCCCCTGAACAATCCCCTCTTCCCTCTCATACCAATAGTGCAGAGTCAGGTTAGTAGGCCGGGGCTCAGAGCTGCTGTTCCAAAGGCAATTCATGTACTCGACATTAAACACAAAGCACTGAACCTCTGGTAGGGGCAGAGTAGTAACATTAAGGGACCCAGGGTTCATAGAGGTCAGGAAGAGATCTAGGTGGGGGAGAAAATGGAGTGGGGGAGGGAAAGAAAAGAAATGATGGTCAGAAAAAGGAGTAGTGTGAGGTGGGGTACCCTTCCCTTGTCCTCCCCATTCCACTCTTCATTGTAGCCCACATTGTTGTAATAGCCACTGGGCAGGTTCCAGATTTCTGTATGGCCCCTTCCCATAGCCCCCCTCTCCACCAACCTCCTCCAGTCCCAGATTTCCCACCAGCTGTGGTGTCTTCATTCCCACTGGGTGTGAGAACCGAGGAGTTCAGCCCCACCCCCAGCAGAAGCAGCTGCAGGAATAAGAGGGATCTGAGTGGCAATGATGGCTTCAACATGGTGCTTGCTCTTCGTTTCCCGGGTGTAGTCTGTGTCGGGAACCTGGGCCCCTCACCCGCTAGCCCTCCCTACCCACACATTTCCTTCTATCATGGCTTCCGGTGGAAAGAACCTTAGAAACCAGGGCTTTTCAGAGGGTGTGGCAAATGTGTTCAGTGACAAGGCTAAGTCTTCCGGGAGGTTAGGTGTTGCTATAAAAGATGGTGTTATGTAGAGACTAAAGCTGGGCGTCACAAACTCAAGTGTCCTCAGATCATCTAGATCCTGGGAAGGATCTGTTCATCCCCACTGCCACAGTTCCCAGTGACCTTCTCTTCTAATTCTCTTTTATAGTGAAGGGTCTGAACACCCCCACCCCCTGCCATCGTATGCTACGATCCTTCCTTGGCTCAGTTGCCCCTAAATCTCTATCAAAGCTCTACTGTCTTGGGAGGATGGAAAATACTGTTTTGGCTCCTGCGGGCACATATATAGCTGTCTTTCCTCTGACCTAATCTGAACCAGAATACCCACCCTTAGCTGCTGCCTGAGCTGGGTCCCTGTGGAGACTGGTAAGCAGGTCTGACTTTAGAAATGGAGAATCAACAATACTAGCTTCAGACTCCCCATCTTCCTCCAAATCTGCTTTTCTTCCTGTCTTCCCTCTGAGTTAACAATACCGTCACCCTCTCAGTCACCCAGACTTAAAACCTCAGGATCCTCTTCAACTCCCCCCACCCCACCCTGAGAATCCAATCAGCCCTGCTTCTGTGGTGTTTCTCCCAGCAGTTTCCTCCTTTCCATTACCACAGCCACTGTGCTAAATCAGCCTTTCATTACCTCTAGTCATGATTATTACTGGAACCCACTAGCTGGTCTTCCTTTCTAAAGGCTCTCTGCTTTCTAATCCATTCTCCATTCTGTGGCCAGATTTACCTTGCTCACAAACAGAGCTGAGTGGAGAAGCTATTTACAGAAATTGTTTATCCGGCAAACATTTATTGAGTCTTTGATATGTGCCAGGCACAGTGCTTATGTTCTGAGAATATGCAGACAAATAAGACATCCTCATCATTCTAGAAGCTCATAGATAAGTGGGAAAGACATAAACAAACAACACAATACAGCATAATAAGTTCAATAACATAGATGTGCTCCAAAGTATGTGAGCACAGAAGAGGAAGTAACTAAATTTACCACGATGGAGGGGGAGGGGGAGTTCAGGAAAGCTCTGCTCAAGAGGTGTTCTTTGAGAGAAACTGACAGAATGAAAGTAATTTTACCAGACAGAAAAGGGGATAGGACATCAGGTGGAAGAAAGGTGCACTTGACTGGGTGTCTCAAGAAAACTGGATTATAGCCTGTAGTTCCAGCAACTCAGGAGGCTGAGGCAGGAGGATCAAGAGTTCAAAGCCAGTGTCAGTAATGTAGGAAAGCCCTAAGCAACTCAGCGAGACCCTGTCTCTAAATAAAATACAATAAATGGCTGGGGATGTGACTCAATGGTTGAGTGCCCTAGGGTTCCATCCCAGGTTCCAAAAAAAAAAAAAAAAAAAAAAAAAAGAAAAGAAAAAGAAAGAAAGGAAAGAAGAAAAACTGGATTATATGGTCCAGAATATATTAGTTCACTAAGGCTACCATAGCAAATTACCCCAAACTGGGTAGCTTAAAAGAACTGAAATTTATTTTCTCACAGTTCTGGAGTCCAGAAGTCTAAAATCAAGGTATTTTGAGAATTTGTTCCTTCTGAAGGGTCTGAGGAAGAATAGGTTTCATGCCCCTCTCTTAGCTTTTGGTGGCTGCTGGCAAACTTTGGCATTGTTTGGTTTGTAGACACATTACTCAAATATCCTCCTTTGTCTTCACTAACTTCTTTTCCCCTGTGTCTCATTTACCCTTCTCTTCTCTTTTAAGGACACTTGCCATTAGATTTAAGGTCCACCTTAATCCAGGATTTTCTCATCTGGAGATCCTTACCTTAATTATCTTTTGTCAAAGAAGGTCACATTCACAAGTTCTGAGTAGACAATATCTTTTTGGTAGTCACCATCCAACACACTACAGAGGGCATTATCCAGCTCAAAAGACTTCAAAAGCGGGTGGGGGGAAGGGAGAAAATAACAGAATGAATCAAACAACATTACCCTATGTAAATTTATGATTACACAAAGGTATGCCTTTACGCCATGTACAAACAGAGAAACAACATGTATCCCATTTGTCTACAATAAAAAAAAAAAGACTTTAAAAGCTACTCATGGCCAGGCATGGTGGTACACACCTGTAATCCCAGCTACTTGGGAGGCTGAAGCAGAAGGATCACAAGTTCAAGACCAGCCTCAACTAATTGACACCTTGTCTCAAAAGTAAAACAGGACTGAGTATGTAGCTCAGCAGTAGAGTGCTTGCCTAGCATACACAAGGTTCAGTTCCCAGAATTGTGAAAATACAGACATAGCTATTCATGACCTTCCAAAAAATTGCAAGTTGCTATCATCAACTCCAGTCACACTGGATACCTCATTATGCATTTACTCTCCGTCTGGGTCTGAGTGGGTTTAACCTCCTAAATTTCTTTAGGTTAAAATCCTCCATACCTATTAGAATGGTCAAAATCCAGAATATTGGTAACACCAAAGATAGCAAGGATGTGGAGCGACAGAAATTCTCATTCATTGCTGGTGGAAATGGGAATAGAAGACTCTGGGTTCATCCCCAGCAGACAAAAACAAAAAAAAAAAAAATCCAGGCTTTGGGTGATAATGATGTGTCAATGTAGGTTCATCAGTTGTAACAAATGCACCACATGCACCACTCTAGGGCAGGGACGTTGATAATGGCGGAGATATGCATGTAGGGGGAGGGATATGGGAATTCTCTGTACCTTCTGCTCAATATTGCAATAAACCTAAAACTGGTCTAAATTAATTCTTTTTTAAAGTCCTTCAGAGCTAGGTCAAATGTTATCACTTCCAATATATTTTCCTCTTCCCAATTAGAATTAACGTTTCTCCCCACTGTGATTCAGTAACATTTTGTTATTGCTATTTTACTTTTTTTAAGTTGTCAATGGACCTTTATTTTTATTTATTTATTTGTATGTGGTGCTGAGGATCAAACCCAGTGCCCCATACCTGCTAATGTGGCACTTTAGCTGTCTTTTCTCTAAAAGACAATGCCATAATAGAATGTTTTCTCTGGAATCAAGAAAGAATCCTAGTCCCAGCTCTGTTACTTTAGTAGATGGGAAGCATTGGACAAGAAAATTTTCACTCTGAAGATCAGCTTCTTGCCTGTAATCCCAGTGGCTGGGGAGGCTGAGGCTGAGGCTGGAGAATTGAAAATTCAAAGCCAGCCTCACAGTTTAAGCTGACCCTGTCTCCAAAAAAAAATTTAAAAAAAAAAATTAAAAAAAAAAAAAAAAAAAAAAACAGAAGAAAACAAAAGGAGAGAGAGAGAGAGAGAGGAAAGAAAGAAAGAAAAGAAAATCAGCTTCGTTATCCACAAAATGGAGACAATTACAATCCCTAGATCATGGGGCTATTTGCGGATTAAAGGTAATAAAGTCTGAAAAGCATGTTACTCAGTAGGTGCCTCTAACTAAAGCAAAGGTTCTTAACCTGGTGTTCATTGACACATTGGGGATACAAGGATGCGCTTCAGGGTGTCTATCGAGAATTTAAATTTTTCTGGAAAGAAGGTCTACAGCTTTCATTTTTACCTTAAAAGTTTAGCGAACCAAAAAAGGTTAGGAACCTTCAGGGAGACCATAAAGGACTTGAGGGATTAAAGCCAGCATTTCAGAGTTTAACAGGTGTTTTCTTGTGCATACCTAGTTTCTAATGTTAACAACAGTCCTTTGAAGGAGGTATTAGCATACCCATTATCCAGATGCAGGAATTCTAAGGGATTTGTAAGAGTTTTAACCAGTGCAAACATTATTGAATACCTATTCTAGGCCAAAAGCAGAGACAGACGATTGGAACCTAATTCCCAGTTAGAACTCGGCACCACAGATGCCAAGCGCTTCGCAGATCTGCACTTTCAACAAGGTACACAAGCTCACTAAACGTTTCTCAGATTTTTGCCTAGTGAAATTGACTTTCTGCCTCTAGGGCCAAAAAGCTCCCGGGGTGCAGAGCCCCGCCCCGTGCCGGAACAGGCCCCGCCCCTCTGCAGTCGGTATTGTCCGATGGTTCCCGGCGTCCCTCGGCTGCCCTCGGTAGTTTCCGGCAATAATCGAGAGTTTCTAACGTGCCCCCTTGTTGTCTCTCGGCCGCCGTCCTCTCAACCGCCGCCCCCCTTTTCGGCTCCCTCCCACCTCCCCCCTCCCGGCCCGGCCCTGCTGGCGCCTCTGGCGCTACGGGCTGGGCAAGATGGCGGCCTTCGGGATCTTGAGCTACGAACACCGGCCCCTGAAGCGGCCGCGGCTGGGGCCTCCGGATGTGTACCCTCAAGATCCCAAACAGAAGGAGGTGAGTTCAAAAATCCAGGCTTCCGAAGGTCCGGGACAGGTGATTAGAATAAGAGGAGGCATTGACAGTTTAGGGAAGGGGGGGCGGGGCGATTAGGTGGGAGCAAAAGTCCCGAAAGGGAGAAGAGTAAAGTGGGCCGGTGTCGGAGAGCGGGGAATGAGCTGCGGGGTTCCAAAGCATGAATAGGAAATGATGTAGGGGCCGCGCCAGAATCCCCCTCTCTACACATACACATCTCAGAAAGTTGTCTGAGGGAGCCTGATGAGGCTACTCGCCAGGGAAGAGTGATGTTGAGGAAGCTCCTGGTGGTTGGGAATCTTAGTTACCCTGGGGGTGAGGGTGGGGTCTAAATGAATATAAAGGCCCAGCTTTAAATAACAATATGTTCTACTCAGAACCTTCATCCTCCCTTTCTTCTAGTTCCTTTCACTTCTGCCTTTCTCTCCCACAACCTCCTCCCAAGGAAAAAAAAATGCTAAAATGCGTTTTCCTGCCTCAGGACGAACTGACGGCCTTGAATGTAAAACAAGGTTTCAATAACCAGCCTGCTGTCTCTGGGGATGAACATGGCAGTGCCAAGAACGTCAACTTCAATCCTGCCAAGGTGAGACATCACTTCCAGGCTGAAGGAAAAGGCTGGAAGAATCTGAGGAGCAAAGGCCCTGGGTTGGGAAGATGTAAAGGGACAATCTAAGTGGCTGAGTTTGCCTTCATTATCCAATGCTACCACACTGGCATTTTCCCATCAAAAGCAGGACCACCTTGTCTTCCCCTTTTTCCCACCCTGAGGTATAGTTTTTTTCCTTTAGATCAGTTCCAACTTCAGCAGCATTATTGCAGAGAAGTTACGTTGTAACACCCTCCCTGACACTGGTCGCAGGAAGCCTCAAGTGAACCAGAAGGACAACTTCTGGCTGGTGACTGGGCGATCTCAGAATGCCATTAACACCTGGTTCACTGATCTGGCTGGCACTAAACCACTCACACAATTAGCCAAAAAGGTGAGGTACTGTTTCCTCTTTTTCAGACTAAGAGGGGAGTGGGTGTACAAAGTGTCCTCCTATTCCTATATTAAGCTACTTGGGTGTCAGTTCCCGGGGAATAGAGACCTCACTATTTGTGATGTCCATCCAGGTCCCCATTTTCAGCAAGAAGGAAGAAGTGTTTGGATACTTAGCCAAATACACAGTGCCTGTGATGAGGGCTGCCTGGCTCATTAAGATGACTTCTGCCTACTATGCAGCAATCACTGAAACCAAGGTTAAGAAGAGGCATGTTGACCCCTTCATTGGTGAGTAATTCCTAACACCAGACATACCATTGATGGCTTCAAGGAGTGCTGCAGAAACCCTTGGAATCATCTCCCTTCCTGATCTATATTCCTTGCTTCTACTTATATTGTATCCACTCAATTAGTAAATAAACATCAAGTAATTTGATTACCTGTTGTGTTCATGTACTGGACTGAAAAGATGACCAGTAGATAATCTCTGCCCTTAGGATACTTACAGTCTACTAGGAATGCTTAGGTAAATTTATATTTATGTTTAAATAACATCAATATAGAACATGGTAAATGTCAAAAGGGGAGACAGACCAGGCATGGTGGTTATATGTCGGTAATCCCAGCGACTTGAGAGGCTGAGGCAGGAGGATGGCAATTTCAAGGCCTGCCTGAGCAACTTTAGTGAGACACTGTCTCAAAATAAAAAATTAGAAAAAGGGACTGGGATTGTGGCTCAGTGGTAGCTCACTTGCCTAGCAGGTATGAGGCACTAAATTCGATCCTCAGCACCACATTTAAAAAAATGAATAAAAAATAAAGGTATTGTGTCCTTATACAACTAAAAATTATTTTTATAAAAGTTATAAAAAGTGCTTGGAATGTAGCTCAGTGACAAAGCACCCCTGGATTCAATTCCCAATACCAAAAAAGAGGACACAGAACACACATGGTTCTTGGCAACTTCAGTGGACAGAAAGATTACATTCTCTTGGGGATAGTTGTGAAGGCCTTAGGAAGGTGGCATTTGACTAGAGGCTAACAGGAAGAATATAATTTAGAATTGTGATTGGGGGTGGGAGTAGAGAACAAAAGGTATTCTAAGCAGAAGGATAGTGTCAAATTGTCCCTTTTCTATCTTACCTCTAGAATGGACTCAGATCATCACCAAGTACTTATGGGAGCAGCTACAGAAGATGGCTGAATACTACCGGCCAGGGCCTGCAGGAAGTGGGGGCTGTGGTTCCACAATAGGACCCTTGCCCCATGATGTGGAGGTGGCAATCAGGCAGTGGGACTACAACGAGAAGCTGGCCATGTTCATGTTTCAGGTAGGGAGGAGGCCATGTTTTATGGGACATTGAATTGAGTCTAACCTTGGACTCTGTCACCATAGAATAGAATGTGCCTCTCATTTTGTCCCAGTTGTGGTTCTCCTTATCCTTTAATTTACTTTATCCACTTCATCTTTTATAGTCCCTGGGCTGAACTAATACTCTTCCCATCCCTGTTACCATAGGATGGAATGCTGGACAGACATGATTTCCTAACCTGGGTGCTAGAATGTTTTGAGAAAATCCGCCCTGGAGAGGATGAATTGCTTAAACTACTGCTGCCCCTACTGCTTCGAGTAAGGCCTAGGGTTTGGGGTGGGGAGGATTTGAGGAAGACAAAGATATTATATTTGATATTATATTTGAGGAAGACAAAGATATTATATCAGTGTCCCTTGGAGAGAATTAGGGACCCTGATGATCATGTCTTCACAGTACTCTGGGGAATTTGTTCAGTCTGCATACCTGTCCCGCCGCCTTGCCTACTTCTGTACCCGGAGACTGGCCCTGCAACTGGATGGCATGAGCAGCCACTCATCTCATGTTATATCTGCCCAGTCAACAAGCACACTGCCTACCACTCCTGCCCCTCAGCCCCCAACTAGCAGCACACCCTCCACTCCCTTTAGTGACCTGCTTATGTGCCCTCAGCATCGGCCCCTGGTTTTTGGTCTCAGCTGTATTCTACAGGTATGTACTAGGTGAGCCCAGGGAAGTATTACGATGTAGCTTGAGAAGAACTGGGTGCCTATGCTAGAGAATGGGGGTGATTCCAAATTGGAGGTGGGAGTAGGCACTGAGTACTCTCTTAGGAGATTGATGCTTCTCAGTAATGGAGTGTTAGTTCCCCTTTGGGTGTTTTGGCCGGCCTTTCCTAGGGCTAAGTAATAGGCTCAAAAGCTTTTCAGAAGCGGGGCAAAAGGAGGGGATCAGAGACGGATTGATGCCTGCCTCTGGGACTCAGAGTAACATTGGGTAACTTAGGGTTGGATCTTACAATGGAATTCTGGAGAGGTAGTCATGGTAACTGAGTTTGACTTAGCTGTTTCTATATGGCAGACCATCCTCCTGTGTTGTCCTAGTGCCCTGGTTTGGCACTACTCACTGACTGATAGCCGAATTAAGACGGGTTCACCACTTGACCACCTGCCTATTGCCCCTTCCAACCTGCCCATGCCAGAGGGTAACAGTGCCTTCACTCAGCAAGTAAGTCTGACCATTAGCCTGATACTTGTAGATTGGGATATGAGTCTAAATTCCTCTTCTAGAAATAGTGATTTGGAGTCTGGTACTGTTCTTTTAGCCTTTTGTATGCCTGAGTACATCCTTAAAGCTTCCTTTTTGATATTGCAGGTTCGTGCAAAGTTGCGGGAGATTGAGCAGCAGATCAAGGAGCGAGGACAGGCAGTTGAGGTTCGCTGGTCTTTTGATAAGTGCCAGGAAGCCACTGCAGGTGGGTGTCAGAGGACAAATAGTAGGAAGTATCTTTGAGGAAAGGATGGTGTGGTAAGGACATAGAGATCTGAGAGTCAGGATACTTTGGACCTCTGGTTAAGTCCCCTTTGCTGCTTGTCCTCCTTAGGCTTTACCATTGGACGGGTGCTCCATACTTTGGAAGTGTTGGACAGTCATAGTTTTGAGCGCTCCGACTTCAGCAACTCTCTGGACTCTCTTTGTAACCGAATCTTTGGATTGGGGCCTAGCAAGGATGGGCATGAGGTGAGCAAGAAGGGGAATAGAAAGAGCAAATATTGCAAAATTAGATGTAAGTATGGGAAGGCAGGGTGAGGCATTGATCTTCCTGGGCCCATTTTGTTTGGTTTGGTTTTGGTGCCAAGGATTTAACCCAGGGGTGCTCACATCCTAGGCACTTTTTATTATGTATTTTGAGACAGAGTCTCGCTAAGTAGCTTAGGGCCCTGGTAAGTTGCTGAGTCTAGCTTTGAACTTGCAATCCTCCTGCATCAGCCTCCTAGCAGCTGGGATTACAGATGTGCACCACTGTGACAGCTCAGGATGTTTTAAAAAATTCAACTCAGCATACCCAGATTCATTCCTTCCTTCCTTCCTTCCTTCCTTCCTTCCTTCCTTCCTTCCTTCCTTCCTTCCTCCCTCCCTCCCTCCCTCCCTTCCTCCCTCCCTCCCTCCCTCCCTCCCTCCTCTTTCTCTCTCTCTCTCTCTCTCTCTCTTTCTTTCTTTCTTTTTTTTCAACTGGGAATCGCACCCAGGGGTGCTTTAACACTGAGCTACATCCACAGTCTATTTTTTATTTTGAGACAGGGTCTCACTAAGTTGCTTAGGGCCTTACCTAATTGGTGAGGATGGCCTCAAACTTGTAATCCTCCTGGCTAAGCTTCCAGAGGTGCTGAGATTTCAGGCATGTGCCACCATGCCCAGCAGCATACCCAGATTTCTACAGAAATTATGATTCCATGAAAGATTTTGAGAATATGAAGAGGGCTGGTAACTTTCAAAGTGCAAAGTGATTTTGGAATATAAAGAATCTCTTTGGATTGAATTCCATAGAAGTTTGTTGTTGACTTGTATTCCTGAACGATTAAACATGAATATATGGGCTAAGGAATAGTTTCTTTTGGTAAATAACTAGCAAATGCTGTGTATAATTAAAGAAAAAGAAAAAATTAGAATTCTGGTTTTTGTCCCCAGCCTACCTTACTCATCCTTATCTTCCTTTGGTTTCCAGATCTCTTCCGATGACGATGCTGTGGTATCATTATTATGTGAATGGGCTGTCAGCTGCAAGCGTTCTGGTCGGCATCGTGCCATGGTGGTAGCCAAGCTCCTGGAGAAGAGACAGGCAGAGATTGAGGCTGAGGTTGGCCAATGGGAAGGAATTTCAACTGGGGTTGGAGATCCCAGAGAGGGCAAGGTGGTACTGGGACTAAAGCTGAAGGTATGAATAAAGAAGTGGTAGAGCCAAGTGCAGTGGCACATGCTTATATTCCAGTGAATCAGGAGGCCGAGACAGGAGATCACAAGTTCAAGATGAGCCTTAGCAGTTTAGGGACACCCTCAGCAACTTAGCAAGATCCTATCTAAAAAAAATAAAAGGTACTTGGGGTGATGCTTAGTGGTAAAGCATCCCTGGGTTTAATCCCCAATAGAGATCCTACAGGGAATGTTAAGGACATGGGACATGAGTAGAAAGGAGCAGATTGATAACTGGTTAGAGAAGAGATTAAGTCTGCAGCTGGGAGGTAGCAAAGAGTGAAGAAACAGGGAAAAGTCAATCCTCAGTTTGTTCTCTCATCTTGCAGCGTTGTGGAGAATCCGAAGCAGCAGATGAGAAGGGTTCCATTGCCTCTGGCTCCCTTTCTGCTCCTAGTGCTCCCATTTTCCAGGATGTCCTCCTGCAGTTTCTGGATACACAGGCTCCCATGCTGAGTATGGACCCCTGCCACCCTCTGGTTGTTCCACCTAGACTCAGCCACCACTGTTACCAGAAAGCATAATTAAGGGCTTTCTGCTCTGTATTTGTCTTGGGTTCTATACAGAATTACTTGTAGACATAATAATTTGTGTCCTTCAGCAATTTTTGGATGGGAGGGGTTCATTCCTATTATTGCCTCAGGGTATTCCTCTCTGAGGTACTCATGCCTCAGGTGTGCCTCCTCTTTCTGACCCCTCTTTTGTGCTCTGCTAACTCATCTCTCCTCGTTCCCTCTTTCCAGCGGATCCCCGAAGTGAGAGCGAGCGGGTGGAATTCTTTAACTTGGTACTGCTTTTCTGTGAACTGATTCGACATGATGTTTTTTCCCACAACATGTATACTTGCACTCTAATCTCCCGAGGGGACCTTGCCTTTGGAGCCCCTGGTCCCCGGCCTCCCTCTCCCTTTGATGATCCAGTCGATGACCCAGAGCGCAAGGAGGCTGAAGGCAGCAGCAGTAGCAAGCTGGAGGTGAGTGGTTTTTCCTTACCCATGATTGTTTTTTCTGACATTCCCATCCATGGTTCCCAGAGGCCCCTGAGAGTCTCATTTGTCCAAGAAGGGTAGTATTTTCTTTGTACTTTGTGATTTACAAAGCACTCTCACGTCAGTTTTTTTTTTTTTTTTTTTTTCATTCGGTCTTCACAACAGCCCTGGGAAGTACATTTATCTCCCGTTTAAAGCTAATGGAAACTGAGCTCCATACTTAGTGACTAGACAGGGCTTGAATCTGGAACCTGTGCTTTCCCCAATATGGTCTGTTTTCTCCAGTTCTCCCATGAACTTTTCTAGACAGTGGGGAGGGCTAAAGCAGCTCTGCTTATGTTCTATGCCCACAGGATCCAGGACTCTCAGAGTCTATGGACATTGACCCTAGTTCCAGTGTGCTCTTTGAGGACATGGAGAAGCCTGACTTCTCAGTAAGTGAGATCCTGAGCATGGTAAAATCTAGCTCCTTAGATTCTCCCATTTTGTCTCTTCTTGGAATTTCTTTGTACTCCCTTATCCCCTTTTCTCTTCAATATTCCACCCTTTGCCTTTTCTCAGTTGTTTTCCCCTACTATGCCCTGTGAGGGGAAGGGCAGCCCATCTCCTGAGAAACCAGATGTGGAGAAGGAGGTGAAGCCACCACCCAAGGAGAAGATCGAAGGGACCCTTGGGGTTCTTTATGACCAGCCACGACATGTGCAGTATGCCACACACTTTCCCATCCCCCAGGTACTGTTCCCCAACATCTTGCAGTGATCTCTTTTGCCTAGATTTCTGTCCAAGGAATTTGCCGAGGGGATGGAGCTTTTCCTGAGGGCTTGGGTGTTCTGGGAAGGGGTTCGAGCATGGGGGAGCTGAGGGATACAGAGCATGCTGCTAAGAGGAGGGAAGGAGATCCATGCTGGAGTCTGATGGTGCTGCTGGGATGCAGGAGGAGTCATGCAGCCATGAGTGCAACCAGCGGTTGGTTGTACTATTTGGGGTGGGAAAGCAACGAGATGATGCCCGCCATGCCATCAAGAAAATCACCAAGGATATCCTGAAGGTTCTGAACCGCAAGGGGACAGCAGAAACTGGTGGGTTTGAGGCTTCTTAAACAGATCTCCCCCAAAGAATGCCCTAGTCAGTCTTCCCATCCCCAGCATAGGGAACTCCCCAGTCATGTCCCAATGTCCTGTCTCTTGGAGTCTCTGAGAGCTCTAGTCCTTTTGAAACTTCCCCCCTCATTCCCCCCCTCTGCAGACCAGCTTGCTCCTATTGTGCCTCTGAATCCTGGAGACCTGACATTCTTAGGTACCTCACAGTAAGCCCCATACTGCCCTCCCTCCCTCCCCCTTCCTTCCCTCAACCTAGCACCTCCCTGTACATATTCCTCTAAGGTCCACATAGACTGTGGTCCACTAAACCTTTGTTTCACAGTCCCATTCATCCTTCCCTTCACCCCTCCCCAGCCCTTCCTTGACCCTCCCTTCCCTTCTTCCCTTTCCTTCCCACCCTCCCTTTTCCCCTCCCTCCCTCCCATAGCCTTCTCTCCATATCCCTCTCCCCTCCCCAGTCAACTAGTTATCTTGTCTGTCCTGACTCATCCCTTTCAACTGTTCCTTCAGGTGGGGAGGATGGGCAGAAGCGGCGCCGCAACCGGCCTGAAGCCTTCCCCACTGCTGAAGATATCTTTGCTAAGTTCCAGCATCTTTCACATTATGACCAACACCAGGTCACTGCTCAGGTGTGGGCCTAAGCCAGCCCCCTTCCCACATTCTGACCTCCTGTCCTGTTTTCCCTTCCCTTTTTTCTTTTTCCCCTTCCTAGGCAGGCTAAGCCTGCTGGTCTCATCCCCTTCCACCATCATCCTTTCCTGCTTCCCTGGATCTTCTTCCCTCTCTCCACTCCCTTCTCACTCCCACTGCCCTTATCAGGTCTCCCGGAATGTTCTGGAGCAGATCACGAGCTTTGCCCTTGGCATGTCATACCACTTGCCTCTGGTGCAGCATGTACAGTTCATCTTCGACCTCATGGAATATTCACTCAGCATCAGTGGCCTCATCGACTTTGCCATTCAGGTGGGGAAGATAGGGAAGATAGGGTGGAGAGAAAAAATTCTTGCTATATAGGTCATGAGGACAGGGGTAGAAAGTTCAGCCAGTTTCCCAGGCTATTTGGAGGGGCAGAAAGACTAGCACAGGGGGAGTGGAACATGAGCTAAGACTGCAGGAATAGAGACTTAAGTGTTCCCCAGGGAGGCCCAGGAGACAGATTAGAACATTGGGCACAGACTGTCCTGCCACTGTGGAATTCATAGAAGTATGTCCTGGAGACTGGTTAGAGGTATCATTTATGGAGTAAAGGACAGTATGGCACATGGTAACAGGACCTTTCTGTACTGAGGCAGCTCCAACATGAAGGGGCACCAGCCTGGCATACCAGGTTCCTCACAGGAAGCGGGGTTATGAGTGACATGAGGGGCCTCTTCTCATCTCTCACCTTCATTCTCTCTGCTAGCTACTGAATGAACTGAGTGTAGTTGAGGCCGAGTTGCTTCTCAAATCCTCTGATCTGGTGGGCAGCTACACTACCAGCCTGTGCCTGTGCATTGTGGCCGTTCTGCGGCACTACCATGCCTGCCTCATCCTCAACCAGGACCAGATGGCGCAGGTCTTTGAGGGGTAAGTAGGGCTTGCCTCAAAAAAAACAACAAAACTTGAAACACAGGGCTCTGGCAAGTGCCAATGCAAGTGGCCTGGGAAGAACATGTGAGCTCACACTGTGGGGAAGTGCCTGCAATTCAGATGGATAGGGAAGTGTTACCAGGAGGCTTAAATCTGTTTCAAGGGGCGTTTGTGCCCTGGGCCCTGTACACCACCTGCTAATCCTCCCAACCCTGCTTCTTATGACAGGCTGTGTGGCGTAGTGAAGCATGGGATGAACCGATCAGATGGCTCCTCTGCGGAACGCTGTATCCTTGCTTATCTCTATGATCTGTACACCTCCTGTAGCCATTTAAAGAGCAAATTTGGGGAGCTCTTCAGGTAAGAGAGGTGGGAGGTAAAGGGTAGAGAGTGGGACCTAGTCCCATCTCCTTCCCATTACCACCCACCCCAGGAGCAGAGCACAGCCCAAGGACCTGCTGTCTACACAGGGTCACTTATGGACTGTGTCCTCCATGTGTTGTTGCATTACTAAGAGTGGGCCTTCTTCCTCTCTGCCTCCAGAGGCCCCTGTTCCTTATTCTCATGTGGTTCCTTTCCTGCCCAGTCTGCCAGAGCCCACCTCCTTTTTTCTTGTCCCAAGGTCCCTTGTCCCTCACTCCCTCCTTTTTTTTTTCCTTTTCTCCCGTCTCCTGACCATCCCTGTACCTCACCTTCACCAGACGTTCTTCAACACTGCTATCTCCTTTCCCCGACCCCCGCAGCGACTTTTGCTCAAAGGTGAAGAATACCATTTACTGCAATGTGGAGCCATCAGAATCCAATATGCGCTGGGCACCCGAGTTTATGATCGACACCCTGGAGAACCCTGCTGCTCATACCTTCACCTACACAGGGCTAGGCAAGAGTCTTAGTGAGAACCCTGCTAACCGCTACAGCTTTGTCTGCAATGCCCTTATGCACGTCTGTGTAGGGCACCATGATCCCGATAGGTATGGGGCATACTGAGTGAGGAATGGGCATTGAACCCCCACCTGGTATTGGGAGGGGTGACATACTCGGGAGGTACTATACCCTTGATAATGAACAGTTAAAGAATCAGAGGTTTTGTGGAGCAAGGCTTTTTCTGAGGGCATTTGTACTTTTTCCCTAGGGTGAATGACATCGCAATCCTGTGTGCAGAGCTGACTGGCTACTGCAAGTCACTCAGTGCAGAGTGGCTAGGAGTACTTAAGGCCTTGTGCTGCTCCTCTAACAATGGCACTTGTGGTTTCAATGATCTCCTCTGCAATGTAGATGTAAGACTTGGGGTAGCTTCTTGGTGGAGAATGGGGAAGTTAGTGGGGCTGGGGGCTAGGCATGATTATCAAGGTTGTAGTGGGTCAGAGTTCTGTAGAGGGGGAGCACATGGCTTTCCCTGGGTGCCTCTTCTGCGCCCTGAGCTGTCATGTCCATTTTTTCCTCCAGGTCAGTGACCTGTCCTTTCATGACTCCCTCGCTACTTTTGTTGCCATCCTCATCGCTCGCCAGTGTTTGCTCCTAGAAGATCTGATTCGCTGTGCTGCCATCCCTTCACTCCTTAATGCTGGTGAACTATCAACCCATAACTCCTAGAATTTCTAGACCCCACGTTTCAATACACATTCAGTTACCGTCCTGTCATTGTTCAGTGTGGAACACCCTGCTGTGGCTCCCAGGTCCTCACCTGAAGGCCAGTTCTTTGGTGCACCCCAGGCTGGAAGGGGCTTGTTTTCTAAACCTGAATTTGTAGCCCTGACTTTTTCATTTGTGTGTGTACATGTGTTGAGTGCACTGTGCTGGGAATCAAACCCAGGGCCTTGTGCATGCTAAACATATGCTGTGATGCTGAGCTATATCAGCAGCCCAACAACATTTCCATTTTTCAACTGTTCAACTGCATAATAGTTTCTGCTGTACCTCTCCTTCAGTATTCTTTCTCCCCATTCATTTTTCCCCTTTAACCGCCCTCCCCACAGTTCAGCTTCAGCCTTTTCCAGATCTGCTTTGTCTTCCTCTTAGCTTGTAGCGAGCAGGACTCAGAGCCTGGGGCTCGGCTTACTTGCCGCATCCTTCTCCACCTATTCAAGACACCACAACTAAATCCTTGCCAGTCCGATGGAAGTAAGTGACCCTGATCAGAGTCAGGCAGCAGTAGAAAGTGGGCCTTCCCACCCTGTGGTCTCTACTCTTGCTTCCCCTGACTTCAGCTCCCTCTCCAGACAAGCCTACAGTAGGAATCCGCTCCTCCTGTGACCGCCACCTGCTGGCTGCCTCCCAGAACCGCATCGTGGATGGAGCTGTGTTTGCTGTTCTCAAGGCTGTGTTTGTACTTGGTACGGGGGGTAGGAAGGGAGTGGTGCCAGAAGTGTGTATAGGGTGGAGTGCCAGCTAAACTACAAGAGACAGTCTTTCTCACTTCTGAAGGTGGTCTCTCCGACCTTCAGGGAGGAGAGGAGGGAGAGAAGTATATTTCTGTCCCATAGGGCAACATTTGGGGAGTTTCTGCCTCTGTGGGCCTGGGGTGGATCTCTACACAGTGTTCTGATCTTACTCTGCCCTCCCTATCTCCGACCCGTGAACCACAGGGGATGCGGAACTGAAGGGTTCAGGCTTCACTGTGACGGGAGGAACAGAAGAACTTCCAGAAGAAGAGGGAGGAGGTGGCAGTGGCGGTCGCAGGCAGGGTGGCCGCAACATCTCTGTGGAGACAGCCAGTCTGGATGTCTATGCCAAGTACGTGCTGCGCAGCATCTGCCAACAGGTCAGTCTCACCTTCCCCCCACACCTCCTCAATGCCACTGTATAATATGGTCCTGTTTCCAGCTTGTGATCACACTGCCTCTTTACTGTATGTCAGGTTCCTGACCTATCCCCAGCATATCACCCTTATTCCTAACCCCGTCACTGGTTGCCCCCAGTCCCCTGATAATCAGCTTCCTCAGGAATGGGTAGGAGAACGTTGCCTTAAGTCGCTATGTGAGGACAGCAATGACCTACAGGACCCAGTGTTGAGTAGTGCCCAAGCCCAGCGCCTCATGCAGCTCATCTGCTACCCACATCGACTTCTGGACAACGAGGATGGGGAAAACCCCCAGAGGCAGCGCATTAAGCGTATTCTTCAGGTAGGCCAAGGCGATGGGCGTTTTGGAAGAAGCAGAGGGACCCAATTTGAGAAACAGTGGAATCAAGAAAAAGAGCAAGAAGACCAGCAGGGATGTAGGATAAAGGGGACGAGAGAAACAGCTCCAGTATGTGTTTAGGCGTAAATCCACTATGGCCTAAGCTCAGGAGTAAGTTAGGTGCACGCACAGCTGTCTGGCGTGAGGATGGCTCATCAGTGGGAGGCATAGCATCTGGGAGGCCTAGTTTTTGGCTCTGTATATTTGGCGCATTGGTTGTGATGCAGTAACTGAATAGTAATAGCTAGTCCTTATTGAGTACATACTTTGTGCTCAAGTATTGTACATGGCACCATGTGTAGCATTTTGCAAATATTTTCTCCCTTAGTTTTTGCAGCCCTATGAGGAGGGCATGAGTATCCCCTTTTGACCAGTGAGGAAACTGAGGCTTGAAGAGGTTAAGTAACTTCTCCAAAGTCACACACTAGTAAGTTTAGAGTCATTATGTGAGCCTAGGTATGCCTGTGCCCTTTCCACTACTTCAAATGTTTAGGGGACTGGAGGATGGAAAAATAAGGCCATCGAGGACAAGCTAAGGGAATGAGGTCTCTTCAGCTCAGAGGAGATAATGCCAAAGGGAGATTAGCCAACAGTAGCCTTCCAGTCTCTACAGGACTTTGAAAGATTGTCCTGTAAAGGTCCTGTCAGGGACACTGAGCAGCTGACCTGAAACAACAGAAGCAGGCTTCAACTTTAACATCCAGGATTTAAAGGTTAAGCATTAAGCACAACTTTCTGATGCAAAGCATTATGAGGTTCTGGAGCAGGAATCTGGAGAAAGACATAAAATCTTTCCTGAACTACATTTAAAATAGGATTTCCAACCACTTTGGATTTTTAAAATTTAGTCTTCTTTCTAAAAGAGAGGGACATAGAGGTCCATTTCAGAACTCTGTTAGTCTGTGATTCAAGGTTATGGGAGATCAGGAATTGGTCAACAGAATGGTGGGGGGGTAACACAATGATGACTAGCTTGGGGGTGGGGCCTCTACCGCAGAACTTGGACCAGTGGACCATGCGCCAGTCTTCTTTGGAGCTGCAGCTCATGATCAAGCAGACCCCTAACAATGTGAGTAGTGCCCACCCAGGCCCTCCCTTTCCCATGACCACTTCCAACTCCACATGTCAAGGAGGTGAGCCACTATAGGAGAACCTACGTCCTACCCTTGGGCTCTTAAACTGAGAGAGATAAGAGGAGGTGGGAAAATGGCAGATGTGTGAAGCCGATGATAAGGGAAATGAGTTGGGAGTGTTGGAGCACTGAACTGTGGGGAAGCTTGGCAGCAGTGGCAGTGGAACCTGTTTCTGTGGCCACAGACGTAAAGAGGTGTTCAAAGGAGAAGACAGTGGGGAACTGGAGAAACATGGAGGTTAAAACTTCCAACAGTTTTGTACCTACCTTCCTGTGAACCTCCACATATGTTCTTCACCCTCGTCTCCCCTTTCTACTCTTACCTTTTCCCTTTACTTTTATTTACCTATTTTAGCACCTTTTTGCCTTTCACCCTCCATAGGAGATGAACTCCCTCTTGGAGAACATCGCCAAGGCTACAATTGAGGTTTTCCAACAGTCAGCAGAGACAGGGTCATCTTCAGGAAGCACTGCAAACAACATGCCCAGCAGCAGCAAGACCAAACCTGTGCTCAGGTTGGGTAGAAACATGTCAGGACTCATCCCCTTGCAAGTTTCTCCTCTGGTGGCATGAGTGGTGCCTGCTACATGGAGATACTGTGCATGTCCAGGGAGAGGAGAGGATGGATTGTGCAACCTTGCCCAGCTCCTCTGTAACCTCATGTCCTCTTGTCTGTCCTCCAGCTCTCTAGAGCGCTCTGGTGTATGGCTGGTGGCTCCCCTCATTGCCAAACTGCCCACCTCAGTCCAAGGACATGTATTAAAGGCTGCTGGGGAGGAACTGGAGAAGGGTCAGCACCTGGGCTCTTCTTCTCGCAAAGAACGTGATCGACAAAAGCAAAAGAGGTAAAGGGGTTGTGGAGGAGGCCAGTACTGAAAGGAAGAAGGGCAAAGAGGCAAGCCCGGGGAATAATAAAAATTGGGGCTGAGGGCTGAAAACAAACATCACAGGGAAGTAGCATATCAGGGAATAAGAGTGGTGGTTGAGCAACAGGCTATACCTTTTTATTTTTTTAAGAGGCTTTATCTTGAGAGAGCAAAGTCTAGGATTTGGAGGAATGAGGTTGGAAGTTGCCTTATCCCCAGCCCATGACTTCCTCGACTCTTCTTTTTTCTTTTATTTCCCTTCTGTCTCTAGCATGTCCCTGTTGAGTCAGCAGCCCTTCTTATCCCTGGTGCTGACGTGTCTGAAAGGGCAGGATGAGCAACGTGAGGGACTCCTTACCTCCCTCTACAACCAGGTGAACCAGGTACAGGTCTCTGAGCTGTGGAGGTGGGCAGGAGGTTAGTAAAGGATATACCTACGAGGCCACTATGGACTTGGAACCTTCATTACTTTCTGATAAACACATTGGATGCTTTGGAATAGAAACAAGAAGATCCTTGAGCTGCATGTTAAACTTGTTTTATCCTAGATTGTGAATAATTGGCGAGAGGACCAGTACTTAGATGATTGCAAACCAAAGCAGCTAATGCATGAGGCACTCAAACTGCGGCTCAACCTGGTGAGGGGGAGCTGGGGAAAAGAAGGAAGGGGGTGGGGCTGGAAATACAGTAAAGAAGCCCCAGCCCAGCTAGGCATGATGACACATGCCTGTGGTCCCAACACTTGGGAGACTGAGGCGGGAGAATCACTTGAGTCCACAAGTTGGAGACCTGTCTGGGCAACATAGCAAGACCCTGTCTCAAACAAACAAACAGAGAAGCCCTAGGTTGTTGGGAGAATAAGGATAAGGATGGAGAATGCAGGGTTTTTGGAGTCTTCAAGTATTAATCCTGCTCACCTAAAGGATGCAGGGCCTGAAAGTCGTTAAAGGGACTGGATCACTGCAGTCAGGGTCCAGTAGATTGTATAACCTGGATCCTTTCAGGGACTCTACCTCCTCCTTATCCTAGATTCTAGCTGAACCTGAGAAATACTAGAAACCCAATGTAGAATTTCAAATAGAATCCTGGCAATCATTTAGTCCAATTCCCATAATTTTATAAGCAAGGAAACAGAAGCCCAGAGAGATCAAGAATTCAGTCATCAGTCAGAATCATATAGCAAATCACAGGCAAATGAAACATGACCTCCCACCCAACCTGGGTCCTAACCTAAGCTTTCCTTAAATGCTGGTCATCACCCCTGCACCCCTGAGAGCCATCTGATTGACTTGTGGCCCTGGCAGGTGGGGGGCATGTTTGACACAGTGCAGCGCAGTACCCAGCAGACCACGGAGTGGGCCATGCTCCTTCTGGAGATCATCATCAGCGGCACTGTCGACATGCAGTCCAACAAGTAAGCATCCCTGTCCCCTCCCTGCTGTTCTGTATCCCAGTGGAGCCCCCTATCCCTGCACCAGCTGCCCTATCCACAGCGATCAGTGTGGATGTTTCTGTGGACTCCATGGTCCTGGGTTCTCCACAGTCTCATTGCCCTTGGGATGACATCGAGTACTTCTCCCTGCTCCCATTCTCCCCTTAGGCCTTTTTCTTTCTTAACCTCTTTGTTCTGTGGTTTTCTCCCTGCCTTCCTACCACAGTGAGCTCTTCACTACAGTGTTGGACATGCTGAGTGTGCTCATCAATGGAACCTTGGCTGCAGACATGTCTAGCATCTCACAAGGCAGCATGGAGGAAAACAAACGTGCATACATGAACCTGGTGAAGAAGCTACAGGTGAGCAGAAGAGACAAGGGCACTAGGACCTCAGCTTCCTCCACTCTGACTGAGTTTGATGTCCAGCTTCAGGGACTTTGTTCTGGCCTGAGCCCTCTACCCTTCACTTTCACATCTGTTTTTACTTTGTTATTCACTCAATGAGGATTTTCTGAATGTTATCTTTATGTCAGGTTCTGGACTACCCCAGGACTTCCCATCACTCTTTTTCAGTGTCTTTGAACTCTTGTCCCATATTCCTGTGCCTGCAGAAAGAGTTGGGGGAGCATCAATCAGACAGTCTGGAAAAGGTTCGCCAGCTGCTGCCACTACCCAAGCAGACTCGAGATGTCATCACGTGTGAGCCACAGGGCTCCCTTATTGACACCAAGGGCAACAAGATTGCTGGCTTCGATTCCATCTTCAAGAAGGAGGCATGTTCCACTGTCTTCCCATATCCTCTGCCCCTTTGGGCAACAGCCTTTCCTGCATTAACCTGGAAGACCCAGCAGACTTAGACCAGGAGTTTGTCAGTCTCTGCCTGAGTCTGGGGTTCTGAGTGAATCACTCAGCTTTCCTTGCATTTCATCTCCCCTTCTTTGGAGTCCTACCCTCTTTTCTTGGTCTCTCCCTCCACCTCCACCCACCTTATCACATAACACCCCTTTCTCAGCACCGCACCCTCCTTCCTTTGCCCCACCTGCCTCCTCTCTGGACCCACCCATCTGTCTGGCTAATAGCTCTGTATCTCTTATCCCTGCATCTCTTTCCCCTACCCACCCATTTTGGCACAGTTTTCTCTCTTCCCTCTGTCAGTCACAGTATTTGTTCGGTAATCATAATTGCTTTGTAGAGTAGACAGAAGGAAAAGTGGATGCTGACTTTAAAATCCAAACCCTTTCATATATACATTATCTTAATTTCTTATCCATCTCTCTTTTTCTTTCTGCCTTTCTCTTTGCTTTTCTCTCACTACCTTCCCCGCCCCCCGCTTTCCTGTTTCTTTCTGTCTTCCTCTGAATGTTTTTCTCCTTACTTTCCCACTTTTTTTCTCTCTCCTTACCCACTTCTCTGTCTCCCTGACTCTGTGTCTCCTTCTTGCCCCAGCTCTGCCTCCACTGCATCTTTCCGGACTTCATCTTTCATCTGTACTCTCCCTGCCACCCATCTCTCTGCCTTCATGACTCTTCCACGTGTACGTGTGTCCCTATGTACCCAAGTCTGTTTTCCCTCCTCTCACCATCTCTCGCAAATCTAAGCACAACATTTTTTCCTTTTTTAAAACATGCCAACATATTTTACCCCCTTCTACAAGGTCTCAAGGTCTAGCTTCTGTTTTCCATGTCTCAACAGCTCATTGTGTCTCATTTTCTGGAGCAGGGTTTACAGGTTTCCACAAAACAAAAGATATCTCCCTGGGATCTCTTCGAGGGCTTGAAGCTGTCTGCACCACTCTCCTGGGGCTGGTTTGGGACAGTCCGAGTTGACCGGCGAGTGGCTCGAGGGGAGGAGCAGCAGCGCTTGCTACTCTACCACACACACCTGAGGCCTCGGCCCCGTGCCTATTACCTAGAGCCGCTGCCACTGCCACCAGAAGATGAGGAGCCACCAGCTCCCACCCTGCTAGAACCTGAGAAAAAGGCTCCTGAGCCCCCCAAAACTGACAAACCAGGAGCTGCTCCACCCAGTACTGAGGAACGCAAGAAGAAGTCCACCAAGGGCAAGAAACGCAGCCAGCCAGCCACCAAAACAGAGGCCAGTGCCTCCCCTGCCACAGTTCTCCCCCAGCCCCTCTTCATGACTTGGTGTATAATAGAGAGAGTTTCTGGCTTCTAGGGATGTGACACATGGGAAAGGATGCTGTTAGAATTGAAATAAAAATTAACCATGTAAATGCAGCTTCTCTTCACCCCATCTTCCCTCACCTACTCTCCCTGCACTCCACTACAAGTCACTCACCTTCCTCCTCTGCTGCGCACACAGGACTACGGCATGGGCCCGGGTCGGAGTGGTCCCTATGGTGTGACAGTGCCTCCAGACCTCCTGCACCACGCCAACCCTGGATCCATATCCCATCTGAGCTACAGGCAGGGCCCCATAGGCCTCTATACCCAGAACCAGCCACTACCTGCAGGTGAGGGCCAGCCACTGGGAATGGTGGGATCACCTGGACCTCCCTCCCACCTAAGGGATATGCCACTCCCCTGGGGCACTGTGAATGACTAGGACTCTGAGCAAGGGCTGAAGGGATGAGGAGTCCAGAGAAGTCAGTCCACTTTTTTTTCCAGGTGGCCCTCGTGTGGACCCATACCGCCCTGTGCGGTTACCAATGCAGAAGCTGCCGACCCGACCAACTTACCCTGGAGTGCTGCCCACGACTATGACTGGTGTCATGGGCCTAGAACCTTCATCTTACAAGACTTCTGTGTACCGACAGCAGCAACCTGCAGTGCCCCAGGGACAGCGCCTTCGCCAACAGCTCCAGGCAAAGATAGTGAGAGGGGCAGTAGGGAGGGCTGTCAGGGAGAGGGGCTTTTGTGGGTCATAGGACTGAAGAGACACTTAGCATCTTCACAAGGACACACAGGGTGGGAGATACAAGAGAGCATGTAGCAGAAAGCATTTCCTGAGTTTGAGTTTTTCTCCTTTTACCCTTTAGCAGAGTCAGGGGATGTTGGGACAGTCATCTGTTCATCAGATGACTCCTAGCTCTTCCTACGGCTTGCAGACTTCCCAGGTAAGGGCTTGGGATTGTGAGCATCAGGGCGAGGAAGGTAAACTGCTGCACTCACTCTTGTCCCTGACTCCCTCTCTCCTCCTCTCCAGGGCTATACTCCTTATGTTTCTCATGTGGGATTGCAGCAACACACAGGCCCTGCAGGTACCATGGTGCCCCCCAGCTACTCCAGCCAGCCTTATCAGAGCACCCACCCCTCTACCAATCCTACTCTTGTAGATCCTACCCGTCACCTGCAACAGCGGCCCAGTGGCTATGTACACCAGCAGGCCCCAACCTATGGACATGGACTGACCTCCACTCAAAGGTACCCAAAGCAGTGGGAAGGGAAGGGACACTGAGGTATGAGGGAGCATTTGATTTGGGAGAACCAGTGCCTGAAGGTAATGGGACTGATCTGAACTTTTGGAGACCTTGGGAACATTTATCTGGTCATGTAGTCCATAAACACAAAACACTGGAGTTGGAAGGGCTCACAGAGACCAGTAGTCCCACATCAACTTCCAGAATTTCTTAGAGGATCTGAGAGGAGAAACCATTTATCTGACTCTGATAAGAAAAGTTCTGGGGTTTATAGACATGATAAGGAGTCATAAAGCCTTTATTGAAAAGTTGAACTTCAGGATAGACTAAAAAATGAATACCTGAGTTAATGTTATTCATGCCATAGTTAAGACCT